>NC_053403.1:2036447-2636447 GCF_016859285.1 Xiphias gladius | reverse complement strand
GCTGATCCCTTTAGCCTGCACATGAAAAGCTCAGCAGGAATTCACATGGTATAATACAGCAAATTTGTGTCTCCAAAGTTGTGATGCGTCCTCTGCGGCACGCAGAATGTCTTCACATCTGAGCCTCTTTGAGTTGTCTTCTGCCCATTGTGCTGTAAGAATAAAGACCCGCCGGCTTTCAGTTTTTTGTTCCTCCAACGAAATGCACACAGAGTTGCATTTACTACACATTTGTTCTGCCTTTTAGCTGAATTTGACCAAAGACTGTGATACTTCTTTGTAGAAATGCCTCCAGGTACTATAGGGGACAGTGTGACTGGTGCCATTTTGTTTTGTTTGTGTCCTAACTGATGGAAAAACTCAAATCCTTAATTAACCAATTAAGTGAATACTAGTACCACATTGGAAAAATACTTCATTACAAGAAAAATACTGTGATAAAAATGTAATTAAAGCTGCAACATTTTGATATTGACAAATGACTGTGTGTAATGTGAAAGGGGCCCCTTGACGTGACGAACCCACGGAGAATTATCACCAACTTTGAAGGTCTATGGAGATTTATAGCAACTTTTGTGACGTAGTTTTGGTTTTATGACTCAAACTTCACCGTTTTGGTTCAATATCACTGCTCTCATCAGCGTTGTTCCCACCACATGCAGCTGTTTTCAGTGAAAAAGCTCTGATAAACCCACTGTACGCTACCTGCTCAGCAACAGTAACTGGTCTCTAACTGTGTTAGAGGCCAGCTGGTGAACATGGTGGAGCATTTGGCAGCTAAAGAGCCAGCTATTTCCCTCAGGAGCTGGTGGAGACCAAAACAGAGCTAAAAGAGAGGGAATACTTGACTTAGATTCAACAAGTCATTAGAGAATGGCTCCAAATAAATTGTAAATTTTCTCCGTGTCAGATTGGTGTTTACAATAAATAAGCAATTGTTTGCTGACATCTTAGCCATATTCAGTGTTTACTGAATTACCATTATAAGATTTAGGCTCAGTGCCTTAGCGTTTTTGTGCAGTGCCTGATGTTGAGATATTTCAAAGAAGACGGGAAACCATTAACCTACTAGTGCGCTACAGGAAAAGTCAGAGGATCACCAAATATATTAAAATTTATCCTCTAGGCACTTCTGTTGTCTGTACCAAATTTCATGGCAATCCATCCATTAGTTGTTGAGATATTTCACTAAAAAAAACATATGTCAACTTCATGGTGGCAATAGAAAAGGCCAGTGGACCGCCGAAGTTATTGAACTGAGGTGATTCATTTTGCAAAATTTAATGGAAATCCATCCAATGGTTGTTGAGCTATTTCAGTCCAGATCAGATTGGTGGACTGACCAACCGACAGAGTTACTGTACACTGCCATCCATAGAGCAATGCCACTAGCATGGCTTAAATCTCAGATTAGTCAAATCTCCTGAACAACATCAATCAAACACCAACGTCCCTTTTAAAATTTTTCAGGCCCATTGAATTATTTATGTTTTATTTATTTATTTAATTATTCAATTGTCTGTCTGTTTGTTTACTCATGTTATTAAATGCGAAAAATGTCCTCGATCTCCATTATCTCACAGTCACAAACCCCAACAATAATAGGATCAGTGGTGAATCTGCTCATGGTGACTAATTGAAAAGACTGCTCTGCAGCACTGATGCTCTGAAACACTCCTAGCAGAGGTAAAGCGGTTTAATTGAGCTAAATTTGTCTCAATTAAGGCGTTCATTTAAAAGCGAGAGACAGCGCTGGCAGAGGGCCTGGTGACATGCAGCCGCGAGGGGTCCTTACCTGCACATTAGAGGAGAAGGCATTTTAATAACAACACAGACCATCCTCCCCCCTCTCCCCTGTTAGTGTCTCGTTGGAGTGTGCCTCAATTATTGTTAATGGAAGTTCACCGCACATTTTAAAATGGGAGCCCTCATCTGCTGCAGATGGACCGATCTGAATGCTTAGTTTCAGTTACACAAGCATTTCTTAAATGTTGAAGTAATCTTACTGGTTACGTCAAGTTGGTTGAGCCAAACAAAAGTGTTTCACTGTTGCGACCTGGGTTGACTTCGTTGCAAAGTTTACGATCTTTTCAGACACACCAGGCAACTTAGTTCCCCAATAGCAGGTGCAGCAACAAATCCAGAAACCAGGGGACCACTGAATAGTGGCGCAAGGTGGCTGCCCCGGATCTCAGCATCCAGCTCAGACTGCTGGTGCATGTCTCTCAAAATCTGAAGCATTTCTGGTGATTGCACAAACTGTTTGCACAAAACTGGGCTTGTAAATACCTGAAATTATTTGTATTTTAGATGGAGAATCTCTGAAGAGACACAAATAGCATTCACATACTAAATGTAACATGACACATACATATGAACTGAAATGAAATAGAGTGAATTGTACTCAAAGAATCAGAAAGCAACAAAGGTCCTCACCAAAAAGATAACTCTCATTACAAAATTTAATTCAAGTTTTATATTTTATTGTAGATAGGCAGTAGACTTGTATGTTTGACTGTATAGCCTTCGATTCACGATTCATTTGTAACTGTATGCTGGTGCTAAACATTTAGTACTAATTGCCTCTGTTAGGGAATCAGAATCAGAAAAACTCACATGCCGTTAGCATTCAGCTCAAGACGAGAGACCGGCGGCGACGTCGAGGCGAGTGCGCTGAAGGAACGTCTACCGGCGGTGGCGTGACAGCGACGCCATACTCCACAACACAACTGCATTGTCAAGAAGGAGAGATGGCCGAGGAGCAGCCGAAGAGGAGAGGGTCAAAAGAGCAAAAACTGGAGAAGAAGTGCTATGATCAGGCAGGGGCGAAGAGCCGCGTTAACGTCGGGGTCGCAACAGTGGAGAGACCTCCGATAGTTGAAAGGCATGAAGCGGACGCAGAGGTTGCTCTCTTTCTGCTTGACAGGTGTTTAAAACATTAGCTTTGCTACATTTCAAAGAGCCAGTAGGTCAGTATTGTTTTTTCCTGTTTGCTAATGTTTGTGATAGCTAATAGCGACTGGTTACTTAGCAAGCAGGTACCTGTGGCACATTTGTGTTTTTTGGTAACGTTAAATTACTTGTCGACGGACATTCATCTTATTTTCTAGTTTGTCAACATATGTTGTTGGTGTGATGTTAGCCATAGCAGCGGGAGTGAGTTGTGAGTATCGCTGTCTGCAGCTGGTTTGGCGGCTCTGGTGAAACCATCGTATCCTCTCTGCATGTTTAGCTTCGCAGCAGCAACTGTAGCAACAGTTTGCGGTCTCCTTGTTTGCTGTATGTCATGGTATTTGTCTGTACATTGTGTGAAAGGCATTTGGGATTAGATTTTTTTTCGGGCAGTGGGATTGTTTGGATCGATGAATAATTAGAAATGCTATCCTGGGTAACGTTACCTTTCCCGTTAGCTTAGCTACAAACCTACGGTCCTCTCTTCTGTCGCTGTAGTTGTGTAAAAACCATCTAAACGACTAACTCTTGCTAGTTATTACTCCGTTGTGTTTTGGAGGGGTATATTTGTTTTGCTGTTGAGTTCAAATATCTTTTTGTCTTTCTCCTCCACCTTTACAACAATGTAGAGCTGAGCCCAGAGCTGGAAAGTTACTATGTACATTTACTCAAGTACTGTTATTAAGCACAGTACCTGTGTAAAATATTTTTACTCCACTCTACAGCTATAGTTACCAGTTACTTTACAGATTAAACATTTTCTTACAAAGCACATCAGTTTATAGAAACCGATGCTTTGTTATAGATGGAAATGCTCCAGCTCAGCCACCTACAACGTTAAAATGAAGGCCACATTTGAATGCATCAAGAATAGTGATCCAATAAGATAATATATCTAATAATATAAACCTCTGAAAGGGGCCATTCTGCATTGTACTTTTACTTCTGATATTTAAAGTGTATTTTGTTACCAATACTTTACTTTTAATTCAGAATGCAGGGCTTGCAGATACTTGCTATGAAGTATTTTTAGATTGCGATATCGCTACTTTTACCTTACCTTAAAAGGATCTGAGTACTTCTTCCACCACTGGCTGAGCCTGACAAATCTGTGATGCACTAAAAAATGATTGTACTGAGGATAAACTGCTGATAGTTAGACGGGGATACTGGATTCCAGGTTGGCATTGGCGCCCATTTGCACATCATAATGATTTTTCTAAGCTCGGTGAAAGTTTGGCCTCCAAAAAACCAACAGTAATCAGGTATAAATTAAAATAAAAAAGATTTAGCTGCTTCAGTGTTGGGATTCTGGTATTGTACATGCTACCTCGCAGTCACACTGTCATTGCTTAGTGGGGCACTTGAAAAGAACAGAGCCATTAATGTTATTAGTGGCACCTGAGCTTTTTCTACTATAATAAGTAAAATGTCTGCATTGAAAAAAGTATATTCAGCCATACTGTATCAACTCTGTGAACGCATCCATGTAATAAACACTTATTTGGTAACAACTCAGCCTGTTGTTTGGAGCTTCCATTAGATAAACTTTACGTTTTGCCCATTATCAAATTGTGTTTTGTGCCTACAAAAGCGCTTTACAGTGTTAGCTAACAGTTTGTTCATACTTCAGACTACACAAGGATTTCTTTGCATAAACTACGAATGGAATTTATTTCACGACCTTGAGCGGGCTAAGTTTAACATTCTTTCGGTTTCCCAGAACTCATTTCATCGCTTTGCAATCGGAGACATCGGCAGTCGATTTGATGTCCCTCTCTCCTTTTTTTCCGATTGGCATGGATCAAAATAACTGCCTACAGGAATAAGTGATGAAAAGTGATTTGGAGCTGGCAGCAGTTCAACCGAAATCCAATTAATATTTTCAAAAAAACAGCAGAGCTGCTCAGGCCTTGGAAACACAATACAGTTAAACGGGAGTGAGGAATGGGCACTTGAAGTAAGTGCTCTCATAAAATGTGTCCAACAGTTTTTATTTGTTCATACCTGTATTTGTTTGAACTCATTCTGCTCTGGCTATGCTTGTTTATCTTATTACAGCCATACATTCCCAGACTGTACAGAAATAGATATCACGAAGCAGAAAATATATTTAAAAAAAGACCAGACAACATTTTTTCACGATAAAAACAAACAGTAAGTGAACTATGATGGAGGAGGGATGTCATATCTGCAGAAATATAGATTTCTCCTCTGGTATTTCTTATTATCTGCTTTTTTTTTTTTTTTTTTGTCAGTCTGTAATTTGTATTTCTTTAATTTAATGTCAAATAACATTCATCCAAGTAGGGTGTCTCTATAGAGTTAAAGAACTGTCACTGTGAAATCAATGTGCTGAGCATAATATTTAAAATACAGCATATGGCGGTTTCAGACCCAACATGTAAGAGTGACGAGCAGCACAAAACAGCTACATGATGCCGAGGACTTTACCTGAACGTAAACAGCCCCAGTTTTCGTTTGATAACCTCGTAACCTCTCTGATCATTTCTGACAGACCTGAGTTGTTTTTTTGTTTTGTTTTTTCACTCACATCCCTGTAAGGTGAGAGAGTGGAGTTACAGAACTCTCTGAGTTTAGAGACCGTCCATCATTCTCCATTCTTCTCTAAAATTTTCATAATTTTCATAATTTTCACCTCCCGTCAATGCCAGAATCCCATTGGACGTGTGTTGTAGAGGTCAGTCGGCACAGCTGGGAATAATGAGTCTGCTCCGCACAATGTCAAACTCGCCCCTTTTGGTGTGAAAGCCCTGTTGGACTGATGAAAGCTGCCACGACTCTTCCTCCAACCTCTGGATAAACTTTACGTTTTCGCAACACTAGTGGTAAAGATGTAAGACTAGCAAAGATGTCCCTTCATTTATCATCCAAAGATTTTGTTGGTGGATAAGTAATGAACATTACTCATGGGGACGTTAATGGACTTTTAGGGTTGTTTATCAAATTGGTGACAAGCGATCCAGCTCAACCTGCTGCTGCAACCAGTTCATCCTCAGGTAACTGCTTCCTAGTTCCTACTCCTTTATATTTATTTACGTTAATTTAATATCTGAATTTTCCTCAGTTCCCTGAAATGTCACAACTGACATGACGGTGATGAAAAAGGCCGTGTAACATCTGAAGAGCAGACATTACATTAAGTAAAATCCCTTTCATTACAGAGAGCTCCTCCTGCCCCCATCTTCCTCCCAGAGACTTCTTGACTCATGCTGACCCCTGGCGGTGAAAAGCAGCAGCACCAGGACAGCCCAACAGTTTATGTTTAACCATCTCCAACAAAGTCCAACAATATTCAGCTGCGGCGATGTGACCTTGCGGGGCTGACACCTTTCACCAGGCTCCAGCCCCCATCAGGAAATTTAACTGCAGCGGTGGCTAATCACAGAATCTCTTGGATAAACTATGCTGTGGTTTGAGTCACACTCTGAGCAAATACTGCTATTCTGAAAGATTGTGTGTTAATAGGAGATAAATACAGCCGTCTTTTCAGTAAAAGCCTTGCTTCAGCCTGAAGCCATGATGACTTTGAGAGTCTTTCTAGAGAATCTAGGAGTAATTTCTTCAACCTGGACATGTCTTGTTTTCCATCTTTTGTCTTTTTTCCTTCTGGATTTCTTCCATCCTACGATGATTGACGCTACTCTTCTTTCTCCAACTGATCCGAAAACATGAATACCTCAGCCGACAGTGAAATGTAACTCTGCTCTTCTTCATCTGCAGGACTTTTACTTTAGGTACTTAAGAACATTTCCTAATAATTACTGTTTTTGCCTGCATGATTTAAAATCTGTAATTGAGTGTTTTTTCCACTGTTGTCCTGACACTTACCTTAGTAAAGGATTTGTGTTCCTCTACCACCTCTGAAGAGAAACTTTTCTCAAATCGATGCATTGTTGTTGTTGGAAACAGCAACTAACTGTGTGAAAGTGTGTGTTTAGAGCAATTCTGATTCTTTGACTACCCCTAGTGTCTCTTTGTGTCTTAAAATGTTTAAACCAGCACAATGTCGGCATAAAAACTCACCAAACTTGTAACAACTTCCCTCAGTGGCTCTGATGTTTTGATCTGTGTGTATTATTCTCCACCTCATGCTGCGACATTCAAACAGAGCTCTGTGTCATTAGCCTGGGAGATCTTTGGCTGTCACATGAAAGCTGGCTGATCGGCGGCGGCGGCGCCCCGGGGGGCCGGCTGCTTGCATCCCCACGCTGGAGGACGTGCATAGGCCTGTGACCGCTGCCACGGCTCTTCTCTTGATTCCCCCAAACAGGAGGCCGTTTCACAGCCGAGTAACAAATGACCTGGGTTGGTCTCGTTAGAAGTGAGGCGGAAAAAGGGAGGCTTAACAACAGCACAGCCCCTGCGCCTCTCACACGCCTCATTACTCAAACAGATAATACAGCCAGAGGGACAAAAGGTGACGGCTGGAAGTCACTAATGAGAAAAAGAGCAGATACTACACAGAGGAATTACAGGTCTCCTCTGTCATTCAGAGACACTAACTACTGCTGCTGGAGGAGATGCACCTGAGCAGAGGAGGAACGGACCTGCTGGAACTCTAAGGGTGGGGTTATGACAGAAAAGAACCAGTATCGAATGCTGGTTTTATCCCAGTTTTGTCCAAGGTGGGGTTAAAACCTGGCTTTCAGAGAGCAGGGGGAGATGACATATGTTGGTTGGAGCTGACAGAAAGGCTGCGGCAACTCAGATAACCACTCTTCACAACTGTGGGGAGCAGAGAAGCATCTCAGCATGAACAACACGTCCAACCTTGAGGTGAATGGGCTACAACAGCAGAAGACCACGTCAGGCTCCAGTCCTGTCAGTCTAGAACAGGAATCTGTGGCTGCAGTGGGAACAGGATCACCAAAACTGGACTGCTGAAGACTGGAAAAACGTAGCCTGGTCTGAAGAATCTGGATTTCTGCTGAGACAACAGATGGTAGGGTCAGAATCTGGCGTCAACAGCGTGAATCCATGGACCCAACCTGCCTTGTGTCAACGGTCCAGGGTGGTGGTGGTGGTGTAATGGCGTGGGGAAAGCAAAGCAAAGCAAAAGTCGCCTCAAACTGGTTTCATGACAGTGAGTTCAGCGGACTTCAGTGGCCTCCCCGGTCACCGGACCTGGATCCTTGGGGACGTGGTGGAACAGGAAATTGGCAGCATGAATGTGCAGCTGACAAATCTACAGAAACAATGTGATGCAGTTGTGTCAACATGGACCAGAATCTCAGATGAAAGTTTCCACCATCTTGTGGAATCCAGGCCACTAAGACCTGAGGCTGTTCTGAGAACAAATAGAGGAACTACCCAGTACTAGTATGGTGTTCCTAATAAAGTGCTCAGTGAGTATATACGTGTTCAGTAACACTAACTTGCTATATCTGCTACACAAGCTTTCAAAATACAGTGCATCAGTAATTCTACTACTGGTTAGATTCAGCCCGTTGGCCAGCTTTTATATTTCACAGACATCTATAACATTTACAAAATGTTAACTACAATATACCTTACATTACATAACATTTGGGAATCAAGCAGCCCCACTGCAACTAGGGCTCACGTTGGTGGACTCTCCCTCTGGTGTTAATATTACAGAACACTATAAGACATGGCACTTAAATCCGTTCTTAAAAAACCCATATAAATCTGACACAGAAATACATTGAAGAACATCTAAAACTCAACACTTGTGACAATACATTGGTGGGGGTCACAACTCCTTACCCTCCCGCCCCTGAGCAGTTGGCCAGCGGCTGCATGACGTGGGCGTGGATTTCGGAACTGGTGGTACACGGACACGCCCCATCGATTGTCGGAAAGACGTGGGAGGCGGTGGGTTTCAGCGCCACGAGTTGGCCCGTGAAATCTGTGCAACTGCACACGTCTGGTAAATGAAGATACAGTCATGTTACACTTCTGTCCTTTCAATATTCACGCTGTCATCCATTCAGTTTAACTGAAGGCCGCACAACTCAAAAAAAGTGTTTCCTGTTTTGGTGTGATAGCCAGCCGGCTGCAGTAGAGGTCAGAGTTCACCTTTGTTCAACATGCTCGGTTCGACAACTGAAAAACTGACGCACTGTGTTTGGAAGGGTGCACTGACACCTTGTTATTTAACCGGATTTGAAACTGCAGCGTCCTTTTTTCGGGGGTCAGCGTGGGCCAGTTTCATTGAACAGAAGGGTGATCTGACCATTAGTCGGCCTCTCCACCAAAGCCACAGCAGGAATTTAAAGCGCCGCGATCACCTGATCGTGTATAGTGTCCAATCTCAAAAGATGTCCCGGTCCGATCCTGGTATCTGGATCAGCGTTAAAGCTGCCACTGAGAACGTCGGGCCTGATGCCAATTCTACTGTTGCGTTACACCCCACTCTCCTGGTCCCTGTTACCCCGATAGGCTTATCCTTGTATATATTATATTACATTGTGAGAAATGCAAGTTTTCCAGGTGGTTTCCTATAATCTGTGCGGTGTACTGTAGTAACTTGTCTGTAGGCCAATGCCAGTGCAAGGGCATTATTAACAGGTATGGTGAATATTATAAGGGTCATAATGCAACAGGTGCAGCAGCCTCCCACGGAATTAAATGAAAAGAAATCATCAGTCCATCCCTGAATTCTTGGATTCTAAATTCCAGTAGTGTTCACATGAAAGGGAAATACAACAGCACAACATGATAGTATTTCCATTACTTCCCACGTTAAAACAAAAACTGGAGAACAGAAAGATAAAGTCCTCAAATTTGTTCAGCTTTGTGTAAGAAAAGTTTTAAGGTCTTTCCAGGCGACACATCAAGTAAATATTTGAGGCTCTGGTCAAGAACATCATGCCACTGTTTCCTCTCAAGTTTTATAATTCCTTCATGCATGGATGCCTCTAATGGGGAACAAATGCAGTTGCATCGGTTATACTGGTATTTACATCATTGTCACAGCCTCCAGTTTCTTGACATTTCAATATATTCTTAATCAGTGAGGAAGAACAAACATCAGATCGTGGAAGGTTTGAGCTGCACCAAACTGGAGATAAATCTTTATCTCATGATATCAAACCACATCACAAAGAGAAATATTTAATAACTGGTAACATTTATATTTTCACGTTTGTCCATATTCAAAAATCAGAACAGGGACACCTTGCGAGTGTGAACGCAGCCACAGTGGTCTTTAACGCTACAGCTGTGCAGAGATTAAAGTCAAGTCTTTGTCCAGCAAGAGCATCAGAGTAAAACGTAATTGGTGCCTCACAGCGGGATGCCAACTGCAAACTCTGCTGCAAAACATTAATAAACAACAAACATTACTTACATTTCAAACAAGGATAACACTTTTTTTTGGGTAAAAATCTAATTAGTGTATGTAAGCGCAGGAAAAACAGCCCTGTGAAAACTGTGCTTAATCACCTCTGTTCGGCAATTACGCCATTTAAAGGAAAGAAAAAAAAACGATGGAGAGTTGAGAATGGTCTTTGGATCAAAAGCTACATTTCAGATCCAGAACATCCGCTTTGGGCGGCTGCGCTGCCTTCTAATTTGTCAAGAACGAGAACTGAGCCGCTTTAGTTGGA
The DNA here is from genome assembly GCF_016859285.1 of Xiphias gladius. Classification (NCBI taxonomy): domain Eukaryota; kingdom Metazoa; phylum Chordata; class Actinopteri; order Istiophoriformes; family Xiphiidae; genus Xiphias; species Xiphias gladius. Next base: position 2,625,900 of record NC_053403.1, on the reverse strand, counting down.
TGTCTAAAACTGCCTCCCAGGGGGCACTGGGGCAGACCACCAACGCTTTTCGGCCACCATGCTGCGTCAACAGAGCAAAACAAAAGCACAAAGCTGCAGCGGGGACGCTTTGTAGCTCTGCTTTAATGTGGCGGCTGGCCGGCTGCCCTGCTGACGTGTGGCCCCGTCCTCCTGGAAGCAACACAAACACCGCAAAGACCCGCAAAGCTTCACAGTGCCGAGAGAGGAACGAGAGCAGTCATATTTACATCATGCTTTCCACATGATTTTCCACCATTTGAGGTTTGTTGTGGTCGCCTTGGTGCGTTCATCTGCAGTGGTTCAGTGGCACTGACTGAAAAAAATCAACTCCAGCAACTGTTTATCCTGCTGCGCTCAACTCCCAATACCGTCATAGCAGTAGCTGATTGGAAAGCACACTAGTTTCGCATGGCGTGACGTTAGGCTTTGGCAAATCCAACGAATGCACGATTCTAAAACATCAATATTAAACCACAGGTTTTTGTGTGTCACTCCCTCAGAGTTCAATAGGGCTTTTATCATGAGTCGCCATGTTTGAGTCAGCGTGTAGCAATCAAACGTGGCAACTCCGTCAGAGAAAAGGATCCAAAAACACCCAACAGGAGCAGACGTTGCAATGCAACGACAGGAGATGTTGGGATTTCGTGGAGGAGCAGATCTCACTTCTTCACTTGGAGACTCCGGCTGAGAAAAAGGTCCAGAGAAAATCTCTTTAAAGATTTGTTGGGTTAAAACTGCTCACACCCCACAGAAAGTTTATGATAGCCGCACAGGGCCAAACACTGAAGGAACAGAAAATATATATCTATCGATAGACTATGGTCAGGGAAGATTGGTGACTCAACAAAGCCCTGCATCTTTAAATCAGTAGATATTATGGCCCTGAAGAACACTTTTGAGTTACCGTGAGTTGAGTAATGTGACTTTTGACGCTTTTCCCAGACTTGCAGGGTGACAAACAGAAAGCATGCTGGAAACAGTCAATCAGGAGATCAAATTTAACTCCATTAAAAAGGCTGTTACACCCCCACCCCCCCATGTGCACGGCAACGAAGGCCCTCCTTTCTTCATTGTGGTCACAGTTAATCCTTAGGAGGGGTTCTTGCTTTGTCTTGTCACAACCAGGGGGGTCAGAGGCTCTGAAAGGCTGCGGCTCAGTTTAACATCAATTAGCAGAAAGCTGCGACCCCCGCAGTGCCGCCCCTATTGGCTGCTAACTGTGCCTGTGTTCAGAAGCTGCATGCCGAAGATGATGTGCTCAAAGCTGGCCAGACACTGTACACTTATGTCGGTGCACTGCTCGTCCTGATCAGCCGTAACACACCGCTTCTATGCCGATGTCGTATGGAACAATCAACCAACAACAACGTGGCTTCTGAGACGGAACGTAAAAACACCGAACCCCCAACCGATTTTTGTCCAGTGACATTTTGACGCACAGTTTGAAATGCTGACAAAAAACGGAGACGGCCAGCATTACTTTGTGGAATTGTACAATGAATGTGCCCCTGGTGGCCGGAAGATGCAGACATTATGGTCTGTCTGTTCTGCAGCAAAGTTCAGTTTCACATCACAGCATAGTCTCAGTCCAGACAACGGTCGGCCACAAAATGTAAAACGCTACTGTCACAAACCAGGCTTTCGACAGTCCCCATGCAGGAACTCGGATCAGAGACGCTCAAATTGCAGACAGCCGGCTAAAATCAAGAAGCAAAATCACATTGCGGGGAGAAGCAGCTGAAAGGGTTTAATGTAGCAGGTGTCCCCAAAGAAGGGGGAGAATTCTTCATCAATTTTTGACGGCTAATGCACCTGCTAAGGTACGTGCTAAGGTACGTGCTAAGGTACGTGCTAAGGTAACGTGCAGCAAGCTGCTCCTGATCAGTTATCTTGCAGTAAACTTGTGTGGGTGTAAATATTGCTCTTGGATAATGCTGGTGTTGCCGTTTACCACTTTGTGTTGTCTGACAACAAACACCGTTACGTGAGATCACTAAACAAAAGTTGTAGTCCTGTAAAGTTTTGATATCGTCTGAGTGGTTTATTTTAGCCATGTGGCGTCGTCAGTAACGAGTTACTAGTTGCTGATGAGACAAGGTTACATGTATGACTTGATACGCTCTGCCTTTTTTTTAATTGCTCGGAAATCGTTTCAGTTATTTCTCACTGTTGCAGAACAACAACAACAGCAACTTACGGAAAACCTGTGGATTTGATCCAAAACAAGTCCTTAGTTTTTTCCAAATCGCAGCTTTAGTAGGTCAGCTAAAGCTAACTAGCTGGGGACTCCACCAACAGCTTTGCTTGCACTTTCCACTTCATGTGTTTTGTTGTCGTCATCGGGTTAGAAATGCGTCAATGCAGCTTCACCACAGGAAAAATAAACTCACAGAGGACATAATACACCGAATTTGCAACGTGACGCCAGTAAAGCCATAGGTGCAAGATGAGCCCAGCTACCGCGGCTACGGATAAGTAGTCTAGTTGTCGGTTTGTTCTTTTATTTGTTTGTACATAGGCCTATAGCCTATAATACAGCTACAATGAAATTACACTATAGAATCTTTACAATATGATTAAAAGATATTTTAATATGATTAAAAACCTCAACGACATCTATGGTAAATCCATTTTTACTCCTTCAACTGTCTCTGACTGACGTCTCTTACGAGATCCACCAGCCACAGCAGGCAACAACATACCATCGCTTTAACTGACAAAACACCACCCGGCTGGTATGGCCATTCGAATCAGGCCGACCTGTCCGTCTGTGAGCAGGGTTGAACCACGAGCTCGGGGAAACCCGTGCGCTCGTCCATCTCTCTGGTGAACCGCAGGTCGACCGCCTCACCGACGACCACCTCGGCTGTGGTGAAGAGCTCCAGACCCCCCAGCACGTGACCGCCGACCGTCCTTCCCTCGGTGTCCGCCAGGCAGATGTGGAGGTGGGCGTCCGGGTTCAGCGTGCCCACCAGGGAGACGATCTCAAACCTCCCGGTGAGGTGGATCACCTGAGGGAGAAGTCATAAGGATGCTATCCTGACAAGCTAGCATGGACGATAAAGTCAATGCAACGATGGTATCTCATTCATGTCTGTGCACTGTTTAAACAAAAAAAAAAAAACGTAAAATTTTGAATAATGAAAAATGCTCAGTGATTTACAATATGAACATTAAATTTCTTCTTAATTCTTTAAATGTCTTAAAATTTGTATAAACAGTAAAACAATAATGTTTAAAACCTTGAACTAATCTATGATAATATTTTGAGGGATTATCATAAAGATTTTTATATTCTTTAGGCATCAGTGTCCTTTTTCTGGTATTTTGGGTTTCCAGCTGGTTTATACTTTGTTAAACTGACAAAATGAGAAGTCAGACCTACAGCTGAGTTTTCGGTGAAAAAAGGAAAATCATGAATGTGGGGTTAGGACACTTTAAAGCTGCTGAACAAAAACAAAATCGAATGTGTAGAGAGTCGGCAAAAGTTAATCATCGCTCTTTCATCTGCAGCGACTTCAGCAAACACATCTCAGGCACACTTCCCGCCGCTGCCAAGCACCTCATTTGTTTTTGTTGCCGTGGCGTTTGCCAGCCGGAGTGTTGCCTTGGTGACGCTGCCCACGCAGGTGATGATGAACGGCGCCCGCAGTCGCCTCTCCTCCACGAACGCCTCCAGAGATCCCAACAGCTCCTGACCTGGACCGAACCGGACCGCGTGGACCTGCAGGGCCGATCCTCCTCCGGCTGAACTCTGGGGAAAAAAAGATGCACAAACTAAAATCAAAAATTTATTAGTTTGTGCATTTTTCTGTTTTTCATTTTGTTCTTTTTTTCTCCTTGACTTCTCTTTTCTTCTACTATTTTTTTTATCATTGACATTCACAATTTTTCTGTTAAAATAAAATAAAATAATTTATACACAAATAAATACATAAATGCGATGACATTTTTAAAAAAGTAATTATGAAGGTGATTATTATGTGAATAGGTTTACTGTTAATCTGCTACTCTGTTTCCCAGTTGTCCGTTGTGTTTTAAAGTTGGTACTGTTTAAATATCTTGCCAGGGTCCTATGGTTTATTATTTACACTTTGTCATTAGAGAGAAACTTCCTGGGAAAATTTGGGGTTTGGCCGCTTTTTCTCAACCATGTGCTGCGGCTTTAAAAACAGCAACACCGATGCCAGAAATCTGATGGGATCTAACCGATATTGTCCAACTCCGAAAATCTTCAGCTCGCAAATATATAGTTTCAATATTTGAAAGAATGTCTCGTTAATTCCCTAACACAGCTGGTCTCTGTGGCTTGTAGCAACTGCTGCTCAGACAGGCGGACACAGTTCCTTTGTTGGGGACTATTTTCAGCAGCGGATTAATCCACATTTAATGCTCTAGTGAGTATTTGGTGCGTGTTCGTGGCGACGAAGGAACGCGTCCCCCGGTGCAACAGTGCGTCTCACTGATGTGTTTTTACCAGTTTTTGGAAACAATGGAGCTCTGCGGCTCAGAGGAACCACATTCATCAGGCTGTAGATACACAGACACACTACTTGGTAGAAGGAGACATTTCAGTGTTGGTTTTTTTAAAATTGGATTTGTTGACAAAAAGAAAAATATGAAAAATCACCAGACTAATCCTTTAACTAACTTGTGTATCAAACGAGAAGTCCTGTGTTTTGTCATTACTTTCCAAAATATTCCACGTTTTAGGATTTGACGCCCCAATCGGCAGAATGATTCATCTTGTCAGTGCTCTCCGAGGCCGTTATCAAATCCCGTTGGGTTTAGGGAACTGGAACCACTTGGTTCTCGTTCTCAACCTTGGAAACAGCCGTTCGATGAAACAAGGCCCACTTACCTGCTTTGTTTTTGACAATATCACATGATCTTCATCAGCAGATAGGCTTCGCTACGTTGTGAGGGAGCTGCAGAGGCTTGAACTACCCGGGATCCTGACTTGCTTTCAAGCCACGGTGGATGTGAGGACATTTAGAAAAACTGAGCGAACCCAATCTGCTGAAAAAGACTGTGTGACACAGTCCAATGCAGCAGAACAAGCAAGTAGCTATGAATCAATCCGTCAATCATTCAATCTTTACTGTCCCCAGGGGAGAAATCTGGTTCGCAGCCTGGTGGATTAAATCAAAACAACTAACCGCCACCGTAACAGGCTTTGTTGACCCAGCCCCGTCCCCCCTTGGACATTTTTTTGCTGCCATAACGACGTCCCAGAAGAGTCATGATTCACCGAGCCAGCAGACGCATATATCCAGGAAATGTTCAAATCCAGTGAGTATCCTCAGGCATTTGAACAAACAACTGATGCTGTGGTTTTTCTGGTGAGGACAATCTCGTCGCAGAAACTCTGCACGAGTTCGTTCTCACGTCTGAATCCAGCCCCGTTGTGTCCTGGATCAGCTCGAGAAGCACAAAGCGGTTCTGTGTAAAACTGACTCTAAATGCAGTGAAAGTAACACAAACGTGTGTTATCCAGACAAAAATCTCTCTGTTTTTGCTCAGTGTGTGTGTGTGTGTGTGTGTGTGTGGTCCATTCAGATCTTTAACAGGATCACCGTGCTTAACCAAACACCAGCCTGACCTCTGACCCTCTGTGGAGGAGGAGGAGGGGGGGTTGTCGTCATGTCACCCGACATTAATGAAGCTCACACTGATCCGCAGTTTGAAAAAGAGCTTTTAGAAAAGAGCCAGAGAGGAGGAGCAAACATCGCATTGCTTTACATTTATTAACTCCACATGTGTGTTGAACGAACCGTCCTCTTCAGCCTCAACAGTCGCCGTAATTCATCATTTAAACTTCAAAAATTTGATTCAGTTTCCGAGATTCGGAACCAGTCTTTCATTGAAAGTTGCCGGAAATTTATTCGAACATCTTCCTGAGAATGCATTATAAAGGAGATCGGATTTTTCAGTGTGTAAGAGGCCGCCATCCATCGGGGGTCTGATGGAGGAGGACAGCGGCCACGCAGAGCCGGTGGTGGAAGCCTTACAGAGACGTTGTACTCAAGTAAAATTAGAAAAAACACCCTACAACCACACTGCATTGCAAGTAAAAGTCCTGCATTCAAAATTATACTTCGGTACTTGAGTACAACCCACAAGTATTACCAGCAAAATGTACTTAAAAGCATTAAAAGTACAAGTTTGCCATAAAATAATGGCACTAGTCACGGTGTCATATTTATCATATATACTTCACATTATTTTTACAGATGCGTTTACATGTAAGCTGAGTTTAATGCTGCCGAGGTGGGGCTAAATTTTCACAACCCAATGTACCGTTGGGTAGTTTAACCTAAAACAACGAACCATAGTCGAGACATGTTCGACATGTAAAGTCCTTTATAAGAAATAGTTTAGTGGAGCGAAAAGTACGATATTTCCCTCTGAGGATGAGCGGAGGAGAAGCACAAAGCAGCAGAAGATGGGAATATTTGAGTAAAGTAACGGGTAAGTACCTCAAAACTGGTCAAAATGAATTTTAAAACAAATAAGAGGCTCTTCGGGGGCCACGGAGAGGCGGCGGGCTCGCTCCCAAAGCTCTCAGGATAAGAGACATTAAATGAATGGGCTACACAGAACGAAAGGGAACGAGGTCTACTTTTTGTCTGGATGACTCTCACTCGCCAGCGGTGACGGTGGCCGTGGGTCTTTTGGCTGAAACGGCTCATGAGACACTTCAGAGTCATTTGTCAGAGATTGGCCTCGGAGCCGGTCGAGGGTCTGCTGCAGCTCTGAGAGCGAAAAGCCCTTCCAGGAGTCAGAGAACCATCGATTACGATGTTTTATTGGCTCTTCACTGTTTCCTCTGCTGCAGTCTGCACGAGGTTTACCACTTATCTTACACCTGTTGAACGCAGCAGAGAGAGCGCTTCGTGAGAACCAGACCAAACCTCTGGCGGAGTGATAGCAGGCGGGAAACAAACCTGCTGGGGGCATCTACAAGTGGATGGTCGACACGTGTTTTCTGTCTCTGCTGTGGATTCAGGTGAGTGCAGATGTTTTTTCAATAATCCAAAGTACTAAAGCGTAAACTCACCATTCTGCACGAGGCTCCCGGGGGACTGAACTCTGACCACAAACACGTGAGTCAAACGTTTGCATTCGCACACACGTGCAGGACCCTCCCAGTCCGAGGGGATCTGAGCGTGCCCAGTAGAAAGCGGAAACTCCCAAGCTTCCGGCAGAGGGTCGGGATTCTCTATTCCTGGTCTTCTACTGCCACTCGCTGGTGACTTTAGAGCTCGGCAGCTGGCAGCAGACTTGGGCTCCATGTTGTTGTGTGTGCACCATCGACATAGTAGACACGTTTACTGAGTTATATCATGACTGAACATTAAATGGAATATATATTACAGCAGCCTGGGGAAATCTAGATGAATTCTTCTTCTCTATTTTTTTCGGATGTGGAGTCAAAAAAACAAAATTATGAATTTATATATACTCTATACTATATCAGTCTAGCAAATAACATTTAGGATGAGAACGGCTGCAGTGCATTTTTCATGATAACGGGAGTGTAACAAAAGAACAACAATGATAATAATATACAATTATTATAAATGATATACAAACGCTTTTACTTACAAATACTCCGATGTACATGAATTTAAAGCAACAAAAGCTTGTGCAGTAGAGGCAGGAAGTCGATTAACAGGCAGCGCTGTAAATAAGAAGCTGCCAATGTTTGTCCAAGGTGTGTGTTTTTTTTTAAAGACAACAAAGATGATGAACCTAAAGAAAAGATAAAGACATTCAGGCTGTGTAGTAGAAATGCTGTGTAAACTGTTGTTATTATTTATGCACTAACCCCAATTAAAATCCGTGTTAATTTAATAATAATGTTAATTTAATAATAATTTTAGATCGAGACCTGATCCTTTACGACAAACAGTGTCGTACTATCACCCTCGCTGCCAAGGGCTTCGTGCTTTGCTGCCTTTGACTTACGTTCACGTTTTCAGGAGAATATTCACTGTAATTAAAAAACGGACTGATTCCCTCAAATGGGAAAAACATGCACTGGAGGGGCAGCGCTTTTGTCAGCTATAGCAGTGCCTGCATTTTTTTACTCTCAGGCTTTATGTGACCCCAACGACCTCCACTAGTAAGTTAGAGCAACCTCTACATACTGCCTGAGATGCTAAAATCCAACACACAAAACACACACACACACACACACACACACACACACACTCAACCACACATACACACAGAAAAACATTCACAGGCAAATCTGAAAACAATCAAAAAACAAAAAAGGGACTTTGATTTCAGTGCTGAAGTCAGAAAATTGCAACCTGTGGTTTCCCTACAGATTAACGCTAATAATGTTGGTCTGAAACATCTTTAAAAAAAAGTTTTGTTTCACCCTTTAGATTCTTTTGTACTTCAGTTGCATAGATTATTTGTCCAACAGAGATATGGAGATATTTTATTCAAAGATGGACAGTCTCTGTTTTTGTGGACTTGGGTGACCTCATATAATTATCTTCATATTTTTTTAAAGGGGTGTTCCAGCAATTTAGTGTCGCACTTTGATGGTTTGTTGACTCTAAAGAGGTAGACAGAGATAGACAGACCGATTTCGAATCCCCCATTGAGGGTCGAGCTCCAAAAACTCCAAGCTCAAGCTGAGACTTCAGAAAGCTCCTCCAAGGCCGCAGAGGAATTCGTCATGACCAGTGATAAGCCAGTCTTCTTTTCACAGCCAGCTCGAGAAAATTGTGAAAAAAAAACCAAACAAAAAAACCGCTCAGTGAAAGATCAAACCTGAACCTACTTGGACTCCTGCAGAGGATTAAAACAACTCTTGCTCTGTGCAGGGAACCGCTTTGCTTTTGACCCCAGATGGTGCTGTGGTTTGAAGAATGAGCCCCGTTGCAAGGGGGCTCACAGTTTCCCGCCTGGCATCACGCGCTGGTTGCAGCGTAAGTGCCCGATCGAAAGGTTCACACAAAGCCATGTAGACGCCTTGGACTTTCTCCACATGTTGCCACAGGCTGAGATAATCTGGAACCGACCAGCTGGTTTGCCACAGGGTCCACACAGAGCAACCCAATGACACGTACGTTACACTTCCGTGAGGCTCAGTGTTGAAGTGAATGACATGCGGAGATTTAAGTGCCATAATTTAGACATTTTTATGAACTGGCAAAATCAGGGTTTGACTTTGAACTTTGAACTTTTAAATTTAAATTTTAATGCAACTAATTAGCTGAGATACCTCATTTTCGTTTTACTGAGTGGTCTGCAGAAGCAGTGCACCAATCCCAACACCCATCCAGAGAACTGTAGCTCATGTAGCACAGTGGGGAGAAATGTGTGAGTTGACAGAATTAGAAAAAATGTGCATGATTAGTTTTTGGGTTCACGTAAAAGGCCGGTGCCCAAAAAACACTCCGTACACTTGCCGCAGGAAGTGTGTGATACTGGCAAATGGAATTCAAAGTAAGGTTAAAAACCTTTCTTAACAAACGTTGGTTGTCAAATTAATTTCACATATCAGGACGGACTATGTTCATTTTCTGGTCACTAAAGTTACTCAAGGATATGGATCTTCAGGATTGAGGCTTACAATAACCCCACGTGCAGAAACTACAGGTTTATTCAAAACTGATTTTGTTTTTTTATTTTGTTTTTTTGTGTGTGACTATGTTCAAACGCCTCCTCGAGGGGTGACGCCTGAATTAAGAAAAGTCTAAAGCCTTTAAAAGTCAAAGCGAAAAGATTAGAAGTAAAGTCAACTTTAAAAAATGCCAAAATGGTGGCAAAGTGTAAATCGATGAAAGAAAAGCTGCAGGATGTTATAAAGGCATTTTCAAATACACAAAAACATAACACAGTAACAATAATAATGCAGGATAAGGTTTTAGTCATTTCTGCCGAGTGGCTTTCGATGAGAAAAACAACAGAAAAAGCTTCACTTAAGAAAATAATCCAACGTGCGCTACCAGTAGTGAGGAGGTCAGAGGTCCCAGAGGGCTGGTAATCCCATGTCTCCAGAGTCGTCATATTAGGGAAGTAAATAACAAGAAATAAGAGCAGAAAAACAAGAGCACAGAATGGGGTCTTGTACTGTTAATAATGAAGACAAAGGTGAAGAGTACAGATTTTTCCGAAGCAGTGATCCAGACTTTTACAATCAGAACATCTTTACCATAAATGATCAATAGTAAAAAAGCCTCTCTTGCTTTCATTAAATACCAAAGTTGTTGTGTCTTTTTAAATAGCTGAGAGGTGGACCGTGTATTTTCCAAAGGGGGTTTTTACAAGTCAGAATCATCCAGTCACACAGAGAGGTCCCAGACCCGCTGATGTATTTCTGTCAGTACTTTTCCGTGTAATAATGAGCAGATTAAATCAGGGTTGTGGCGGTGTCGGGGCTCCTGGGAGCCGGCGAGGCCACGCTCCGGCGATTATTTCCAGTAGAGGCGCTGGCACGTATTCCCCCCGCGAAGCCCTGATTACTATCAGGTTACAGCGTCCATGACAACAGCCTGCAGCTTTAAAGCAACAGGACTTTAGTGAGAAGGAGTTCAGTTCAGTTCAGGAGATCAGTCGAATTCTGCAGCGATCCTTGACTCATTTCTTTTTTTGCTTTGGTGCCTTTTCTGAGGTTTATTATAGGAGAGGAGTCCAAACATTTTCAGGCCTGGTATCGTCATCTATTAACGAGTTGAGCAGAATTCTGGTGCCTGTTGGATTTAGTGGAGGAGAAGTAAATCGGACACAAAGCTATTTATATTTTTACATGCAAATTAGCGTCGTTAGCGGACAGTTGTGGCCGTTTGGGGAGGTGGTGGCACTGTCCACGACGACCACTACTCGCCCCGTTCGAGACCGTCTCATTCACCGGCCTCGTCTCACACACAGCCCGGGGTGGTTCCCACGGTAACGTTCAAGAAGCGGCTGCGTGCTGCTCTCTTTCAGAGGTGGCGAACTTCGCCAGACACTTCCTTCTCGTCCTCGAAGCCCCATCTCTTGTAAAAGCAAAACACACCTGAGCATGGAGGTTCATTTGTCACTCCGGGAAGCACATCACCCCATGACCCTCAGGTGGCTCAGACCTGGAGGGTTCACTGAGAAGGGCTGTTGGATGCCACCGAAAGCTACAGAAAAAGAAACGCACCACCAGGAAGTAGGCGAGTGTTCAAAAACTTTTTTTGCACCATTTCCGAAGGACGCTTCCGACTCATTCTAGTGCACCGAGCAGGAACGGGCTCCTTGCTACCTGCTGTGGCCGCTGAAAACACCGGATCTGATACCTGGGGCTTGTAAGATGTAGAACAATACCCTGCTCATGCTGTGCCACTTAACTGACGGTTTTTTGGCTAAAAGCGTGGCAGCGACGAGCCCGTTGTGAACACAGAAGACATTTTGAAGCGTAACTTAAAGGTGAAATGTTCCCGTGGACAAAGTTTGAAGGTCTAATATCCATGTTGAATGATTTTCGTCCTCAAAAACTTTTTGAAAAGCCATAATTTCTTAAATGTTTGAAACCCGCATTGTTCACGTTCATATTTACTAGCCTGCAGCCTTCTTCTTCTCCTTCTGCTGCATTTCTTGGTGCGTTTACCGCCTCCTGTAGGTCAGTGAAATAGCACGAAACCCTTGGCAGGAATGTGGATTGTAACTTTGCAGGTACGAAGACCCAGGTTTAACCTCTCGCCTCGCTTCAGTGACGTAGCAGTGCACCCCGGGGACCCAGTGACATCACTGCGGTCGCAGTGCGCGGTGATCACGGGTGAAACTGACATTAAACTTTCAAGGCGAAAGAGCGGTAAAACACCGGGTTAAGTTCTTCTTTTAAAGGTTTATCTGACGGTTTCAAACACCTCAGCCGCCAGCTCAAGTAAAAGAGAGGATTAGAAGATATGTCTGCGCTCTCCATCAGCGAAGTCCACTTTGACATTTCGAGAGAGTCTGTCCTTCCTAACGTAGTGGTTTTGAGTCTAGAACAGGACAGCGGGGGGCGATGTGATGTAGGTGGGACGGAGGTGACACGATGTGAGCACCAAAGGGATTTTAAAAGAGAAATACCTGAAGTGCTTTTTCACAGCCGTGTCAAAAAATGTCACTTAGGGGAGCTGAAACGTTTCAGTCTTTGTGAATACAAAGATGTTATTTTTCATTTTCTGCAAAGTCAAATCATTTCCCCACACCTTTAGAGATTTATAATTAAATTAAGTCCGTTATCCCCTCACCTCTTTTAAGAATCAGCGTTTATCTTTAATTAGAAATTAAACCGCTGCTTTTTTTACCTTCTTAATCCACTGACCTCATCCAGAGTAAAAAAAACAAAACTTTACACCAGCAGGTTAAATGGGCGTCCAACGTAACTGTGCTGTTAAATACGGAATTACTGCATAAAGCTTCCTTCTGTATCACTTCAGGAATGAACAATGACGCTTCAGAAAATTCATTGTTTTAGTGAAGCTTCCCTTTAACAGGATTTGGGCATTTAATCAGTATTTTTGGCAGATACGTGTGTGTTTATGTGAGCGTGTGTGTCCTTGTGTGTGTGAACTAATTAGGACCAGCAATTACCCCAAACTGTGGCTGTGTCTCCTGATGGAGGGGGGGGCGAACGGAGGATTTTTTTTTTTTTTTTGGGGGGGGCAACAATAGCAGACTGTCAGTGCCAACGCTGCCATGCATAACAGATGCATGTGGACATGCCAGACAAAGGCACGGCTGGCCGAGCGTGTGTGTGTGTAAAGGGTGTGTGTGTGTGTGTAAAGGGTGTGTGTGTGTGTGTGTGTGTGTGTTGGGAGCGGGGTCAGCTTGTGTTCGATGCAGTAGAAGTGAAGGAGCGCTGCTGGCAGCTCAGGCATCGTTCCACGGCACCAGCAGTTCCTGCCGCCTCAACCGTAGCCCCCCCCCCCAAAAAGCTGTCAGACTCCCAGCAGCCCCTGCTGCAGCTCCTTCAGCCCAGCCTGTTAATGGGGGGGCGACTCTGTTCATTATAACATCATCTGCATAACGAGACTGTGATCCGCTGCAGCTCTGCAGCAGTGGCACCACCCAAACACCTTTATACCATAATATAACGCACCTCCGCGTGCTGCACCTGTTATCATGTGACTTGTTAGTTCCCTAATTAGATCATGTGATGACAACTGACCATGAGCAACCCTGACCTGCTGTTTAAAGCGCCAGAGAAAGCCTGTAAGTTGAATTATTATTGGATCGAATTAAGTAAAGTACTAATTGTGATGCTAAAGGTATTTCCAATAATACAACAAGGACTAACACTGCTCGTGGAACCACTGCTGCCTCTACCGCGTCCACCTACACTCCTACCAATAGGCCTTCGACTTTCTAATGTCATACTCATACACGACGTCTACCACCGCTACTGTCACGGAACACGTCGCACTGGTAAAACAACTAGTTTTAGTTCTGGGGGATTTAATTACAGGCGGCAACATAACATAAATGCCTCGGTTTGCCGCACGCTTACCCGCCACAGTTGAGCTCGTCCTCACTCTCCGCGGCTGCTTCGGCCGTCGTCCACTCGACTGCAGCAGTACAAAGCTGTGGCCGAGAGGCCCCGGAGCTTTGTTGTTCCTCAAGGGGGGAGGAACGGGACGGAGCCACTCGTTGATTTGCATTTCTGTGCGTGTAAAGGATCAAACAAACAAGACACAACATGCTAACTGAAATGTGACCTGTGGATGTTTACATTCAGTGTGTATCCTCGAGTTCGCTTCTTTCCTCATAAAAACATTTGCAAAGGGTGTGTGTGTGTGTGTGTGTGTGTGTGTGTGTGTGTGTGTGTGTGTGTGTGTGTCCAGGATGCCACACAGCAGCATGTTGGAATGACATGTATGAACATGTCAGAACCACAGGCAGCTGCATGTGTCAGGTGCCTCATGGGAAATGTGTGTGTGTGTGTCCAGGATGCCACACAGCAGCATGTTGGAATGACATGTATGAACATGTCAGAACCACATGTGTCAGGTGCCTCATGGGAAATGTGTGTGTGTGTGTCCAGGATGCCACACAGCAGCATGTTGGAATGACATGTATGAACATGTCAGAACCACATGTGTCAGGTGCCTCATGGGAAATGTGTGTGTGTGTGTCCAGGATGCCACACAGCAGCATGTTGGAATGACATGTATGAACATGTCAGAACCACAGGCAGCTGCATGTGTCAGGTGCCTCATGGGAAATGTGTGTGTGTGTGTCCAGGATGCCACACAGCAGCATGTTGGAATGACATGTATGAACATGTCAGAACCACAGGCAGCTGCATGTGTCAGGTGCCTCATGGGAAATGTGTGTGTGTGTGTGTCCAGGATGCCACACAGCAGCATGTTGGAATGACATGTATGAACATGTCAGAACCACATGTGTCAGGTGCCTCATGGGAAATGTGTGTGTGTGTGTGTGTGTGTGTGTGTGTCCAGGATGCCACACAGCAGCATGTTGGAATGACATGTATGAACATGTCAGAACCACATGTGTCAGGTGCCTCATGGGAAATGTGTGTGTGTGTGTGTGTGTGTGTGTGTGTCCAGGATGCCACACAGCAGCATGTTGGAATGACATGTATGAACATGTCAGAACCACATGTGTCAGGTGCCTCATGGGAAATGTGTGTGTGTGTGTCCAGGATGCCACACAGCAGCATGTTGGAATGACATGTATGAACATGTCAGAACCACATGTGTCAGGTGCCTCATGGGAAATGTGTGTGTGTGTGTCCAGGATGCCACACAGCAGCATGTTGGAATGACATGTATGAACATGTCAGAACCACATGTGTCAGGTGCCTCATGGGAAATGTGTGTGTGTGTGTCCAGGATGCCACACAGCAGCATGTTGGAATGACATGTATGAACATGTCAGAACCACATGTGTCAGGTGCCTCATGGGAAATGTGTGTGTGTGTGTCCAGGATGCCACACAGCAGCATGTTGGGCCAGCATGTATGAACATGCTCAGGAACCACAAGCAGCATGCATGTGTCAGAGTGCCTCATAAATGTGTGTGTGTGTGTGTGTGTGTGTGTGTGTGTGTGTCCAGGATGCCACACAGCAGCATGTTGGAATGACATGTATGAACATGTCAGAACCACAGGCAGCTGCATGTTGGAATGACATGTATGAACATGTCAGAACCACATGTGTCAGGTGCCTCATGGGAAATGTGTGTGTGTGTGTGTGAAGTAATTAGGAGTAGTGTGCAGCAGTGTATTTGTCCGTGTATATGATTTTTTTTATTTTGCATGTACGTGTATGTAAGCTGAGTCTATAGATGTATGTTCTCTGGTGCTTTCTATCTCTCTGAGGACGTGACTGGGTTCAGACATTTCTGTGGAAAGTGACCATTTCTTTTGTTTGTCTGCGTTTTTTTTGGGGAGATTGTTTGGAGGATGAGACTATTCTCGGAAAGTGGGGGGCAACTTTTGAGGGTCAGGACATTCTGAACAATGGGGACATTTTTAGAAATGTGGACGTTTCGGACAGCGAGGACAGTTTTAAAAAGCTGAGACATTCTGGAAAGTGATGCTATTATCGGCAAGCGAGGACATTTTTGGAAAATAATGATATTTGTGGACAGTAATGACATTTTTAAAGAGTGATAACATTTACTGGAAACTTTTTTGGAAGCAGAGATGTGGACAGTTATAGAAAATTAGGGATCTTTTTTTTGGGGGGGGGGCAGTGAGGATGTTTTTGAAAAGTGGGAAGATTTAGGGGAAGTGATGGCATTTGGGGTAATTTTGGAAAAATTAGGATATTTTTGGAGTCCATGTACATTTCAGAAAGCATGGGCGGCTTCGGAAGGTAAAAGTCGACATTTCTTCTGCGTATTGTTGCTCGAGCAGCAGCGGGAACAGAAATCGGCACCACCGGGACGCCGCTGCTGGTTAGGAAGCCGGAAAGTGAAACTTTTCACATGTGGAGGCGCGGCCCTCTGTCCTCTCTGCCACTTGACATCAACAACCTTTTTTGTATTTTCGTGAGTGCAGCAATTTCTCCTACATGACCAGCCAGCGAGACAGATCCTTGGGAATGTATTGCTCTCACACCCTTTTGAAACACCCCCCTATTTCGAGTTTCCAGTTTGCTTCAGATTCTTTTGAAGAGGGCCCGGGGCTGCCGGAGGCTGCCGGATCTCTGTTCTGATTAAAGACCGGGATTAAGGAGCGGTGACCTTTTGTTATCATGGATTCATCCCGCACGCCGTCTGAAATCAATAGGCAGCTCTGTCGGCTTTCACACATCCATCTACTCTCACAGATCAATCCCCCTGCAATCCTCTCCAGCCCTCAGCAGGAGAGCCGGGGGCTTTTAGGGTGAAATTATGTGGTAGTACTTCTGCTGCTGCTGGTTCAGAGGAAGTAATATGTCGACTTCAGGGCTTTCTCATCACGCCAAAATTGCTGTTCGTATTGATGCCATTATTAGCGCCCCCCTCGGCAAAGACTTCAGCCATTAAAGCCTGCGGTCGGCGCAGCACAAGATGAAGCCGCAATCTAGTGAGATTGGCTATGATAATAGATCTGCCGCGAGCCCAGTGTGGTCTAACCGCCTCCTCTGCAGGTGAGCCGGCGGGTGGGGAGTGTGCGCTGAGAAAAAATATCCGCCCCAGAAGTTCACGTATGCTGGTATTGACAGAGGAGGGGAAAAAAGGGGGGTTTGAGGTATTTTCGGGGCATTTCATGCCTATAGTGGACAAATGACGGTGGAGAGGGGACATGAAATGAGGGAGGACGGAGATGGAGACCGACATGAAACAAAGGCCTCCAGCGGGAAGCGAGCCAGGAACGTTGCAGCCACAGGGAGCCCAAAACTAAAGTTCAAAACTAAAACCAGGTTTAAGTAACTGATGGTTGTGGTCATTTTTAAACAGGCAAGTTGAAATACAGAAGAAACTCATCTTGGCAATTCTGCTTCACTCATCTGCTCAACACTGATATGAAGAAACATACCTGCAGTGTCCAGACCCTGCAGTGTGCAGTGAAGGGTTTCAGGGTTTGGGGGGTTTAAGTGAAGCCTGTGTTTGTGTGTTTACAGTGGCGATTGCCCCCCCCGCCCTCATCTCCTGCGCCCACTCTCCCCCTCTCTGCTTTCCCTGCTGCCTGTCTTAAGCTAATCCCATTATCAGTGAGGCGGCCTGACGCTGATGTGGCCTGCTAACTGACCAGCTGCTCCGAGTCTGGCCACCACACACACGCTGTAAAAAATGTCAGTCTGAACAAGTCGGCTAAAATCAAGTCTTCAGTCACAGAGCTGCAGGAAGCCAGAGAAATCCTTACATTTGGTCGATCCTGACACAACAGGCACTTGGTCTTGAGTTTGAAAGTATATCGTACCGGCCAATCGCGTCAACGGCCCTGATGCTTCAGGCCACATCACCAGTTATCTCTCACCGGTGAAACTAACATAAACACGGGTTAAACACTCACAAAAAACAACCAAAAAAAAAGCATGATAATTTGAACACAACGTCCAATTTTTTTCCTTCTGTAAATCTCTGTGATATAAATGTGATAATGCACCCTTGAGGTGTCCAGATATAGAAAATAATTGGGGGATGATAAAAACACAGATTTCTATTATTGTTGCTTTGTGATTTCAGCATGGTTATTCAATTTAAAACTATTTTCATGTGCCTAGGGACCACTTTTTTACATGATCCTATTTTTTTTGACACTAAGTCTTTTTCACAGCAGACATCTGTTCTAGTTACGTTAGGAAAAGACCTGACGTCTGTCAACTCCCACTTGAGCTCAATTTTGCAGAAGGTGTTTTTCCACGAGCTCATCGACTGGCTGCGTGTGTTCAAAAGGCCCACAAGCGGATACGAATATATACACACTCGTGCACAATATACTGATACTAATACTAATATACCAGACGTGGCACATAGGAAATAGCATCAAAGCTGCCTTTGTGTGGTTAGCACACAGAAACTACAGTGGAAACATGCATGGACAAAACTGTAAGGCCGCACATTATATGGAAATGTTTTTGATAAACATGTTTGCAGAGTCACAAAATGTCTATTTACAACAATACTTTATTTGTTTTCTAAAATTTCTCATGGTCTTGGCGGAATATTGAAAAGGTCAACACTGACCTGAAGCGCAAGACAGCAGGTGTTTACCTCTCAATATTTAATCAACACCGAGACCTTTCCCTCGTCGTAACCATGGTGTTTTAGTAAACCTAAACCTGACCTAACGCAGCCAAAACATAGCACTTAACGGGCTGCACCTCCGCACCTAGAACCAGTTCTGGCGTCTGAACCTTGTACTTTTCCCCTAAATGCGAAGAATTTTTCATAGAGAGCATTTTACAGTGTTCACCGAACATTTATTTGTAACTGGAGACAGGGTTTCCGCGGGATGAGGGTTGCATCCCCATGAGGTTCCATGGAAAACCTGACAATAATACATTATTAAAAAGGAGAAAAGTCCTCATGCAGGCCCTCCGAATGTAGTGCGTTCATGTAGAAAACACATTTACATTCACTGTGAGTAATCTGTGGTCTGAGCATTATCTATCCAAACTAAAAACATTTGCATCTTATGTTGTGTTCTTGTTATAAAATCCTGATTCTGAGACCGTTTCAGAGCACTACGTTTTGCAGTGTGCTCTGGCTCGGAGGCCCAGCCGCCTGCCAGCCTATCGGCCTCCACGCTGGCTCTGCTGCCTTCTCGCTAGTCCGCTAGCCTGGACGGCATGTGGCGTGGAGCCCCGTGGAAAGTCGGCGTTCGGAGTTCCACAACGCAGCACAATAATGCCGAGTCACTCAGAGCGACGCTAATCCAGCTTCCCAGACAATGTGAGAGGCCCCACAGGGTCTGAGGGCAGGTAGGAGAAGATTAGTGCAACCTGGAGACGCTTCTTTGTGTTCGGTGTGACAAACGAGCAGAGAAAAACTGTTTTAACCAGCAATTTCATCTGCATTTCATTCTGAAGACAAGTGAGAGGTGCTGACTGGCTGACTGGTTTTCACATTTTCAGCATTTTAAAAACGTTTGTATTTATATTCATTCTTTTCAGCTTATGTACATTTCCTTCAGTGCGGGCAGTCAGGCTTCAGCAGAGAACAATATGACCCCAAACTGAGTTTAATTTGCCTAAAATGTTTTTAAATGTAACTGTAGCTCCGTTTTTGCCAAAATTCGTTTGAGATGTTTAGGAAACACTCTTGAGGAAAGGCAGGTTAGAGGTAGATGGACAGTTTCAGAACAATTTACACACTAAAATCTCTGAACAGTGTCCTCAAACTGTCCTGCTGCAAAAATCTCAGATGAGAGAAGAGAGCATTAAAAATGGTGATATGTTTGTCTGATTTATCTTCGCAACCTTACTTTTTGCTGCCCCGGGTTTCACCTGACAGGCTGCCCCGACTATATGATGTAACCTCCACTGCAACGATTTTGGACAAAAATGAGTTAAACCAACCATAACTGATTTTTGGCCACTTGGAGGCTGCTCCAAATCCCAGTAGTGTTGTTAAAACATCACTATTTTCACATCCAGCGAGCAACAATATCATTCAGTTACAGTGGTGTTTGTATCCTGATGAATCTAAGTCTCTTTTAGCTCTGGTTTTGGCCTCCACCAGCTTTTTTTTTTTTTTTGCCCGAAAACGACGCCGGTGAGAACACTGAGAGTAAAACTAATCGGTAAAGATGTGGGCCGGTCAAAACAACAGGCTGAAAGGTGCTAAAACACTCAGTATTCCTCGGACGAAATGCAAAGTCGGGTGATGATTCCCTGTGGGTTCATCCCCTTTCGTATTGCCTGCTCTTAATATAAAAATATTGACTGTAGCTGCTTTCTGTTTTTATTTATAGCCTATAAAATGGAATTATAATATTCTCCCAAAAATGTGAAAACAGAATCACTCAAAGATGCGGTAGCACAGGATGGTGTTCTGAATTGTTTATGCATATATATTATTGTTTTCACATGTGTATCCGTGAAAGGTTAAGTCATTATTTTCTTCCCATATGTGCAAATATTAATAACAATAATAATACATTTTAAAAAGCAGTCGTTGTACCTTCTTTTAAACTCCTGACTCTTCCGATACCAAACCTAATACCCTTGTGAAAAACTCAGGAAAATTCCTGGAAAATGAATAAAATCATTGCATCGCTTTTGGGAAAAGATGACCTAAAGCATATTAGCAGACCTCATTAAAACTCATTTCAAGATTGAACCACCACTCCCCCCACCTCCGCCCCCTTTTTACAGCCTTGTCAGTCTTGTCAATTTTCCAAAACTTTCCTCGTGGTTTCTCAGTCAACACCGGAGGGGGAAAAAAAATCGTTTCTTCGTTGCGTTTCTTGTGCAGCGGTGATGTCAGCCGTCCTCTGGGTTCAGCTCTAAACCAACACTGATTAATAATTTATGGATCATCCCATTATGCCACTTTACACAGTTCAAAGGCTGCGAATTTGCATCCCAATTTGTTCACTGTGGTATAAAGACCTTTTTGCATCAGTATTTCTTTTATAAATGGAATTCGGGACGGTCTGTCCTCACATCAGCGGATAAAGAAGATTAAAGTGCGGGCATCCTGCGCTCCCTCCCTCCCTCCCTCCCTCCTCCGCCTCCCATCCTCCCTCCTCCCCCGCCCTCCTCTCTCCTTCCATCTCCAGCTCGGCCTCGGGGCTTTGATGTGTCTCGTGACGCTTCTGAGGAAGGCAGACATGAAATACTGTCGAGTTTCATCCAGAGAAAGTACAAATAGCATCAGGGCTTCAAAAGCGGGTTTTTTTATTCTGCTGATGAAAAAGAAACAAACAAAAGACTGACAATAGATTTTAACAGAGGGTTTTACAAATCATTTCTTTATTTTAACACCGCTGTTTTACGCAACTCCTAGACACTTGTCCTTTGTACTGGGGTTAATGTAGGAATTTTCCCTTTAGATTAGCGTTTCAACCTGGATAAGTGTTTTTATGACTCCCCATAATCCAATCTAATACATAACATATACATTTCACCAGAAGGGGGGTTGCAGACTATAAGAAATGTATTATTATTTCTACTTGCATGTTTCCTGTTGCATTTTACAATCAGAAAACTAATAAAAAGAAAGATTGTTGTCAGCTGACGGCGGATTTTATTTTACTTTTTAGCCTCTTAAACTTCACCGAGCTGCCGGTGAAGTTCCAAACTCTTGCTGTGGAGATAAAAAAAAAAAATCGGGGATCCTAACGTTCCCAAAGAAACCAAACGCGTCAGGCCGTTTGGTTGAAGGTTGAAGCATTAAAAAACATAAAGTTTTGAATGTTTTACTCAGTGTAAACATTATATAGTTTCAATTAAGAGCGGGAGCAGGCTGATACAGATTATATGCTGTTTCTGATACTGTCAGATAAACTGAGATGATTTTTCCAACATCAAAGCTACTTAAAGGGAACTAAAAGGGAATCATCAGATGTTAAAGGGCTAAAACCCTAAAAAAACATATTGTTAACCATATTGTGGTTTTTAAATCAAACACGTATAGTAGCCATGAGAACATTTCCCTGCATAAAGTAGAAGTTTCCTCAAAAAAAATCCAGGAAAAAAATCCGTTTTTTTGTCCACAAACAAAAGGCATCGTCCTTGAGCCAGTGAGCAGAAAAAAAGTGTAACGGATAAAACTTTTTCCAAAACTCAGAAAATCGAAAACAACAACAAAGCAACAGGAGGTAAGTTGAGAAACGTACCATTAACATCCCGCTGAAAAGAGGCTGAGCGGCTTTAAATGTCACCGCATACATCTGCTTTCTATGCTTACAAATGACTATTGATTGTGAGCCTGACACATTCGGCCCCAACTCCTTTATTTACAGGTTTCGGTTTTCAAGCTGTTTTTAGTGCGATAACGCTTCGAGCGGTGGGGACAAACAAAAGCTGAGCAGAGCCGCCGCTCGCCGCTCGCCGCGGCTGCTGCGGCTGCTGGCTCGCCACTTGTTTTTGTGAATCCCTCCACATCGCCGGTATCGGGCCAGATATGTACAGTCTCCCTGCCTGTCTCATTTCAATTGGCCTCCATCTGTTTTGTCTATCCATGAAAAGGTCTATTATGATCCTCTGCTCTTTGTACAAATGGACTACTAAGCGGATGGGGTCCCCCACCACCTCCCACCCCCTCCCCGTCGGCAACCCCCTTCCTGAAACATTAGCCCTGGATTCCAAGGAGCTCGTCCTGCCATTGCTTTAATTATCCAGCGCAGGCGGAGGGATCTTAATTTTAACGAGTTTCGAAATGCTCCATCTCTTTAATTCGCTGCAGAAAAGAAGCAGAGGGGGTGGAGGGAGGGTGAGCAGGCTCTTTATTAACCCTACAGTGACTAGCTAATGTGATTGAAGTGGAACCACCTGGCAGGGGGAACTGTATAGTCAGCTGCCACTGAAGGCCGGCGAACTGCGAGGACCAGGTGCTGCGCTCCAGCCTCTTAATTGGTGCCATGTAATAGCTTGCTTCAGTGCACAGTGCGGCTTGGGGCTAGGATTAAAAAAAGCTGTTGCTCACAGAAGTCCGTTTTCTTTCACTACGCGCCCCCACCCCCCCACTACGACACACACACACACACGCACTCCTTCAGTCGTAGTTGTCACTTGGCTACGTGGCTCGAGGAGGCTATCTGAGGTGAACAGCCACCGTGTCCGGGGGTTTGAAGCGTCTCTATCTGTTCCTGGGTGACAAGAAGGCTTGAAAGCGGCTGGACGGAGCCGAGCATCAGCCTTCGGCAAGTCTGACTCTCGAAAGCCTGTTGAGCCGCCGCCGAGGCTCAAGCCTCAGCCGATGAAGGTGAACGAGCGCCACAACACCATCCGAAAAATGATAAATCAAATAATGAGCTTATAATAAGAAACTGCTCTGATCTGCATCTGGATCCAGATCTGGATTAAAATACACACATGCATGGAGGAACATGGTTTCATTCCAGTACATGCAGAAGTTCAAAATGTACATTTGAACTATGTTAAGAAATCTTCAGAATTCCTAGATACGCACAAAAAAAAGAAATCACCTCTGCCTTGACCCACGGCCAAAGTTCTCTCAAATCTCATAAGTAGTTTTTGGGCCAACAGACAGAACCAGAGAGGCTGAGAGTTTAGACCGAGGATCCTGGGTTTGGAGTCCACCGGCGCCCGATCCGGAGCCTTTCTGTGAGGAGCTCACGTAATTCACCCTGTGATCACGCAGTACACAGAAAAAAAAGGTCAGCTGGGTTCTTTATCTTTTGTCCCGTTGATGGCTGCTCTCGTCCGCGTGTCCCTTAAAAGCAGATGTACACCGTCGCGACGTAAATACCAAACCAAAGACCAAACCGGAGCCAAAAGAGAGGGAATATTAGACTTTAGCATTCATCAGACTGACACAAACAGCACTCCGAGGGGAAGGCAATCCTGCTCTGTGTCTGCCGGGTGTGTTAATAAACAACGACATGTTTGCCAATTGAACTTTGTATGGTGATAATATGTCAGCGCTGCGTTAACAGCTCGTTGCTCTTTACTGTGCAATACAAAAGAAACCAGAGTCGGTGGTCGTTAAACCGTTCATCTCGGCGTCTCTTCCAGGCTCAACTCAAACAAAATGAACCACTCTGGGCACAAAATGAGTTGTGATGAAATTCAGAGCGGTGTACGTCGTTGGGCGAAACAGCGATGTCCTTTGAACTAAAGGAGTGTGGATGCGCGGTGGTGTGATAAGTGGGTGTAAAGACAGGCCCCCTTCCACGGTAGCGGAGCGGCGGCACCCGAGGACCGCGGGCGGCTAGGAGTGGGCTAACGTCTGCGCAAGAGAACTTGACCCTCCGCACGACCGGAACTGGATTTGCTGCTGTCCGCATCAGTTTCCGAACGCTTGCGCTCTCCGAGACTATCGTGAACGTCTCCGAAGTAAACATCAGCTGCAGACTAATCAATAAACTATATTTAGAAATAAAAATAAAGATCTCCTCGGCAGAGCTAAAACCATCACAGATGTCGTCCTAAGAACAACAGAAGATTTGTGCTTTTACGTCGTTTTTCACGCGTTCGTGTTATTTTGTTCACTTCAAGGGTAAAAGCCACGGCGCCGACATCCCTCCCACTTCACTCTTCATCCTCGAGGGATCAGGTATGATAGAATCAGAATCTTCTTCGCAACACCTCTGTTATTAAACATCTATTCTCCTCTGCTCTTTCAGCATAGAGTCACCCTTGTTTGTCTCTGAGACAAAGCGCGAGTTCTCAGGCAGACTGTAGACGTAACATAATCTCCCTCAGCGCAGCAGAGGCCGCAGATGGATGTGGTGCGGTGAGGAGGATCGGTGGGAGGAGGCTGAGTGCTGCTGTGTTCAGGGACCTGCAGCCTCCCCTCTGCACCGGCTGCCAGGTAACCGTCCGCAGGGCCTGACCGCCCGATCCCGGGAGGAGCTGGCAGGCTACAGGAGCTCGGCTGGGACCGAAGCAGCAGCAGCAGCAGCAGCAGCATCAGCAGGATTATTGTACTTACAGACGACAGAACAACACACTGAACATGAACCTTTAAGCTGTGAATGTGAAAGAGCAGACCAACGGTTTCTGCATCATTTAATCAAACCTCAACATATGCAATATATCACCGGAATGGTATTATGTTAACGTGCTCTGCTTTTTGTGATTGAGCAGCTTTTTCATATGTTTCCGAAACTTAGTGCTTTCTAAAACTAAAACTTATTTTATTTGTCGATTCATTGCTCACTCTGGAAAACGTCGAGAAAAAAACCTGAGAAATACAATCACAATATTCCTCGAGTCTACAGTAGCATCTTTACATCACTAGCTCTGTCCGACTGACAGTCGAGAACCCAGAGATATTCAGTCACATATCATATTAAGCAAAGAAACAGATAAACCGACCGGTAAATTCTCCCATTTCAGAGGCTGGAACCAGAGAGTGATTGGTCTTTTTGGGCTCTGTGAGGCTGTCCGTATGTGTAGCAGCGCTCTGATATGTTAGCACTAAACACGAAGCACAGCTGAGGCTGATGGGAGTTGTTCTGCAGGTCGACACAAACCCAAGTATTTGGCAAATTCAAATTTCAAAGTGATGATGGCACTAGGTAATAAGATGAGAAGTTAAAGGATCCCCACAGTCACTGAAGTGAAGATCTTTTCAGACGGTTAGCGCTTGCTGCGCTGCGGCCCCGCGACGCCGGTGTCCTGTAGTTAGGAACCAGCGGCGCCAGGAGCTCCCGGCTGCCTTCGCTCCCACCAGCTTGCACGCCACGGGCTTCTGCGGCCCACCTACTCCAATCTCATCCCGCAGCTACATAGAGCGGGTGACGAGATTAATACCACAAGTTGTGCAGACTAGTGGTAAACGTTGTTTAGCGTCTAATCTTTAGCGAATAATCAGTTTTGAAGCCGATGTCGCTCCAATGCCGTTGCTCTTCACTCATCTGTCTGTTCTCCGCCGCTGAAGGGGTGAATCATTCAGGGAGCTCGGATACACTCAGATCAGCTCCTGTAATGTTCCGCAGTGGCGAGCGGGAAAAGTAGAACCATCGTAAACTCCGAAACGCAGCAGCAAATAGCTGCGCGTGGTCGTGGGAGCGGCAGCCGCCTTCTCTCTCTCTCTCTCTCTCCTCGCCGCTGCCGCCTCCAGTGTCGTGAGTGTAAACACGACGGCTGCTGCCTGAAAGCACCTTCACCCTGAGGGGAACGTGAACGTCTGGACCCGAGTTTCACGGCAAAAGGTCCAAAGGCGGCTGAGATTTTTCGCTCAAAACCCCACATGTGAACCCCGAGGTGATGCTGGAGAAAAAAAGTCAGGGGATCCCCGAAATCCTTGTCCTCTGGGAACCGTGAATGTCCGCGACAAATGTCATGACAACCCATCTGATAATTGATGACGTATTCGAGTCCGAACCAAAATGGCGGACCAACCGACAGGCGCCGCCATCTCTCGAGCCAGCACGGCTAACTATCAACAGGGGTCCTGTAGTTTGTAGCCTAACGCCTCTGCAGCTGCTCTGGATTTCATTTACGCCTGGCTGAGCTTTGATGGCTCCTCCAGATGTGCTCTTGCTGATCTGGTCACCGACTCAGTCGTCGGTGTTCTGCGCGTATTCGCGCCTGACTTCAGGATGCGTTTTTTTTCTTATCTGGGACAAACAGATCACGTTAACACCAGGTGGAAACGGGGATCCAAAAGAGCAAGTTTACTACAAGTTTCCTCACCACTAATAATTTTTCTTCTACATGAGGGTTATTTAAGTCAATCAGCAACACTTCTGCGCAGCATTAGCTTTTCCACACCTGCCCTAAATATACAGTGAAACACTGGTTTCACTGTATATTTGAAAACATCAGGTGATGAGAATGTCAGCCTGACGCCGCACACCCACAGCGGCTTTCCGCTCTGAAATTCGGTTTGAAGCGTACGTTTGAGATTCAGCGCAGATCCTTTTCGGAGCAACTCAGAAAGATTTTTACAGAACTCCAGAGCGCCTCTGTCGAGCTGCGCAAAGAGTATGAGGGAATCCATTTCCTCGCCTGCTGTACCTTTGTACGACACACATGAAAGCATTTAATCAGAGAGTGCAGGAAAACCCAGGAGGGGAGAGAAAAATACAGAAAGACAAGAATGAAATTGAACTTCAAATCCTCTCACGCGACCTCTGGCTTGTCTGTCAGTCGTATCCGTCCGCGTTTACAAATGGATGACGGAGATGCTCGCAGCCCTAATACTCTCTGAGCCCGCTTCATCCTGCCGGTGCTCAGCTGCCTTTGAGGGGAATGTATCTGTAAAATGTCTCAGGGAGCCGTCTCTCCATTTGACAGCCCTTCGGGAGAACAAAGGCTCGGCGCTAATGCAGCACAGATCAACCGCCTGCTTTTCTATTGAGCAAGGTGCCAAGACGCACAGGCTTTTAATGCCGGAGCGCCCGACGCCGGGCCGCGGGGGACCGTCTTCAAAGCCTAATGCAAAGTGAGTCATCCACCACCCGTCTCATAATAAGTCCCCCTTTAATTCAGCCCCCTTTGGTTAATTATTTGCTATTGTGTGTTACCCATCTGAGCCTGTGTCAACAGTCAAAAAATTAGTCTAAAAAGGGCGGTTTAGTGATCGGGGACGACCTGAAAGCACAGCAGCCCAGAAAAATGTGGGACGGCGTGGGGGCTGTGCAGCCATCTGTGACCCCCCGCTCCTCGCCAAACGCCGACAACTAGCAGGTCCCATATGGCCGACCGGGTTCTGCCGGGTGTCACCCTCTTGTTGCTGTTTTGTTGTTGTTATTTATTTACAGAAGCAGTCAGATGAGATGAGTGAGGAGAGAGCTTTGCGGCCGGTGCCAGGAGCAGCCAGGGACTCGCTGGCGGCGGTTTTTTTTTCTTTTTTTTGGAGATGATTTGGCACCGACGTGGCGTCCAGCGGAGAGCCGGTCGAGCCAGTGGACAGAGGGAGAGCAGGGCCGGGCCATCTGTGGGACAGACATGGTAGACGTCCCCCAGCTTGTCTGTTTCAGTCTCAAATGGTGCCAGGAAGCGACGGCGCTGAGGCCGATTTCCATCTCGGCCGGATCCACATTGAGTCACATGTTTGTTCATGGAGGAAAAGTTCATCTTTACCAGTCCCAACGTGATTTTGTCCATGAAAGTCGGATTCAAAAATCACAACATTTCTCCCGCATCGTTTTAAGCTCACCACTAGAACTTTTAATTTTCTTAACAAAGACTCAGTGTCTCGATCTGACGAGGATCTTCCTCATAAGGATCCGCATCAGGTCGACCTGTTTGGATTCTTTCCGATCTTTTGTCTCAATGACTGACTCATCAACACACATGTGCAGAGGGAGAGGTGTCGTATTTTTTGTATTCAAGAAAAAATCAGAAATTCCTTTCAGTTGTTTAAGAAAGAAATGCTTCAAACAGGCACATTAGTATCCTGGCTTTGAGTCTTAACCTGGTCTTGATCATACTCCAGCATATGACCCTTACACGGAAAAATGGTGTTTACTTGCCACAGTATCGCTGTTTCTACCAGACCGCTCCGGCTGCATCATCCAGGTCTCTCAAAACCCCGACAAGGGATTATCCGGGTGTCTTAAACCAGGGTATTATGTTTACTTAAGCAACACATGTAGGGGATACATTTCAGGAAAACCTGATCATCACCGGCATACTCGTGTGCATGTCAGTAAACCCTCGGACTGCTTCGTCCGCTACTGTGTGGAGGTAAAGAGCAAAATGCACCGGCCATGTCGCTTTCATTGCATTTTATGATGCATCTAATTTGACACCCGATGGCAAATGCGCTGGAAAGAAGACGTCAAGGCCCGGTGGCCGAAACGCGCTAGTCCGGTGAGCAAATGACGCCAGCTACTGGACTTACCCACATCTCTCACAGTTCACATCCTTTGTAGGAGAAAAGTCTAAATTGTCTGCGTTCTTAATTTTTTTTTTTTACAATTTCGTTTGCTCAATTTTCGCTGCTAAAAAACATCTGTTTCAGCGCAGAAATGCCAACAAAGGTGAACCGAAGCACCGTTGGTGTCACGGTCGCCACTGAGCTCATGACCGCCAACCTGAACACGCTTGACATTCAGTAAACAGCATCGAGACGATCCCCTAACCACAAAACAACACAATGCCTTTGTCCTGCACATTAAACAGTCCCTCAGCAGCAGCAGAAGTATGAAACTGAGTGTAACTTCAGGAGAGCAGAATGCTGATGTAGAGCGAGAGAATGTCCCCGAGGTTCAATTACCGAGCCGCCACAGGTCCTCTCAGCCTTCATTAGCTGCCTGCTGGAGCAGACACTCCTTCCACAGATCCTCTGTGATTGTTGTATTGTGCCGAACCTCGGGGAGATGCCTTTCCCTCCTCTCTGCTCTCTAATGATCACACGAAAAGCTTTCTCAGAACTCGGAGGTGCTGCTGTGTGCTGTTATGTGGTTTGTTAATACAGCGGGGAGAGTCTCGTCAGCCGCCTCTGCGTCTTCCTGCCGCCTCGGCACACGCTGTTCCTGCCGTTCCCACCAGAATGATTAACTAGACGCTCGGGTGCTGGCATGCCCAGACAGGGTGGAGGCTGATCAGCGCTCAGCGGGAAGGAGAGGGTCACACACGCTCCAGCTTTAAGGCTTCGGCTTTTGTTTTGGAAAGGAGAGAACACTGCAGATTCACAAGTGGGTACGTCAGAATTACCATCCTTCCTACTGGGGAGCAAGGAAGTGACGAACGCCTCCGTTGACTTTTCGCATCATCGCCACTGTTACTGGAATTTAATTTAAAAACAAAACAATAAAGAGACAACGGCATCCTTACAACAGATTGCAGACAACAACAACAACATTTCTGGATTCATTTTTCTTGTAATGTCGCAAAAGACATAGTCGCATAAATATACCTTCACTGCTGAAAACCAACAGTGACGGATCACACAACTTCGTAATGGTGTCACAACAAATAACGCTCTCCCTGAATCACCGGGGACTTTGAGATGTGGCCGTTTTACATGTTTGATTTATTTCATCTCTTACCGACCTTGAGCTCTGCACACGGCATCACACCGACCCTTCGATTCTACGTATGACTAGTGTTTTCATGACCATCCGTAGGAAAGCCATCTACTGAGAAAGACGCGCGTAAACCAGTAGGCTTTGTTCTCATATGAGCCCGAGTGCCTCCGGTGGGAAAAATAAAACTTTAGCACTAGGTCTTACGTAACGCGCTTATGCTACAAACCCCGACTAAAATCGAATTCCATTTTCAACTTTTGCAACTTTCAAAGACACTTCCAACTTTTAACTCATCTCAGTTTTCCTCCAGAATATGAATAATGAAGCACTTTGCGGATGATAAAAAAAATTCCCAATTTTCACCGTCACTGGATGTCATCCATGAGAAACGTCGCACCGACAATCACATTAGCAGTAATCAAGCCTCATCTCTGTTACAGCAGCGTCTTAATTTCCTAAACCCTAGATGCAGATGAAAATTTAATCTGCTCACTTATTTGGGTAATGGAGATGGAAATTAGATTATGCCGAATCTCAGCGCCGAGCCATCTGGGACAAGACTGATGCTTGTTACCTTCGGCAACTCCGTTTTTGCACCGCAGAGTTTTCTAGATCCCAGAGTGTGGGGATAAATAACAGCGAGAGAACTGATGGACCAGGTTTTAGCTACCCCAGCGAATAAATTCCAAGGACACCGGGCATGTCTCTCCATCATGGTTTTTACTTTGCCAGCTTGCTATTCAGACTGAAAGGTCATTTTCTTAAAACTCCAGGGTTTATTCGTCCTAACCACTAGCGTCCAGTCGGTTTGATGCGATTGCTTAGATGATGCTGAAGTTGCGTTAAGAATCTGTGCGTCTCCTGAGGACAGAACCTGTCGGCTGCGGGGTCGGGCTGCAATTCACTGTCCTCTGGCCCATTTTGTCGGTTGCTGACAATATATTTCCCCAAAAATTATGTTTTTTTTTTTTCTTGGAAATGTTACGATTTATTATCCTAAAATTACAACTTTATTCTCCTAATATTACGACCTTTCGTGGTAGCTAACGTGTTTCCTGAGGTGTCAAGCTACGAAATATTAGCCAGGCAGCGTGATAAACTCTCTTGGAAAAGAATGAGGTCATGAACATGTTGAATCTGAAGCTTAAATATATCACAGGCAGTGATTTTGAGCAGTTTTAGCTCAACCAGCCGTCGTTGTGTTTTGTTTGTGGTCCTCGCTAGTCAAGCTGCCCCCCCCCCGCTTACGGTTTTCATGCTAATCTGGGCGAATCATGTCTCCTCCTGACTCCAGCTCCGTCCTTAACACACGGACATGAGATTGACATTGATCTTCTCATCTCGCTCTTGGAGGGAAAGTAATTAAGCACATGTCCCAAAGTTTTTCCCAGAACTATTCCCGGAAGTGTTGTGAAACCGACGGACTCTGTACACAGAAGTCCAACTACGAGTGCAGTGTGCATATATGTAAATGAATATATATATATATATATTCTTATTTGGGCATTTACTCTCATGACCTCGTTGATATCATTTTAATGCAAATCTTCCCCTGCAGCTGATCACTGACATCCAGGTGTATTGTTCCGGCAGGAAGGCAGGGGCCCGGCCGGTCTGCGGCTGCGTGCGTCGGTAACGGCACCATACTCAGCGCCCCGCGAAGCGCTTCATATTTACAAGCCAATTATCTCTCCGAGGGAGGGTCGGCGTGACCGCAGGCCTCTGAAGCACGTTACGGGAAGGTCAGCGCTGTTGACTGGGGGCTAATTAAGCAACTAGCGCCGAAGAGGCGGTCGAGTGTGAGTCACCCGGTACTTTACCCATCAGGGGAATGTCTCCTTTCTTGAATTCAAGGACATATCTGCGTCTTAAGGCGGAGACGGTTTCCACGAGCGTGCTCGAACCTCTCCGCCAACACTTAAAAGCACCCCTGGTGGAATTTTCTCCTCGTTTCAGATCACTTCTTTTTACTCATGTTTACGGATAAAAGTACGCTGGAGGGATTCAGGATAATTCAAGGTTAAATATAACAGGAGCACCGCTCCCTCCGCCCAATGATTGTCTCTCAAGCACCGGTGCAAGATAATGACCTGTCAAATGCCAGGAGACTTTGTGTCCTCGCACAATCTTTGAGGTGAGAGACTTCTCGTCATGGTCTGCCATTGCAATAATCCCCTTGCCTGCAGCTCCATTAGGCAATGAAACAAGTTGTCCAACTGTGGGGTTGGAGGGGGTTAATCCGGCAGCAGCCCCTCTGTAAAAGGCCTCAGCTGCCACGGTCCAAGCCTTTTGAAACCTCTGTCAGTTTATGGGGACTTCAGAAGACCCTTTCTCCCTGACCCTTATTGATTCAGGTCTGCACCGCGCCCTCTTCAACTCCCCAACCCCACACACACACACACACACACACACACACATACGCGCACATGCTGTCTCCAAAGAGCCCAGGCCCTCGGGCTACAACACTGGGGTGCCGTAATGTTTCAATTACTGATGCCTGTCATTGTTCGGGCGTGACAGCAGAGATCCATTTGAACGCTGAGCAGTCTGGCTCCACAGTCATACGTTTGAGAAAAGAAAAAAATCATTCATGAAGTCTTTAAGATATGACTCCACCTAAATTCATCAATATTTTTCCTGTTAATATTTAATCAAATGACTCTGTGAAATGTGAAAGGGGGAACATGCGGTGCCAAAGTCCCAAAGTGTGTTTTCATTCACACACTTGTTTTATTTTTAGTTTTGCAAATTAAAAACAAAAAACAAAAACAGAACAGAAAGTGGAAACAACAACAAAAAACAACATTTAAGATAAAAAAAAACTCAAACCTAGATTAAAATGTGACAAAGAACAATGGAAACAGACTTAGTGACTAAACTCTGACATACATGAAGCGTGTGACTCTAACGTATTATAGTATTATCCTGGTTTAGATTATATGCAACATAGTTCGGTGTCATGGAACATGAAACCCAGTTAGCGATCGCCCTCTTTACACGATTTTAACGGTATCCAAGTGTTCGATAGCCTGTGTCGGTGCAGCTGTTCTCCACATCCGGCACATCTGTTGTTTCTGTACCAACTGAGCCACTTGTGCAAGTGGAGACGAACTCAGTTTAGTTCCTGTCTACCACTCTGCTAGATTTAGCATCTCTATCTATAATCATTAGTAATGGAAGAGGCAGCCCTCCGGCTGGCATGAGAACGGATTAATGCAGCTTTAACGTCTCCAAAAAAAGAGATGAAAAGCGCTGTTTTAAAAACTGTCAACCGAACACCAAAAGATCAGAGTCCTTCAAACAGCAAACGATGTGTAACTTTTTCTTGCAACTGTGGACACCAGCTGGCCCGAACCGGAGGTTCCTATCCCAGGGAGGCTCCTTTTCCGCCACATTGAGAAATTCGGCAGCCCGATGTTAGTCAGCTAAAGTTTAGGGCTGCAACTGACAATTATTTTTATTTACCGATCGATTAACCTGCCAGTTATTTTCATCAATCGATAGGTTTATTAAATGTTAGAAAAGTGACAAAAATTTTTCTAAAGCCGAAAGAAATGTCATCAGATTGCTCGCCTTGTCTGACCAGTTGTCCAAAACCCATAGATATTCGATTTCCAATGATACAAAACGGAGACAAGCACCAAATTCTCACGAACTGAGAAGCTGCAACGGAGAGAATGTTTGGGCATATTTGCTTGAAAATTGACTGAAACGATTCATCAGTCATTGAAATGGTTGCTAATCATTTTTCTAATCTTTTAAAAGTCTCCTCGTTGCAGTCTCATATTTTCATAACGTAGATCGGGTTTACTTCACATGCGAAAATGTTATATTGAAGTATAATAAGGAACTTCACGTGTTCATACATGAGAACGAGCATGTTTCTATAAAGCACATGTGCTTTTGAAATCACGTGCAAGTTTCCCACGTGACTGCCACTGTAATGTAAGCCCTGAATTTCCTTCACTCCCCCTCCTTCTGAGACGAACATAGCTCCACTTGTCTCCGCAGAGGGGTCAGAGGTCACGGGCAGCCAATCTGAGCAGGCGGAGGTTCGGCGGCTTGCTCAAGGACTCCTCGGCAGGGTGACGAAGACCGAGTGAGACGTTTTATGTCAGTGTGGGAGCCTCAAATATAGAATATGAACAGACCCTCACACGGTCATCAACTGTTCCTTCAACCGCTCTCCGAGTCCCAAACAGATGTGCGAGACTTGAATGCCTTTTCTCTCCCGGATCAATACTCACCCGAGGGAGTGCAGGCGGCCTCCTTCGTGTAACCGACCAGCTGCTCATCAGTCAGTGGCTCATTTCTGTGAAACCGAATCTGAAAAGCCCCGTTCCTATGGAGATCAAGGACCCGGGTTCGTTTTAAAATGAATTACCGCAGTTACATGCAGGCATTTGGGAAAAATTGTTTTGCTAATTGAAGTTTAACTGGAGAAGGTGATTTTTGTGGTGGTGGCTCTGGTTGCCATAGCAGCCGAACTGGTCACGCTCCAGTTAGAACTCCGGTTCACCCTGAAACATTCAAAGACAGGGAACGTGAAACTGTCGAGGAGCGGACCCGTAAGGACAGACATTCATCCCACAAGTGCTCAGCATTTACAACCATGACCTCACGTGGGATAAAGAAAAACGGAGCTGAACTTTGAACATCTTCAACTTTCCAAAGCAGATAATCCAAGAATCAGGCCCGCTTTATACAGCGATTGGCGAGGTGTGCGGAGGTGTCAAATTGTGCAGGGCTTTGTCACTTTTTGTGTGCACAACGTGTCCGAAAGCGTCCAATTGTAGGACACACAAAAGATTGGTTAGGAACAGGTATAAATCTTTTGCCTTTAGACGTGATCAGATGACACTGATCGCGAAGTTTGTTTAAAGCTTAAAGCATACGGTGACTGTTACACTGCTTCCCGGTTGTAGCCGTTCGCATTTGTCACTTGCAACACAACAGGTGTTCTGAACACACTGTCAATACAAAACGACAGGAGGGAGGAAACGATTAGGCTGCAGGAGTGGGCTGCACAGCTCTTTGTGAAGGACGGAACTTGCGACCTTTAACACCGAATATTAGATATTGGGCAAAGAACCTGGACCAGTCTGGTTTGTTTCAACTTCAGTCTTATTTTCATATTTATAGGGTGTGTGGGCTCAACAATTGAGACGGGGCGGGGAGCTCAAACATCCAGAAAGAGTTGTGGAGTAGAAACACCGCTTTTCCATGTTGAAAGGAGTCGGCTGTGGTTGTTTGGGTGTCGAATCGGGGGGCCCCGCAGAAGATCTACTGTGGAGGTATTCTGGGCATGTTCAACTGGGAGGAGACCACGGGGAAGACCTATGCTGGAGGGATTACGATACCCATTTGACCTGGGAGCGACGCTGGGATTCCCCTGGACGACCCGGAGGACATGCCTGAGGAAGAAGACACGTGGGCTACCTTGCTTAGCATGGTGGATGGATACGCACACCAAAGTAATTGATGACATCTGCAAACATGGCAACATAAATCTGGTAGGTCACGAAACGCCCAGATAGTTGTGTCTACACAGGTTTACAACCTGTCTGATCGTCTAACTGCTTTTGTTTTCTTCCACTGAAAGTTCTTTGAGCTACCGTTGACGAGTTCCCCGAAGCAACTATGACTTTGGCGATATTACAACTAATAGAAACGGTGGCAGGAACTAGGAAATACGACACCAGTGACAACACCCCTAAAGGTGAAATGAAAGGGGAACGATGGGGACATTAGTGTTTTTCCCGTCTGGTTTTGTCTAAGTGTGAACTGCTCACGGGCCGTCGGACCCCACCCCCTGCTCGGCGGCTCAGGTGTTCCCGTGCGCGGCCTTGCGGAGGTCTCTTTCAGTGATTTGTCATGCCTCGGCCGGGCTGCTGCGCCGGCGCTTGCCAGCTCACCGAGGAGGGCCGGGCCTGCCTGCCAGACAGCCGCTCGGCTCGACAGCCTGCCGCTGTCAGCCAGGGGCCCGGGAGTCATTGTTGGCCCTGGCAACCGGTCCCCCAGCCCCACCCCATCCAGTGACAAGAATAGGCAGCAACACACACACACACACACACAGCTCTTTCGTCTCTGCAGGCTTTTCATTAGCTGCAGTCATCAGGAGGTTAGGACCAAATGAGACAAGTGGAGGGGTTTGAACACACACACACACACACACACACACACACACACACACACACACGCAGTGCTGTGTCAAAGCGAGCGTTTAACTGTGTTGACCAGTGATTACAGTGAAGTCGTGTTGTGAAGGTCACGGCAGCATCGACGTGGAACCGAGCAGATCAACAAATCCTCCCTGTCACACGTCAGACGGGATCTTTGTCACTAACTTAGGTCTCCATTGTTTCTAATCTCACTCTTTCGTAGCTTTATTGTTCTTTTATTTAATTAATCAGCAGCTCTGTTGTTTACTGATGCAGTTAGACTCCGCCGTACACAAATACATCACGGTGTTTGCTGTTCTTGCCTTCTCAATATCAGAGAAAGTCACCGACTTACTGAAAAAAGACAGTTTGTTAAGTACAATTATCACATTTCAACATTACCTGATGAAAACATAATGTCAAAACATCGTAATTATACTTAATTGTCTCTTTTGGAGCCTTTTACTCTTCATATTGTTTTTGCATTTTTTTGTCTGTTTACCTGATATCGTGTGCACGCACTACTTAATGAAGCACTATTCTGGCCTACCGCCTAGCATAAGTAGTGATCACGATAAAAAGTTGGGTTAATTGTTTTGGTAGGACACAATGTTTTGATGATACAACTACAGTATGTTAATATTCTTATTTTGACATTATCATTTGCATTAGTAGCAGACTATTAGTTGTACTAGCAGTAGTTAACCTTGATTATATCGTTTAACTAGATTCTATCTTAACTCTAATTATTGGCATTATCATTATGGTTGTTATTACAGATTAACTGTAGTAATCAGCTTTAATATCACAGTAGTCACCATTTATCTGAATGGTAAAATAAAAATAACATTTGTGTGTGTGTGTGTGTGTGTGTGTGTGTCCAGCAGCAGAGGGGATCCAGGCTCATTTCCATAATTATGCCCCTGCTTCCTGCAGCAGTGAGGAGAGGAGCCACTGTGACCTGTGATGACCTTTCTTCAGCTGCAGCACCGAGCTGCTCCGAGACCCAAGTCCCCTTCGCAACCAGAAGCTAGAACCAGAGCACCCGGCGGTGTCCCCGAAACCAGTAATGTTGGATTACATGCTGCATTGTTCCTTGTGAGTCCCTCGTGCGTAGGTGTTTTATATAATCCGACTGCCTTGAGTGAACTCCACCACTCGAAATAAAAAGCACTGAACAGGGAGGCGGTTACAGAATCTAAATACACTGAATGGCTATTGCTGAAGTAGAAGAAAAACAACAGGGTTTGATATCCTGAAAACCCCAACGATTATGACTTTAAGCTTCAAAGTAATAACTCACAGCTGCTGTAATCAATATTTTTCTAACAGCGAAGTATCAAATGACGGAGAATTATCATCTGAATCTGCAGCTCCCCTCGGCATTACGGGGCTTTACAGTGAGTTTCAGCTCACGGTCTCGTCGTTCTCTGTCCGGACCATAACTTTGCCTTGCTACCATAACTTCCTGGTCATGGTAGCAAAACTGGTAGGATTCTAGTTGAAGTTGGCTACCGTAACTTTCTGGTTCACTCAGCAGACAGACACAGTCAGAGACCAGCTGGTGAACATGGTGGAGCATTTAGCAGCTAAAGAACCAGATGTTTCCGTCAGGAACTGGTGGAGACCAAAAACAGAGCTAAAAGAGAGGGAGTACTGGACTTAGATCCATCAGGCGGAAGGTCCAAGCACAGTTTCAGGCAACTGGCTGCACACCTCCAACTCCTCAGCAAGGTAGTCAGCTTTGCTGTGTCCTGCTGTTGTGTGGAAAACTACTTGCAGCATGAAACCAGACTGCAGTCACTCCTGGCATGATGGAAAAAAGGCTGATTATTGACAATGTGAGTTCGTTTGGCTGCACTGTGAACACCAGCTGCTCCTGTAGTCGTATTAAACTGCACTCGCTGTCACCATTGTAACCACAGGTTTCACCGAATCAACCAGGACCGAAGTCTTGGTATTTCGGTCACTTGGGGGCAGTGGAAACAGGTTCTGAACACAACATTGACATACGAAAACGTAGCTTATTTCCACACCCAGCATTTCCACAGAAACAGCATCATTCGTTTGTAAATCATGTTTGTGTCAGTCAGAGAGAGGGATGAGGTGTGATATTGTTTAGAATACGGGGATAGTGGCGCACATCTTCAGACAGCATCTCCTTGAAGACATCTGTAGGGTCGCACTGGGTAGTTCTCATTAAAACTGAGAGAACCAGTCATGTAAAGAATAAAAAAAAAAAGAGAGCTACATAATGTGGCTGGAATTTTTTCGGAAGGTAACATATTTTTTTGAATGAATGGAGTTTTGCATTTATTAACCGCGGCAGAGTTGCCAGGAGGCGGCTGAGGGGGGATGGTGGGGGTACAGAGCCATGTATGTATTAAACCGGACCAGGATCTTTCCCCAACCACAACCAAGAGCTGTGAGAGTCTAAACAGAACCATGAAACAAGCGGATACTTTACTGCAACATCAGATATTTTTGGTGGAGAACAAATATGTTGTCCATGAACATTTTACTAATACGTTAAGTACCAACGTGTCTGCGACTTCCTAAATACATAAATGAACATTTCACATTGTGACACTGTTTTCACAGTCATTTGATACATTATTAGAATATAGATTTTTAGCTGCTTTAAGGTTTAAAACTTTAAGATTTAATATTTATTTTTAAACCTGAGTAGCTTTGACCCTTGATTATGCAATACTATCAACAGGGTGTATAGTATTGACCGCTATTTAGGAATTAAAATACCAAAAGATTTGGACGCTTGGATCGACCAAATTTTTAAAATGTCAAATCTGTGTGTGTGCATTGCTCAGAGTGTAGGCCTTTGTCCATCTCCCTCAGTGTGGCTGCATCCTGCTCGCCCGTTGTCCGTCGGAGGACGCGCACATCTCTGCCTCGATGCTAGACAGGCGTGTTTGTCTCAGGGTTGAGTGTGAAGCAGGATCTTCTGCTGACCCAGAATCGGGTTTCCAAAGGCGAGGGGCTTCGGTGTGCTCATTAGAAATTCATTCTGAACAGCTTGTTATTATCTTTGGCCTCTGGATGTGTGAATAGATTTACAAGCATTAGGGCCGAGGCATTGTGTTGGGCATGTGTGGAGGAGGTCCTGGCCCCTTTGTGTTTGGGTCCCTCAAATCAGCTGCCCCCCTTCAGCTCCAAACACACACACACACACACACACACCATCCCCCTGCCCCACCCTTCACCTCAACCCTCTGAACAAAAGCTTACAGAACACACTGATGTTTTGCAGATTGTTAGGAATTACATAACAGAAGTGGGCTTTCAACCGCAGCACATGCAAAAAGCTGTTCCCCAGTTTCCACCGCAGGCTTGTGTACTTTTATGACATAGTGCATCCCCAGTGTTTCACCGTCAATACACTCAGTTTTAACCCGATAATGACTTTCTACAGTCACCCATAGTTTCAGGTTTGCACAGACAGAAAAGAAAATGACTGCAAGATACCAAAGATGCTTCAGATATTTGACCGAGGGGCTGAGGGAGGTGAGGTTTCAGCCTGTGGTAAGAGCAGAGTACCACTTACTTAGTGTACTGCGCTCTGTATCAAGGTTAAATGATGTTTGAATACTGTTTGAACTGTGTGGTTGTGGTGGTGGCGGTTTCTTGGCTGTTTGCTCCTTTGCATTGTGGTGCTGAAGGGCGAAGCATCACCCCAGTCTCAGACCGCCTGCACTCTGGAGCTGCTTTTCCTCGAGGACCTCGCTGTATTCGGCCGCCTCCATCGTTCCCCTCAGTTCTGACCGGTCTCCCCGTCCCTGCCGCTTTCACCACAGCTTGGTCGCTCAGGTCTACGGAGAGTTAGAATGAAATCCACAACACAATGGAGTGAGCAAAAAGTGAGGGCCCCTGAAAACCTTCTGAAGCCACTGTACACGTGTATAAAACCAAACGGACAACGACACACTCTATGAAAGTTGAACTGTTTCGGTAAACAGGGATACAATAGTGCAAAGGTGGGTACTAGTGCAAACAGTGCTGGAATGAGCAAAGTACATAGTATATTATTGTATGGGTAGAGTATTCAGTTACTTAAAGTATACGCATACAGTGGGTGGTTTGTGTGCAATTATATGCATGTCTACAAGTCTATGATCGATTAGAGAAGAGAAGCTCAAGACTGGAAAAACAAAAAGCAGCAATTAAACTGTTCATGGTTAGATTATTTAATTTTTAATCAATATTGATCCGTCTGACTCTGATACCGATTGTTGTTATTGTCTACCCCCTGCCGGCATCGTTTCAAATACTGTTTACAATCTGTAGGATCCCCGTCCCGCCTACGCCTGAATGACTCAAACTACAACCTTTATTTATGCACTGGGCAGGTAACGTCGGTCAGACAAACAGTAACACCCGTGTGTGTGTGTGTGTGTGTGTGTGTGTGTGGTGAGAGAAAACATTCCTCTTACATGCAGGGGATTTAGCAAAGCAATCAAGTTGTTGTCCTGAACTTTTTGTACCTCCAATAAAATTGTACACTCTGTGCCATAGTTGGATAAAGTTTTATAATTCCATCATATCTATTTATTATTTTGCAGAACAGAGGGAGTTTTTTAAAACTGCTGCAAATAATGAAGATAATAATAAAAACAAGCCTGAGGTTAAAATTCCTCTCTGTCTGAGTGCTGCTGGGTAGAGTAAATTAGCTTTCCCACTCTGAGAGCCTTTCAAGTCAACAAGGCGATTAAGGTTTGACTTGAGCCCCGCTAATCAGAGGGGAGATGGGTATCACGGCCAGCTGTATCCTGCTCTGTAAAACCGATCAGCAGTCATCTGCAGACCCCGACCTTGGGAATGACGCCACACGTCCACATAGGCTGGATGCACATACACAATACGTTCTCAGAATAGGTGCTGTCGAGGGAAAGAAGCGCTTAAGGTGCGATGAGTGCATCAAACCGCTAACATGACCAACAAGTAGGTGTTTCTGCAGGATGCCTCGGTAGGATTTTCATGCATTTCCTCCAACCTTACTCCTGGTGTTAAGTCCACGTCATTTGGGAGTCTTATAAAGCCACGTGCATGTTTGAATTCCTCACATGATTTTAAATCTTTGTACGTACTGTAGCAATGTTGGATTGCTTGAGAGTTAACTCATTCTGGATTCTAAGCGGTGCTGTGTTTTGTGGAGAATTACAGAATTACAACCGGAACATCTGTTCATTGTGTTTCCAGTGATTGTTTACGACCAAATACCTGCGAAACAAATGACCTTCCCGTCGGCCTAAGCTGTACTTCGGGTTTTAGGCCAATTAGCAACTGCTAGAATGCTAACACGCTAAACTGGGATGAATGAGTAGACGTGAATAACGTAAGAGCTGCTGTCGGTGCTCATGTTTCCACAGGTAGTTTGCCTAATCTACACTATTACAAATTATTGATATATTAACTATAATAATGCAGTTTTCTAACGATGTTAGGCTTGAACTTAAGCAGAGAGCTTGATACGGTATCGACCTTTCAAGGCAGAGGTGTCGCGGCAAAGTGTTTCGATGCCTCGCTTCACCACACCAAACATCACGTGACCACCCCAAACGAGGCCTCGTTACATGCCACTTATAAAATACGAGATGCACTTGTCAGTCTGACTCAGTATTTGAAAACTGAGCTGCAGACTCTGTTTAAATGTGATGTTTTTATTCCAAGGCTTTTACTGACCAAAAATAACAATAATGAAAGCAATAAGCTCACTTGTATTCTGACCGTATCATCATGGGCTCAGATTTAATTCATCTACACAAATGCAATACCAAAGGTTTGGCCAGCAGATGTCGCTATTTTGACTGCATGAAACGCTTGGAAATAACGAACCATTGTCAACACAATCGTTTCGTAATGAGTCAGTGCTTCGTTTTCTTCATCACTACACAACAGCCCAGCCATTCCTTTTACCATGCCATCGGGTCCGCAGACCCGTCAATAAACATAGTCTGATCCAATGGTCGTTGCCGTCGAGTAAAAAAAATAGGATTCACCTGTGGTTCTTCTCTCCTCGGTCCTCGTCTCCTCAACGATGCATTTATGGATCTGATAACGGTGGATCTCAGTCAACTTCCAGGTCATACGTTGCAGGCCAGAAGACTTGAGGAGGCAAAATTAGCTGAATGGAAACGACCCAAGTAGGGAAACGCCCCACCCACTCTGCTTTGATTGAGAGGACATGAAGTGCAGACACACGACAACGGTGGAGATGGAGAGTAAATTTAACAAACATGACGAAGGTAAGGATTTACACTTTAACTTTAACTCCCACATGTCGAGTGAACTAAAGACAGCGCAGGCTGCAAACACTCTACAAGTAGCAGCAGCTAAAGTTTAATCTGCACTTAAAACACATTGTTCCTGTGTTTTCGTCAGCCTCTCGCCGCTTGTTTCCCTCCACTTGTTGACTCTCGATGCCACGCTCGCCTGCCTCTGACACCAACACCTGCCGGCCTGGAAAATGCCCCCGAGGTTTGTTTGACTTACCTCGGCCCACGCAGAGAGGCGGCAAGGCCAGTGTTTACTCTGTCTGCTCCAGCTTTCCTATCCTTTTTGGTTTTTTGTTTCCTCTTTGTTTGAGTGTGTCGGAGATAAGAGGAGATGCGTGCAGGGAGGCAGCAGCTGAGGGAGGGCGAAAACGATGGAGGGCAGGGCAGAGGAGGAGGTCGTTAGATACAAGATGATGCATGAGAAGGCTTTGAAATCTGAGGGAGCAGGCGTGATGTAACTTGCCACCTACTCATCGCCAAACAAAAACTGACATTAGAGAAGAAGAATTTAGACCGCATCTTCTCTGATTTAGTAAATAATGTGTATGCTGTTCTGTGTTGTTTACTCTATGTGTCTGAGTAATTTGCCTGCAAGACAAAGTAAAATAAAGCATTGGCCAGATGATTGATTTTTCTTTTTTTCATGCACAGTTTAAAAACAACCAAAAGGAGTCTTATTGGACAGATTTCAACTGGAACCATCTGTTTCTTTTCTATGGTGTAATCAGATATGGGACAGTGCTGTTTGTGGAGGAGGAGAAGACGTATGTCCCGGGAGGACATATAGATGAATGGATGATTGTACAGATAAATATACACATGGGTGATGGAAGCATGGATGGATGGATTGATATTAGCATGGGTGGATGAATATTAGCAGGGATAAATGTTTGATGATGATTGATGGTTGGATTAATGGATGAATATAAGAATCAATGGATGTATGTTGGACAAGTGAATGGGCACATTGATGGATGTATTAATAGATGGATGAAAGATGGAGGGATGGATGGTTAATTGGTTGGTTGGTTGGTTGGTTGGTTGGTTGGATGGGTGGATGAATTTTTTGGTTGGTGGGATGGATGAATGGGAGAAAATATGAATGGAATAG
The DNA here is from genome assembly GCF_016859285.1 of Xiphias gladius. NCBI lineage: Eukaryota > Metazoa > Chordata > Actinopteri > Istiophoriformes > Xiphiidae > Xiphias > Xiphias gladius. The sequence continues at coordinate 2,582,826 of NC_053403.1, read as the reverse complement.
TTTGATGGGTGGTTGGTTAGTTGGTTGGATGGATGAATAACGGATAGATAGATGGTTTTATGATGAATGGATGGATGGATGACGAATTGGTAGATGGATTGATGATTGATGTGTCACGGATGGATGGATGGTAGATAAATGGATAATGGATGAGTGTTTAGATCAAACGGCGGATGGATGAATGGATGGACTGACTAATAATGGATGGATGCATTAATGGATTGATGGACTGAATAATGGTGGATGGATGAATGGATTAATAGACGATTGGATGGTTAGAAGGGTGGAATGGTGGGTGGATGGATGGATAGCCTGGAGGCGAGGGGGCTGATGGGATTTGTAGTCATAATGCTGAGAAACCTGAGCACTGACACTATTTGTGTGAGATAAAGTAAATTTTAGTTTGATTGTTAATGACACCTTTTCATCTAAATAAAGCAAAAATAGAAGCATTATATTCGACTGATTATGTTGTTTATCTTTATTTGTACATGCATGCTCCACAGGTAAACACAAATACATTCATTTATCTAAACACACACACACACACACCCAGGGTGTAACATTACTCCCTGTGCTGGTCTAACAGCATTAGAGAGCAGTGGATGTCTGATTAAACCAGACAAATTGAATCACATCGTGTCGCTTTCATGTCTGATAAGTCGTCTGACGTGAAGAAAAAACACAACAGCAGCAGAGAGAAGCAAAGCCACCAAAAGCAGATCTGCTGAGGAAACACATTATCTGAGATATTAGCATCTGAGATACAAGGAAACTTGGTTCAAGGAATAATCTGTAGCAGTTCTGCATAAATAAATGTCTGTTTTTCTTCTCTCTATTTAAGCGTTGATTTAACCATTTTTCAAGGCTTCCTTGCCGGGTAGACATGGATGTCACAATAATCTTAGCGTACAAAAAAAGGCTCATAAGTACCTACCATTTTCTTGTTAGGGACATCATGTTATATAAGAAATGTTTTCCCATTTTTAACTACCATTTCCAGTGTCAACAACAAACCTTTCAACTCAATAAATGATATTTTATTTCTACCTTTGCTACAAAGAGCATTCCCTTTTCTTTATTTCTGCTGATTGATAATTAGTTCTCTCTTTTGTGGAGAAATAATCTGTAAATAAAAACAACTAAATGATATTTCAGCCCTGAGTAGTGTCTGCAGGCGTCCTCCCCGGCTGGATACAGCCATAAAAAAAGGAAGAATCCGGGGTAAAGGTTGTCCTTTAGTGAATGAATCAAACTGAAACAATAAAAGCGAGGAGGATAAAAACAGGATTTTGAAAAGTGAGTGAATCCAGAGTGGAAATTGATAGGAATCATCTTCTGGGGACCATGAATATCTGCCTGCACAAAATGTCATGACAATCCGTCAAGTAGTTGTTGAGAGACAAGACACTCTGGATCAAAGTGGTGGATTGACATGGCCATCCATGAAGTCACGGTGCTAACATTTCATTACATCCAGCTGAAAAGGACAGAAGTAACCGGTATTCTTGAGCTAAACGTCCATATTTACTGTTGTAGCTCAGCTATGTTCAGTTTCAGGTCTAAGATCTGCAGATCTGACAGCTGCTGATTTCTCCTCAGACTCTGTTCTCTTTATTTCTTCCTCAGAGAGAGAGTGTGTGTGTGTGTGTGTGTGTGTGTGTGTGCGTGTGTCTGTGTTAATATGTGTGTGTGTTATCTGTAGCTCTTATCTGCAGTCTGCTCCCCAGCTGGCTTACACCTGTCAGAGCCACACAGGGAGGGAGACGCAGACTGATGGCCTGCCTTTGTGTGTGCGTAAGTGTGTGTGTGTGTTTAGTGAAAGTGTGTGTGGTAAAAGCTAGAGACAGGGAGAAAGTACCAATGTGTGTGTGTGTGTGTGTGTGAGATGGAGGGGTTATTGTGAGGTGAAACAGTCCAAATTCAGTCCAAAGTTTGGTTTTATCAACATTTTGCTCAGTTACTGAATTTCATTGCTGCCTATAGCACATGTAGGCTTTTATTAATTTGTCTCTTCAGACATTATTGACTTGGGTTGGAGAAACACCGCTGAAAACACATTTTCAGCAGGTAGCTATACTATGTTAATTAGCCGAAACATTAATAAAACAGTTGATGAACTGAGGTTTAGTTCATTCTTGACTTGTGTGATATGATAGAAAGCTCCAGAACAGCTTCGGAAATGGAACTTGATTATTATTGATTATTTTGCCAAATGTTGTTTCCAAGGTGTCTTTTTTCCCCCAGAATAACCAGGAGTATTTGAAAAATAAAGATTTATTTGATTTGAATAGTTGCCGTTAAAGTCTATAATAGATTTTATACACATGTAAAATTTAGGTGGATGTCAGATATGTTCATGCCCATTTCTTAACAGTAACACAACTAACTAGTGTAATCTGGGAGGTTTTTTGGTGAAACTGAAAGTAACTATGGACATTCAACGGCCTCATAACATTAAATAAAGCCCGGGAAAATTAATAAAGAGCGACAACAGAGATTTACTCAAACTGTACTTTAATCAAACCATGTCACTATCCTTTCTGACTTCTTAGGGATCGAGGCTCAAAACCTGCAATGTGAACATTCACCAAAGCATCATAGCCAATGAATAACAGGCAGCTATTTAATCTGTGTGGCGGCGTTTACCATGAGGGAGACTGAATCTTGACAGGATCGCTGTGACAACGTGCAAACCAGTGCTGTTGATATGCTGATCAACAGAGAGGTGAACCAATCGGTCCCTGTGCCAAAGTTCAGCGGGGACTGAACTGGGTTGAAGAGCTCTGGAAATAAAGATGAAAAATCTAGATCTTCGTGACATCTGGGCAAACTCTGTCTGCTGATGAGGGTCACGTGATGAGACTGAAAAGATCCAGAACAGCTACTGAATGGGCGTTTTAAAAAAAACAAAAAAAAACAAGTTATGAATTATTGAATAAAAATCACATTTAAATTCTCCAGTTTTTTATAACTATTAACAAAAAAAGGACAAGTCTTCATTTTCAGGGTTATAAATTGAGATTTGAGATATGAGACATTAGTAAATTGAATAAATCAAGCGAAAAGCCTCTTAATAATTCAAAAGCCCTTTTAAAAAGGCATCCATCCTTATTATGAATCCATTAAAAGAGTTAATTTATTCACAACAGAATGATAACATGGAATTATTAATTGGCGCATTTAATAATCGTGTAAATGCAAATTAAATTACCTCATAAATAGTTTTCAATAGAAATCAACTACTGATTTATTGAGTTTCAAAGTTAACAGTGTTGTTTGCTCTGTGTCGTGGAATTAAACGTGTTCAATTTTAAAACGTGAATGTGGTCTGAAAAAAAGGGAAAACTGATCATTTATAATTCAACGACGCACCCAAATGTAGCCAAATTTTACCAGAACTTTGAGACATTTAGCAGAAGAAAATGCAAATGAATGTGTGTTTCCATCCACCGCTGAAGGGTGAATATTAGGAGCGGGTTCGTCGAGAGGCGATTGGGGTTTTACTTGAGTCGGTGGCGCTAATTCTCCGGTCGGTCGCCATTAAAACCACTGCAGAAGAAGAGGTTGTAACAAGATGATGCAATTAAAAGAGCAGCGCTCAAACCTCAAATGCTCGAACCAAAACCAGTTTATATTTTCTGAAAATGTGCATAAAAGCGGGTGGGTGGAACCGACAAACTGTCAGAGACAGATGCTACCAACCCGATATCGGAAAGGTGTCGGGGGGGGGCATTTCCAAAGCTATCCGACCATTAGACAAGCAGTTTTGGACGGAGTATATGTTTCATTGATGTCCCATCCCACCAATGTCAACTCAGTGGACACAGAGGCTCTGGCAGCAGTTAATGTTCTTTTTACAATGATCAAATAAAAAAAGGTTTGATTTAAGAGTTATTTCTGTAAGTCGACAGCAACAGTTGCATCAATCTCATCCAGGCTCGTAGCAACTGTTTGGTTGGTAGCTGTCGAGTCGGTCACCTCATGGTTTCCACTCACCCTGGGACGGACGCAGACTTCGGATGTGGACATGCTTGTCTTCATACTTCATATAACAGCGTGTGACTGCTCAACAAGAGCAGGACCAAGGATGGGAAACAACAGTACGTACGTAGAGTGCACAAAATGAGGATCCAGTTGTCTTGACACGCCCGCAGTGCGCGCTAGCGACAGTCTGCGCAGACTAAAAGGTTTGGGCTGTACGTGGACATGGTATCATTTGTCATATCAGGGGCGGCCGTGTCCCACCTTCTCTGTAACTTTCCGAAACCGACAGTCACGCCCACCTCACGCCGTGATTGGAGGAGAGAGGGGAGCCAGGGTTTGAATCCCTCTCTCCGGCTCTGTTTTTCATTCTGAACGACACCATTTCTGTCACGTTTCACGTGCACAGCTGAGTGCAGCACGGTGAATGTCGTCCTGGGGCTAAACTTCCATTCAGAAAAATGATATTTTATACAAATATTTTATTTTGAACTGTTTTTATACTTCTAAAAAAAAACAAAACACACACACGCACAATACACAGAAAACACCCAATACCATTGCAGCAACAACAGACAGGAAAGCAGGGGAGTAATCTCCAGATCTCCCACCAGTAATCGTCCAAAGCTGCCAGTCCACAGCTGTATCAGCAAAACAGGTCAAACAAAAATGTACAACGTAGCAGAAGAGCTCGTGAGGTACACGGTTAGTCCTCATCCAGGAAAGTCAAAAAAAGCCTCCATATCTTAAAGAAATAGCTTTGTGAATTTCCATTTTCTAAATCGAATCCGTTCCATCTCAGCAACAGCACTAGCCGGCATTTTGTTGAGCCTTCTCCTTGAACACGGGGACGATGGAGACGTCCGGTTCGGTCACATTTATCTCTTCGCTGCCACTGTGAGAGCCTGCGTTTGATCAGACAGAAGAGTCCTTGTCCTCTCAGAGCATCCAGATACTGGTAAATCACAGTCTGGCTGAATGTTTGGAAAAACCAATCAAATGTGTCACAACAGAACTTAGGGAGCACTGGACAGTAAATGTGATAGCGACCCTTCAGCAGTAGCACATCTATCACACGTAGGAGAACCTGGTTTAAATACTTTACCAAGCTTAGCTTTGGAACAACGCAGTCTGCGTAGGGCTTTAAATGGTACTAATCGAGTTCCGTATCAGACAGAGCCACACGGAGCGCCACCACCCTGCCGGAGAGAGCCGGCAGCCGTGTATCAGTGTTTCAGAAACGCTGAAAGAGAGAGAGAGCTGGAGGAGGAGGACTGGAGCTGCAGGAATGCCTTTCAGATCCAGAAACGCTTTGTGTGTGTTGACCCGCAGCCGACCTCTGACCTCTGCCGTACACAGTACACACCGCTCACTCTTACATTGTGTGGTACGGTCAAACTCTTCTCGCTGCACGTTTGATTTCTTTTTAAATCTCTGATCTACTCTCTGCATGTTTTGATTGATTTTACTGCTACTTTTCTTTTCTTTATATATTTATTAATTTTCTCCAACTTTATGGAAACACATGTGACACACAACTGGGGTGAAAGGACCCCCCCCGAATCAAATGTAAATATACATAGTGCATTAAATAACCTAGAGTAAGATGATTTTCAAATGATGATATAATAGATGAAAAATGAATTAAACAACATCCAAAAGTCAAAGTTATCCTACTCAGGTCTCTTTAAACAAGTCTTCAAGCAGCATAAATATATGTACAAATTCCTTATCATTAATAAACCGAACAGACTCAATGTCTTTTCTAAATTCTATGGGATGTCATGCAACAATGGGACAGATTTGGAAATCATTTAACTTACTCAGGTAACAGTTGGTTGAATATTCCTGTTTTTGCTTTCACCATATAAAAGTAACATGCTTTTCATTGTGTCTTCATCTTTACAAAAATCCCAATTGTTGTGCAGATCTTTAGATATTTACGTTGAGTTGGAAGAGTTGGTGGGACATAAAAGTTTGTAGTGTACTTGTCTTAATTTGTTTAAGCCATGTCTTTTGACACTGAGGCATCAGAGAAAAATTAATAAAAAAATGCCAGAAAGATCTGGATGTGACGTGGTCACTGCAAATACCGTCACATGCTGCCGCTTTCAGCTGCCATTCGGGACGCGGGCGGCGAGCTCTCAGCCGTATTTCCGGGAGTTCGGAGGATTCTACTGTGCGAGTGGTATTCAGATCCTTTACTTTAGCAGAAGTAGCAGTAAATCAGTGCCACGCTGAAGAGAGTCTCTGTTATAAGTAAAGGTTCTGCACTGACATTGCTTCTTAAGTAAAGGTACGGAAGCAAAATATACTTCAAGTATCAAAAGCAGAATTACTCTGAGTTCAACTGGATTATTACGCCTGATGAATTCGTGTGAAAGTAGCATTTTACTGTTGGAGTCGGTCGAGGAGGAGATAATCATTTTAAGCATTTTACATACGGTTTGAGTTTCATTTAAAACAATGCATCACACCTTATAAGCTCATTATAAGTCTTCAATTTGTTAAGTGTAACTATCAAAATAATGTGGTGGAGTAAAAAGTACGATAATTCCCTCTGAGCTGTAGTGAAATACTGTAGAAGAATATAGAGGCATAGAATGGAGAGTACAGTAGGTAAAAGTACCTCAAATGTGAACCTGAGTAAAAGTACTTAGTTACATTCCACCACAGGCAACATGTATTACAACAAGTCTTAGACTAAGTGTCTTAAAGTTTTGACTGTTTTTAGCCCCAAAGAATACATTAATAAAGATAAAATGTGAAGGGAGATCAAATTGGAGAGGTGACCTTTGACCTCAGCGTTTCTCCATTTCCAGCTAGGACCCTGGCTGCTTTTTAGACAGAATGTGGGGCATTTTTCCTTTCACGAAACCCATCGTCTAGGGTTCAAATCCAGCTGTTTTACCAACCACTGTAAATATATTTGAATCTGGGAGACAAAAAAAGGTGGAAAACAAACCAGTGTCTCAGTTTGGTTTTTATTTTTTTTGGACATTTAGCAAAATACTGCAGAAACATCCAAAGCAGTGTAAGAGCAAAGGGCAACAAAGAAACCAAAACAAAATATAAATAAAATCATGATTGCATTCAGTTTTTATTCAAGAGCGGCTGATAAAACTCGTTGATTGCTATAATGTCACTTGAACACACCGTCCTCACACTGTTTTAATATAAGTTAAAGAAAATAAAACAATTTGGCTACATCGTGAAAAAACACAGCAACAGATCACAGGCTTGACAACACGGAGCAATAATTTACACAAATAATTTAATAAATACATAAATAAATAGAAAAAAGATGAGTGAGATATACTGTATAGTGGTAATACAGAAGGCTTTGTAGAAAATAACCGTATCGTACCCAGCCAGTGATAAATAAGTCATCAAAAAACAATCAGATCAGTTGAGTTTAAGGCAGTTTTACAGCAGGAGTCTCTAATCCAAAGGCATTACCGGCTACACTAGTTTTACTCTCTTTTGTGTTTAGGCAACGGCTACTGATCCACAGATCCACAAGCTATGTTAAAGCTAATCAGAGTGATGAGATAAGGTCTGTTCAGGCCTGTGAATTCTGGTTTTCATCAGCTACAGGTCGTCCCTTCTCTTAGGTCTAGAAGCTAATAGCACTTGTGCAGAGATGCTAGAAAAATAAATGAACAGTCTAACGCTTTGTAAGTGGTTGAAACATGATGTCAAAGATCCTTTTGGGGGGGGTGGGGGTGGGGGGTGCAGGCCAAGGGTTCAAACACACACCCAGGAGCTGCTGAAGTGTCCTCGAGCAAGACGCTGAGTTCCTGCCTGCTGCAGGTGAGCGCCTGACCTCTGACCTTTCTAAACGGTGGATGTGAGTCAGGATTATAACGTTTTTGACATTTTCTGGTTCTGCAGGAGTTACACTGTAAAAACAGGCTTTCCTTTCTCATTTTGACCTCAGTAAGGTGGCACTTTGTTTGGGAAAATAACATAATTCTGCTTGATTCTTATATGATTTGTGCTTCTTAAAAAAAACAAGACAGAAACAGGCAAACACTCCAGCAGTGTTGAGTAAAATTTGATGATTTTGTGCCAAATAATTGCAAGAAATAAGAAAATGAATAATTCCCATCAACGCTGAAGTCAACCAGAGGTGCCATATATCTTTGACTTGACTTAATTCAATAAGATTTTAGGAGCCCAAACGTAAAATGATGCTTTGTAAGGGGGGGGATTTTTGCAGTGTAACCCTCAAATCCTCTCAGAAACAAGGCTGGACTTGGTTTTCTTGTTATCTGACAATGCGGAGGCTGCCTCAAGGTCCGGATCAGCAGGCGGGACGGAGCGGCATCTGCAGCAGGATCACCTGCCGGTTCTCGGACGGGTGGCATTTGTTGATGTGTCTGGTGAGTCCCGGGGAGCTGTAGAAGATGGCGGGGCAGTACTTGCATGAGTAGACCTGTGAGGAGTGCAGCAGGCGGATGTGCCGCTCCTGGCTGCCTCTGTTGGTAAAGTTCTCCCCGCAGACCGGACACAGGTGGCAGGTGGAGGAGCTCAGGTTGAGCGGCGCGGCGCTCTGCTCGCAAGCCGGCGCGTCCTCCTCCTCCGCCGGCTTTGGGGCGGAGGAGGTGAGGTGCTGTGAGGCCAGGTGTTTTCGCAGGTACGCTTGGCGCTTGAACTTTTTCCCGCAATGGTTACAATCATAAAGCCCTTCCTCTGAGCCGGACTCGGACGGCCCAGGGCTGGGTGTGTCCCTGTCACTAGAATCCTTGGCTTCCTCCGGCGCTGCCTTACCGGACGCGGGCGCCTTGTCGCTCTCCAGACTTTGCGCACCGGAGGCTCCGCTCTGTTGCTTCGGCTTGTGCCACCGCCGGTGCGAGGCGAGGTTGGCCGGACAGCTGAACACCTTGTCACACTCGGGACACCTGTATTCGACCCGGACTATCCGGGAGCACTTGTGCTGCGCCAGAGCGAACGGGTCTGCGTACGCCTCCCGGCACAGCTGGCAGACAAACTCGCCCAGCGGGTTGTTGTCTCCTCCGGTCGGCCCGGGTCTGGGAGGCTTCTGGTCGACCGGCGCCTCTTTAATCTTGAGCCCGAGAACCGGAGATGTGGTGACATCATCCTCAAAGTGCAGTTTCCGGATAGCTTTGGTTTTCTTGGACGGCGGTTTGCCTTTGCGCTCGGCGTCGCTCGACGGCCGTTTGGCCCCGGCGGCGGGGTGCGTCCCGGTGGATGTAGCGCCGGCGTCGGTGCGGCTGCTGTTGCTGGAGCCGATTTTCAGGTCCACGGGGGCGAAGAGGTGGTCCAAGGCGGTGAGGGCTGCTGGTGTAGGGAAGGACTCCGCGGAAACCGGTGATCCGAGGTTGAAGCGTCTCTCCAAGTAGGAGCGGTCGTGGTCCTGGCTGACAGGGCGGGTGGGGCTGTAGAGCGCCTGGTACGCCGCCTCCGGGTTCCCGAACTGAACCGGTTTAGCGTCCGGCTCCGGAGCTGTTGCCGCTGCCCCGCAGGTGGGCGTCGGCGTTTGTGCGCGCACCGGGACGGAGGCGAGAGACGCGGAGGAGGAGGAGGAGGAGGGCGGCGGCGGCGGCGGCGGTTCGTCAGACCGAACCCGGTAGGACACCGGGTTGGCTTTCTTGTTCCTCTTCACCAAAAATCCTCTCGGCATGTTCGCGCTGGGCGGAGAGCTGAAGGCACTTGGGACGCTGCTGCGGGGAGAAGAAATCCACGTTCAGCCGCTCGCGGACAGAAACATCTGACGCTTTTCGTTTGTTTCCTCCCGCTACCGGTCCTCCGTTCTCCTCCCGAGGTGCTTTCGCCACAACATAGCTGCACTCTTTTTAAGGCGACATGATGACATTGTTCCCGTGCCCCCTTCTTGCCTCATCCCCGACCAATCAGAAGGAGCCGAGGCCCCCCGTGGATTTGGGGAGTGGGTGTGGGAGGATGGAGAGGCTGGTGGAGGAGAGGTGGGGGCGACGGAGGGAGGATTTGCAGATTGCAAAGCAGATGTACCTGAGGGTTTATTGTACCCCCCCCCACACACACACACTCGATCCACACTCTCTCCTCCTCCTCCTCCTCCTCCTCCTCCTCGTCTCGACCCGGGCACACGCCAGGAGCCTCCTGCTTTTACGGTCTGATGAGTTTGTATAGAAATCTACACGTGCCTCGGCTTTATGTGTCTCCGTCGGGTGGTGGGGGCTCGGATTTGTCCAAAAAGGAGACATCCGTCCAACATAAGGGCGTCAAGACGAGGTGACTGGGAAAAAAACAACAGTAGGTAAAGAAGGAAAGTGTAGAACTGCAAAGTGAAAATGAAGCAGCGAGGGAAACCGCAGCTTGAGTTTGTTACTTCGAATTAGAAATGTTGGGGGGAAATGTCAGAGCAGTTTCAGCTATGAAATAAAAGTGAAAACGAAAACGGACTCCAATCCGATTTCCCCGGAAAGAACAAGCTGCTTAAATTCCCTCACTGAGCTGATTCGGGGACTCGGGTTCGGGTTTCAGAATTCAAGGCCCCGAACAATGAGGCGAGACTCGGCCACTAACCCTCGCCTCGACCCGCCGCGGCCCTACAGCATGTGCGCTGGCGTGACAGTGAACTCCGGATATATGAATCCGTCATCTCACGCATGCATAATTAATGGCGAGAGGAGGGTTTCCTGCTTTGCATCACAATGGCAGCGCTTGTGCGAGCTGTAGACTCGCCGTGATTGAAAAGGAAATTGCACAGTTGTAAAAAAAAAAAAAAAAAGAAAAACAGAAAAAAAGAAAAGAGAGAGAGAGAGAGAGAGAGAGCAGTAATAGTAGTGGTGGTGGCCCCCAGATACCGTCGGCGCGTGCTGTGCGTAATCAGTGCGCCCTTTCTGTGTCTCCAAATGGGGCAAACCGAGATTATCTACTGGTTAACAAAACATCAAACCCAATTTCTGCACGTCGGATCCAACCCGGCCGGCCGGATATGAGTCTGTTCGCCACCGCGAGGGACGACGGGATGTCACTGGGGTCGGCGCTGAGCTCGAGGAGACCTCTGAAATGTTTGAAATCCAGACGTGGAGGTTTGTGCCGATGCGGAAGAAAAGACGTTTGGAAAGCAGGAGGTTTCAGTTGATGTTGAGCTCAGGATCACCTTTAACGGATTTGGTCTCATTTGGAAGCGTTGGCGCGTCCAAACTGAGAGCTGATATATGATCGATAACATTCAAATGCTGAGTCATCATCTCAGTGTAACTGACAAAACATTATTTTCCTTCATCATGTTTTAAAATTTGATTTCGTCTGAACTAAAAACTCTTGACCAGCCTCCTTTGGTCCATTATTGAGACCTTGAAGTCCTGAAGTCAAAAAACCGCCACTTTGCTGAGAAAATCTCGACCTTTTCTCGGGATAAATCAACTTGTCCGAAGGATTTTCTCCAAACTTCTTGGCTGTGGTGCAATGGCCTTCCTCATTCTGCCTCGTTTTTCAGGACACGGACACAAATTCCTGAAACAAGTGGATCTGTATTGGAAACATGTTGAAATAAACTCAATAACTCAATAACCAGACAAAAAAAAAAAAAAGCCACTCATAAAATGGCGATTTCTCTGAGATTTCTTACATATTGTTCAGCTACGACAGGTACAATTCACAAAAGAAACCCATTAATATACTGGAACGGGACTATTCACTCAAAACTAAGCACCACGAATGTCCTTTCAAGAATGAGAGCCCCTGTATGCAACCTATCAAACCTGCAGTACCACAGCGAAATAAAGAAACTCTCATTAAATATCCCAAAAACACTTCAAACTGACATCCGAACGGTTTCGAAACCGAAGCTGGAGAATATGAACTCTGATGCAGCTCCAACAGGTAAAACGCACAGAAGAAACCCAAACCTGAACACCACAATATCCTTGGAGGAATAAGGTCCTCCTGTCAAATATAATATGAATCCACTAATACGGAGCAGCAGTATTAGAATATGAGAACATAATGGCAAGGTCACTGGAATTGAACATATCGTTCAATCACTATACATAGTAGCGGGTACCACGGAAACACCGAGATGAAAGAGATTTTGGGGAGACTGGTGATCTGCGTCATCGGATGAACTATTAGACAGAACTCGTTCTCATACGTGAAACCTGAAATCTCTGACTTTCTATCGACACCAGCAGCCTGCGGGTCGTTAGCAGGACATATGTCGGTTGTGTGTGTGTGTGTGTGCGGTTATTTTCCCCGACAGACTTCGGTTCAGCCTCATTAGCATACAGCTGTAGAGTGACACCCCCCGCCTCTCCCCCTCCCCACCCTCCTCCAAAAAGCCACACATCCACTTTCATCTCCGGTGGCTGCACGGGCCGTGCGATTGGTCACGCTGCTGCAGAGTCACCGAGGGGGAGAGGTCATGCTCGGTTACAGTTGGAACATTATGGAGGAGATGTTGTTGGGTGGAAATAAGAAAACAGAAATCCTCGTTTGTTACTTGTATTTGACTATTTAATGTGCGTCATATTTAAGTAAGGAGTAAGATAAGGAGTGTCCATGCTAAAAATTCAAGGAATTGGATTTAATTTGATGTTTAAATGAGTCAAACGTTCTATAAACATCTGTACTAGCAAAGACAGTGTTAAATGGAAAAGGTTGGCACTCAAGTCCTGGAAAAGTGCCTTAATGTCATTAAACGAAAGGACAAATCTAAAGAATTTATGAAATGAAATGACTTTATCCTTTGGCAGTTCTTTGATTTGATAGGACTGTAACATGAAACAATTGCAGCTGACAGGAAACATAATGTTAATTTTAAGCTCTGATATTCTTTTGCAGTGACGACTAAATTCATTTCACACGTGTAACATCATGACTTACTGAAAAGTCCCTTAAATTTCGACACTAATGGGATCAAATGAAGGGACTTTTCTAAATCAAGGGAGAATTTCCAGTGACTTTTTCAGTTAAGGGACTTTTCCTCAAGAAGTGATTCAACACGTGGAGCTCCCCTTTAAAAGGTACCCTGCGAGGGCTCTGACCACTAGTTGTGCTGTGGCGTAATGTTTATAGCGGTGGGCCCCCGTTTTGTTTGTATCGTACACACGTAAGCACGAGGGTGAGGAAATACACAATCCTGCCGAAAGTTGGCGGTGGCAACGTGCAAAGACCCGTAGCAAACGAAGGAAAGGAAATGTTCAAATGATCAGAAAGAAGCTTTACAAAGTGTTCTGTGAGGAAGGAAACACACTCAATGTGTCTCGGACCTCAGGGATTTAAACAGTACGTTTTGAAGTGTGTGTGTGTTTGAGATACACTGTTTATTCTGCAGGTTACACACATGTAACCGGGTTAAAAAAAAAAAAACCCTGCTCACTTGTTGATGCTCGTTGTTCTGTCACAGCTGTCCCGGGCAGGCGAACATTGGCAGAAGGTTTCTGTTGTAGGTCAGATATTTCACAGCGCTGCTTCTCAGAGCAGCTCGACTCTCGGCGTCTTTAAACCTGTCCTGAGGGAGGACGTTTGAGTCGTCATCGTCCACCATCACCTGCCGCCTCGACTCGTCGTCCCGCAGAGACATAGAGTCCGACTGATGTTTCAAGCACAACAGAGGTTTAAAAACAATATGCTGTACTGCCCTGTTTTGGTATGAACGTGTTTTGACAGGATAAACCTAATTATTCTTGTATGCCGCCTTAATATTCACATCTGTTTCCACCTGCTTAAATAAACCTAGAAAGTTCTGGCAAATTGTATTTGTATGCTGTTATTTGTACACATGCATTTACCATTATACAGTGCATTTATTTTATTTTTTGTTTCAGTCATTTTTTTAAATATAGGCATTAACATAGGCATTTATGTTAAATCTTTAAATCTATGAAATGAAGGAAGACCAAGACAGAAAGGAGGAAAGGATAAAAGAGAAAGGAGGAAAGAGAGATGGAAAAGAGAAAAAAAATTGAGAAAGAAAGAAAAAGAAAACAGAAAGAAAGATGGAAAAATTAAGGAAAGTAAGAATAAGACAAAAAAGACAAAAGAAAAGAAAAGGAGGAGTGACAGAAGAGAAAGGAGAAGAAAGAAAGTTAAAGAAAAAACAAAGAACGGAAGAAAGAAAAAAGGAAGAATAGGAACAAATGAATCTAATTCAAATTAATCTAGGTGAAGTCTGGGTTAACAATCAAAGCACAAACCTTCAGCTTAGTTGAGGCGATCTGCCGAAGCTCCTGCTCGAAGTCGGAGAATCTGTCGTGATAAACGGCAAAACACCAGCTCTGTCTGAAGAAACTGCAGGAGAAGGACACACAGTCTGTTTTCAACACTGATGATCTGAACTCGTGCACCTTCACAAAAACTCCCTCGCCACCAGAGTCCTTCACTGACTTCATCCACTAAAACCCTGCTGTTGATGGCCTTCGACTCCAGAATGTCGCATCTCTCCGTAGACGAAGATTCGTCATAGGGCAACAAATACCTCAGTGTTACTGTTGATGGGGGGCCATAAATATAGAACATCAGTATTTGTATGTGTACTGGAATACTTTAACTCAACTCTCCAAACCTATTCGTGACATTTCCAACTTTAGACCAGCAAAATGACTGAATCCTCTTTTCACATGTTCATACCTGTGAGAAACTATGAGAGCTTGAGTCTGATCGGCAGATTTCAGCCTCAGAACAAAACTATCAGCGGTGGCTGAGAGTAACATAGTACTGCGCTAGGGTGCGTTTTTGAGATTCCTCATTCTTCTACTACCTTCATTTTACAGCTGTAGTTCCTAGTCACTTTACAGCAGGGGTCAGCAATTATAATCATCCCTGGGTCCAGTGGTTTTCAGGAATGCCGACACAGTTTTACAGGCCTGGTGGAGACGCAGTCGTGTACGTTGATTTTTTTAGAGGAATTTAAAAAATAAACTGCATTTATAAAACTGGTAGTTTTAATATTGTACCTGAGGGCAGATGTGATTTTTCCCCTGACGGTGTTATAGCAGCTAATGTTAGTTCTCATTCTGCAAAAGAAATGACTCATATAGGAAAATGTAATGTGTTGTAATGGATAGATTATTTACACACAATAATTAGCCTTCTGTTTCATTTATGGTTACATGAAAGCAGTGCTGTTACCTTTAAATATACATTCTTTATCAGCACGTCTATTAGACTGCCACCTATTTGTGCTCTAGATTCAAATCAATGATTCTCATCAGATGTTATAGTGTCATGTTTATTGGGAATTACAGCAGCCTTGTATTTACAGTACGTTACCGACAGTAGATCTGTGAGAAAGTAAAAAGTTTTGATGCAAACTACAAAAGAGAAACCCTTAGCTTTTGTTGGGGGGGCTAACATTTTTGGCAGAGGGCCAGATTTGGCCCACGGGCCGTCACTGCTATACGGATTAGGATTTCATGTAAAAAGGAATTAAAATAAATTAAAAACCTTTCTGGCTTGTGACCCCTTACAAAAGCCGCTGCATTTGCTTTACTAGTAATAGGGAATTTTTTTTATTGTGGTCTGGCTTCTTTTACTTGTCTTAGAGATCTGACTACTTCTTCCACCGCTGGCTTTCTGCATGGCAAGACACCGCAAGAGAAAATCCTCAGCTCAGAATCAGTGAACCCTTGAAGCAACGAAACACAAACACACACACACACGCCCAGAAGCCACACTCAGTGTGTTTGCTGAATAACCCCCAGCCGCCAAACGGTCAATCAATTATTTTAACGGCTCACGATGCTCTGTCAGCCTCCACAATGACTTTACGAGTCAGCTGAGTGAGTGGTGTAGCGAGGAATCAGCTTCTGCAGTGGGGAGGCTCCGGCTTTGTCTCGTCCTCGACCGGCCACAAAGACAGATTGGCGAGCTGCATAAACAGATTAGGAGGCGGGGGACAATAGACGTCCATGTCTGGGGGTCATTTGTGTTGAAACCTCAGAAGCAGGTCACCCGCTGTTTGACACACACACACACACACACACACACACACTGCAAAGTCACACCAGCAAATACACGGACAGCATGAGGACAAAAGACACTGCAGGCCTGAATCTCTCTGTCTACTGTTCACTCCTCTTATGTGTCATTTTGATGTGTAGGGTCATCAGTCAGCCGACACATGACGAGAGGTTTCTCTACCTTCGGCTCCTCTCTCAGCTTCAACGCAGCTTCGGAAACTGTGAAAGTGGCTTGTTTTTCACTCAGGACTTGGTTATGAAAACAGCTATTTTTTAAAAACTTGACCATCTGCCATCTGTCACATCCTGGTACCAAAATCAGGCAGCCACCACTGAAAAAGAGCAGCATGTATTCTTGTACAATGACTGACAAACTGCAGAAATCTAATAATACTACTATAGGGGCTGGGCAAAATAATGGAGGCACCATATGGAACACAACAACAGTGCAGAAAATACCTATTTCGTGAAGCTGTTTTGTTAACAACAATCTAAAAACAGACATCGTATGCTTCACCAAACTACTGATTTCAGCAGGTCTATTGTAGTGTTTGATGTTTGTTTACCTCATGAGTTCCTGAAGCTAAAAAAAAGACTTCAGTAAAAGATAATAATAAAGAAAGATGTCTCTTCTTGGATTGTTATTTATAAGGCAGGAGTCATTTCTTCTCTGTTGAGGATCTGTAATTCCTTTCTATGACCTGGGTTTAGAGTCCAGCTTCAGCTTCGACCTGCCACACTTACCAGTTTTCCTGTGCAATGTGGGACCCAACATTTCGGGTGCAAGCACTTTCAGTTTGACATCCAAAGAACATGGTTTAGATAACATGGATAAGCAGTTATTTTGTTTAAACGCTGCCTGAGTGTGTTTTGTGTTTTCTGTCCTGTCAAACTTCTTTGTAGCATTGTCACCGTGTTCCCAGGGTTTGGTTTCACAAAGAACGACTTTGACTAAGGCTGAGATCAGACTTCAGATAGATGTCAAAATTCACTAAGTTCTTGACTATGTTAAGCAGAATTAATGTGCCATGAATTCTGAGCAAATCAAGATTTTCTTTAAACAAAATTGACTGACAATGTCCTCACTGCTGTATTTTTCAAACAGATTCCTGTGCTCTCTAAAAACACTTTCCCTTGTCACCTTGTCATGATTCACTCCGCAAAATTGTTATCAAACCACAAATGATTTTGTCTACAAATTGGAAACACTGGCTTTATATTCTAGAAATAGTGAAATATTAATGTAGATTTTCTTCCCTCAAAATGTCTGTAGAGATTTGTGAACAAATAGTAACCATCTGTTTTTGTCCCACCTGTACAGGTCGTGGATCAGGGCCTGGTGGTAGCGGGTCAGCAGCTGGCCCAGCAGCTGCTGGTGTTTCCCATACAGACTCAGGTAATTGGAGACGGAGAGCGGCTTCAGAGAGAAGCAGGTGAGCGTCTCCACCAGCTCGTTGCAGTCGAGATGCAAACAGAAGTAGTTCCCGCTTTCCACTCGTCCGGTCACAATCCCTCTGTCCTGTAACTTTTCATGGATGAATGCAAAAGTTAGTGAGAGAACCTGGTAATTTAGGTGAGCTGTTGAGGGACATGAACCCGAATAATTAGACTAAACTGCCATTTTTTTTCACTTAATCGATACAGCCTTGCGTTCATGTTAGCCGATTTCTGTAAGGGAAGAAGGGGGTATTTTGTCCTAGCCAATAACTCGTGTGTGATGCATCCATCCCGCAAAAATCCTTTTCATTCAAACCATAAGCAGATAGCAGTAGCACTTACCAGCAGTTGACTTAATGATTGTCATGTTGATTCAAGAAATATGTCAATTATAAGAACTGTTATTTCATTAAGTTGACTTAGAACAACCTGTACAACCGCATCGATCTCATCCACACTTTTCAGCAGAAAACAGCTGTGGGCGAGAACAAAACCAGACCTATTTGAATTGCTGATAAAATCAGAGCTGTTGGTAACGATTCAGAGGTTATGGAAACTTGGCTAGGATATTTTTGATAGATTTTCAAAACCATGTATTAATGAGTCACTTCCTGTGTGCTGCTTTGGCAAACCTTTGTAAAACTTTCACTAGAAGGAAACTTGCCCTGTTGATATCTGATGTCGAAGTTCAGTGAGCAATCAATACATTTACATTACCACCAGTGGCAGTGACAGGACTCTGAGTCCTAAGTATGATAAACAAGACTAGGTCAAAACCTAGAGTATGACTGGACCGTGTATGGTCAATGTGCAAAATTGAGGACGTAGTTGAAAACTGCTGTGGAACCCCTGTAAACAACTACTTTCAACGGAAAGTAGCTGAAGCCTAGCTTCAGCTAGCTGATGTAAAATGCTAATTAGCATATTCATGAGATCATCGTGTCACATTTGCATTCTGCCTAGTGTCGGCCGGTTTCATCTCTTTATCTGTTTGCTTCTCTCCAACTCTCTGTGCTCACATATACAGTAATGTAATACAGCCGAATACCCAATCAAGCTGTTCTCATTTACATGGTTTTCTGTTTCTGTTGTGAGACAACGTAACAAATAGGAAATAGTGACTGAAACGTGGCCCATTGAGACTGCATGTCAGCCAGCGTTCACTTCCAAGCCATGTTTCCCTTCTACGTGACACATCTTTTTAAATAACAGTGTGAACAGCAATAAACCACAATGAATGTTGCATTTTTAACTTAGATTTGGGCCATTGTCCTGTACAGTATTTGGTCCTGATTTTGACCTATGTGATCTGTGCCTAACATTGAGACTGGAATTCAAGTAACGATCATGTCAAGTGATATTTGTTACGATTTCTCGAGGCTGTGCAGATGGACAGCAGCTTTATAAAACGTCAACTAAAATCTTGGCTCTTTTTTCTTCTTGTCATATTTTTCTTTCTTTCTTTTAATTAGCAGCTGTGTGTCATGTCAATTGTTGAGTCATTTGTAATGGCTCCTGTGGTTTACTTGTTCAAGTTTCAAGTGAACAAGTGAGCTTGCCAGGTTTCTTTAATACATGTGGATCAGGTCGGGGGAATCGACCAGTTCAGACTCATGTCACCTATTGGCGACATTGTGAATACAACATTACCAGCCTTACCAAAAGACAAAAAAAATGACAACACTACAGCTGTTTCAAACAGATAATGTGTGAACCAGAGAAAAACAAACACTGACATATGTCAGACAATAAAAACTTACATGTTTAACAGGGGGACCTGTCAGGTTGGTAGCGGACGGCTTGGTGACGTGCAGGTAGTCATATCCCCCAGGCAGCTTCCCACCTGAGAAAAGGTATACACATGACAGAGGTTAAGGTGTGATATGGTTTATATAATTCACGTGGTAACAGAATACACAAATCTATCAGTGAGTGAATAAGACAACATGGATGTGATGTTAGAGTTGCTTAAATAGTTACAAACGATAAGTCAAAAATAGCGAAGGCAGCAGTCATTATTAGTCGATTGACAATGACTCTATAATTAACGGATCAGTCGATAAACTGAATATTCTTACCAATAATAATCAATGAATTGGTTATTAAACAAAAATGTTAAGGATTCCCTGGTTCCAGCTTCTGAAATGTGAGAATTTTCTGCTTTTCTTTGCTTTTATGTCATTGTAAATATATGGAATGTCTTTGGATTTTGACCTTTGGTCAGACAAATCAAGAATCTGAAGACATCATCTTGTACTCTGGGAAGTTACAATAGGCATTGTTCAGTACTTTTAAACTAAGACTAGATAAATAGCCAGAAAAATAACTGTAAGTTGCAGCCCACCTTGACAAATAATGAAAAGCAGAAAAATTGCCACAGAAAATCTGAAATTTAGAAAATATCGTAGTTAAAAAGACCAACCTTAAGGTCAATGTTAAGAGAAGATCCTTTTATCAGAGGAAAATATTCAAATAAGATTCATTTCAGTGCTGAAACATGCACTAGCTCCAAAACTGGGACAACGGCAGATAAATTATAACATACACTGTTAGCATCCACCCACAGAGGAAAACAGAGCTGAGGCAATGAACTCATGCGGTGATAGGGCATCTCCGCTCTCCCTGAACATTGAAATCCCTCTGAAAAGTTCATGTGTGTTTCATCCCTGTGAGAAGGGCGAGGCAGAGTGGCTGTTGTGTTTATATAACCTGTGGAGTGGCCTTGGTTACTCTGAATACCCAGAAACACAATGTGGCATTGTTACGCCTTGCTGTGGTTTGAGTGTCCTCCACAATAACATTGGCAGTGGGTGGGTGGGTAAAAGATTGGAAAATGTTTCACAAAAGCATAATGAAAAAATACTGGCAGCATGAATTGTCTCAGACAAAAGCAGACAAAAACATGGATGGACAGGAGGAAGGACATAAAGGAGAGTGCTGAGTTAAACTGACGAACCCCGAAAATATATGGAAATGAGACGTGCTGTTGAATGTGAAGGAATTTTGTTTTTATGATAAAGCTACTAAATAATAAAAAAAGATTATTAACAGGCCTGTTGAACATTGAATACAATAGCAGGAAAGCAAACAGAGTAGTGAAGTGAGATGAGTTTTTTCTAGGCAGCGTTGTGTGACTCACAGCTGGAGCACTTCGAGTCCTGGATGGACATGAAACCGGTTCGGTTTGGTTGAATCATTGGTACAAAATATGAACAACTGTGTTAGAAGATATCTTGTTCTTTGATAAAAACTCAAGACAGTGGACATAAAAGCTGAAGGAGAAATGTCAAAGGTCCATGGAACATCTCTGGCAGAAATCAAGCACAGAGCTTAAACTTTAGTGCATGGTAAAGATGAAAGATTACAATTTAGAGAACGCTGCTGAAACATACAGTAGCTGAAATCAGTTCAGTTTCAGATTCTGGGCCATTTTAGAGGTGTTGACCATACTGAATTTCCATTGTTATTAAATGAATTGCTAGCTTTCAGCAGTGCAGCTCCTCAGTGGTCGCTGAAAGCACGGTTGTCAGCTCAGCTGCGATATACTGTACGTTACTTGCTCTTTAAAAGTTTATTGACGGACAGCAAACGTCACAGAAACAATCAGAATATTGTTGGCTGCTGATTAACCTGACAAAGAATGCTTGTCCTGGACTAAATGTTACGGTTTTAACCAACAATGGACTGAACATACTGCTGAACTGAAAATCTGCACCAAATTCAACAGCATTTGAACAGTGACGCGATCACTTACCTTCAAAAAAAAAATGTACAAACTACAGTAGGTCACCACGAACCTTGAACTGAGCTGCAGAATATAGACAATATGCATTTTGTTCCAAACTCTAATGCAACAAAGTTCTGATTCGGTAATATTTGGAGCCGTGGGTGACTAATGGCAAGAAAACAGGATTTCTCAAGAAACAAAGCTGAAATAATCAAAACTGAGCTCTATAACTTAGACCTATAATCTAATCACATTATCCAGGAGGATCCTGTGTGTGTGTGTTTCTATGTTGAGGAGCATCTAGGATATCATTACTTCTCATTATAACTCATTAAATATATTTTTCCAGACTTCCTAGAATCCAACAATCAAAACCAAACCACTAGTTGAAATCAAACCTTGAATCTTGGCTCGTTTGTACAGCGGTACGAGACGATCCATTTCATGTGGAGGTTCGTCCGCGGGCTCCAGCGTCGGGTCGAAAAGGGGCAGCATCATGGCTGCCAGGTCCTGGCCCACTTCCTTGGAATTGAAGTTGGCATGCGACCACTCGTCTGTGTGGTAGCGACGGGAAAATTTGGTGAGAGGTCCAGCACCATAAATGGCTGAGTCGTTGGTGTGGAAAGTTGCGTTTATGACAAGCCTGCTGTCAAAAACCAGGAAGGAGTTGTTGATGCTCTTGAAAGTGTCATAGTCGAGTCCTTTATTGGAGAGGTTGATGAACACCTGAAAGAGAAAAATAAAATAAAAATGGGTGTGTTTTCTTGTGATTTCATGATGGGTTCTATTGTAAAAGGTACAATGTAGGCCAGTTCACAAGGTGATTTTTCAAGGTGATGTTTATGCTCGTCTTCTGGAACAGATCCCAGCTGACATTGGGTGAGAGGCAGGGTACACTCTGGACAGGTTGCCAGTCATATAGAGTAAAACAACCAATTATGCTCACACTCACACCCACGGGCCATTTAGAGTCACCAATTACAGTTGGTGACTCTAAATGGGCTTCATCCCACGGTCTTTGGACTGTGGGATGAAGCCAGAATATCCAGAGGAAACCCACGCAAGCAAAGAGAGGACCTGCAAACTCCCCACAGCCAAACACAACCCCCTGGCTGAACCGGGTTCGAACCCAGAACCTTCATGCTGTTTGAGGACTGTAGTTTAACTTTAGTTGAGAAGTACAAGAGTTGCTCATAATGGGACCGCTTGATACAGTCCATAACTCCAAAACAGGTAAGCGAACACTGAGGTGAGACTGTTTTGTCAACTGGATTGCTGATGTTTGTTTTAAAAAACCGGAAGAAAGATGAAAACCAACAGCACACCTTCAAAAAAGATAGTATGCTCTTTGAGCAAAATGAAACTCTGATTAGAAGAGTGAAGCTGGAAAAAAGTTGCAAAGTATTAGCAAAGTTAAACATAGCTTGTGGGATTTTCATGTAAACAGCACAGTTATGTTTAAATTCAGTGTTTCTCTCCAAAACACATCTTGTGCTTCTTTAAGACCTAACAAATGTGTCGAAAACTTTTGCTTTCTCAAAATGTTTTTTTGCAAAGTCAAATCTTTGAAGACTTTGGAACCTGCATTGTCTCACAGTACGTACACTTACACAGAGAATACAGTATAGGGACAACAGGTTCTCATCTACAGTGTGTTTCTATTTTAGAGTAAAACGAAAAAACAAACAAACAAACTGGCTGAAACAATGAAAATGGGAAACACACCAAAATCATTTTGTGCTTGACAAACGCAGTCCAGGAGGGAAATTAACATCCAACACACAGCCACAAGCTGGTGAATTCAGCTTGTCGAGCTTTCCAGCTCTACCAGACACCTTGGCTGGTAACCCAACAATTGTTTGGAGAACATTTTCTTTTGTAAAAACTAATAACTGGTTGGGTAAGCAGCAAAATCCTCCAGTGGATTTTGAAAGTCACCAGAAACTCTGGCTGGTGTAAGACAACTTACACCACACTGCAGATGGAGAGGCTCTGTGTTGGTGGTGAACGTCACCGATGTGAGAGGTTCGGGGTGTTCGCCATTGTTCATCTGGGCCAGCAAGCAGTCATGGTGGACCTGGACATTGGCCTTCTCCAAGGTCGTCACCACGGCTTTCCCCACAGCGGGGTCACTGAAGCAGGAGGCAACGGGCTCAGGAGGTGGGATGACTAGATGGATACGAGATCCATGGACACCAAGGCTGAGCAAAGTCTCCACTGTGGTGTAGACGTCAATGCTGTTTCCGTACACAATGGCATTATCTGGAGAACCATAAGAAAGAAGCACAGTTAGCAAAGTGTTTTCAATATTGTTCCTAAATAACGGCGCTCCCAAAGAATCCGAACAGCAACGAAGAATAATCTGAGAGCAGTAATTCCCTTTTAAAAAAGACATACATCGGTAGGATTCCTCCTTTGGGGACCATGGCAATTCATCCAATAGATATTGAGACATTTCAGTCTGGACCAAAGTAGTGGACTGACAGACTGACAGTGCCGCCCCTAGAACCACGTCACTAGCGTAGCTAAAAATCACTATTAAGAGAATAGTTCTACAACTTACAGATGATCACCACCCGATATCTAATTAAAAGTGTTACTCATACTTTTTTAAATGGCACAACTGAAACAGGAGCAGCTGCTATTTCTGTTCATGAATGACAGATGTGAAACACCATGATTAGGTTTTACACTCTCTTACACACTAAAAAAAGTTTCAGTGCTCTTGTGGTTACTTGTGATTGTAGAGACAACAGATGTTTATTGCAGAAAATTATTATAACGAATGAGAGTATGTGCTCCTCATCTTTCAATGGATATATTCAATTTTAAAAGCGCAATGCCTGAAGCATCAGGGCCATCTTTCCAAAGGTCTGTGAAACAAACTGAGATTTAATACGTGCATGAATTCATGATGTTTTTCTGGTGGTACTGGAATTCCTATAATGTTGGTCATAAAACAGATCATTTATCCCTTAATTCATGTTGTCCTGTGTAAATACATAACAAAAAGAAGCAGAAAAACCTGAATTTTTGACAAACACATTCTGGTAAAACCTGTAATTGTAATGTATCTGATCAAGAAAAAAAAAAAAAAAAAAATCGCATCCTCGTTATTCCTAACCTCACAATGATGACTGCATGAATGATGGGCATGACAGAGCCTGTCACAACGTAAAGGAAACGTTTGATGGTTTGGGAAGTAGACCATTTCAAATTTCCTCCTGCTACCACCAGTGGCTAATTACTTTAGCATAGCACTGAGACCGAAAACAGGGAAAAACAGCAGGCCTGTTGAGCTTTTTTTAGCTAGCTCGGTATTTAACACATTGTATCTTATGTAATCTGTACAAAACCTGAAGTTTAACAGTCAATTTGTCATTTTACGAGGGTTTATGTGTACAACTGAAGTCTTGGTTTTGTGGTGTGGAACTCTACGTCTCTTCTGAGATAGACAAGGGTCTGTTCCACCTTGTTTTATAAAACACTGTATTAGCATGGAAGCACTGACAAGCCACAGACCTTTTCAGGTTGTCCTGAAATAATTCAGTTCAGTAGCAAAGGAAAAAATAAAGTAGCTAAATATATTACTGTACGTTTTCTGAGGCCACATCTTCAGGTCATCCTCTTGTCTGTCTGTCGTTGAAGGCAGAGATATGATTACAATGTCCAATGTGAAGCGTCACAAATTGCATTCCCACATCATTTACTTCCTTAAAATCTCTAATTGAAAGAAAATGGAAGAAAATAGAAGATACCTGTTGCAAACCTTTAACACTTGCACTGAACGGAATATCAGGAAATCAGGCCCATAATTCACAGAGGGTATGATGGGGTTAGGATTAAGATAGATAAACACAGGGTTTCCTCTAGAAAACACTATGTCGGAGACTATTGGGAAGTATATTGTAGTTGTTGATTGCTACCAAAATGAAGTACGGATCAGGACATCCCGGGATCTGGCTTCGGCTGCATGAAGCCTGATCCATTTCTGATCTTCTCTTTATTTGCACTGTACAAAATAATAAAGAAAACCATCAAAGCAAGGCTTTGATACAGGATATATTTTCTTACCTCGGAGACATTTAGTGGTCAAATATCTAACAGTACCTAAACTGCTTCACTGATTTTAATGCAGACTTACCGCAGGTTATGTTTGAATTGTAGCCAGCCTTAAACTTACACTAAAATATGACCGTGATTACTTGCATCCACTAAATATTAACGGACTCAGGATGAAGGGGGAAAAAGCGTGATCAGAATGTGCCGTAAATTAAGTGTTGTTCAAATTTTACTAGAGCTACTTACTAGTAATTTACGTGCATTGATGGGGAGTATGACATTTTAGCCTTTCAGAAAGACTGATGAAAAAAACCTAACAAAAATACCTTATGGAATGGAAGCTAATGGATCCAAACCTAGCTGTGAAGCACAGTGGGACTTTGGTTTCCTAGAACAAAGATGGATTGATTGGTGATTGTGAGGTTGTTATATAGGGTAGTGCTTCGCAAAATGGGTTGTGCAGCAATCTGGGGTGCCTTAAGAAAGAGGACAGGGTGCTGTAACATTTCTCCATTTCCTTTTCTTTTTTTTTTTACTGTATATTTTAATAAGGTTTCAACACACGAGGGAACGATGTGACATTTACAATCACTACGGTGTATTTTAATATTATGTGTTTAACAAAAAAAGGAAGAAATAAACCTTAAACATCAAAATAACCATATAAAAATATTGGTGGCTGCCAGGGAAAATGCAGCTACATCTCTAACCAGGCTCAGCACAGTCTGGGAGAACCAAAAGAGCCAGCCAAAAGAACTAAAACCACGCTAAAATTGGAGTGAAGTTAAGTCTGATGTTATGTCAGTAGTAGAGTAGAGTAGAGTAGAGGTTAGTGATTAACACAGCTTTTAACATCTGCTGTTCACTGACTCTGTCCATGGTGCTGAACAAGAGGATGGTGCTGCTGCTGCTGCTGCTGAACCACCAACGGCAACAGGACACAGAGCTTCTCCACTGTGGTCAATAAATCCATATTCCACTGCTCACTTCTTCTCTTAACTTCTTTCATTACTAATAGAGTGACCCAAGGAAACAGGCTTTTGTAGTGTCCACACAAAAAGAAGGAAAGTCAAGGCACAGTGCTTTGAGGTTAACATGTTAAAACAGCTTTAACAGGTTCCTGAGGAAGACAGTTTTTTATCAAATCTATTTTTATTTCCATTTGCTATCACTGTTATTTTTTACTGTTACATTAAAAGACAATTCTGGTGATATTCTGTATTTTTCATGTTGGTCAGAAAATCCACTGACAAGTAAATAGTACTGTGTGTGTATCAAAGGACATGAAGACAACTGCCGAAAAACTACATTTTCTATATTTTTCTTCCTGTCAACAAATTCCATGAAATGACGTATGTTATCCCTCTGAGCCATAGCGCTCCAACGTTTCCAATAACTATTTAAAAAAAAAATCAGTGAGTCACACTGGTGCACTGGGTGACATGTTCCTTCATCACTATGAACAACCCCGTAGTTTGTTTTGACTCAGTCCAACAAACACTGTCCTGCTCCCCCAAATACTCACTAGAGCACCAAATCTGGATTAATCCGCCGCTGAACATAGTCCCCAACAAATGCACTGTTTCTTCCTGTTTGTTTGATAAAAACTACACTGAGCAGCTTTTTATTGAGACATTAAAAAATATATGAAACATTATATTTGTGTGCCATTTTTAAAAATGTACATCAACACTAGAAAATAATGGATCTGAGGGCCACAAACAGAGTAAGGAAGTCAGAAAGTGCTGAGAGACACATTGTTGGTCTTTGTCTTTTCATGGGATTTGTTGTCTATAAGAAAAATATGCTTGAAAGCTTCTGCTGAGACAGAGCAGAAATAAACGCACTCTGCTTTAGTCTAATGCTAAAATTTACATACACTCTCTATTTCCTTTTGTTGATATTATTAAAATATGGAAATAAACATGATATCTGCTGGAGTCTGCCTTTTCAATTTGCATTTATTAATGGTGTTCCTTTATGACTGGGATCAACTAATTAGTATGTATAAAAGCCTCACTCTAGATCACTGCACAATTCCTTCAGAGAGCAGATTAATTTTGCTTAATGACACTGTGTATTTTTTCCTGCTCTGAAAAGCCTGCCTCTTAGAAAGTGATATGATAATGGAAAATGGATGGAAGAGGCCAACCTGATTCACAGAGATGAAAGATTTCTCTGCAGCTAATTAGCTGCTAATTATACCGGGGCACTTCAGCACTGACTGGCTGAGTAATGACATACTACAACAGATTAATTTCAGGCTGTGTGTGTGTGTGTGTGTGTGTGCGCGTGTGTGTGAGTGAGGGAGGTGCTCACTTACCCTGCAGCTCCACAAAGTTGGCACACAGCCAGCGGCGAGCAGCCATGCAGTCACTGAGGTCATTGAGGGTGAAGAGGTTGGAGGGAACGGGCTCGGTGTATCTGCGGTGAGCGGACTGAGTCTGCAGCTGGCTGTTTGAGACCGGCTGGCTCAGATCCACGCCGGTGGGACAGGGCACCTAAAGCATCACGTGACACAAGTAAACAGAAAGACAGACAACAAAGTCGCTCACAGTAACTTAAAAACAGTTAAAACTGTTCCGGGTCTTGGCAAAAATTATGAATCATAGACTATGAAGATTGTGAAAGGGCAGATGAATGGGACAATTAATATTTCTACCGGTTACAGTATTTTTGCTTGTAGAATGGTCGCTTTGGCTGAAAAAGGCAATATCGGCTAAGGTCTAAAAAGTATTTATTGGCAAGAAACCAATATTTGCACACGAATGCAAACACGTTGTGAACATTTCTCTTCACCCTGAGCTCTTTGCCAATTCCTGCGCACTTTCACAGAAGGTGACGGCAGCTACACGTTGGATGTACAGTCAAACGCAGAACACGGAGGAATAAGGACTGTGCACCAGAGATAATGCGTGGGCCAGTGCACCCTTCGCTCAAGTCTACCCCTGCGAGTCCGTCTGCCTTTTGACCAGCGACACAATGACGACCTGGCTGTTAACGGTGACACGGTTAAGCGACGAACAATGACTGAGCCAGTTTTCAAAACAGCAGCTGACAGAGGGACTGAAACAGGCCCGACACTTTCGACGAGCTCTTGGTCGCTGAGAGCAGCTGTTGTTTTCGCTGTTGGTTGATACTGTCATAATAATGCAAAGAAAGAGGCGTTCACTTTGTGCTACACATCCAGTGCGTTTGGAGTCAATTTAACTTGAATATTTGAATATTGGGAGGCGCAAATTTGCTCTTCTAGTTTTTGGAGGGCTCCGATGACGTACATCGTTTACTGAGTGGGACACATTTCCATATTTCAACTATTGGGGGACACTTCATAATCACGTGTTTCTATTCAGCTAGGACTGTAGCACACAGATGACTGTAACATGAAATTTTGTGTTTTGATAAATGAATAAAAAGCACAGGCTTTGCGTACGCCGTATGCTACCTTTTCTCACCTGGTACTGCAGACCTGTAGAGAGGATGAGGTGGTCGTAGGGCACCTTCTGGCCACCGGACACCCGGACGTGTTGGGACTTCCTGTTGATGCCCACCACCTTCTCAGTCATCAAATTGATGCAGGAATGCAGAGGGAGCTGGGCCAAGTCTCTGCTGCTGTATGCATGACTGAAGGAAACCGAAAACACAGTAAGACTGAGAAATTTAGATTCTGCTTGAACAGGTTTTCTTCAAGCTAATCTTGGAAGTTGGGCAAAAAAAAAAAAAAAATATATATATATATTATATATGCACAGATTGTGTTCATGGTCATGGATGACCATTGCTTTCATTACAACCTGGGAATCATTATTTAAATCCCCGGGGCACTTATGAATTTGAAACAGTACCTGGCCAACTTCTTAAAACTCTGGAGCAAATTAATGTAGAGTAGTTGTGAACGATAACTTGAGTTATCATTCACAACTAACTAACTAACTACTACTACTACTACTTCCACACAGGTTAAATGTTTTTACAGCATTCTCATGGTACGCTGAGATACATCTGATATCAATGTTAGCTGCAGCACATGAATTTTCCATTTTCCTGTCTGACCCCGTTACACTCACAGACCTTGTGGACAGAAACCCGACGTCGTCGTGGTTATAGTCGCCAGGGAAACCATGTGTCGAGATAAGGGTCAGGTTGTTGAACCTCAGGTGAGGGCTGCGAGAGATCAAACGACACAGAGAAGCATGATTGCTTTTCACAGAATACGGTGAATACTTACAGGACGCAGGTTGAGAGGATTTTTTCTGGGGAAGGACAAGTTAAATTTCTGAAAATCTACTTTCTTCATCCAGACATGTCTAACAACATTTAGAAAGCTGACTAAGGTCAGCTGTGTCAAGAGGAAAATGAATAAATAAAAGTCTTAACTTTGCTTTATGTGCCAGGGCGGTCGGTATCGTGCATAAACTCTGATACAAATGCAGAGATTTTTGGCCCTTGCTTTCCTTAAATATTAGCTGTAGCTGCTGCTGCTAATATCATTAGTGCTGAAAATAAATAAAGGAATATGAGCTCAGATAAAAATCTTAAGAGGGGAGGACAGTAAGATCAAGGACTGGCGCTTAGACAAGAAAAAAAAAAAAAAATTTATTCCATTTGAATCAAAACCTGCGATTGACAAGTTAATGTCCCTGATGGTTAGATTTTTTTTCCCGTTCAGTTATCCTGTTAGCTTTGCACATCTTTATCCTTCTAGTTAGTTCAAGCAATCCGGTGACCTCATGTACATCCCATTCTGCCATTGCAACATAGATGACACACACACAGTGTGCTTCGGTGAGCTCAACCAATAAACCCTATACACATTTAGAGGCTAGAAAGTTGTAAGGAAGCACCTGAGGTTCACAGTATGTCTAAGAGTAGAGCCTTGACTATGTCAGAGACCACTTTCACTAGTTTTGGGGAAGTCTCACGTGTGTCATCTATTCCTTCAGAGAGTGTCATACCAGGAATTGGAGTAAGTTACCTGAGTAACCCCATAACTTTAAAAAAAAAAGAAGATCAAATTAGGGTTTAGTGTAAATTTACATTGGTCCTACATAATTATTTAGATGATCTAATTTTTGCTTTTCGATTATCCATGATTTTTTTCCACGTTAATCTACTTATTCTATCGGTTCGTTCGGTGGTTTGTTTGTTTGCCATCTGGACCCACATCCTTACTCTCTTTACATTGAGGACAACGATGGCAATGAGCCTTGACATTGGGAGATGTGTGTGATTCCATGTCTCCCTTCTTATATTGTCAACTAAACTAAAGTGTGCTGTTGAAGCTGTCGCTCTGATTAAAGCACAACATGATGTAGAGTTCCTCCTCCCCTGGTGCAGGAGAATCAAAAATCAGCTGCTTAAAAGAGGACTCCACTGATTTATCATTGCACTCCTATAATGTTTCGGACTCAAGATAGACAGTGAAAAAAAAAGGCTTAAAATCAATGCAGCAGAACCAGAGATATTGTGTTTTTTTTTCATTATATTTTATAAAACCTGAGGCCTACATCACCCACAATGTAACTCAACTGCCAGCAGTTCAGTTGGAGATTAGTGTGTGTTATGCCAGTAGTGGCTAATGCAGCCTGAAGATCCCAAAGTCCAGAGCGACATCTGGAATTCCCCCTTGGGATTAATAAAGAAATCGAGCTATCTTAAACATACAGTAAGAACAAAGTCTCAGATGTCGAATGTATGTTTTAAATCTTATCAGCCTACTGATGCATTTTTGTACTCAGAGCCTGAATAATCCTGAAATGCCTTCCCACCTCTTGTGTGTTTACTGTCCACGATAAAAAAAACCCATCTGTTGTGATGCAAATGGCCTCTTTTGTGGTGGCCTACAGGACAACTGATAACAGCAGCTCCTATGTTCGGTGAATAGCGGAGTGTGTACCTCGCAGTGTCCAGCCTTATCACACCGATGCCTCCGATCACCTCATGCACTGTTCTTATCTCAGCTTCCTGCTAAATTAACGCTCACCGGCACAGATCTGCAACACCAGACGACACAACGCTGGTGAACTGGATGCTGGAAGGACACACTCCGGTAATATGAGTGGACAATATGGGCATATGGGCCATGAGTGAGAGGACAGAAATTTGTCAACTAGCAGAGATTTGGTGAATTTCAAATCTCTGGTTGGATTAGACCGTTGTGGATAATTATTTTATTCACCGGATTAAACAAAAACAGACATTCCCATCTGGTTATTTTACCTTTATGGCTTCACAATTAAATAGCGAGAGGATTTACTGTGTGATATACAGTTAGGTACATAATTGTTTGCCTCTGAGGGACGATGCAT
Organism: Xiphias gladius; assembly: GCF_016859285.1. Lineage (NCBI taxonomy): Eukaryota > Metazoa > Chordata > Actinopteri > Istiophoriformes > Xiphiidae > Xiphias > Xiphias gladius. The sequence continues at coordinate 2,551,396 of NC_053403.1, read as the reverse complement.
AAAAATGGCTGTAATTCCTAAATGCCTAATCTATTTATGTGATACTTCTGTTAAACCGCTTGAATTAAAGATGAAAGTCCACTATTCCATCACATCTTGATTGTTTCCTTTCAAATCCATCGTGGTGGTGTGTAAAGGCAAAATTATGAAAATCTTGTCACTGTCCAAATACTTATGGATCTGAATGTATCTCAGTATCACAATATAGAATCACATATATCACGGTAGATGGTCCACATCATCCACCCTCTCTCTCAAGTAGAGTGTAAAACATGCATTTAAAATCCACTGATGTTGCACATTAGAGTTTTGGCTTTTTAATTTATTTATTAATAGTTTAGTTTATAAAACGTCAGAAAATTGTCACGTTTGAGAAGCTGGGACCAGCCACCTTTTAGCTTTTTTGGCTTGATAAATAACTTGAAAAATGATTGATTGATTATCAAAATTGTTGTTGATTTCTTTTTCTGTTGGTGAACTGAGGGATTCATTGACTAATTGCTTCCATAAAAGCTATATTACTTACTTGAATATCGATATATATGTCTGTAGATTTATGTTTAAGATTTATATTTTAAGTGTTTGATAGATTATATAAAAAACCGTTAGCCGTCATTCTTCAGCTCTGTGTCATCACTGGGGTTCGATCATTGATTTTGTCGTGAACATGCAAATAATAACAATGGCAACAAACGTCAGACAATGACAGCAGTCAAACTTTCCTTGTTAATCTGTGCCAGAAGGTGGATTTACGCTGCAGCACTGAGGCATTAAGGCCAATTATTGATGTCTGGATGTGACTGAATCAGCGGCTCTGGATTTGCTCTGTTATCAGCCGGTGACAGACGGCCGCGGTGACCCTGCAGCCTGACCGCGGCGAGCCGAGGGCCGAGCCGCCACAGAGCTCTTTATCTATCTGACCCCGTCCCAGTCAGTAATGGAGTTGGGGGTGGTGCTGGTGCTGCTGGGCTGGATTGAATGAGCGCGCGGAAAGCTGCGTTGGGGTGGAGGTGGCGGGGGGGATCGGACGTTTGGGCAGGGCTGATAAGGGGGGCCCCGGCAGGCCGAAACTGACCCATCATTCACCCTCTCAATGCGTCTCCGCCTCACCATTAGTTCAGCGGACACTAACCGTCTCATTAGTCAACTCATTAGTGACAGCAAACACAGATCGCTGCAGAAGATCCCTGATGGGGGGAAACAGTGGAGTGGCTAATTAAAGGGGGCCAGCGCTGGCCCTCCTGAATGCCAGGCTTCAGACAGCTGTGTTCACCCACTCTGGCACCGGTGCCGCGCCAGCTTCGGCAGCTCTGCGAGCTGTGAGATCTCACTCGCACAAAACAGCGACCCTGGTTGCCTGGCAGCTATCGCCGGGCTCTGAATCAGTAGCCCTGTGCTGCTTATTATTTGCTGGTGCAGTTAATCTCACAAAGCGAGGACGAAGGCAAACATGTAAGACGTCCAGCCTGGAGTCAAGTGACATTTCCAGAGATTGGATTCCCGGAATAAAAGACGATAAAGAAATGAAAGAGAAGCTTTAGTGTGGGACTGCTCTCCTTGGGTTCAGGCTTTCTGGGGACACTGTGGAGTATTTCTCTACGGCATCATAAGAATCAGTGATAAACATGATCATCTGAATGCTTTTCATTATGACAGCTGCCAGCTGTCTATTATACCTCCTGAATCGTCTCGGTGCTCTTTATGAGACTCTTTTGTGTTTTTAACCACATGCAGTGTGAAGCTACTCATCTGTGTTTACAGGCTCTTGGAGATAAAAGTGACTGTCCCTCTGTTACCTGCCTGTGTTATACATATACACAATTACTGACAGATTCAGAAACAGACAGTGTTTCCTCTGCCTGTGGCAATTTTTGATTTTGGTTTGGTGCCTGACCCTATTTTGGTTCTGTTGCAGGATGCAGCACAAAATTATTCCTGGCAGCGCCATTTACTGTGATACCTTATTGTCAACAAATCACATGAGAAGACCAACACCAACAACATGTTAGTCCACCTCTAAATAAGACTTCCCTACCGTGTCACTAGGCCCCAAGCCCATCGGTTCCTTCTGAAGACATACATCTGTAAAAACGGCTCACGAACGTACAGTATTTTCGGCTCACTAATTTTTTAAAACAGCTGGTCACTGTAGTTTTTAGCAAACATTACTAAAACAGGAGGAAATAGTGCATTTGTTCAGCAGTGCATTAATTCACATTTGGTACACTGGTGAGTATTTGGGGCAGCAGGAGGGTGTTTGGGGGATTGAGTCAAAATAATCATTGTCAATAATTGGACAACAATGGAACTCAGGAACAACAGCTAAATAAGATCAGGCTTACACACACAATACTTGTTAGTTGGATTAATTCATTGGTTGGTTTTGTCTTTTCATTGCATTTCTTGACAAGGAGAAAGACCGTATTATCAGCCTCGTCCTTTAATCAAATCACATCAAACTAAGTGAAAAACTTGGGACCAGGTAATTTCATCGCAGCACAGAAGCACCGGCTGTTTTCTGAGTAAATAGTGAAGCTGCCATGTGTGGTCTGCCGTGTGCACTGTCCTAGATGGGAACTTGGCGATGACAGGTTACATACACAATGCACAGATGGTGAGAGGTGTGTGTGTGAGGGGTTTAAAAGTGGCCCGACAGCAGCCCCAGGGCCCCCTAACAGGTTAATCCGGCCATGTTAAATCCAGCAGAGGAAACGTCGTGACATCGTCAGTCACTGCTGCTACTAATTCAGAACTACACAATCTACTGCACATCTGGGAATAAAAAGGACACTGGGCAACTCATTTTGAGTCAAACTCACCAGAAACAAAGCACCTCGAGGAAAGATAAACCTGTGTCTGACGCCCCCACCACCACAGTCCTGGCATTAATGGTGACCTTTGGCTCCATGGTTAACTTTCTGCTGATGAGGCTGAGAGCAAATGGTGCCTGAGAGAGAAAGAGAGGAGACAGTCAGTCAGATTCGCTGGTTTTACTTCAATCTGGAGGGCATTTCTCATTCCCAGAATGTCTAGTGCCACTTTCTGAAAATGAAATAATCATCAAGTGCATGTACCCGTAATTATTAGCCCACTAAAAGCATTGCATAATGTGTCCACTTTTTACCATTTGAATTTTATGAGGAATTTTATGAGGAATCAGCTTTCATCAAAGCACTTAATCTGCCTGCAGAAGAGACAGTCCAAGCTTTCAACCAAAAACCTTTAAAGCAAACAGAAAAATATGAGAACTGCAATAACTGCAGCTTCGCATGCTAATGAAATGGAAACACAGGGGTCAGACGTGAACTCACAGTTAACGAACACTTTTCCCACAACAATTACGAAAGAGTCCCACAGGAATTGCTAGAACACGGCGTTCTAATTTCCCAATTCCTCCACCGCCAAGCGTCTCTGGTCCTCACCCAGTGATCTGAGGCGGCTAATGGCTCCTTCATCATCTATAATTAGGCAGATAGGCCCCACAATGCACCTTGCCGGATCAAAACGGCATTGAGCGAAAAAGGGGAAACCCGAGGGTGGAATTAACCTTTATGTAATATTAAAATTATTTCCATGCACAAACATCTGTCACATGCAGAGAGATGTTCTGGCTCAGGGTTTGACTATGGCAGAAAAAATAAAGGAGCCTATGTTATTTAACAAATGCATGTGTGCACACATCACAAAAATAAGTTGCTCAGCTTTCATTTTGTTTTAATTGTAGCAATGAATCAAGGGCAGCTAATAGTGCCTACTCATACTTCTGAGCATTTCTCCCAGCTTTGAATTTAAAACTTTAAAATGTCTTTTTTCTTTTTCAGACTTTAAATTTCTTTTTTTAACTGTGTTCGGGTCAAATTGGAGATATTTTTGGAGCACAGAGTGTTTTATGTTCATTGCCTGGACATAAAACACTCCTGGTTGATTCATCAGGTCAAAAGAGAAACAGCTCCGTCAGAAAATATTGGGGGTTTCAAGCCTGTGAACACAAAAACTGAGAGAGGGAAGTCAAATACGACTCCCCAGGAGCATTTTGGTAGGAACCATCCAATCACAGAACTTGAAATTCTGCTTTGTCTGCTACGAAACTTTGTAGAAAATATTCAACAGTTTATTTGAAGATTCCGGGTAACATTTGTATTTTGTTCCCACATTCAAGGATAAAATGCTGTGAATTTGCTTCCTTTTTTTTTTTACTGTACAGGAGTAAGTAGAAAAGCTGGACTGGATCACTGCTAGTTACAGCAGTCAGACAGCAGCAGAGATGTGGAGATATTTCTAGGAAAATGTTGCTGGTCATTAAAATACTCTTATTAAAGTGATATTTACAAACAGATTAGATAAACATTTGTTTTCAATCTTTGTCTTATGCAGATGATGTATTTTGACATTTATGACACAGATGAGTATTACTTTATGTGTAAAAACCCTGTCTTTGTTGCATGTAAGCATATTAAATGCCTCCATGCATCCGTCTGAATACTGCAGGAATTAACCAGATGAGGTCATCAGAAGAACAAAGCTCCTGTCTCATCTGCATGAGCGGTGGAGCAGGTGCAGCAGCTCTTATCTCGCTGGAGATGCCTCACCTTTCCCACTCACAATGACCACAGCTCTGTTTAATATGATCCTGTACGGACAGAGAGGGAACAGGTGCTTTAAATTAGATTAATCTTCCCAAGGCCGACATCAGGAGGCAGAGACAAAGCTCGGAGGCGAGCTCTTATCTGCACGGTAGCCTGGAAATCATGACTGCTTTGTTACCGAGGCGAAGGGGGTGGACCGGGTTTGATGGAGTGAAATGAACATGTGAGTGTACACGGTGACACCTCGGGTCTAAAGAGCGCCGCAGCACATGTGGTAAATATTTGAAGTACAGGACATTTAAATAAATCACAGCCACGTTAAGATTGGGCCGGCTTGGAAGATTTACGACCAGAACACGTCTCACGGTACAGTTTAAACAAAAGAGGAAACCATCCCGAGCGGGGATTATCATTTTTCACATGGTGCTTTAACTCATGCCAGATAATTCAGTCTTTATTAAAGAGGAAGAAAAAGTTGCTCTTAAAGGGACACTATCTGCCGAAGTGACTAGGAATGGACATACTGAGAAAACATACCGATTTCCTAAGAGGACGTGTTGTCCAACCATATCTGAAGGTAAACCTGTTTACGGTTGCTCGCAGGCAGGGGGACAGCCTGCTGTGACAGAGAGGGATAAACACGGATGACACCGCGCACTGTTGGACAGTCTCTCCCCCGCAGGCATTCGCGGTGCTGCGCTCATCGGTGCATACAGGAAGTGACGGAAAGTGGCTGCGTGAGGTGAATCCTGCTCCCTTTCTCACCGCCACGTGCCTGGCCCTTCCGTTAGGTTGGAAAGGTGTCGGAGGACGGGGTTTCTCATTCGGTTTGACTTACACTTTCGGAGCTACACAATTTCAAAATTCTATAATCTTCCAAGAACTATGGGTTGTTGTTAAATATGAGTTTGAAGCAACAGATCTCCCAAATATTTTTAAATGTTGTTTTGTACATTTTCAGATCATGTTTATCTGTGTAGGAGACCTGTAGTTTCTCCTCATTTAGGAACTTAATGTAGTTATGTGCAAACAGTCATTGGCATTATCTCCAGACGTGAGGAACACTCACTTAAATAAACCACGATTCAAACCCGCATCAGGAAAAAACCTTCAGCCCCACCAAACCAGCTCATTTTCTCCTTTCTTCCCTCCCTTCCTTTTTAGTTTTTGGCCTTTTTCTTTCTGTGTTCACATTTCAACACTTGAACCAACACAAACTCCTTTCATCAATTACACCTCAACTAGCACGGGAAGTCCAGACACTTCATCTCCTTTCAGTGCTTTCAGGACCACTCAAATTCTTTTAAGTGTTTCGTTACTCACATCTAAATCTTTTCTAAAGCTCAAAAAAACCAAACAAACAAGATTTTAAAATGTGTCCTCTGCAGTTTTCAGTGGAAGTGAGCATTCTTACGTTTTCTTTAAAAAATGTTGCCTTTTCGACTTAAAAATACCTGTTGTGTAGCCAAACATTGTTCAAACCAACATAACTTTATTTTACATTCCAGTTGAGATCCAACAGTCTTCACAAATATCAATATGAAATTGAATTTTATAAAAAATATGTTTCTGAAATATGAGTTCATCAACATTAATATCTTCAGCCTTGTGTGAGGAACGATAGATGTCTTTCAAATAAAACTGAAAAAACAACATTTTCCACACAAAAGATTTTTCTTGTTTGCAGTGATTCAGGTTGCAGTTTGACAGTAAACTCACATGTATAATGTCTCTGTTAATGTGACACAAGCGTGAAAAGAGCTGCTCAGATGCAACCATAAAACTACTTGGAAAGGCCGTCTGTGGATACATTTTATGACAAATCCTAATCGATGACATTTCATGGTCATTCCATCATGCTGTGTTTTATATCCTGCTGGAGCTTCCCCTCCATACCTTTAAGTGAACCACTATCTGGGTCACTACAAGCTTTTCCCTTTTGAAACAGCTCCGTCTAGTGGTCACATTAACACCCTGCTGCCTTCCCCCTGACAGCTAATCTACATTCCCTGGCAGGCTGCTCCCTGTCAGCCAGCTGCCGCTGTGCCCACCTGGTCCTCGGTGATCCGCCTGGACGGGGCGTTGATGCCAAGCTCCTCCAGTGGGTAGATGATCTGGCGTCGTGGGCGGACGGGAACCGCGCAGTTGAGGACAAAATCCAGATGGTGGACGCAGGAATTCTGAGTGCAGAGGAAGAGGGCACAGTCTGTGAGCTCAGAGTGAGAAAATCCCCTCGGAGGTTAAACAGAATCAATGAGGGGGCTCGGGAGGCAACGTGATAATGAGCTCTGGTGAAAAGGTTAGATGATGCAAGGTTTACGCCACTGACGCCAGCTGAGTATGACCGGAAAACCTCACCCAAAGCTTCATCCACTGCCCGAGCAGAGCTAATTCTTGGGTTATCTTCGGCCGTTATTCTATTTGCAAATCATCATCTCCCAGTCTGGTGCTTGTTTGTGGAAAGTAATTAGCAGAGGAAGTGGAGGCCTCTACACGTTGAGGAAATGTCTTATTATGGTGTGGAGAGGTGGAGCTGGCAGCGCTGTCAGCACCTGCTGCCCCAACCCCGGGGACAGCAGTCTGCTGAGGGCCACACTCTGCAAAAAATTACCCGCTTAAAGCTACAACATTTTTGCAAGACAAAAATCCATCTGTCGGATCGATCTGGACCGCTTCAGAACACAGTTTCCTCTGCAATAGCTGAGCTGCTGCGGAGTTGAAATTCTCCTGTATCACAGGAAATCACTAACAAAAGGAGGAAGGAAAATGAACTGTTTTTTACAACTTGAATTTGATTTTCATTCAATTTTAATCAGACAGATTTTATTTTAGATTTTAATCAGCAGAACACTGATGCAGCAATTGTAATCATAATATAACTATATAGGGCTTCAGAAACCATAAGAACTTTTTTTTGGCATATAGGAATTTAAGAGTAGATTTAGATGTGTCATGAAAAGTTTACCAAAACTTTTGATCAGGCTTTACAGACTATTTTGCCCAACTTCGCACAGCAGTCTGGTCCGCAATTTTTATCAGTCAAACATATGAACACAGGCATGTGAACTGTCTGGCTGTGTGCCTGTTTTAGAAAATTCTAATAACAATAGTTTTTGAAGGCTTTAACAACCCAACAACAAGAAGCTGCAGCAGAATAGTGTGTTTAATTGTTCTTTTATAATCCTAAATGATGGGAAACATCAGTGTAATAAAGACTGGGTAGAAACAGAAAACCTAAGAAGACCTATGAAATATGTCATGTTTGGCAGTTTTCAGAAAACAAAAAGAACTCTGGACACTAAATTATCATTAAAAAATGTACTCTAATTTTCCTGAATAAAATTCTATTATCCTGGAGTTACCTGCCTATTTTATTTTGTCATCTCGGTCAGCAAGTGAAATCAGCTCATGGCTGGATTTGGGTATTTTTGCAGTGTATGAACTGAGCATCCTTACACTGATGACAACGCGGATCTGAGCAGACATGCACGCAGGCTGTGATGCAGGGCCGGTAAGGGCCTGACGGTCCCTGTGCACTCACCTCCTGGCTGTGATACGGGGGGTAGATCCTGTGGTACAGGCAGGATCTGTGAGCCAGCCGGAGGACCTCCTTAAACAAGTGTCTGGTGAAGTGCTGGAGGGAGGGTTTGAGGACAAAGTGGCGTATCTGAGCGTGCTCCTCATAGCGGTGATGGCTGAAATAGATGAAGTTCTCGATGTTGTAGTGGGCTCGGATGTACTCGACGTCCTGACAAAGACAGACTCACGTCACTTCTATGTGGACTGACTCCAAGACACAGGAACATTTCCAAGACAAATATTAGTATTTTATATTTTCCTATTTTAATTTTCTTTTAATACAGTTCCCCTGTTTTTCTGCCATTTGAACAAAAACAAACAGAAGCTGCCAATGATATGGCATACAATTATTGCAACAATATTTTTATTACAACAACCTGTCCAGGTTTTTCAGCATTTCTTGAATGAATGAAATTATATCTCTTTATAGGGTAAATGGTGTCAAGATATTCTAGAAATAAATGAAACTATGACTTTGACAAAAAAAGAACTAACTTAACCTCATCAACAGATGTTGCGTTATTTAAAAACACACCTCCTCCAAAGTTTTCCAAAATACTAATGTCAGACTGAATTACACAGACACACTAATGCACAAGACATATTTGATTAAATTCTAATTAAATTTCTATTTGATTGATTTAAACACAATTATAAAAATGCCCTTTTCTTAGTTTAAGTGTCATATAACCTCAAGATCATATTTAAAATAATTTTGTGTTTAAAATTTTAGAACCCAAGGTGAAATCTTGTTTTGTCCAACAAACAAAACTCAAACAAATTTTATTTACCATGAAGTAAAAATGAGAAAAGAAGGATTTCATCATAGTGTTTGGTATTTTTTGCTTGATAAGTGACTGAAATTAAGCTACTATCAAAACTGTTGAATTAATCCTCTCAGCACTAAAGTAGATACTGAATATAATATAATATGTGTTGTTGTCAAACAATGTGGGAAAACAATTTTATCTAACTTTAAAGCCATTTGAGGAAAAGAGGAATATTGTGAACATGAGGGGTTAAATTTTAAAACTCAACACGTGGACAAAAAGACATTCAATGGTGATATCTGTAATTTTGCAGTGAAGAAGAAATTTTTGTGGTATATTTCAATCCCCATCCTGCACTTTAAGGTTCATCTTAGGACAATGACTAGAAAACTGCACCTACCTGCTCATCTCTGATGATCAGAATCCCCACAACCTGACCGTCCACCTGAGCCACGAACGCCTGCAGCGGCACCCCGTCCTGGAAAAACAAGACAAATATATGGAAATTTACATGTGTACTGAACTGAACTTGAGCTGAACGCACCCTCTGAGTTCAAGCAAAAGCTGAGTCCAGTGCCATGAATACACATGAAGTGGCTGCATTCTTATTTGAGAAGTAATTATCAGTTTTGGAGCTGCAGCAGTGACAGCTGGGGTGTCAGTCAGAAAGGAAAATCCGTTCAGCTGAATTCTCACCAATCTGTTCCCTGGCATGGGTGCGATATTCCTCGTTATTCCAAGACAATCATCATTATACCAGCGCGCGTCACACTCAATGGTCCAAAACAATCATCATTTCATTTTAAAGTTAAATGGGGCACAATTAGAATAACGACCCTCGTATTATCTTTATTAACATGTTAAAATTCTTTTTAGACACAGACCATGTCATAGGCCAGTTTGTTTTAAGAAGGAAATTGGTTCATATTTAATAGTTTGTTTTATTTTTATATATTTTAGCGGTGGTAGCTAAATTAGCTTGTGAGTTTTAGCTGTAGATGACTGGAGGACACCATGCAGGGAAAAAAATCTGAACCCTAAACCTCCTCCAATTAAAATCACATTTAGTTCATTAATAGACACCTGAAGCTTTATGATAATGTTTTACACTCAGTTGGCAGTTTATTAGGAACACCTTGCTAAAACTAAAGCAGTCTAATACGACAGTCCTGCAATAAATTCTCCTTCATGAAGGTTTCGATGTTTAAGTTTTGGTCGAAACTGTTCGAGAGGTTTTGATTGAACTTTTTCTGATCATTCTGGAGGCTGCAGTTTGTGCTGCTGTTGAACTGTGTTGCATTACACAAAGATGTGTGTGTAACTTGGCCTACCCCTCTTTGATTTGATTGCAGTGGACAACAATAATAAGGGCACCTGTCAACATAACGCAAGGCAGTTCAACAGCACCACAGAGCACTTCCTCCAAAATGTCCACGCAGTTGAGTCGACGCCTGTTGAACAGAGCTCCGACCAAAACTTGAACGTTATCACCTTCATGAAGGAGGGTTTATTGCAGGACTGTTCCTAATAAACTGCCAACTGAGTGTATTTGCATCTTTAAAAAAAAGAGCTTTGTCCTCAAAGTATAAGATCATTTTTTTGCGGAAAAACATACAGAGGAGGTGGCCATATTCTTTTCAGCCCTGAGTAGTGTTTGCATTATTCCTCTCAGGGTGCAAAAGGCCCCATTATGCTCTAACATAGGGCAGCTGCAGCCTTAGCGGCAAAACCCAGGGCAAAAATCCCCTATAACACTTACTGCTGCTCATGAAACTTATTTTTCTGAGCTCAAAGTGATAATTAAAGTTGACTCAGAAGAGTGAACATCTACATTTTGATCAGCTCAGATATTCTCACATTTGGGTTTTTGTTGAAGAGAAAAAGAAATTGGAAATTACACTTCATTCTTGATCTTTATGGGAAAGCAGGGTTGTATCAGCATCATTCATTACCACAGTCTGAAGGAAGCAAAAAACATTTTGTAAAGTGGCTGAAGGTGAAGACCAGATGTGTTGGTATGAGTGTGTTGACTGACTGGGCCACTGCGGGTCTCACAGAAGCCATTCAGGTCCTGCAGCAGGGACTCGTTCAGTTTCAGACCGTTCACCAGGTCAGAGACAGCAGGTTGGTCTGCAGCCACAGCCGGCCTCACCTCCACCGGCCTGCAAGAACCACGTCATGAAAATAAAGGGAGAGGAACACTGGTCTGGCAGGCAGCATCAGATTTTTTTTTTTTTTTTTTTTTTAAAACACACAGACAACCCACCGTAGCCCAACGCGGTGAAAAACGTAGAGTTCGTGAGGCAACGAGCGGGTGGCACGGGGCGGCACCCTGAGGAAGCTCTGCAGCAACGGAAACTCAGGGGAAAGAGTCGGTACCGTCATGACGCAGAAATCCAGGTCCTGACCGACACAAGGACAACAAATACCAACAAATACACTTCACTGCACAGATACAGTATATTTAGTATGTCATAAAAAAAAGTAATTTTCTAAAGAATTTTCAAGAATCTTAAACTTGATCTGTAAAGGAATCCAGCTTTTTAAAATGACATACCGGGACTTATTCCTCTACCTGGCACAATTCTTACGTTCCAGGGACACAGGAGTATTTATCTTATCTCACGCTGACATAGTGATCTTTGACTTATTTACCGTCTCCACGGCTCATAAACCAAAAATCATCGTCTGGTAGAGAACATGAGCCAATGTCTTACACGTAACAGGCAGAGATGATACTCACAGGGAAAAGTTTGAATACATATGGAATAAAGTCCACTGATCTGGAACAGAAGAAGAAGAGGAAGGGGAAGTTCAGTGAAAATATGTGTCTGTGCCAATTTCCGAATCAAAGCCAAGTCGGTGATCACTGTGGTGGAACAACTGGCCCACCAATCTGCCTGCTGCTTCCAGCTCAACTCCTCGTCTTCAGCTCGGCTGTCGCTTTTAGCACAGCTCTCATTAATAACATGCTCACTCTCGGCAGGAAGTGAATCGACTCCATATTCAGTAACAGCTGGGAGGTATGGTGGTGGTGAGAGGAGCTCAGCAGGAGCCAACTAACAGTCACTTTCCCTGCTTTAACACAGCATATGACTGATGTAACGATGGACGGCTGCCACCGGTGCTGCAGGAGCACCACCTCAAAAATTTACAAATGTCAGAAAACGTTTAAACTTTTGAAATATAGTTGGATTAAAAAATGGATTTGTGGTTTCTGACTTTTGATATCTATGAATTACAGAATATTAATTCCATTAAAGTATCTTTTTGCTGAAGTTGCCTACTAACCTTTAGATATTTTTTTAATTGCCCTATTTATTCTGCTGGTTGCACTTATTATCTTCTTTCACTTTTATGTTGTTCATCTCAACTTTTTATATAGAACAAACAAACTATTCTGTCCAACACCTTGCAGTATTTTGTTTTACTGTGAATTTTCCACGGCTTACATGTCATGTTACATGTCAAAAAATATTTACTAAGCATTTAATTATATTTAAATTTTGATTTAAATTTGAAGATTTAATTCAATCATTTAACTAAATGTCCAATATCCACTTAAATAAATCAAGCAAATAAAGAAAATAAAAAATAAAAATAAAACAAAACCATTAATAGTTGCAAATTGCAATGGCAGACTCCAGTGGAAACCGTGTTTATTTCATTTTTAATAAGAAAGAAATGAAACAAAGTGTATGTAAATTTTAGCATTAGACTGAAGCAGAGTGCAGTTGTTTCCACTCTGTCTCAGCAGTAGCTTTCAAGGCTATGTTTTTTATTGACAACAAATCCCATGAAAAGACAAAGACCAACAATGTGTTAGTGCGTTTCTCAATACTTTCTCACTTCCCTACTCTGTGGCTCTAAGTCCATTAGTTCCTACTAAAAATGAAAACCTTTAAAATGGCTCACAAATAAATAGTTTCTTTTTCTTTTCTTTAAAAAAGGCTCAATAATTTCCTAAAAAAAAAATAAACAACAGGTATTCACTGATGTTTTTAGGCAACAAAGAGGAGCAAACAGTGCATATGTTGGGGACTATTTTCAGTGGTGGATTAATCCAATTTTGGTGCCCTAGTGAGTATTTGGGGCAGCAGTGTGTGTGGGACTTTTCTCAAGATAAACTACAGTGTGTGTGTTCATGGTGATGAAGGAACATGTCGCCCGGTGCAACAGTGTGTCTCATTAATGCGTTTTTAATGGTTTTTGGAGAAATGGAGCTCTGTGGCTCAGAGGAATAAGATATATCAGGCTTTAACACAAACACAGTACTTGTTAGTAGGAGACATTCAGTGTTGGTTTTGGTCTTTTCATGGGATTTGTTGAGAAGAAGAAAATATAGATTATCGTCTTCTTCATCATGTAATTTTAGCAGCCTTACCTCATTTCATAATTCTTGTCAATAACGAAGAACTGAATACAGAAAGCGTTGGGCTTCTCTGAAAACCCTCCTGCTCCAGTTGACTGTATCTCCTTCTGCTGAGATGAGAGTGCCAGCAACAACAATTAAATCATAAAGGAGAAGGTGAAGACTAAGCACTATATGGTTAATGGCTGCTTCACTATTGGAGAGTGCAACCTCTCCACTCTCAAGTTTTCAGTTTCAATTACAATCTGTAGTAGTGGTTAGACAGCTAGATAGTGTTGGTTGTTTCAAATCATATTCATTTTTCTAGAGTAAAGAGCCAACACGATACTCAGCTAAATGCCTAAGGAATACATTTTCCTCTCTAATAGATGTCTGTGCATTGACAATTACGTTTCTTTCACTTCCTCAGCAGGAAACGCATTCTCCATCACAATTAGAGGCTTTTTCATAAAAAAAGCCCCAAGGTATATATCACAAGTTATGATCCTTATCGTGATGTAAACTGTAGCAGGGAGGTACTCGAAGTTTCACCATGTCTTCATTTATCTAACACACGCTACGTTAGATAAGTGTTTACATCTAGGTTACCTGTTGTGAGGTGGATGTTTGGGTTTGTCTTGGTTCTTCTTCGTCTTCTCTGGGGTCAGTAGAAGCAGCAGCTTCATTACGTTTCGTTTGCTGCAGTTTGTACAAACCATTGAAGTCACCGAGCTCAAAGCTGTTGCGCAGCTGTTTCAAATCCACATCAGCAGTAACACTGATGAAGCCAACAGCTACTCCATCAATCTGTGGAGAAAACACAGTCACAGTCACACTCAGATTGTACTGTACGTCTATAATCCAGCAGCATCCTGCCAGTGCATTAATGTTATTTCATTTTTTGTTTTAAACCCTCGCTGTCTGGGAGCTTTTCCCTACGTCATCAGCGTTTCCATCTCTGCTTTTTTAACAATACACAGCAGAAACAGAACTTGCAGTAGCAATTAGCATGACCATCAATCGCTACTGAAAGAGAAATCAGCAGATGGATCTTAAGGCAACATAGACAAGAAGTCCTGAAGAACTGCAGAGGAAAAAATTTCAATTTGAGCATCTACAATTCTATGAAGACTTAGCAAACTCCACCTGCTTAGAAAGATCATGTGATATGATTGAAAGATTCAGATCAACTACCAACTCGACCTTGCAGTGAGATTTTGTCATTTATAAATGTAATATAAAAAGTAATTATTAATAAATCTTGAGAAGGATTCATTTTGTGGAACTGGGTTTACAAAAAGCTATTAATTTGGGTTTGGATTGAAATCATGCTCTTGACACATAAAGCACAAGTAGCTGTTTCTGTAACAAATCATCTTCCAGAAGAAGAAAATAACCAAAACAACTGTTAGGGTTAAATTACATATAACAGAAATAGTTTATGGCATTCAGTTGAATGAACAGGCCAACCCTCTGGCATTGTTGGACTGTTTGTTCTCTGAGTGCTGAACATATTCAGACAAAAGGCCCAAAATGCTTCAGATGTCTGGACACAAGATGTTCAGTGAGAGCATCTCTTGGCCAAGTATCAGCTCGTATCTGCCATATGTTGCCATGAACACATGTCAGCCCGACTGGCAGGGAGGGGGGAGACGATCTGTCGTCTCCCAGGTCCCGAGGGAACAGACCCCAGCAGGGTTTCTGACAATCAGTCAGAGCATCATCAGAGAGCTGCTATTACATCATTTTTAGACTGGAAGAGTGGATCAGAAATGACTGGGAACAAATCCCATAACTCACATAAGACCACACAAAACGGTTGTGATGAACTTAATAGTTTCTCAGTTTAACAGCTGTTGTGGATTACTTTTCAAAACTGTTAAGGTAAGATCAAAAATTTACCTAAAATTTAAAAAAAATCCATGGAATTCTGTGTGTGTAAGTGAGACTTAAAGCTGGAACAAACCTCGCAAACAGCGGTGTGATTTTCTTCATTCTGAGCCTCAATGAGTTCTGCCAGGAAGTACGGCTGATTGATGACTGATAATAGTTTTGTCTCCTGTTCAAATATGCTCACAATGTCATCATGATCTTCAACCCTGTAATATGCAAAAAGAGCAGTAGTCTACATCTTAAAGCACCGCCAATGGATATCATTATCGTTTACAGCAAAAAAAAAAAAAAAAAAGGCTCTGATAAAGCCAGTGTCCACTACCTGCCCAGCACCAAACAGCAGACAAACTCAGTTAGAGACCAGCTGGTGAACAAAGAGGATCATCTAGTAAGCTAAAGAGACAGATATGTTTCTCATGGGCTGGTGGAGACCAAAACAGAGCTAAAAGGCGATTGGACTTACATTAATCAAGTGGACACAAACATGACTCCAATGGGATTATTATGTTTCTCTGTGTCTACTGGATGTGGGAATAGGCAACTGTTTAATAACCATAAGGACTATATAAGGCGATAATATGACTTCATCTGCCCCCAAGTGCCTGAGCTACTGTACATTCTGTATATATACACCACACACAAGTTTGTGTGTTTTCTAGCCAGATGCTATGTTACTGGGGAGGAATCATCTGGAATCACCTGGCAGGGCGGATATGAAGCCTTGGACAGTGCTCCTGCCTGTGGCAGATTAATGCCAAGCACTGTGGCCCGGGGTCAGTCAGGCGCTGCAACGGCTCAAACATGTCATCCAGTGCTGGCTCTAGACACACAAAAGTCACAAGGCGGAGTCTCATGAAATTAAATGTAAATCTAACAATGAATTAGAAGCAGTTAACAATGAATTATTAGCAGTTCTTCACCTAAATCGCTGACATTTGGGCTGATCAGGCAGATATATTCAAGCTCTGCAATGGCATTAAAGACAGCCCTGTAAAAAGATGTATAACAACATGGGAATTAAAATTTAGTGGACAATGTATAAACCTTTACATATCTATATTCTGTGGTTGCTTCTAACCAAAGCACTTTACTGTAACTACTAATTTTAATATTCATGACATTCGGGAGCTGAACCCTGACAGTGTGGTGATCATCATTTTACATTTCAGCTTACTATAACAGCTACACCACATGTATTGACATATAAGGCTATTTTTTATTCCTTCAGATTACGTTTTATGGAATGACAAGAACTGAAACAAGGGACATTTTGAAAGTGAAGATTCCAGATATGAATACTTAATAACCCTGACAAATTTTACAAATTCTACTCAACTTTAAGAAGAGACAACATGTGAAAGCATATGACCTAATCTTTCATACCTCATTATCTCCTTTACACTTGCTGTAGTGAAGTTCGGCTGTGCCACGAAAAGGTGGAGGAAGAGTGTGTTCAAAGGCTGCAGAGGGGGAAAAATTAGCCAGTTTCCTCCAGTGCAAGTATCAGTTCACCTTCATATCATCTGATCTAAAGAGTATTTTGACTTTAAACTTTGAATGTTGAAAAAATGTTAGTACGCGCATATGGCCAGATTAGTTTTGTTGGGGCCAAAGATCCATGTTATCCGATATAATTACAAACTTCTAGTATCCAAAAACAGGTTAATAACCAGTATGGATTTTAAAAACAACTGTACATCAGCAGCTCTGTGCAGTATTGTCTGAATTCATGAATGATACACACCGTGCAGTTTTCAGCGCTGAAGTGTTTCTGCAGGAAAGGTTCCCAGTGAGCCTGATCCACCAAATCTCCAACAGGGTGATCGAAGAAGGAAGCGTGGGCCAGGATGTCATCCTTTTCATTGGCCAAGGTCACTGCTAGGTTGGCTTTCTCTCTAGAGGGTCCAAGACAGCAAAGAAGAAACAAGAATCAGAAAATCCTGTTTATGTGACATTAAAACTCTCACTAAGTGACTTTTTACATAAAGATGTTGATCTTTATGTAGATGAATACTGCAATTATGTCATCATTACTATGATTACTACTAATGGCAATAGCTAGTAGTTATCTTCTACATCCTCCCACAGGATCACAGCCAGTAAATGGTAAAAGTTTGTTGCTTAGCATATGTAGAACAGCAACTATGGTTAGCTTAGATACAAACTACTCGAGCGGTGGCAAGATTTCACAAATTAAAAACTAAAATGTCCACAGAAACATTTCAAACTACTCTTGTACCACAAATTATCCTCCTCTCTGTTTTCTATTCATGTTCCAGTCATCATTTACTGCCTTGTGTACTGCCTTCATAAGTACTAGAAATGAACTGAGCATACAGATGAACAGGTAAGATGTGGATTATGCTGCTGTAGTGGTTTCAGAAGTAATGGACATTTTGATGGTTTTTTTCCACCCTGAAAACTTGTCATCATTGGAATCCATCATTTGAATCTTTAAGACATTTTTGAGCATAAATAATTGCATTTGATTAAATAAAACTTTACTGTCATTGTAAAGAGTAAGTATCAGTCTAAGGAAATACAGTCAGGCATCAAACCAGAGAGTGCAAACGGTACCAAATTGCATCTAGATAAATATGTTTCGTGTTACAGACAGTCACCCAGCCGACCTGGCTTCCTAGCTACCGGGGGGGCAGGAGATACGTTGCGTCGGCCCGCACCAGCTACTGCCTGCTGGCTAACTATAGCAGCTAACGATTTGGTTTCCATGGTGCGCAGCCGTGCTTTAGTTCACTGAGCCTGGCCTCCATCACTGCAAATAAACTAAATTTATTACATTTACCATTATCGCTTAAGGAGGCAGAGTTGGAACTCAAGTTAAGACACACCGAGCAAGAGAGAGCAGGAGAGTGAGAGGGAGGGAGAGAGGCCATCGCTAACTGCTAAGCTAAAGTAACTAGCGGATCTGAATACCGTGTAAACAACTCAAAAGTAGCGAGAAAATCACTAAAAGGGGGGGTAAGAGTGCTTAAGCAAAACTAATGTGGTTTTAATTGCACAATAAAGAAAATAGCAAAATTAACCGGGTAGAGACAGAGCAGCAAAACTCGCTAGCAGTCACGCAAACGCCGGCAACCGGAAGTGACACAATACGCTTACCGCAGCACGTCAGCACGTTGAACAGTAGCGTTAACGGTTAAACCGTTAAGTAAACATCAGAGTTGAGTTACAAGGGAGTTCAATAAATACTCAGATAAAGTTTTTTTGTTTTTGGTATGTTGTCACGGATATTTGTCATTATTGTTGACACAAAAATAATTCATGGGCAGCTTCATAGGCAAATTGTTAGTTTGACAGGCCAGTGAGTTACTGTGCTTCTGTACACAAAGCCTGTCGATCACTGTCTGAACTTTATACCTAAGATACTAAAAAAGAAAAGGGTTTTCTTACAGTAGCTGAATTACATTCACCCTTCCAAAAACCGCCAGGGCTGAAGGGCTGACGAGGCCGTCAATCCCCTGAGCATCCGATGATTCACTTCTTCTCACGGTCACAGTTTCCTCTTGACCGCTGTCCGATGTTACAGTCCTCATCTTCACTGGTTGTTAATGGAGAGTCACCGTATCATGTCAACCACAATAAAAACAACAACAACGATGAGGGGTTAATGTAGTTAAACAATAAAAAAACACACACAAAACATAAGCACATTTTTTAAAGTTAAGCTGAACGGCTGTTACAAACTTGTTGCAGATTTATTTCTGACAAACTACAAAACTAGCTTTATAGGCTAACTTTCTATTGCTTACGGGTGAAATTAGAAACGAAATCGTCCGTAACGTTTCGTCGCGGTGGTTGCTAACTGACACAATCTCTGTTACCATAGTAATAGAACGCCGCACCGCGGTGGACGGTAAGTCGCAAAGCCTTCTGGGTACCGTAATGGCGGCCGGCGCTGGCTGAGACCGCAACGTTTCGTCCTCTGTCACAGTTTTTGTCGTTGTCGAAACATTTTAAAAAGCTTTTGTAACCTGACTTTTGTGTTTTGTTAAAGCTACCAGAAAAAATGGCCTCCACCGCGGCAGGCAAACAGCGGATACCGAAGGTGGCGAAGGTAAGAAAAAAACCAAAACACATTATGAGAGAGGAGCCATGAGCTGACTTCGGCTAAGCTAATGCTAACGGACAGCGGTAAAGTTTAATGAAGCAAACTTCTCCAGATAGCGCTCATGTTTGCCTCTAAGTTCAAATCTTACGCATCTGTAAATTCCACTAAGAACATTGATTAAAGTACTTTTATAGGAGGAGTAAAATTAGCCGCTGACGGAAACCTCATTAGCCGCAGTAACAGTTAAGCTACCTTTGCTGTCAACGCTAACTAATGATGGTGCTCTTTGTTTGGGTTTCCTACGTTTCATCATCATTATTATTTTTTTACACATTATTACGCCACTTATTTCTGTTTTTTGTACAAAGAGCTAAATACTGGTAGGTTTTTACTTCTTTGGGAAGTCTTTTGAAGACACTGCATAGTACTCTTTGAAAAGACTTACACCTACACAAACATATTTACAAAGCTTCAAAGACACCTCAGAGACAGTCAGATGGGTTGGGTGCATACTATAATATATAGTAGTAGTAGTAGTAGTAGTAGTAGTAGTAGTAGTAGTAGTAGTAGTAGTAATAGGAGATGTGATAGTTGTTTATTTGTATAATGTACGTGTAAGTGTCAAACCTACTTGGATTTACAAGGCACCATTATACTCTATACCCTGGCAGTGGTGAAACAACACGTGTAAGCAAAGATAACATATTCAATTAAACATGCAGGCAAAGTGCACTGTCTCCCCTCCAAAGCTTGATAATTAAGTCTGCCACAAAAAAAGACTCGAGCTCCCCACAGCCCAAACAGAAGAAGTTAGCAAAAAATTATATTTTAATAAAAAGTATAGTTCTGGAATCATCCTATAACGAGCCGATACATATAAAGGAATTCATCTTCAGTCTCGCCCATATCACATAACAACAAAAGCCTTCCCCCTTCATATCGTCCCGTTACTGTGTGTAATGGTGTTGTACCTAAATGTAGTGGTCTACATAGAAATCTTTTAAGTTTTGTAAATATAACACTCATATACACACAGTCATACACAGTCATACTGCGTATCACACATCTTCCTACTTTGCATATTTTTTATAATACTGCTTAAACACACACAGCATTGATTTGCTGTGCGACTTACCTCTAAAATATTCCCAAAGTATTCAGTGAAACATTTTCTGTTACATTTCTGAAATTTCTGTTTGGTTTTGGATTTTTTATTTTTTATTTTTCCAAAGGCTATTGGTATTCAGTGTTAAAACACGCAGAACATCAAGACATTATGCTCACGGCTGGAGCAGCATCGTATTAGACGGCTTCTTTTTGTGTGTTTTAGGTGAAGAATAAAGCTCCTGCAGAGGTTCAGATCACCGCTGAGCAGCTGCTGAGAGAAGCCAAAGAGAGGGAGCTTGAACTTCTGCCACCACCACCGAAACAGAAGATCACTGATGAGGAGGAGCTGAACGATTACAAACTGAGGAAGAGGAAGGTAGGTGCTTACAACCAGTCAAATGTCTGTTACACCAATGTATCATTTGCCTTTTTTTGCATTTTTCTGTCTGACGGGTGCAATCTTTAACACAGACATTTGACATTCTCTGGTTCTTCTTAAAATTCTTCTGTAATTCTTTCTACTACCCAATAATTAATGATTACATTTGCATCATTTGACTTCTATGTTCATTCAAATGTACTTGTATATCACTCTAATTAAGCACTAGTAAACCCAACAAGAGGAACAAATGCAGACTTAACCTTTTTGAAACTCTTGTATGTCTTTTCCTTCAGGGGTTTGAGGACAACATAAGAAAAAATCGCACTGTCATCAGTAACTGGATTAAATACGCACAATGGGAAGAAAGCCTGAAAGAGATCCAGAGGTACTGTGCTTGTATTTAGTATTTTATAAAATATCAGCACATTGTTATTTTCTCCAGAAACCCTCTATAAATCAGGCTTATTTCATTGTCAGTTTTAGTCTGGTGACAAGCCTGCATATGTACCTTTTTTTTTTTTTTTTTTTAAATATCAGTGCTCTGTGTTGTGATTAACCTTTCTCATGCTAAGGATGTCAAAATTTCAAAAAAACAAAAATTGAAGAAATCTGGCCTGGTCTATCAATTTTGATATTTTGGGTAAAATTTGCATCATTTAAACCGAGTTTCCGTTAGAACAGTCCCACTGTATCTGTTCTGTACAGTTTTCCCTCATCACTGGTTACTCTGGTTTCAGGGCTCGTTCCATTTACGAGCGAGCGCTGGACGTCGATCACCGCAACATCACTCTGTGGCTGAAGTATGCCGAGATGGAGATGAAGAGCCGCCAGGTGAACCACGCCCGCAACATCTGGGACAGAGCCATCACCATCCTCCCTCGAGTTAACCAGTTCTGGTATGAATTACATTTAATTACTTCCTAATAGACTAAGGTTTTGTCACCGATTCCTGGTGGTAATGACAGTTTTGCAGTTTCTCCAAAAAGCTAAAGGAATAGTTTGGAATCTTGAAAAATACACTTATTTGCTTGCTTGCAGATAAGAAGAGTCAGGAGCCGATTACTTAAGCTTAGCATAAACACTGGAAACAGGGGAAAACGAGAAATAAAAAATTAATTAGTAAATTTAAAAACTGGACAGAACCAGGCTGTTTTCCTCTGCTTCTAATGTCTTTATGGTTAGTTAAGCTAATTGCCTCCTGGCTACAGGTTCATTGTCAGAGAGCAGACATCTAACTATCTGCATGAAATGCACAAAGCCGTATGTCCCAAAATTTCAAACTATTCCTGTAAAAGAAACTGATGTTTGTAAGTGCTGCACCGAGTAGATGTTATTCTCTCCGACAACGCACAGGAAATGTATTTTGTTGATACATTTATTTGAAGTGTTGCCAAAGTGGTGATTATTTTTCAATTGAATTTTGTTGCTAGGAAACAGGTGATTAGCTGCTTACCTTAGAGAATACAGGAGGAGGGAATACTTGGATGTATTTATGATGGTTTGACACTTTGAAAAGCTTGATGCGTGTGACTGTAAAAGAATAACTAGAGAATCTTTAGTATGTGTTTGTAGCCTACTTTAACTTTTTTACACGGTTGGTTGTCCTTTGTTCCACGGGGAATATTTCTGCTTTTTAATGTCTGACTATTTGTCCTTCCAACAGGTACAAGTACACCTACATGGAGGAGATGCTGGGGAACGTTGCTGGCTGCCGGCAGGTGTTTGAGCGTTGGATGGAGTGGGAGCCTGACGAACAGGCCTGGCATTCCTACATCAATTTTGAGCTGCGCTACAAGGAGGTGGACAAAGCTCGCACCATTTATGAGCGATATATCCTTTTGTTGGTGTTTTCATGTGGGGTGGTCGGAGTTTTAATCCACTGAAAAGAGCAGCATTTACCAGTGGACAGGATCTGAAGGAGGTTTGTTGTGGTTGTGGTTAGACCACATTCACAGCAAAGATTTAGTTTTGGATTTACATTTATTTTTGTTTGCGCAGGAAACTCTCAGGTGAATAGAAGCAGCTTTGTGCAACATTCAAAAAGTGAAGGTAAAAAAAATGAAAACATAAGCAGGCACATGCAGCATACCTGTCCTCCCCCAATAATGTTGAAAGTTAAGTCACAGCACACAAATAAAACTTCGATCCACTTTGTTTGCAGGGTACCAAAAACAGGAAATTATGGGATGTTCTCTTTTGTAACTTATAACATCCAGCAGTCAAGAAAATACATTGTAAAATGCCAAAACAATCTTTCAGAAAACAGGAATCATTCGAATACTGCACCTAGTTACTGTATTCCAGAGTCCTTTCAGTTTCACGTGATTTTTTTTTTTTTTTTTTTTAAACACCATTTAACAAAGAGTATAGAGCATGCACGTTTTAAACAAATACTTGCATGCAGTGTGAAAATGTTTGCCGAAAGTGCTGAACAGACAGATATCAGAACAGTTCAGATTAAATGAGTAGAAATACATAATGGGTTCACCTCTGTCTCATAGGAACTGGTACTAGTATTTTATAAAAGTGGGATGATTGATTGTTTGTCACTTTGTCACTGTTTGTGTTTTTGTCACTTAAAAACTCCTTAACTCTGCTGCACTCGTCATCGTTCACCCCGAAGTGAAGAACTGGATCAAGTACGCTCGTTTTGAAGAAAAGCATGGCTACATTGCTCACAGCAGAAAGGTGTACGAGAGGGCGGTGGAGTTCTTTGGAGAAGAACATGTGGATGAAAACCTCTTTGTGGCCTTCGCCAAGTTTGAGGAGATACAGAAAGAGGTTTGTGTAACTCAGCATAGAAAAAAAAATCCATCCTGTAACAGGCTTAAGGACTTTTCATCTTTTATGAATTTAAATTAGGTACCGGACAGCTATTAAAATTATCCTTGTCCTAAGATTGAAGTGAGTTGTGGTTTGTAGGGGTATTTTTTGGCCGTTAAAGTGTGATTTCTTTTCACCAAAAACTAAAAAAAAAAAAACAAGACACAAAGAAAACCCCAACTTGTTGATTAATTGTCCCTTCCCTTACAGTTTGAACGTGTTAGGGTGATATACAAGTACGCTTTGGACAGAATCCCTAAACACGAGGCACAGGAGCTCTTCAAAAACTACACAATGTTCGAGAAGAAGTTTGGAGACCGGAGGGGAATCGAGGACGTCATCGTCAGCAAACGAAGGTTCCAGTACGAGGAGGAAGTGAAGGTATCAACCACGAAAACTAGCGTCTGAACCACCATCAGTAGCCTGAAGGAGTTAGTCGTATGTGGTTCTAGTAAAGTGAGGAAAAAGTGATATGGTCACATTCAGGTTTCTACGGAAGAACCAGGAACTGTCCCATTAAAAAGCTGCTCTTCGTCTTTGATACAGATGACGACAAACTGTATTTTATGTAGTTATATCATGTGTTGTTTGGAATTATTATAATATATAGAGTGGTACAGATCCCTTTAGGTTTACTTTGCATTGCCATTGGATTGTAAAAAAAAAAACTAAACAAAAAACCTCATCATTGATTGAAAAAAAAACATTGATTCTATTAGTGAGTCATAAAATCATGTTTTATTAAAACAAGTTTTAATAGCGGTTATGTCAGTCTACCAGCAATCATTTAGAGGTCCTTTTCTAGTCAAAGAAACCTCTCTGTTGAAGCACTACAGTAGCAGTTGAGGCAGTGTGACCAGTTTATGGGTAAAACTACACCGGCCCTCATGACGAACATTTTTCCATTTGTATCCAGGCGAACCCACACAACTACGACGCTTGGTTTGATTATCTGCGCCTGGTGGAGAGCGACGCCGACCCCGACACGGTGAGGGAGGTTTATGAGAGAGCCATCGCCAACATCCCCCCCATCCAGGAGAAGAGACACTGGAGACGATACATCTACCTCTGGATCAATTACGCTCTATACGAAGAGCTGGAGGTCAAGGTGGGTTCACACACTTTTGATCATTGTCGTCGTCAACCTTAATTTCAACTCGAGACACCAAGGAGGAAGGGATTCTGATATACATTTCTGGTACTACAGACATTTATATACACTGCTCAAAAAAACTGAAGGAAAAAAAACGGAAAACACATCAGATCTCAATGGGGAAAAAAATTATGCTGGATATCTAGACTGATATGGACTGGGTAATTTGTTAGGAACGAAAGGATGCCACATCGTTTGGAAATGAAAATGATCAACCTACAGAGGGCTGGATTCAAAGACACCCCAAAAATCAAAGTGAAAAAATGATGCTGCAGGCCAGCCCATTTTGCTGAAATTCCATTGCAGCAAGTCAAAATGGTACTCAGTACTGTGTGTTGCCCCCACGTTCTTGTACTCCTAATGAGACGATGGATGGTGTCCTGAGGAATCTCCTCCCAGATCTGGACCAGGGCATTATCGAGCCTCTGGACAGTCTCAGGTGCAACCTGGCGGCGTTGGATGGATGGAAACATAATGTCCCAGAGGTGTTCTATTGGATTTAGGTCAGGTGAGCGTGGGGGCCAGTCAGTTGTATCAATTCCTTCATCCTCCAGGAACTGCGTGCATACCCCTGTCACAAGAGCCCAGGCATTGTCGTGCACCAGGAGGAACCCAGGACCCACTGCACCAGCGTAGGGCCTGACAGTGGGTCTAAGGATTTCATCCCGATACCTAATGGCAGTCAGGGTGCCGTTGTCTAGCCTGTAGAGGTCTGTGAGTCCCTCCATGGATATGCCTCCCTAGACCATCACCCACCACCAAAGCGGTCATGCTGAACAATGTTACAGGCAGCGTAACGTTCTCCCCTGCTTCTCCAGACCCCTTCACGTCTGTCACATGTGCTCAGGCTGAACCTGCTCTCACCTGTGAAAAGCACAGGGCGCCAGTGGCGGACCTGCCAATTCTGGTGTTCTATGGCAAATGCCAATCGAGCTCCACGGTGCCGGGCAGTGAGCACAGGGCCCACTAGAGGACGTCGGGCCCTCAGGCCTCCCTCATGAAGTCTGTTTCTGATTGTTTGGTCAGAGACATTCACACCAGTGGCCTGTTGGAGGTCATGTTGTAGGGCTCTGGGAGTGCTCATCTGTTTCTCCTTACACAAAGGAGCAGATACCGGTCCTGCTGATGGGTTAAGAACCTTCACTGCCTGTGTCCTGGAATCTCCTCCATGCTCTTGAGACTGTGCTGGGAGACGCAGCAAACCTTCTGGAAATGGTACATATTGATGTGTCATTCTGGAGGAGTTGGACTGCCTGTGCAACCTCTGTAGGGTCCAGGTATCGCCTGTAGTGACACTAACCCCTGGCCAAATGCAAAACTAGTGAAAGACTGTCAGAAAAGATGAGTAGGGAAAAAACGGTGGCCTCCACCTTGAAAACCATTCCTGTTTTGGGGGTCGTCTCATTGTTGCCCCTCTAGTGCAACTGCTGTTAATTTCATTAACGCCGAGGCAGCTGAAACTGATTAACAACCCCCTCTGCTACTTAACTGACCAGATCAATATCCCAGAGATTTAATTGACTTGATGCAATACTCTGGTTAAAAAGTGCTCCTGTAATTTTTTTGAGCAGTGTATAAAAGGGAATTAAATTCTGTAATTGAGTGTTAAAAGAAAACAGTAAATAAAACGTTTAATTTGAGTGGTATGAATAAACAGAACATAAAAGAGTAGACAGTCGACCGTATACATCTCTTACTAGTAGGTTGTGTCAAAGTGGCCTTGTGGTAAAATAAACCATCTTGTAAACAGAAGATCATATGTTCAACCTCCAGTAATAACCAACGTGTCAATCCCAGACCTGATGTTTATTTTATTAGGTCTCACAGTCAAAATCTCTGAGAAGAGGACCTGGGGCAAAAGAACATTTCTAACACTCACAGAAGTGACCAACTGCACATTCAAATTCAAAAAGTTTTCATTAGATGCAGACATGGTTTGTCTGTCAAAATGTCTCTCCTCAATTGAATGTTTTTTGTTGTTATTTTGTTTTTAAATTCTCTCTTAACCAGTCTAATTTCTAATGAAATGAGATTCCATCTCATTGTTTAACAAATAATAAATCAATGCTAATTATATTAAATCCCTATATCTTTGTCAGGATCCTGAGAGAACAAGGCAGGTGTACCAAGCCTGTCTGGAACTCACCCCTCATAAAAAGGTAATTTAGATTTTTTTCTGCCATTTTCTTAGAATGAGTCCTGATTCTCTGTTGTTACTCTTATACTGAAGGTATAATTATATAAATAATAGGTTATAATACAAAATAAACTACAATACTAAAACAGAATGCAGATACAGTTGATATGACAGCAAAAGGCTTGGTGCTCTTGTTTAATCTTATAATCATGTTTTTGTTTCAGTTCACATTCGCTAAGATTTGGCTGCTCTATGCTCAGTTCGAGATCCGACAGAAGAACCTGCAGGGAGCCAGAAAGGTCATGGTAAGATTCAGCAGAACTGATAGGTTTTGTAATGTATGCTTGCCATTCAGATCAAAATATAGACCAGGCTAAAAAAGAAACAAAGTTAGAAAATAAAATCCAGTAGATTTAGTTAATTTAAAGATTTATTAGAGGTTTAGCCTGATCAGATATTAGCTGACTTGAATTTACATAAATAATCTTTTCCTCCACTGTCCACAAACTGGTACAAGCATTTATTTTTCATTTTCCTGCATTTAACCAGGTAAATTCTGTTTCAAGAGAGACCTGGCTAAAATGGCAGCATAAAAACACTGGGACCACAAAAGGAGAAAAAAGAAGTTCCACATAGAGATGTTTAGTTAGAATAGGAGTAAAATAAATAAGACCAATAAAGATAATTCTAGTAGTGGGTGTTGAGCAGGATCAGGGGGGCAGCAGGTGGTTTGCAGTCACAGATCCAGACTCTGCAGCTCGCGGGGCAGAAACACCTGCAGAAAGCGACAGGAAGAGAGAGGAGAGAGACGAGAGAGAACAAAACTACGGTCAGTTTGCATCTGTCATTTCCACTCATGGTTGTTTCTCTTCTTAGGGCACGGCGATTGGTAAATGCCCGAAGAACAAACTGCTGAAGGGCTACATCGAGCTGGAGTTGCAGCTGCGTGAGTTTGATCGCTGCAGGAAGCTGTACGAGAAATACCTGGAGTTCAGTCCGGAAAACTGCACCACCTGGATCAAGTTTGCGGAGCTGGAGACCATCCTGGGAGACGTCGAGAGGGCCCGAGCCATCTTTGAGCTCGCCATCGGACAACCACGTCTGGACATGCCAGAGGTATTGATAACAGTTTTGTCCATTTAACCCCCCTTTTTTAAATAGTTTTTGCATTATCCAATATTGCTTTTCAATTCCTTTGTTGACGAAAGTTAGAAACTCGCTAGTAAGGCTCAATTTCTCTGCTTAATTAGTATTGATTTAATGATTTTCAAATCATTTGATTATCAAATCTGAAAATGTAGAATTGTCTCTTGTTACATTTACCATCGACTCAAGATGGCTGGCTCGTGTATTCAGACAAAGAGAGAGAGTGACAAGAATGTCATAGTGTAGATTGACAGTTTAACGCCACAATGTGGAGTTCTCACCTTCACCTCATGACTGAAATGCATTTAGGTGGTTAGTGTCTGTACCTTTTTTCACACTGACTGGATTAGTCTCTCACAAAGGGCATAGCTTGGTCTGCACATAAAAAGAACCAGCACAAAAAAAAACCCATACCTTTGTTTCATTTGTTTTCATTTCAAAGCATCTGTGTCTCATCGTTTCAGGTTCTGTGGAAGTCCTACATCGACTTTGAGATTGAGCAGGAAGACTTTGGAAACACAAGGAACCTTTACAAACGGTTGCTGCAGCGCACCCAGCACGTCAAGGTGAGAACTACAGTCCGGCTTTCTGAACTCAGAACCTGGAAAAGTTGCAAGTGTGACGTTATGTTTTCCAAACCCAGTGTAGTTAGTTAAGAGTTCTGCAAACTGTGAACATTGGCTCCGGATTTTGGTTTAAAAAAAGGCAATCAAAAAAATCTGGAAAAAATTACCTCTGCCTTTGGACCTTCATTTAATAGAGTGATTTACCAACACTACAAATTATTGCTGACACTTCAACCAGGATTAAACCTGCATTAGGAACTCCAACGGGCAGATTGATCATTTTTCATGTAGCTCTGTGATTATCTGCCTCACACCATCCGACCTCTGTCGTCTTATTTTCCCCCTCTCCTCCTTCCCACGCAGGTTTGGATCAGCTACGCCAAGTTCGAGCTGTCGATCGACGGCCCCGACAGGCTGCAGAAGTGCCGGCAGATCTACGAGGAGGCCAACAAGGGCATGAGGAGCTGCGAGGAGAAGGAGGAGCGGCTGATGCTGCTCGAGTCCTGGAGGGACTTTGAGAAGGAGTTCGGCTCCGACGGCACCAGGGAGAGAGTCAGGAAGCTGCTGCCAGAGAAGGTGAAGAAGAGGAGGAAGCTGACGGCCGAGGACGGGGTAAGAACTGGACGTCGACCAGTAAACCGGTTTCTAACAAAGCAGTGTGATGTCATGTTGTAAATAATGGACAGCAGAATGTCATTTGGGATGTGGAGGTCTCTTTATTTTTCCCACCAAAAATTCAAAAATGTGACTCTTTCAAGATTTCACCTGTAAAATCAGAGAGAAAACTTTTGGGTAAGTAACTAGTAGGGTCCAATCGGTGCTACTGGGATTCATTTCTTAGTTAATCAACTACAATTTTGATAATTTAGTTGTTCGTCAGGCAGAAGAGAGGATTTTCTGCTTTTAAATAGAAAAATAGTTGATTGAGGGGCTGAAGTTTTTAATTCAGTAAATCGATATTTCACTAATTCAATACAGTTCCTATATATATATATATTATATATATATATATTTTTTTTTTTTTTGGCCTGAATAATTGGTTTTAAGCTAAATGAATGTCGTAATTTCAAGACACTTTGATTCATTGCTGACAATTCTTTAGTGGATTTCTGCAAGACAATTGATTTTGGTTTGAAGTCAAGTAGTTTATATTCTAATTCAAATTCAACATCAATTAATAAGTTTAAAGGCTTTAGATTAAAAGAAATTGGAAAATCTATACATCCTTTACTATGCCAGGTTTTCATTGTGAGCAAAGGACAGTACCACAGAAAAATCAATGAATCCAACAGAAGGTTGGGCAGGACCACATGGTTTGTTAAGTGCCAGTAACAAAAATTATCCCTGTTTCGTGTTTAAGGCAGAAGTTTTAAAATCTTAGTGTAGTATAAAAACCTACTCTTGGATTGAAACTAAATAGTTTGGTGGGGATTAAATGGAGATTTTTAGCAAATCTTTACCGTGAATTTCATCATGACAATAAAGAGTTTTATTTCAGAAAACTGCACTAAATTTTCAACTCAGTTAAACTATTGAACTCAGCACAAGCTTGATAATTCATTTTTAAGAAAAATAATAAATCTCAGGAACGCCATAGATCAGTCGTCAATGAAAATAGTGATTAGTTGCAGCCAGTCACGGGTATTAATCGTAATCCTCTTCCCCGATTCCCTCAGTCGGACGCAGGTTGGGAGGAGTACTACGACTACATCTTCCCAGAGGACGCCGCCAACCAACCCAACCTCAAGCTGCTGGCCATGGCCAAGATGTGGAAGAGGCAGCAGGTAACGGACGAGGGGGAGAAGGTTCCAGAAACGGGTCCAACGGCTGAAGAGGCGACATTGCCGTCCTCTTACGAACCTGCAGCTCCTTCTGAAAACCAGCCGGAGAATGACTCCGACAGAAACGGTGTGACTGAGAAGGAACAGGAGAACAAGTACGACGACCGAGACGACGACGACGACGACAAAAGCAGTAGCAGCAGCAGCAGCAGCAGCAGCAGCAGCAGCGAGAGCAACAGTGAGGATGGTGATGGAGAGAAAAAGGAGAAAGAGAGCAGGAGCAGTGGAGAAGATAAAAATTAGTTTCCTCACTCAGGGACAAAAGGGGAAGGAACGTCCTGGATTAATTTTTCTATTTTGTATTTTATCAAAAACAACAAAACCAGCTCATGAGCACGCTTTATTGTATGACCATGTTTTGTTTGGAACTGTGCCATTATACACAAATCAATTCAAACCGGCCTTCTTGTGTTATTTCTTAAGCAGATTTAGAATTTACAGGAAATGAAGCTGAATGGGGAATTTATTTATTGATTTAGAAAATCTAAATTTGTACAAGCAGCGGCTCTCTGACTTTGAGAATCGGGAAAGCAGCATCTGTGACAGTTTAACTATGTACAATGTAACTGAGCAGGTCCTGTAATTATTACATATCTCACATCTGATTATCAGTCAGAGAGCCACAGTCCACTGTTATTCGATGTCTTCTGGTCTGACAGGATGTGGCAGCGGGATGATCGACTTCTTCTCCGTGTCTCTGGAGAGAGCTTTCCTCATATCTGCAAAGAGAGGGAAAAAAAAAAAAGTAAAATCAATAATTTTTCAAACCTAGTCTCAGCCTCTTCAGATCTGCTGGAATTTCACTCTGTATTTCAACATGTTGGATCACGAGGAAAAAGGAAGCACAGAGGCTTTGTTTATAGCCACCAGAACTTGAGTGGGAACAAAAGCTCGTTAAAGGGTTCGGCGGTTTCAGTTTTCCTAACTCATCTTACCGTAAGCGTCTTCGTCAGGTTCTCCGTTGCTAGCTGAGTAATATTCTATCACCGTCCTGTAGACGCTGTAGCCCAGACGCTTGTACATGTTCACCGCCACTTGGTTGGAGACTCGCACGAAGAGATCCACAAAGAATCCACCTTTCCTGCAAGACAACACGAGGTTAAGAGTCACAGTGAAAACCTCCTTGGTGAGGACATAACTTCAGTTGTTAAGTTCATGGAGCCTGGGAGCTTCCACGCCTCAGCAACTGTCCCTTTATCAGACAAAGTGGTCTTCAGAAAAAAACAAAACAAAGGGTACATATGTGTTGAGTGCATTTTAGGCCTCGCAAACCCATGAAAAAGGTGAAGGAGGGGGGTGAAGAAATGACGATACCAACCTCTCCGAGATCTCCTCCAGCATCTCCATGAGCTTGGCCGCCAGACCGAGTCGCCTGAACTCTGGGGCAACCGACAGAGCCGTGACGTGTCCGTGCCACTCCTCGCGCGCCACGGATCCCTCCGCCTTGCCCATGACTGCAGGAAAACAAATGGGGGTGAGGCGAGGTGAATGTCAAGCAAGATTCACAGAGGGTTTAACGTTAAAAATGACACCTGTGCTGTACCAGGACCCTGAAACCGAAGCAGCTAAATGGAGTTCAGCCATTATTCGTTTTATCATTACATGTTTGAATGCCTTTGGGGAAGATGTTCAGACACAATAAAATGTTTAATAATATTAAACAGTAATTGTTTGGACGACATGTTCGGAAGTGTTTTCACCTGAGATGGTTAAGGAACCGTCCTATCAACTGATCACCAGATGGCGCTAAAGAGAGCGATGTCGAGTGTTTCCAAACTACAAACTAAAAACAGCAAAGACACACCAATGATATAGAAGTCCAACTGAAACTCTTTTGTATTGTGCGACTCCTGTGGACTCTAGCGTATGTGTATATTTACTAGTCTAATACCGTGTTGTGTCTCTTGTGGAGCCTTAATGTTCTTTCACCGGTGACAGAGGGACAACGTGACCAGTTTGACAGTTGGTTTATACTGTTATAAATCCATTTTATTCCTGTCACTACACTCATTCATTGTCAAGCTACGAGTAGTCTAAGTCTTTATTTATGCTATGCATCAAATCACTGGATTGGATGTGTGTTATCAAATATTTAACAAAAATGGTTAATTCTTTTTTTAAAATATATATATTATTTTACTTATTTTTCTTCTAATTTGATTTTTACACCTACAGTTCTGCACTGACAGTGATCTTACTGACCACTGGACCGTCTCAGCCGGTAAATCAGGAAAACCTGAGCGAGCAGAGGAACTTACTGTAGCCCATCAGTTCACCACCAGGAGCCTCTGCAACGATGAAGTACTCCGGCCAGTGAGCCAGGTACTGGAGGTAAAAGGGGATCCCATACTGATGGTCCAAGGTTAAAGGAACCGTTTCGGCAAAAAACTGATCATTGTAACCGCCATGAAGGTAGAATCTATTGCAGGATTGCTGCCTTGCACTGGACTAGTTACGGTAAGATGGACATACTTGTTAGATTAAACCTCACTGGCCAGTTTACTTTGTAACGTCCATCATCACCGGACATCTGTACTGACAAGTAAAGTGAGCCACCGTGGCTCGGTGGCACTCAGCCCAAAATGAAGGATACAGTTTCTGTCAAAGGATCCAGGTTGCTGTTGGACACAACAAGGAGAAAAACCGTAGTTAGTCACAACCAGCTGATAACGAGTCCCGAAAAAAACAAACACACCAAACTCAATCGAATAACTTTACATTTTTCGTTTAACGTTGATGTTATTTATGAAGGTTCATCTAAAGAAGATGACTTACTATTATTTACATTCGTTAGCGATTACTGGTAAATTCGGGATTTCTCTACCCGAGCAAAACCCATGAATTTTGTGTGAAATTACACATTATCAACTGAACTGGAGGGCTAGAGCCCACTGCGGCGTGAGCTTATTGTAGCTAGCTAACTAGCGAGGCAACGGTTTCACTTTTTTTTTACCGGAAAAAAAGGTGTTTGACTGATTGTATATGTGCCGATCTTTTTAAAAAAAAAATATATATACAAATGATATAGTACAATTCCCAGCATTTTAAAATCATGTGCCAAAAGTGTCTATTTTTTTGCCAATAACTTTTGCTAGCCTGCTAACGCTGCCGCGCACACAAACACAGGATGCGAGGATGCCTCTCTCCTTACACAGACACCAGCCAGCCCGGTAGATACATCTTAAGTCGCGACGCTGACAAGACTTCACTCACATGTTGTTGAATTTAAACAAATCGTCGCAGGTAAACGGTCGCAATGTTGTCATCTTGGCCGCCGCTGTGTGACCCTTCACCTCGCAGGGGCAAAGAGACATCGGCTAACGCTAAAAGGCAAAAGAAAAGAAAAGAAAAGGAGGAGTAGCGCCCCCTGCTGACTGGGATGTGCTACAGTGTGGAGGAATGCTTTCTGTAGACAGTACTCCATGTTTGATTTGTACATTTATATTTTTAACGTCTGTTTTTTCCCCTTTTCTCCAAAGCACACTTGTTTTTTTCCTAGTGAACTAAATAATCTGCATTTCCACTACAGTTCGTCTTCAGTCACCATCGCCATCTGCCGTTGAAATAATGAACCGCACCCCCCCTTTTTCTGAGAAACCTCACACCGCCACGGAGGTGGAACCTCACGGTTCAACCAGAGGTGGAGAACCGGAGTGTTGCACACAGCGAGGTGAGTCTGCGTGTTTTAGACAGAGGGCCGGGTTGTTTTCGGGGGAGGGGGGTGGTGGTGTTCAGGTAAACTGACGCCGGTGCTGTCAATCGGGCGGGGGGAAGGCGCGGTCGCTGCCTGCAGGTACTAAAGGCTGCCGCCGACATCACCTGCTTCCAGCGCTGAGCGAGACTCGTTCAGGCGAATGGAGCGCGTCCGGGTGTGGGGATTCTTCGGCCTCGTCGTTGTCACCGCCGCTCAGAGCACCGCGCACAGGTAAAGGGGCGGGTCAAGTTAAGGGCCAGTCTGAGGTTCCTTTACCATCCAAGCTGAGATATCTTCTTATTTACAATCTTCACATGTCACCTGATGTGTGTATGGTTTATTAAAACACATTTACAGTGAACTTCTGTGCACTAATTAGTCAAAAAAGCACTGAAGTTTTATGGATTTTCCACTTTATCTCTAAGATTATCAGGATGCGGTTATCAGCATGTTCTCTGGGCACAACATGACTTTTCTCCAATTTTCTAAATCAGTCCATTCCAGCCAGTATCACTGTTGCTCCTATACAAACCAGCCTCTTACCAGCTTTCCTCAGTTTTTCTTTCTTTTCTTTTCCTTTTCTCTTGCTTCACACATCTGGATGAATTTCAATTTAAGATAAAAAATCTCATTGGATTTTACGGTATTCTGTAACAGAGACATAGTCAGAGTTGATGGCCTCTGTGACCTTCGTTGTACAGATTTTTTTTGACGCTCGTTTTCTTAAAGGATAACGCTGCTGTTATTCTGTATTTTTCCTATTGTCCACTGTCAAATACCCACTGGTTCCTATTGAAGATGTAATTTTTAAGTAAGATTATAGTTTCATCTTTTTAAAAAAAGTCTGTAATTTCCTCAGACGGCTGCCCGCTGTGGTTTTTCACCAAATGTTTCTTAAGGAGGGGGAAATAGCGCCGTTGTCGGGGACTGCTTTCAGCGGCGGAAGAACCCACATTTGCTGCTGTAGCTAGTGTTGGGGGCAGTGTGCGTGTCCGTGGTGATGAAGGAACACATCGGCGCCCTGATGTGTTTTCACCGGCCTCTGGAAACAGTGGAGCTCAGGGGCTCGGAGGATCCAGATCCACCAGAGGCTGTAGACACAAACACAGCACTTAGTCGGAGGCACTCAGTGTCGGTTTGGGTCTTTCCATGGGATTAGTTGAGAAAAAGAGACATATACAACATCACCAGACTCATCCTTTAGCAAAAGTTTTCAAAAAATGTTTGTTGCTTGTATTTAAACCTACTTTTTCTGCCCTTTTTCTTTTTTTTCCCCTCTTTTCTCCCTTCTTCTCTTGCCGTAAACCTCTCGACGATTTTTTATTTTAAACCCCCCCCCCCCAAAAAAAACGTCCTGTCACTTAGCCCCCCGCGGCATCAAGCCTCGGTCTGGTTTGTGGAGGGTCTGGGATACCTGTCCACGTGTTTCCCGCCCCCGCGTCAAAACAAAACGACGGCAGGTGAAAGGAGTTTAGTCCGCGGTGCCGACGGTGACACGAGCGGCCGCGTGTGTTTCCGATAACATGGGATGGAACCACAGAACACAAACACCATTATCAAGTAAAAGTAATTATAAATGAACCAACAATTCTCGAAATGAAATTATATAATAATAATGAAAAAATCATTAAAACTCAACCTCACTGTTATGATGTTATTATTTTCCATAATACCAGTTTTATTTGTAATGATAACCGACATCCTCATTCCACAATGTCCCTTTTTCAAACTCTTTTTACTTCAGAACGGCGTTTTCCCCGATGACACCTCATGTTGCGGTTTGATTTCTTGATGCCACCTTTTATTTGGGATTGGCAGAGAGGCGAGGGGCTGGTGAATGAAAACCGACACTGAGAAACTAGAAGGGGCTTGAAATAAAAACTGTTTCTTCTTTTCCTTTGTTTCAACTCCAATGAAACTCCAATTATGTGAAAATAAGAAAAAGGAAGTAACAGTGAGTTGAGTTTTAATGGTTTCTAAAGTTATTTCACAATTTAATGGTTGATTAAAATGTTTTCCCAGCATCTTGTTGATGTGACTTTCTGTTTCATAGTTACTCTGGACAGTTTTCAGTGGCTACTCACTGTTGGTTCCTCCTGGTTTGTGAGACGTTTATGACCAAAGAAAATCTTTGTCTCCCCCAGATTCTTCTCTCCAGGGTGTTTGTGTGTCCGAACTGACTTGTTGCTCGTATTAATCTGGTTTCGCAGCTCCGACCCTCCGCCCTCCTACCTGCTGCTGGCTCCCAGATCCCTCCGTCCCGGGGTCCCACCATCGGCGTCGGTCACCGTCCTCACCGACTCGCCGGTCGTCGTATCCGCTCACATCGTCCACGGTAACCAGACGGTGGCCTCAAAATCAGTTAGGGTCGAAGGAGGTAAATGATCGATCGGTCGTCGGCCAAAGATTCTCCTCTGGTTTTGATAACCGCAGCGTGGCCAACACGAATTAACGCCGCTGTCAACTCCTCTGTTCAAAGGTTCGACGGAGCTGCTGACTTTGCCACCTGTAAGTATGACACATCACTTTTAAGGCTTCAAGCTCTGCGGTATTTGAGAGGAGCCTTTAAGCTTTGAATCTACTTCTACACTCTGAGCTCCTTTGGTCTTAATTTCCAGTGCTTCTAATATATATATACTTTTAACTTTGTTAGTTTTTTCTTCTGCCACACAGTGTTTTTGAAGGGCAGAATACAGCATTAGAATAAAATGACGCTGAAGTAAGACTAAATCCATCATTTTTGGAGATGAGGCAACACATGCTAAGTGACGTTGAAACTGACAGACTGCCTGAAATTAAATTTCTGGGAGTGATAAGAGGTAATAAGCGGAGAGTAGAGGCTTTGCTTTGAAGCGTAAAATGAGGCTTTTGAACGGAAACGGATACAAACACGGGCAGATGTTGAGCAGGTCCCCAGCTAAAGCCTCCGATCTGGACCACGGTTCAGCTCTCAGCCCTGCCCTCCCTCAGTTTACAGACACCTGAGAGCTTTTAGATTCAGGTCGGAGCAGCTTCAAAAACAACAACAAGGTCGGTCAGGTCTCTCAGTGTCTCGGATTTGCATTGTTAAGAGAATAGATCGTACTTCAGTCCGTTCTCCTCCGCTGGCTTTAGCAGAATTTTGGCTCTACGTAGGTGTCAGGGGTCAGACGTCGATGAAAGGACCAAATTCATTTCTAGACTAAGATTCCTCTGTCACTGGCCTCCGTGTTGTATCCCTGCAGATCCATGAGAGCGAGTCCAGCTACTGGCAGCCCTACAGCCTGGAGGTCAGAGGTCACGTGGGTAGCATCCAGGTTTTCTCCGACTCAACGGACCTGCCCTTTGACCCCAAAGGCTTCTCCACCTTCATTCAAACAGACAAACTCAACTACCTGCCCGGGCAGGAGGTGAAGATCAGAGCAGCGTCCATTCACCCTGACGGGAAGCCCTGCGTCAGCCCGGTGGATATCATCGTCACCGTGAGTCTGACCTCAGTATCTTACCTCTTACATGTCAAAAAAAACGAAACTTCTCCAACACAACATTCAGATATATTGCTTCTTTTTTTTTTTAAATACCCGTATATCAGTAACCAAACCTCTTCAGCATCATTCAATCCAGACATTCCCACTTTTATGTTACGTATCTTTTTAAAACATTTTCCTCATGCAACTCGCAACAGTCTGACCGACACGATGTTGTGAATTTAAAGGAAAAGTTCGCCCCAAATATGAAAATAAGAGCACTTGGTGCACAGCTACTTTGTGCCAAAGACAAGAGCAAGTAGGACATTAATCATCACAATAACGAACTTCGTAACGTCCGCTGCGATTGAGGCGCCGGCGAAAACAAACGAAAATATGTCAGAAACTCAGCAGTCGTTCATTCCCAACCAACCAGATATGAACGAGAGCCATCACATCATCAAAATCACAGTCCACTGCCGTGCCACCATGTCTAGGGGCTGCAACTGACAATGATTTTCACTGCTGATTAATCCGCCGATTACCTTCTCAATCCATCCATCCTCGTTTTGTCCAGCCAACAGTCCGAAACCCAAAGATATTCAGTTTACAATCACGTGTGACAAAGAAAAAGCAGCAAATCCTCACGCCTGTGCAGCCGGAAGCACCAAAAGTTTGGCTGACTAATACGAGAATAATCACAAAATACTTGCGAACTCGATCAGTCGATTAGTAGTTGCAGCTCTCGTCATAATACTATATTTTTAGACATATTTCTGTATTTTTGTTCTGGTGTTATGTATATTGGGATAATCATAAATAAAAATAATGAGTAGATAATTTGCACAGTCTCATGTCTTTGGAAACCCGGCGATGTTTGCATCACTCAAAAACAACAACAGAG
Organism: Xiphias gladius; assembly: GCF_016859285.1. NCBI lineage: Eukaryota > Metazoa > Chordata > Actinopteri > Istiophoriformes > Xiphiidae > Xiphias > Xiphias gladius. The sequence continues at coordinate 2,512,949 of NC_053403.1, read as the reverse complement.
GTCTTTAAAAAACCGTTTTGGCCTTTGTGTTGGTTGGTGGATCGTAGCTCTGGCCTCCATTTTTTACGGCAGAGACGAATGATGCTGTTTAATCGGACCCACTGGCACTTTTTTTTTTTTTTTTTTTAAACTGTGAATTGACTGACCTTTCTCTGGCGCTGGTGGATGATCATTTCATTTTTTTCTCCGTCCACGTTCTCCCCGATCCAGGACCCGAGGGGAAACCTGCTCAGGCAGTGGTTGTCTGTAGGCAGCGTCCTTGGGGTCGTGTCCAGAGAGTTTCGGCTGTCTGAAAACCCTCCTCTGGGTGAATGGACCATCGTCACTACAGTCAGTGTAAGTCTGACACCTCTCACAGAGTGCGTCACGTGTACCTTACCGGGCCTGCATAAGGACTGTATGAACCCAGCTGGGTGTTTCTCGGACACGACGCCTATGAACTCTTGCAAGGACTGTAATTTTCCCGCCTCTTAACCGGGTTCTTAACTGGTTCTTGATCATGCACCAAATTCCTTGACGAGACAAAGACGTTTTCGGTGTCTTTGAAACCAAATTACAAACTAGAATGCAGAGCAGAAGGAGCTTAGACTTGGACTCAAATCTGATGTAAAATTTAAGGACTTTGCTGTGAGTCTCGACTTGAGACGCCACTGTAATCGAGTAGAGGTGGTGTTGCCTCTCAGTGGGTCAGCACTGAGCAACCTGAAGTGCTTAGTCGGCTACATCTTGATTCCTTTAGACTTATTTTTCTTAGTAACTAGTTTTGGTAGTTTTACTAGTTTTCATTTCTATTGGTGGGAATCTGGATGTGGGCTAAAGTATTGCGGCGCCCAAGTCCATCAGCACCCAAGGAGCAGGCGCCTGTGTCTGGTTCGGTGGCAGCAATTACTGTTCATTTAGAAGCTTTTTATTCAAGAAATAGTATCTGGATTTTTGATATGTTTTTCATACATATGTATTTGGACAGCGTCGCTCATTTCAGCGCAGACCCCAAGCCGACATTTGTTTACATTCGAGTGCCAAAGCCCTCCAGCGACGGAAGTCATTTCGACTCTTTTCCGTTGGGAAAGCAGGAAACTGTGCAACCTCACTATAGAGACGCACAGTGGGGCTTCAGCCTGCTACCGGACACACCCCCCATTTTTGTGCACAATTCTGAAAATAATGTACTCAGAATAAAAAGGGTTCCTGTTCTTCAAACCCTTTGATCATAACCCTGGTCTCTATTGCAACGTAACTCTTTGGGCTTTACAACCAGAAACTCAGAATGAGAGAGAAAGAGACACTGAACCAAAGTGACGGAGGCACAAACACTGTAAAATTTAAGTTTCTTTGGCCTTGTCTGTTTATTTTGGCATAAAAAAGGGAGTGTAAGGCCTCTAGCAGGACCATTTGTCCAATAAACACTTTGGAGCCACAAGTCTGAACCAGTCCTGCGTCCCCCAGCTGTTGCGGTGACATGAGGATCCTAACGTGCTCTGCACAGACAGAATCAGGAGACTTAGAGCTTTCAAACCGCGCAGACTTTGTCAAGGTTGTGTGAAGACCGAGTCCGGTACCGACTGAAACACACCTGACGTGTTTGGTCCCGCTTGTGACCACAGCGTCCCACAGGTGGGACGTCGGGACAGCGGTCAACCTTAGTTTCTTTAAACCATGACTCTGAATGTTCCCTGATCATATCTACATGGTTACTATTGTTAGCGTGATGATAAATGCCCCGTAACCTTCACAAAGTCTTTATTTGAACCCAAACCTTAATGTCGTGTTTGTGCCTCAACGGGACAAAACCTCAACCGTAGCATTGTCTGATAATGCAATGGATTTATTTTGCTTTTGTTCTGGAGCGTAGTCACAAGTCAAACACACTGTTTTGTTATTTCATTTGGAGGATTTTGTTATCACAGAGAGTCGAAACAAATATCAATAACAGAGTTGAGGGTCTTAACTTTATTACAAAATGAAATATTTGATTTAGCCCCCCTTTCTCACCCCAATAATTTTAATTCGGTGCCTTAACCAGACTGAACGGGGATACTAGAGTCCCCATGGGGCTGTAATGATCATGATAAACCAGAAAACAAAACTGCTGGATGGAGGAAAAGTGGAGAGAAACTGTGCTATTCTAAGCTCCTTACCACCAGTGGGGGTGGTGGTGGTGGTGGGGACAGTTTGCACAGTTTGTCCTGAGGGTGGCGCCAGAGCCAAGGTCGCGTTGTTACTTGAGTCAAAAGGGTTTTTAATTCTGTTTCTTTTACAGGGCATTTCGAGTGGGAAGCATTTCCAAGTGGCTCATTACGGTTTGTACATATATTATGTTTGTACATTTGAGAGCTGGGACGCGTAAAACGTCCACGACAGACATGAAACCCCAGAACGCACTGTTGCATCGTTAACTTTGTCAGCATCACCCAACTCTAAAATCCGTTCACTGTGTGTCTGGTCGCAGTGCTGCCGTGGTTTAAGGTTGCGATAGATGCCCCAGATGTCATTTATCATAAGGACGCTCTGCGGGGCTCCGTCACAGCAAAGTGAGACCATTGTTTCGTTCAGTCTTCAAGCTTTGTCACTCTCATTTAAATGTCTCTATATTGATAATCTCGTGTGTGAATGAGACTGGAGGATTATTTCGCACGATTGCGTTTTCACCCTCAGGTACTTGTACGGGAAACCTGTTCGGGGACACATGAACTTAACATTCCTTCATCACTTTCATGGCATTGCAGAGGCTTACGATGAAGACGGAGAGGTATGTGATTCTATTTAAAGGTGTGATCTGAAGGCAGACTGATACACGTATTGATTATTATCTGATTACTACAAAAGTAAACATTGTCTTGTGTTTAGGATTCACAGAATGAACCCAACACACACAAGGTTTCCTGATGTAATAATAACTGCATTTACATTATCATGTTACCCACCGTACTTGGTCAGATATGTACAGTATCCTGCGCTAAAAAGATGAGCACATCAATTATTTAAGTAATTTATCAAGTTAAAGTACAAAACGTTGCTAGTCATTAGAGGATTCACTTTTTTAACATTAAGTATTTTTATGTAAGTTTTTTTTTTTTTTTTTTGGACTGTTGAGATGTAAATTTATCATCATTTTTTTACATTTTTTTGACCAACCAGTTAATCATTGAACTAATAAATATGATTAGCGGATGAACTGATGGCGAGATATATCCGTGATTACATCACCGTTACTTTGGTTTAGATTGACGGCACCGAAGACTTCGCGTTTGACGTTCCTGACTACCATCCAATGAACAAAAGGGCTCTGGAAATGGTCTTCTACGACGAATACATGAATGATGAATTCATAACCATTGTGGTTAATGTGACCGAACGCCTGACAGGTACAGTTTTTACGTCCCAACCTCACCTCCAGGTTACATTTATTCGTATGACTTTCGGCGCATTGTTTTAAAGGTTGATTTATAAATGACGGTTAGCTAAAAGTTTTAATTCACAGGATGGGTTTGCTCTATCCAGGGCTGTAGCTACCATTGAAGATACTGAGGTCATGCCCCCAGTACTCATCTGGGGAGTTTATGTGCTATAATAGAAAGCACTTACAGGTTGATTGCAGTACTGTTTAGCTTCAATATTGAATTACACTGAATATAGGCTATCAAATTACTTAATAAATAATGGATTCGGTAGTAGAACTTTATTTTTGGCAGTGTTGAAAAAGCTTGGGAACATCATTTAAGGTCTGGTCACACCCAAATTTAAAATTGAAAAATCCCTTCACTCCAAATTTAATCACTGCAACTTATGGATTTGCTCCTGGAGGCAAAGTAAATCTGCACAAATTTTTTACGTCCAACTCTGGTACACTTTGACCAGCAAATCTGCGTGAAACGGAGAGCTGGAGATTGGAAAAGCTGAAGCTCCGGTAGCTTATTTGCACCGTCCACTTTTATTAAACTGCTCCACAACAGAGACTTGACATTTACACACTGTTAAGGTACAATAGTACAAATAAGTCTGTGCGACTTATTTAAACTGTGCGAACTTAATGTCCTGGTAGCAACCAAGCTAACAGGTGGTTAGCAAGCTTGTTAGCTGAAAGAGCTTTTATCCCATCTTCAATAAAACTCCGAATGAAATGAGATGATGTATAAACATGAGCACAAATGCTGGGGGGGGGGTTAACGGCCCAGTACAAAGAAATTAGAAACTAATAGGACTGGCTAGCACGTTAGCAGTTAGCTCGCTAGGTACAGTATTCACCAAGCAGCCCTGCGAGTCGTCACTATGTTGCCAAAATTCTAGCACCACAGATTTTCCGAAGACGCGAAGTCCCTGTGCCACTTTCTGGTGGGACCAGGCCTTGAGACCTTTCATGGTGGGAAATGAAATTGGACGGTTAACTGAATAGGTTACATGCAAACAATCTACATCCTGGGACTTCCATGTTTCCTTGAGGAGTCCTGGCTCCATTCCCGCCTTTATCTCGCTGTGAAATGCGTTTGAAACAAAACAAATCATCAGTATGCAGTTTGCTCTGTTTGTACTGGGGGGTGTAAAGATCACTGTGGCCTCTAGGGGGAACTAGTGGGCCTTTTGTTTTGTTGTGTTATGTTTTGCATCACAGTTACAGTTAATTACTCTACAATGGTTTTGAATTTTAACTTGATATTTCTGTGCATCGTTGACCGTTGCGAATGCTTCTCATCTCTCAGGTCTCACATATAACAGTGTGGCAAAAGTCTCTTTGGCGAAACACAGATATAAACTTTGCTTTGATGGCTATCCCAGAATATTGAGGCCGTCGTTAAACTTCGTTGCCAGGGTAAGGAAATCAACATTTTTATGAATATACCCCAATGTTTCTACAAACCTTTTTATAAGATCATCAGGACAACACATTCAAAACTTTAGTTCAGTCTTGCCACCACAACAATACAACAGGTCATACTATTTCGGATTTATCAGGTTCATCTTCAAAATTACTTGACTCCTCAGTACTTAATGTACTGAAACACAAGGACCAGGGCCAGCTGAGCCTCTTAGCACAGACAGTCCCATGCACAATAGATTATATATCATATATTTATTATTTATATAGACTGCTGTATATTTCTAAATAAAGCATTTCATTTAAAAAGCATATTGCCAATAGTTAAAATTGAATCATTTCTTGATTTTTGCAGCTGAAAATATCTACATACAACGATCAAGCGCTGTCATTGGAGGATCAGCAAAAGATCGTTCAAGTGTCAGTGATGCAACGAAAGCAAAGTCCGTGGATTTGGGAAATGGACAAGGTGGAAGAAATGAGGCCTCGTACATCAAACACGTCAGGTCCTTCAGGAAGGCCTCCCCGTCCAGAGGAGACGCCGCCTGAAGAAATGGAGTTTCCTGTCCCCGCGGATGGAGTCATATCCCTCTATATCCAGGTCATGAATGAAACTGAAACACTCACTATTGATGTAAGTAACAAAACAGTACCTTCACACCGTAAAAATTACAAATAAATGGACCTTAAAATGTCGGCATGCAGGACATCATCACTGTTATCCCACAATGCAGTGCTCAACAGAAAACCGTGGAAGCGCTCACAGCTGGTAAAAAGTGGGAAAAATGTAATTCAGTGGATCCAGTGACAGACTAGAAAAAAATGAATAAATCCTTTAAAACAATTACCAGCTTACTGTGAACTTGTAAAAATGGTGATGCTTTATTTTGCGGGTCTGTCATTTTTGAAAGAACTGTGTAATTTGGTACTAATTATGAGGAAAACCTAGACAGTGCTCAATCGGTAAACTTCCAGTTAATCAATCCCAGTGAATTAGTTGCACAACCTAGAGCCTTTAGGCAGTGCACAGCTGAAAATACAATAACGCGAAATTTGTCAACATATGAATGGTAGATTTTCCAAATATAAATGAAGAATTACTGAATAGTAATGAATATTTACTTGGGTTTAAACTGGGCTTTTCTTCCAGTGACATTACTGTTTTTCCTTTTAATATGTACCAAATGGAATAGTAAACCTCCTTCAAATTATTCACAAAGTATGCACTTGTAAAATACCATCAACTTTTAAATTGGCAGGAGCATTACATTATAACAGTATAATTGACATTTGGCGGTGCATTTTCTCTATGATTTCCTGTGGGTACAAAATAGCGAGGAACTTTATTGTCTTCTGCCATAGTGCAGTGTTAACATTAAAACATAGTGATCATTTTATGCAATTGATATTTAATGTGCAATTTGAACACAGTGTTCATTTTGAGGCGATTTACTGAAATATGAAGTGGTTTATCATCTGCATAGAAGACCAAGAGCCACACTTGCAGATTTCCAGAGGCAAATGATGCAGATCACACCAGTTTTTGGTCGGTTAAGATCATCTTTATAAAATCCCATCCATTTTCAAACCTTTATTTATCGTAACTGATTCTCAGGTCAACTAAATGTGACCTACACAGCTGTTTTTATCCCGGAAAACGTGACTACTAGTTCAGACTCGATAGCACTAGGTACTCAATATTAAAGCACACAGGGAGAAAGGGACAACGTAAAGGTAATGTCATTGTGTTTGATCATTATGGAAAAGATATTAGAGGGCATGAAACTAAACTATTGGAAGTAAAAAAAGGGGGTTAAAGCTACACAGGTGTTAACCATGTCCAAAAACAAAATGGGATTTTCAAGTCAGCTGCAGACGTCAAAGATTTTCTGCAAGATGATTTAGTACCAGGACAGAAAACTAAAGCCTTTTTCACATATTTGTCGGGTTTTTTTTTTTTTTTTTGTTTTTTTCCAGGCTTCTTTTGAGGACAGCCAAAGCACTCTTCAGCTCTATAGAAGCTACACATCACCCAGCCACTCCTACCTTCAGATTCAGAAACCCACCAGACCTCCAGAGGTAAACGCTTGGAGAAAAAAAAGCGATTAAACATATTTTGTCTGTGGTGGGAATAAAATATCACCATTTTCTCTTCCTTCAGGTTGGTTCACCCCTCCTGCTGAACATTGAGAGGAATTTTCCAATAACTGAGATTCACTACATGGTAAGAAACTTATGATAATACTCAAAAAGCATGCTTCAATCATTTAATATATTGCATTTAATTGATATACCTTTTTTCAGTATTCCAGTGGCTTTCATATAAAGTCACAGAGTGACTTATATTAAGTTATTAAGTGAAACTATGGAATAAACATTATCTAGAATTGTGTATATATATATAGATAGATAGATAGATATATATATATATATATATATATAGATATAGATGTATGTATATGTATATATGTAATGCCAAAATTCCATTAATGCCATTATTCTCACTTTTTAATTTTATTTTCAATGTTGCACTGCTACTTGTTTGTGATGTTTTCTGTTATACTTACAATATTTTTTTATGTTTTTACACTGTGTGTGTTCAACATCTCGTGCAACGCTTTGTCCAAATGATTGGAAAACAAGGGATTTGATGCTGTAATGTAAACACGACCCTCGTTGCTATAGACCGTTTTACACCGCAAGGTGCTCTGATATATCAAACCATGCACTTTGAATAATGCCTTGCATCTGTTTTCTGTGTGTGAAGGTGAAGTCCAGAGGTCAGGTGGTTGCTGCTGGGAAAAGTTCTGGCGATCTAACTCTGGTTCCAGAGATCTCCTGGGCTCCTCTGGCCTGCATCGTCGTCTACTGTGTGCATCCTACTGGAGAGATCGTCAACGACGTGCTCCAGCTGCCCATCACACAAACTTTACAGAACCAGGTGATTTACAATTTTTTAGTCAGTGGAAAAACCAGTGAACAGAAAAGTGGAGTACAAGTTAATCAATGCTAACTAGCTTTACCGGAGTGGTCTTGTGAAATGTTTGGAAAAAGGAGCAGTTAGTGGACACGTTTGACTTTCTTAAATCACAACAGTCAGCTGCCCGGACAGCGCACGGAGCAGGAGGTGGACCGCCTCAACGAAATTACAGATCTCCAGAAAGAAAAATAGATATTTATCAATTAAGCCGTCATCTAGTTGTAACAAAAGACGTCATGCAGAGACAGAGCTCAGCTAATGACAACTTCCATGCAGTCAGAAGGGGAACACATACTTTAAGGTGGTTTTCATAGAGGTCCTCAGTTCACATATTAATTTGTAACATAAACACATTTGAACTCAGTTTACTCATCTTCTGAAGCTGACCCCTACATATTCCTTGAAGAAATCCATGCTTTTGTATGATTATGGAGTTTTTACAGCCTTACAGACTTGTTCGTCTTGAAGTTTGAACGTAACTTTGATCATATCTTAGACCAAAATGTAAGAAATTTGATACCTGTTACATTTGATACATTTCACCTCCTCAGACCAGTTTTCCGGAGGAAAATCTGATGGCCACGTTTCCCGATTTAACAGTGTACAGTGGTATAAAATTGGTGTAGGACTCTGTGTAATGTTGGCGTATTTCATGGTTGGTACGTGACTGACCAGACTGTGATCGGCAGGTGTCCCTGAGCTGGAGCAGCGCTACGAGGAAGCCAGGTGACGAGGTCACGCTGAGGGTCGCAGCGACAGAGCCTGGCTCTCTGGTCGGGATCCTGGTGGTCGACAAGGCGGCGCAGCGGACAGGATCACACAACGACATCACCAAGGAGAGGGTGAGAACATATGCCGACTGACTGCCGAGGCACGGCTGGTTCTGCAGGCTTCGACTACATGTGTGCAGAGCTGTCTGTGGTAAAATGCACATACAGCATGTTGCCATCAGTTCACAGGGACAGGTAAAGGTACTGTTCGGTTCTACAGCAAAGTCATCAGGACAACATTCACGGTAAACTGAATTGAAGCATCAACAAATACTTTACAATCTTCAGAGTCACCATTTATGAGTTGGATAGTTGTATATGAGCCACAATTATCCTAAAAATGCATTGCATTTATAGTGTTTTACTCAGAATTGCTGTCTTACTTCAGTTTCATATTGTTTTCATTTGCCCTGCACTCATTTTGGCTTAGTATGGTAAAATATGAAATTGTCATAGTTAAAAATATGTTTAACATTACTTTAACCTTCAACCCTTCTACAAGCACAACTGGTGCATCATTACAACCTCAGTGCGCACAGCCCAAAATGATTTGAAACCACAAAGCCGACTCTTAAATTTTAGTCAAAAACCCTGTTTCCAAAAACACCACAATAATTATTTATGAGCACAAACATGCCGAACACTTCTTTATAACCTTTATAACCACTTACAGTGAACTGGGGGGAAAGTCTGGGTTAATTAGACAGTGCTCCGTTGAGAACAGAAGGGGCGTGAGACTAAGTCTGCGTAGGCTGCAGATATGGAGTCTCACCAGAGTTTGATTCCCATAGCTAGTTAGTTTTCAGCCACGCCAGAAGCATGGCTCTGTGAATGGTAAAGTCCGTCAGCTGGTCCACAACTCTGGTCCAGACTTAAAAATCTCGACGACTATTTGGTGCAGATCACCATGGCGCCCAGAGGATGATCGCCGGCGACCATCATGATCTCCTTACGTTTCATCTAACGCTGCCAGCTGGTCAAAATTTGTATTTATCCAGTGAAGTATCATCAAAAATTTGATTGTCCAGTACTTCGGCTTATGACCAAATACCTGCAAAACTAATGATGTAAACTAAGATTGTGAACATGGTAAACATCATCATGATAGCATGCACAGTGACAATCATTGTGAGCATGTTAGGATGCTGATGTTAGCGATGATGTTAATCACGGGGGATCCTGCGGATGCTGTTTGTTATCGTGGGATTCGGAAACTTCTTCACTGGCTTTAAGTCATGAACTTGTTATTTATACATTTCTCAAAAACACTGAAAGTGAATCAGCTCGTTGTGTCTTCAATCTGAGCCTCAGTTAAAGAGATAAATCTGGGAGCCTTTGGTCATGTGTTCCCTGTTTTGTGGGGACCTTTGTTGGTCATATAACATGCTTTGTTGCTTACAACAGTCCCTCCTGTGATCCGTGAATACCAGACGCTCCCGTAACTCTCCAGGGTCTTCTCCAGTTTGATATTTTCCAGTAACCGTTCTCCAGCTGTATGTTCATCACCCTCACACCCATATTTTTCCTGGTATAACATCCCCTGCAGGGACACCTATGAAACCCAATCTGCTGCCCCCCCACCCCACCCCAGTATCAGTTCAGCGTGATCTAAAGCACCACGAACTGTTCTATCCCAGCTCAGTCAAACTGGTTTTAAACAACAAGTGCTCTTTTTGTGTCCCGCTTAGTGTCGCTGGTCCTTGTAGGCTGTAACAATAGCGGCTCTGGGGATGTTGTTGGTGTTGCTTTCACAGGTGCTGGAGGAGTTGAAGGAGTACAGCATTTCCATGGCTGACGCCGCCTCTGACATGTTGACAATTGGAGATCCCTACTCCGTCTTCAAGGTTAGCTTTGCTTAGCTTCAGAACATAGTCTTGATTTAAAGTGTAAAAGTAAAAACAGAGATAATAGATAGCCTGTTTTCATCAGCACTGTATGTCAATTACGGGAATAGTTCTGTGTCTTCCACGTCTTAATCTAGTCCACCGAAGTAGTGAAAAGCTATGGCCACCAGCTACTGTGTTTTCTCTGTGGCTGATTAGTTATTACAGAAGTAATGATAATAAATCAGTGTGCTTTACTCCATTATGTTTATCTGCTATGTGAATAGGCAATGGGTATTGTTAGGATTTTATCAATACCGGCATCAATACCTGTTCTGCTATTTGATGCTTGATATTTGATATTTGATACTTATCAGTAATCTAATTGAAACCCCTTCATTTTGAAATTTCTAACAAGGTGCACCAGTGTTCAGCGTCTTCTTAATTTATCTACTTTTTTTTTTTTTTTTCAAAGTAATGATGACATACCTCAGCTCAGAATGTGAAGCTTCAGTCATGTAGATCTGGCCTGTGGCCATAGAGGCTGTTGAAGGTATCGGACGTATCTGGAGCGAAACGCGTTTCATGTCTTCCTCGTCTTTGCGCAGACATGTGATCTTGTGGTGTTGACTGATGCCAGTTCACACATGATGGAACATCCGCCGAGGCCTGTATTTCGTAAGTTTTAAAAATAAACGTTACTCGAGAGCTTGCCCTCACTTAACTGTTATGACTTTTGTGACTATGCAAAGCTAACATATCTGACGCTGATCTTCTAAACAGCAGGGGAGGAAATATATCCCCTGTCCCAGACAGACGGTCCACATATACATCAACAACAGGAGCCACGAGAGCGCCGGAACTTTCCAGAGACCTGGATATGGGCGGATACTAACACAGGGTGAAGCTTCAGGAAAAATAAACGAGTACAATGTTCAGCCTCTTGCTGAATTAGAATCGGCCATGTTTGGCAAGAAACTTTGTGTCTGACATCCACAAAACCCTCACACCGTAACAACATGTCCTATTGACAGGGTACATTAACTCTATGATAAAGTAAACTTTATGATTTGTTGGTGGAGAGGGTTTCGTTCATTGGCCGCACTTTGAGTGGAGATTCAGGGGTGTCCATCTCGTTGTAAGGGAGGAATATTGATCGTCTATGTAGCTAGTGGAAAAGCACGAACGTAGTGTCAGGTCACTGATATGGTAGTGTGACCCATTACCAGACGCCCCTACTTTTGTGCATAAGCCAGACAATAATGTGCCTAAAATAAAAAGGTCTTCGATCCTTCTGATTACAGTCATTGCAGGCATAACGCTGGTCCCCTTCGCAAGGTAACTCTTCAAGTTGCACAGAGAAAAAGTCGGAATGAGTAGAAGAGATACTGAGCCAAAGTTAGAGAGACACAAACATGGTAGAAAATTGCATAAAAAAATGGAATATAAGATTTGTAGTAGGACTTTTTGTACGGAAAATACTTTGGAGCCACAAGTCTGTACCAGTTCTGTGTCAAAAGCTGCTGTAGTGATGTGGGTATCCTAAAATGCTTAGCACAGATAGAAACAGGGGACTCAGAGCTTTCAAACAATGTATAATTTGTCACGATTGAGTAAAGACTGAGTCAAATACAAACCAAAAAACGCCTGAAGTAGAGCTACCAAGGCCAAAACGTCTCATAGCTGAGGCCAGATGAACTACAGAATGCATCTGTGTGCAGATAATAAAAGCGGCAATGAGGTTTAATTTCCACTCATAAAATTTGTGTTTGTTTTAACCTTCAAGCCAATTTGCACATTTGCAGAGTCTAAAGCTGAAATTATACAGTAAAAGAATGGCATATTTCAGTTGATCGCAATTGCACTAAGACTAAACTGTTCAAAAAATACAAAGAAACTAAAAGTACACTGTAGGATGAAGCTCAGTTACAGCGCTTCTTCGTGGTTGCCATTGTGAAAATATGGATTAACCTGCAAACCTAACGTACGTTTCATATGAGGTATATACAGTAGCTGTTGTATCCTAATTTTTTACCATGGTTTTATACGAACACCCATGGTAAAACATCACCTTTTCTTATCTTAATCGCAGTGATTCAGACACAGCAGAGGTAACGCTGACTGTACCAGACAGCATCACAACCTGGACAGCCACCGCCTTTGTCATGTCTGAGAACCTGGGTCTGGGCATCGTGGAGAGGCCTGCAGAGGTGTTTGTCATTTTGCCGACTTCCCTTAAAAGACAGAATAATTGTCCCAAAAACATGTGGAGAAACCCTCCTTTATGTATTTCTTGTCTATTCTTTTTAATTTATTGCTTTGAAATTTGAATTATTCATTCAGTCTGTCTCTCCTTGGATTTAAAACACCTTTTAACCCTTTGAATTCTTGTACTAGACAAAAGCAAATTAAGGACCTATTTTATTAGACTTATTATTTGGTATTAGCGCTTCTTTCCTGTCAGTATTAACAAGACAATTTCCATGTGTCGTTCCTGCAGCTCACAGTGTTCCAGGATTTCTTCCTGTCCTTGAACCTGCCGGCCCACGTCGTCCGAGGAGAGGAGCTGCTGCTGGAGATCATTCTGTTCAACTACCTCCCGCAGGACCTGGCGGTCAGTCTGTCGCTCCTCACAGGGCTGGGCCGGATGACCGTGCAAAAAGCAAACGGGAGATTCAGAGAATTAGGATTCCTGAGTCCTGAGAATGACAAATAAAAAACCTTTAACATTGCGTGGCTGACAGCTACAGGTTTCAGCAAAAGACTTTATCAGGGTCGTAGGGGAAACACACACCATCTTGTTTGAGCATCCAAATTTGTACTTTATCATCTATACGGTAAAGTGCTTTTGAAAATTCCACAGTGAGACGAGTAGATGTTGAGACACCTCCTACAAACACAACTTTTAGAACAGAGGAGCAATATCAGTGGATTCATTAAACCCAGGTTACCATGTTGTTTTAAAGGTGGAAATCCAAAAACTTTCCCACAGAAGTAATTTCTTGACTCTGTGTCTCCGTTTAATGGACTGAGGGATGACGCCCATGCCCCAGCTCCTCCGCTGCTTTGGTTTAAGAGAACCGGGGATATTCCCATGCATAGTTTCACAATGTTTGGAACGATTCCTCGTTGCCATGCCCCAGAGGACCAATTGAGGTAGAGCTACTGGATGGTGAGGGAAGAGAGGCTGGCTATAAAAGGGAAATAATAAAAACTGAAGAGAAATGTGAGGAGCCTTTGGGGATTATACCCCATCGTGACGTTATCATTTCTGTTCGGGGCAGTCACGCCATGAACCATGGAGGAGTATCCCCCAGCGGAGTCTAGACAGTCTGGTGGTGGTTAGCGGAGACCAGTGGCTGAATACTTGGATCGATGTGATGGATCTCTCCATTTATTTACTCTCTCTAAATAAATAAAGAGAGTAGTAAAGAGATTAAATATAGTCCTCCTTTCTGAGGTTAACTACTTGATTTTCGGATCGGTCATTTCGGTGGCGCTACATTTTATCATTTGCATACACGTTATAGGCACCAGACTAAACGAAATTATATTGACAATAACACCTCCCCCCAAAAACCACATCCCCAGCAACCCTGACAAACAACACCAATAATTACACACAACATGCCCAGTCAGTGCTCTGCAACCAAGACAAATGCAAGACGAGAAAACACCCTAATGTGATACAGAGCGCGAAAAGGAGAGCGTTCAGATCAAATAGCCCCGAAAATAAACGGCACCGCACCACCAAATAAATAAATAAATATCCTATTCTGCAATTCCCTTCATTTCAGATTTGATATATAAGGATAATTTAACAGGCGGTTGGTTGTTCCTGCAAACAGGGTACTCTATTTCCAATCCACTATGGTAAGCGATTTCCGAAAGAACTCCATATTTGACTAAATTTCCCTTCGCTGCCACTAAGGACTGCCAACAACCTCTCCAGAGGAAGATTGCTAAATGTATTTTAAATGCAGGGGGCTCAGACTCGACCCATTTCCGTTATATGTATTTCTTTTCAAGCAACAGAAGTTTTCCCGGAGTTTTAAATTCAAATTCCTCCAGGTCTAATGTCGCTTTCTAAACATTAAGGAGGCGAAAGGAGGGATGAACCTTTACCCTCGCACAATGATGTAATTTAGGGACAAGAGCAAAAAACAATGTATATAGAAGGCAGCGTTAAATTTGCATTTTGTGCACACCAGAGAGACCTGGGTATTGAATTTGCTTAAAACTGAAAGTGTGATTTGGGAGTCTGTGTCTGTGTTCCATGTAGCCGATGACAGATAAATACAAGAAGAATTAATTGGGTTTATGGCTTTATTCCAATTATCCTCATTCAGATTTCCAATTTCAGAGTCTCTCTTCTACACTGATCTGGTCTTTTCAACAGTGTCCGTAGCAAGGGTGCACAGGATTTTATGCATTTTGAAAAGGAATTCCTCTATATTGTGTAAAGAAGTCATTTCGCTCAAATCTGGAAATGTACTGCTTTGAAGAAAGGCCCGAAAATGTGAGATGAAGGTATTCACCATATCGTCTGAATCTGACAAAATGACGTTAAACTATTTTCACGTATCAAATCATCAACAATCCTGATCCATTGTGGGGATTAATAAAAGCTCGTGTCAGTTTCTGACTGTGGTGCTGTAGTTCACTCACACGGTTTAACTGGAGTTCAAGTTGTTGAGCTGTAGCAGGTCTGGGGTTACTGCCAACGACAATAGACAACGCCCACTGTTAATCCAGTGTTTTGAAAATGTAGGTCACTGTGAACATAACAGGCAGAATGTGAGTGATGTCGGATTTCCCAGACCACGAGCTTTACCGTGTCTGATTTAAACCAGTCTGTTGACTCTAACAGCGCGATATATGTCACTGTGTACCAGCTGCAGAATGCAGCGGGTGTTTGTGTACTGGTGACTGTTGTGAACTAAATGTGGTTCACGGGGTTAGTGGGGTTGTGTAAGGCGTCAGGTCGCGATAATCTAAAGTAGCATCAGTGGTTTTAACATCTTCTGCTGTTACCTCTGAAGATATGATACGAACAGGACCCGGGCACTGTTTAATCTTTAAATCCTTCAACGCATAAAAGCTAAATAAAAGATCCCATCGAACCCTCAGAGAGCTATTGGTCTTATAATTATTTTTGTAATTTGATATTTGGTTACAACATGCATCTTTTGTTTCCTCCCACACTCTTTGTATTTTGTTTAACGTGATCTGGGTGGTTTCTCCCCGTCTTTGTTGTCAGGTCACGGTGATCGTAGCGGAGAGTGACACCTTCGAGTTCGTCTTCCCGGACAATGAGGAGCTCTCCACGCCCAGTGTTCGTCAGGTGTCTGTGGGGAGCGACAGCGGGACGGCCGTCCTCATTCCCATCAAGCCCCTGGTCCTCGGAGAGATCCCCATCTCCGTGAAAGCCATGTCGTCTGCGGCGTCCGACTTCGTCCGGAGGACGGTGCTCGTCAAGGTGCGGTGAGAAAGGCGCACGGGGGAAAGGCAATAAATAATGTGCTTGCAATGGAGAAGTTGCAAAAATACAACAATGAAAGCAAATTAGGTACATCTGGAGATACAACACAAAAACCAGACCGAAGTGGATTAGCTTAGCTTAGCATAAAGACTGGAAGCAGAGGTAAACATCTAGCCTGGCTTTGCACCATATGCACCTTTCAGCACCTCTAAAGCTCACTGATTGACAAGTAGCATCTGGTTTTTGTTTTTTTAAATCCACGCAAACACCAACGTGTTAAAACAACACCTTTGTGTTTAATGGGGAGTTATTTGCCGCAACTACTGTCTGATATGAGAGTGGTATCAATCTTCTTGTCTAACTTTCCGCAAGAAAAGCAAAGAAATAAACGTTTCACAAGGTGGCGAACTGTTACTTTAAGGCCACAGTTTTTGTCTCAATTTGTATTACAATATTTAGCTTTTAAAACTGCTGGAGTTTAACAGTTATAAATGTACCTGAATGTGTGATATAAGAATACAAGAAAAAATTTAAAATTAAAAAAAATGTATTTAATTGCAGACAAGCTATCAAGCTACTTTTTTTTTTTTTTTTTTTTACACAGCAAAACCATGACACAGAAAATCTTTGCATTTGCATCTGCAGAGCCTGGTGCAATACCTCGAGCATTTGACCAAATTATATGTTTCTACAAACAAGACTATTTCTGTGTGGAATCTCAATTTGTGTGGCAAAATAATCCACATTCAGACGTCCACATATTAGCATTTTTGTGGCTTTCAGCTGCTTCTCGTGGCCTCTGATTGTTCAGGTCTCTTCCCGTGACCTAAGCGTGGAACATTGGTGACTCAATGTTGATCATGTTTCAGGGAAACTGAATCTATGATCAATAACAGAACCAAAAACTCCAACAACTTAATTTCCCTTCTCATATTGTTTAATTTTGATATATTGTCTGAGTCCTGATAAAAGTTATGAAAAATGTTTCAGTTTATTCTTTCCCAACATGTTAATCATCTTGTGGCCCCCCAGATTTAATCGAGTTGGTCCTGAGCACCCGGTTAGGAACCACTGGATTAGTGTTTCGCATTGATATGATTTAATATTTCTATTAAATCTGACGCTTTTAACTGAAAGTGAAACAGCCTGTGAAGAGAGAAGTCAGAGGTTCAGCATCTTGCTCAACAAAACTTCATTGCCAGTGAGATTGGAACCTGTCAGATCGTGTTTATCAGAGCGTCCGTCAAACTGCCACGGCTCCAAAACAAAGAAAAGAAACACTCCTAATGAAATCAAACCTCATCTGCTGCTCCGCTGTAACCCAACAAATCTTGATCTTGTTTTACAGCTCTGGCCTTCCCAGAAATATTACTCAGCATGTTTGTTTGTGTGCTGCGTGTTCATTTTTCACGGCTGTTGGTTCTGCAGGCCGAAGGACTCGAGCAGTCGTTCTCCGCCTCGCTGCTGTTTGAGGTTTCTCCATCGCAGCCCAGTCTTTCCAGACGCGTCGCGTTCACCTTCCCGGCAGATGTCGTTGAGGGCAGCGAGAGAGCTTCAGTGACAGTCGTTGGTATGTAAACACGCCGAGGAAAAACCTTGAGTCACAACCCTGCCGTGGAACCGATCCAGGCTCAGATCATCTGAGGTCGGATTTCTGTAAAACAACGGAACAAAAGAAAACTATCGATTCCTAACTAAAAAGTATATACAAAAAAACAAACACATGTTCCAAGATTCAGCTTATTTTTCCTATGATCCGATAAACTACGGGCCCCTGGATTTGTACCTGCCCCCTTTGTTTATTGTAGATTAAGTACCTCCAAAATTAAAATTGTGTATGTATGACATGTATATTACCGTGAGGGCTGCAAAATTTCTTAATGAAATTTTAGATCATCAAGTCCAAATTTATTGTCATCTGCATAGAAAACCATCGGGAATCTATACAATAAAAGTTCTTCTACCGAGGAATTTTTAATTTAAAACACAAAAAATCCAAAATTTAGCAAGAAAAAGTGTCTGCAGTCGTGTTAGCAGCTCCCTGAAGCTGTACTTAGGCTTCCAGCTAAATGTTAATGTCTGACTTAAATTTAAGACTGTATATAACTGTATATAACAATAATTCCTAATGGTTCCCTTAATTAATCAACAAACACAACCTGGACCTGGATAAGCAGCAGAAAATTGATGAGTGAATGGATTACAGAATAAACAATTAATAAAATAACCAATATATTTTACATAAGGTCAGAGGTCTGGAACAATAATAATTTCAGCAAGTTTTGCTAAAGTCACGTACAAAAACATTTTGTAACTAACACTGCTGCCTATGGCAGGGTAGAAAATTCTTCGTAAAACAAATGTAATACTTTTGAAGGCATTTTATAAAGGAACCTGAAATCAAGTCTTTTTAATGACTTTTTAAAACCTGGAAATACCCTGAGTACAACTGAGGCTGATGGGAGTGTCATTAGTTTTGCAGATATTCAGTCAAAAACCAGAGTATTGAACAAACAGAACATTTTGCCAGATGATGGCGCTAGATGAAAAGTTAAGGAAAGACCAAAGTTATCACAGTTCATCCAAAATGGAACATGAATGTGTGAACTAAATATCATCCGGTAGTTGCCAAGATATTTTACACACGCACAAAACAACAAATGTCAACTTATGGTGCAACATAAATAAAAACCAGTGAAAACCTGATGACCAGCGTCATTGTCGACTAAATCTTGGAATCAAAGGTGCTCAGTTATTTCATGTTGATGAAGTTAAAGTTACCACATTCATTTTCATTTTTTACTCTACAAGTTCCATGAGCCTCACGGCCTTTCATTTTCTGTCTCGTTTCATTATTTCAGAAAGTCGCAAAATACTGTAAAACTGATGTATTCTCCTCCTGCGTTACCAGCATCCGTTGGTTCATTTTATGGTGGTTTGGCCTTAATTAAGAAGAGATTCATGTAGATGAAAGGTTATTTTGACAATTCAGTGGTTTGCAGAAGTAAGAGTCGCAGAAAGGAAACCACAATGTCAGAAATAAAATGAGACCACTTGCATTTGATTGATACAGACATAATTTACTCTCCTGGAATGGCTTTGTTGTCAGAGTTGTAACGGACAGATGCAAACCTACGGTTTGTCTCACATAACGACTCAGACGTGCTTGAAACGTCAGACATGTGTTTGCCAAACAACATGGTTTGTAATGACCAGAGGAAGTTTCTTCCGGTTTTCATGAAACACGCGTGTTCAAACAGAAAGCTGTGCAGGAAGTTAAAGTGGCGCTTCTGCATCTAACAGGGTGCAGATGTTCGACATGAACACGCACGGGCCGCACAACATGCAGCACCAGGCTGCGGTCATAAGTTCCCCTACGCTCAAGTGTTGAACATGGAAAATATTTATAACAACAGTGAGATTTAGCAACTTGAATATCCACCAGTAAGAAAATGTTCAGTGTGCAATCCTAATTAAATAAACACTGAACTGCTGCCGATGGGGATGGCTAACTCAGGCCAAAGCTCACACAGATAATGTCATATTTACAAAACTGCTGAGGATATGGAACACTGGTGCAAAGGGGCACTTTAGGGTCACCGGTTGTTTATGCATTCATCTCATCAAGACTCATCTTTTTAATTTTTTTTGGAAAAACAGACGAGCTGCTAATTATGTGCCAGAGTTCCTTGAAGTAAGCAAATCATCCTCGCCGGAGCGATACATTGAAACAACTAGAACTGCATACCGCAGAGCGCATACCTCCGCCTGGGCCAAATACTGACGAAATTCAGATTCAATTTTAGATTCAATCTAATTACTCCCCGGATCCGTCCCTTTCAATGGATCCGCACCGACACCGAATGGATTCGTCCCTGGCCCAGACCCCATCCCTCCACCAAGTCTGGTGCAAATGGTTAAGTGCTTTTAGCGTAACCCTGCTGACAAACAAAACAAACCAACAAACGGGTGTAAACATAACCTCCTAGGCAGAGGTGATAAACGGTTAGTGTTTTCATGATCATGCTGTTTTGATAATCCAATTTCTGCCCCGATTTTTCCCAAGTGTGGACCAAAAACAGATGCACCTGCTGACAAACTGAAGGTTTCCCATAACAATAAGAGCTCGGTAAAACCTTTGTCTGCGCTTCGTTTGCAGAAGAAAAACAACTCGTGCGGGAGCAGAAGTAACTCTACGGACATAAGCAGCTTGATTTGTCTTTTCTGTATAAATGAAATAATTCAAAGATATGAGGCTGAATTAACATCAACAAACAGTGAAACTCAAAGAGGCCACGTCTGCAGATTTCACAGAAGGCAGAAGTGTGTTACGTGTGAAGGCTCCTCTCATTATTATTCATCTACGACTACTGTGACTGGTTAACTTCGTCTGCTGAGGTTTAATTCAACCAGTGGGATTGCCTCCAGATCAACAAAATATTTGTGACATTAATCTGCTGCTGCAGAAAAACATCTTTTTATTCACAGCTCCTCCGCCCGGCCTGGCGATGTGATCTGACCGCTTAGTTTGGCTCAGTACATGTAAACGTTACTCTTCTCCCCGGTGTTTCTCACCATGTCCGACTCGCCTGGTTTCCAACGGTGATGAAGGTGACATCCTCGGCCCATCCATCAGCGGCCTGGACTCTCTGATCCAGCTGCCCAGTGGCTGCGGTGAACAGAACATGGTCAACTTTGCTCCAAACATCTACGTCCTCCAGTATCTGAGCGCCACGGGTCAGGCTAACCAGGACGCCACAGACAGAGCCAAAGGCTACATGATGAAAGGTAGAGGCCATGGCTTATGTCACAGCAACGAATTCATAAATCACAACGAGAAGATCAGTGGTACAGCTCAGGATTACAGGATTATAATTGGTCGTGTGAATTACGTTTATGTAACCAAATCTCAATACACAAAGCAAGAAATATCTCAGTCTCCAAAATTCTTGCAACAACTTGATTCACTGTCATTTGGAGACAGATTTTGCTTCTCCTGAGTAAAATAATCAGATTTTGGGAGATACCTCCTGACATATATCCAAGTTAAAACAATGTTTGCGCATCTACAGATATGAACCCAGATAATGACGTAATCTCTGCTGTCCCTTTCCTCAGGTTACGAGCGAGAGCTGTCCTATCAGAGAGCGGACGGCTCCTTCAGCGCGTTCGGAGACCAGGACTCATCTGGAAGCACCTGGTGCGTAAGAAAGTAGTTCGTACATTCAGCTTAAGACGCGGACAGAAAACGCCACAAACCCGTTTCTGCTTCTCGGAAACACTGATGAAAGAAACTCCCATCTCCGCAGGCTGACTGCTTTTGTGCTGAGATGTTTCCTGCAGGCGCGGCCCTTCATCAGCATCGACGTCCACCTGCTGCACAAAATGGCGGCCTGGTTAGGATCCCAGCAGGGGGCTGACGGGAGGTTCGAGGAGCCCGGCCGGGTCATCCACACTCAGCTCCAAGGAGGCCTGGATGGGCCCGTCTCCCTCACAGCCTACGTCCTCATCGCCCTGCTGGAGGACAGTGACATCAGGGTGAGAGTCCATAAAACCACCAAACTGCTTCCATAGCACCTTTTGTACAGGTTAGTGCAATTCAAAGTGCTTTAAAGACGACTGACAAGCTGAGAATAAGACAAATATATAACAGTCAATACATAAAAGTCAAAATTAGATGGAGTAAAAACATTAAAAAGGAGACAGATTACAGGAAAATTTCACCCTAAACACTTGATGATGTGATCATTTGGGACATTGGCGCCACAGTGGACGTGAGGTCATAATTACATCCACCACGGAGGTTACGTTTTCACCTGTGTCTGGATCTGGTAAGTTTTTTTTTTTTTAAATTCCCCAATAACCATTTTTAAAAATTTCAATACTGGCCTCGAAACTCAAGTCTCGGCCGGGCTATACTTGTGACCCCTTAAAAACAGGAGAGTGTGCGGCCTCCTTGTGACCCATTATCATTGTTTGCATATGTCTTTATGTTATGACCGGGCCAATCGAGGAATGTCTTTTTTAGTTTATTAAAAAAATGGCAGGCATAAAGAGGTAGAATCGTCCATTAATCCACATGGAATAAAAGCCAAACGTAGAGGAACGATATGAGGTTATGTAGCGTTATTTTCCTGCCGATCCGGTCAATCATCTTGCGACCCCCCCTCAGATTTATCTTGTAACCCCTCGTTGAGGTCCCGACCCCCAGACTGAGAACAATAAACACAAACACTCCTGGAACAGTAATATAGTTTTTATAATTTTTCTGTGTTAACACATAAATGCATTATTTCCTGTGTGTCACTACAGTTTTACACCAGTGTACTATCAGGATAAGGCTTCTGTATTTTTGCTATTGTCAACAAATGTCAAACCAACCAACAATGTGTTACTCTCTCAACACATTCTGACTTTTCCGTTTTGTCTGTGTCTCCCAGCCCCAAGCTCGCTGCTTTCTTCAGTGGGAATGTAACATTTGCGTCACGTGTGAACGTCACTCAAACAGGAGGAAACCGTGCGTTTGTCGGGGACTATTTTCAGCGGCGGATTAATCCACATTTAGTGCCCCAGTCAGTCATTGTGGCAGCAGGACGGTTTTTGTGGGACTGAGTCAAAATAAACTACGGTGTGTGTGTGTGTGTGTGTGTGTGTGTGTGTGTGTGTGTGTGTGCGCGTGCGTATGTGTGTGTGTGCGTGTGCGTGTGCTCGCGGTCATGAAGGAACATGTCGTCCAGAGCAACAGTGCGGCTCATTAATGTGTTTTTAATGGTTTTTGGAAACAATGGAGCTCTGTGGCTCAGAGGAATAATACACATCAGGCTTTGGATCCACAAATAATACTTTTTACTCAAACAGGAACATTCATGGGAGACATTCAGTGTTGGTTCTGGTATTTTCATAGGATTGGTTGACAGTAAGAAAAATATACATTATAACCAAACCGACTCTTTATCCTTTTTTAAAATTACGATAGATAATTTGTTAAAACATTGCATTGGTGTTTACAGATCCTCGAGCGATGGAGAAAACTATCTCTGAACAAACAGGCAGAGATGTCCCGCAGCCACAGCACAGATCGGGCTTTGTAACAAAAAGGCCAGTTGTTTGACTTGATTTTGGCTCTTTGGTGCATGTCTGTTTTCCCCACAGGGATCAATAAAGTTTGATCTTAATGAGCAGTCTCTAAAAACACTGAGAGCGAAAGCTGGGAGAACTAATGTGACCTCAGATGTGTTTGAAAATCCTAACAAGATGAGCGTTTTCGGGTCCAAAGATGTTGCCTCATCCCTTTGCGTCTTTATGATCTGATCTCATAAATGCCATTGAGCTGAACTGACGTCTGACATGCTGCTGCCCCGTTCTCTGTCCGTCAGGCTCAGTATGGGAGCCAGGTGTCTGCCGCCCTGGTCTTCCTGGAGACCCGTCTGGCTCTGGGAGTGCCCAGCAACTACAGCCTCAACCTGCTCGTCTACGCTCTGGCTCTGTCCGGCGGCTCCGGCGCCAGCGCGGCACTCAGCGAACTGACTGGACGGGCAGAGATGAGAGGTGTGATGACTGACTGAGTGTGTGAAATGTGGGGGTGGGGAACTTCAGGAAAGACATAACTTTTGACTCCATAGTTCAAAGCAATAGTTCTACATTTTGGGAAATACCCTTACTTGCTTACTTTCCGAGAGTGAGATGAGAATGTCATTGTCAATATCGTGTCCGTGCACGGAGCTGGAGCCAGGGGGCAATTAGCTTAGCTTAGCATAAAGACCGGAAGCAGAGGGAAACCGCTAGCCTGGCTCTGTTCAAACTTCAAAAGCACGTCTACCGCCACCTCTAAATCTCTCTTATTAGAAATTTGTATCTCGTAAATGTGGTGGAACTACAGCACGTAACACCAAATCATCATGCCTACATTTCTCTGTGTGTGCAGATTAACCCAATGAGAAATCTCAATAATCTCAATAATATTCGATATTCATGACTAAATATGCAGCAATCAAAGTATAGAGTTCAGGAAAAAAACCCCGACCTTCTTTATTATTGACGAGGAACTGAATAATCAGCTTCATCAGGACTGTGTGCCTGTGGTTGGACCAGACTCTGATTCAAATGTTGCTAAATCCCGACTGGTGCATGGAAGTAGAATGACATCAAATAGCCGCCAATCAGAACTGTTCTAATTTGAGCATGAAGCAGCCTGCTAACGTGGTACAGCAACGTTAGCAGCAGGAAAGTGAGGAGAAAGTGTTTAGGCTGGAGATGTTCCATCTCAAAAAAAACCAAAACGTAACTCTCATTGGTTTCAGAGGGCGAATCTTGTGCGTTTCTTCAAGGTTTGTCTTTGTCTTCTGAATCTCTAAAGTGTAATTTTCCTGACTGACCATATTTTAACGATGGCTCTATCTCTTCCGACTGGGATTAGACGGCGTGCCCGTGTGGGCCTCCCCGGACGCCGGCCTGTCATCGTCGTGGCAGCCTCGCTCTGCAGACATCGAGATGGCGTCCTACCTGCTGCTCTCTCAGCATAAACTCGGCCGCGCCGCCGAGGGTCTCGGCCTCGGGAGGTGGCTCAGTCAGCAGCGTAACCACAGGGGAGGATTCGGAAGCACCCAGGTCGGACGCTTTGAGCTTGACCGGGACGGAAAATCATCCAAACTGGAGATATGACAACTTTAATGTGATCGATTCGTTGTGTTAAAGTTGCCAAGCAGAATGTTCCTCTTTATCCATTCTGGTGATATTCTGTATTTTTCTTCCCTTTGTCGTCACCATGAACACACACACGCTGCAGTTCATTTAGACCCAGTCCCACACACACACACACACCGTCCCGCTGCCACAAATACTCAACCGAGCAGCTGTTTTGGGAAAGTACTGGCTCCCTTTTGAAATGAAACTACATATCTGTGAGCTGTTTTTAAAAATGTGCGTCTCCGGTATGAACCGATGGGCTCGGAGCTGAGAGGCACAGACAGGTGAATCACTACCTTTTATGTTGCATTACTGCCACCAGCTCCCTCTGCAGAAATATTCACTTCGCATCCACTCTGTCTCTGAGGTGTATGTGCATCCCTGTTGCCGTCGGGCTGTTGGCACGTCTGATAAAAACACCGAAACAAAAACAAACCTTACTCAACCTTTAAGCATTTAAGGCTCTTCAGTTTCGGACAACCGGATTTATGCAAAAGGAGAAATTCCCGTCTGTGCCACTTCCGCTTCCAACTGTGGCTTGTTTCACATCAGAGGCAGACTGTGGCTCTCTGTGCATGTGGTGACTGAAATGTGATTAACCGCCTAGAATGCGTGGACACTCATGCGCCCACAAACACACATGGCAGATGCTACGGGGAAACGCGAAAATCTAAATATTGTGTCAGTGGCTCCAAACACAGCACACTGAATAAAGGTTTTTCTCAGGCAGGCAAAAATTCCTCAATTTGACCACAAAAACAGATGCGCAGACACATGTGAAATGGCAGAAATGCAGCTTCACTCACACACAAAAACATACACAGCTGTAAACAGGAAGTCAGGGGCAAATATCAAAGCGAGTCCCTCGGTTACTGAACCGCAACGGAATATTTTGGAGCAGATGTGTGAGGTTGAATCGGACGCACACAGATATGAATTGACTTCTCTTGCTGTCCCCTCAGGACACAGTCCTGGCCCTGCAGGCTTTGTCCACCTTCGCGGCTCTCGGCCGTTCTCACGACTTCGACCTCACCGTCGGGGTGAACGCCGACGCGTCGACCGCCGTCGCCTCCTTCCACGTCCACCAGAGCAACTTCCTGCTCCAGCAGAGTCAGCAGGTACGCCGAGACCAGAGACCACACGTGTGATCTAAACATGATACATAACTGATCTCCGAGCCCAGTCAGCAGTGGAGCTAAAATATAAAGTTTTTCCTGAGGGCGCCATCAAAATCTGAAGGACTCATCCTCTGGGATTGTGGCACTTTGGCTTAAAGATTAGAACTTTTGGCTCGTGACCGTCTAAAATGAAGTAATGTCTGCTTTTGATCCCCTGTCACAGGTTGTGGCCTCACTAGTGTGTTAATGAGGTGTGAGCGCTGGGATCATTCCCTGATCCTATAAGGTTTACCTCAAGACTGCTTAGGGGGATCCTGACCCCAAACTTGGGAACCACAGGATCATCAGTGGATTACCCAAAGTGCTTTGCAATTTCTCATTCACCCGTTCACTGGGCTTGATGGCAGCGCGCTACCATTCACCCATTGGTCACTGCTCGATTAAAATAAATGCAGTCATATGGGGACAATGAATTTCCACACACAACACAGCTTAATAGAAATCAATCGAAGGAGGATGGTAGTTCTTTACCAAAATGGACAGATGGACCAACTGACTGACCAACCGTCATTGTCATCTTGGTAATGAACGGACTGATGTGGAGGTAGGACACAGAAATCTGGAGGCAACATCTTGTCTCATCTTGTTGCGTTTCAGATCGAGCCAGAGGGGGAGCTGCACCTCCAGGTGACTGCAGAGGGTCGTGGACTCGCTCTGTTTCAGGTACCACGACAGAAATCTTTTAACTCTTATGGAAACTTCTGCTGATCAGTGAAATAGTTTTGTCACCACCGCAAAAATCTAGCGTGACTCCAAACCCCTGAATCATCCGCCACGTCTCAGATGTTGTCCTGTAATTCAAAACACCTTCCGTCACGACTGAAATGACGTTGGCAGGTCGGATACTTGACTTGCTACTGATCATGCTTTTCAGAATTTGAGTCCTTGAAGCCCCAAGAAAACAAAAGTGAAATGATCTGCCAACAGAGAAACAATATTGAAAGGGTTTCCAAAGACAATCTTCTAAAATCTGGTTTCATTTTTCTTCATTCTGATGCAGAATTAAAAAAAAAAAAAAAAAAATGTCTGAAAAAACCTTGCTCACTCAATCAGATGTGTTTGGGTGTTTTTTTATTTGGATGATTCTGTTACTCTTGTTGGGAAAAGTATAAGAAAATTGTAAAAGGTGTCATTGAAACAGTAAAACCATTTGCAGGAAATCGAGACTGTTTCAAAACCATTTACGAGTGACGGCGGCTTTGGAGCTTGTAAACGTAACGCAGTAAACGTGAAGGCGTAAAAAAAAGTTTAACATGCAAGGGTCTTGAGTCCATGACAACAGCACCCCCCGTTGGTCACATGACATTACGAACGCCTTTAAGTCTTAAGGTGCTATCATCCAACCGGACTGAGCCTCTCGGTGCTTGGGCCTTTCTCTTGTTGAACAGTCTCAGTCTGCTTTTCCCTCCTGTCCTTAAAATGCGCCTCCTCTCATCCCTCAGCTGAACGTGTTTTACAACGTCAGGAGTGAGGAGCTGCTGGGGAGGAGACGAGAGGCCGGCGAACACGGCGCGTTTCATCTGTACCTCCAGCTGTTTGACACAGAATTAAACTCAGCACATCTGTACATCTGCAGCAGGTGGGCGGCCCGGCTCTCTGACAGCTGTTCCCGGTCTGTCTTTTTTTTTTCTCTCTCCCCGGATCTTTCTCCTCTCAACCCAATCGGTCGAAGCAGGCGGACGCCCAAACCGAGTCTGGTTCTGTTGGGGGTTTCTCCCCGTTAAAGCAAGCTGGCGCCAATTGCCTGCTCACGTTCGGAACTGTTGGGTTTCTCTCTATAATTTGCAACCAGACCCTGTCAAGTAGCTTGACATAATGTATGTTATGATTTGGCGCTGTATAATTAACGTTGAAATGAATTGAACTGAACTGAATTGAATCCTCTTTCCTTTTTGTTCACATACCCGACGGCATGATGCAACATAACAATCAACAACATGTGCATGATGTCTGCCAAACGTTTATGACATCTTTTTACGGCCAATAAAACATAATCAGTCAAAATGTAAGTCAATACGATCATAAAATAGCAGCTGTCAATTTGAGAAAAAGGGGTTACATAGAAACAAAACTGAAAAATGATGTCTGTGAAGATTCTCAGTCATGCAGGTCACGGTCTTCTGTGAGCGCTATGTGAAGGCAACTGGACCTTGCTTGAAGTTCTTGAAGACGTTTGGCCTCTCGTCCGACGAGTGGGGGGGTGCTTATCCTGGCTAAATACCTGGTACCCCCAACTAGTCCGGTAGAACTGAAGGAGCCTTTTCGGATGACGGGCGAAACGTCTTCAAGAACTTCGAGCGAGTCCGGTTGCCGCCGCGCTTACAGCACTGAAAAGTGACTAAATTAATGTGCTTCAGATGAATTACGTTCTACCATTTGTTCGCTATTTGCTCCGTAAAATGAGGGAATGTGCTGATAAATATGAGCAACAGGTTTTAAATTTGTAAAAAAGAAAAAATGTAATAAAATAAATAATAAAAATAGAATAATACAATTATTTTCTGTTGATTTTAATGTAATTAAATGCATTTTATTTCTAATATGATCAATGTATCATCAGCAAAATGTTAAATAAAATAACTATTAAAAATTAAAATAAAAGGACAAACAAATAAAATAAATATTTTAATGTATTTTAAAGTATTAACCTAATAACTCCTAAATAAAATGATGATCAAAATGTTATTCGAATGATGTTATAGAGTAGCAGTTTTCCTGCTGTCCAACATGTTACACCTTACTATTTTATTTTCAGACGATGATATCTGACATTAGAGTCTGTTCCTGCAGTTGGACATGGATGAAGTCCTGTTAATTTATTTCGCCAGACAA
This sequence comes from Xiphias gladius, assembly GCF_016859285.1. Classification (NCBI taxonomy): domain Eukaryota; kingdom Metazoa; phylum Chordata; class Actinopteri; order Istiophoriformes; family Xiphiidae; genus Xiphias; species Xiphias gladius. The sequence continues at coordinate 2,484,386 of NC_053403.1, read as the reverse complement.
ATGAAATGCTCCATATCCCGGTGATGTAGCCTTCTGACGTCCTGACATTGTTGCGTTGCCCTCTGCAGCCTGTCAGGGGGTCTGGGTCTGAGTGCGACCGGCATGGCCGTCCTGGAGGTGGGTCTGCTGAGCGGCCTCGGCCTGCCACCGGACGGCATCCAGACTGACGGCGTCGTCAGGAGAGTGGAGGCGCGGCCGGGGAAAATCATCCTGTACCTGGACTCTGTAGGTGTTAGCGAAACATTCTGTACCATAGACACCCTGTACTGTGTCTGACTGTTGTTTCTCTGTCTGAAGCGTAAGACTGGAATACAAAATGTAAACGTGTTTCCAGGTGACGACAGATGAGCTGTGTCTGCTGATTCCTCTGGTCATGGAGTATAAAGTCGCCAAAGTCCAGGAGGCAGCTGTTCTCATCTATGATTATTATGAACCAAGTAAGGCCACGGTCCGCTAATCATTCTCATTTGTACAGCTTTAGTGCAGGTACTGCTCCTAATGCTCGGGCTACTGCACAGAAGGTACACAGGTGTCTTTTTGCAGGGGAAAGACGGCTCAGTTCCAGGGTTGTCCCTGCGTCCCTCTAACGGGACGGCAGAGAAGAAGCTGCACTGAGTGTTTATCCGAAACAAACTGGAGCGGCTGTCTTATAATTATGGAATCATTATCTTCTCAAACAGCCCACAAAATGCTTCCGAGCAGTTGGCATTACTTATACTGTCTGGTTGCACCGTCCTCTTCTCCGGTGGTTTAGCGGCAGTGACTGGGGACCTAGCGCCACCCTCTGTTTATCCCGACGAGCAGGCTCCTAATATTTGCATGACACATGGTGAAATTTGCATTTTCTTTTTCTGAGTTTCTGGACGTTCGGTGAAAATTTGTGATCTGTTTGGATGGAAACCTAGGTAGCGTCCAAACAACCTACAAGTTAGTAGTGTTTCTGCAGGAATTGCTTCATATTTCATATTTTCGTTCCGTTTCAGCAGGTATGCCGCTTAATTGCACCGAATCGAGTTTGCTGATGTGTCAGTTGGACTAACAGCTACTGAGGAATAGCACGTTCCCTTTCTGATCAATGACACATCTCAGTCCAAGTCACTTTTATTCATACACCACAAAATCACAGATTTGCCTCAGAGAACTTTACAGTTTGTGCAGCATTTGACTCCCCCTGGTCTTAGGTCCTCTTCCTCAGGTCTGCCACGCCGTCTTTTTTAAGACTGAAAGTTGAAATGTCCAAATTTTACACATGCCAACTTTACGTTACAGAAGCACAGACACGGAAAACCTGATAGAAACCGTGTTCGACCTTTGACTTCTGACCTCTCACTCCTTCTTCCAGGACGGAGGACGGCGAGGACGTATAAGTCAGAGTGGAGGAGTGATATGTCCACCTGCTCCTTCTGTGGTGACGGCTGCAGTGAGTGCAGAGCGGACGACTATCGTCAGCCCAGCGCTGCGTCGCACGGCGGCCCAAACCTCCCGCTGACCGGTTTGCCACCTGCTCTGCTCCTTCTCTTCATCATCTTCGGCGTGTAAATAGAATTAAACAAACCCTGGTTCAGCTTTAGACGTATAACTTTGTCTGGACCAAATTTTTGTGGTAGTTGTATTTCTACACAGGTAAAGTGGCTGCGTTTACATGCGCTGTGCGACATGACTGGTATTTTTAAAAGTCTCAAAAAAGTGTTTTGGTTCCTGTCGCTTCACTGTGCACGACGATGTAAGTGCAGAGTTGGTTTTCACATTCATCGGCTGAAATAACTGAACCTCTGAACTGACCTAAAATCTCAGGTTCACACCTGGACGTACCTGCCGGGATTTGTGACACCACAACTAGTTTGGAGCCAGTGTGAAACGTATAAAAGTGTGATGGGGAAATTTGAAACCTCCAGTGCACATACACTGAAAGCGGACTTTACAGTGAAGTAGGAGCCATGACTTATGTCCAACATTTAAACTCTTCAAACTCTGACTGGAGAGCAGCTTTTAAATTCCCAGGTTAAACTTAATTTTAATGGTGTTTCACATCTGTAAAGTGGAATATTTACATTCAGGGTGAAACATATACGTTCCTTTATTGGGAGTCTGAACTTGAGAGAACAAACCGAAACTAAAAGAGTTGGGAGTTTATGTTAGGGGAGACCCACTTTGATGTCCACTTTAGTTAGTTAAGTGCCTCAGAAAAATAAGGACAGATTCAAGAGGGAAACATTTCACCTGCTATAATGCCAAAGTGAACCAGGTAAGGGAAGTTTTGACCGAACCAGTAACAAGCCAGCTGGATTTTAGCCACGTTGTCCCCTCTTGTTCAGAGCTGGATTAAAAAACAAAGAGCTCTACAGAGATTTAAGATCCAGTAATTGATATTTTTGATGTTAACATTGAAAATCAAATCAGTTAGAAGAAACGTTTGCTGCATGGTTCGGACTCAGCCGTCTTGTTTCCAGCAGAAGCAGCTGTTTTTAGCGAAAAAGCTCTGATAAATCCAGCTCCAAACAGCAGACAGACAAAAACTATCCAGATATTTTTCTCAGGAGATGGTGGAGACCAAAACAGAGCCAAAAGGAGAGTGAATATGGACTAACATGCATCAGACGGACAAAAACAGGAGTCCAAATTAATGATAATGTTGCTCAATAACTGCTGGATGTGGAAATACGCAACTGTTGGCTAACACGTTGGTCAAAGCAACTTAATGGGTTTACGGTATATCAGGGCGTCTTTCAATCCTCTAGTGGTAGAAATTTGCTTTGTACACCTTTAACAAATATTTTACAATGTCAAGTAACCGTTTTTGATGCTGCGATCCGTTCTGGCTTTGGTCCAGGCGGAATTGTATTGGATGTGTGTTTGGTTTTACAGTGAGACTCCACTTCTGGTCTGATTTCGATCCATCGATTCATCATAATGAATCTTTTTTTTAGCTTATTTGTCGGCCAGCTGATCTGATGGGACAAGAAAAGGAGCGGCAGGGCCGTTTGGCATGATTTATAATACCGTAGGGAAAATATCTGTAGAAGCAGGAATGGCAGTGCCAACAGCAGCTGTGTCATGAAATAAAAAACATTATGTGCGTCGAGCCTGAATCATGAATGAATTATGAAAATATTCTTTGCAGCTTTGTTCTATTTTGTGTTCAAGGGAAGGAAGGAGCAAACTTGGCCAAATTTAAAGTACCCATTGTCTTTTTCTCACAGACGTCTGGTGAGCTCATGTTTTTCTAACTCTTGAACAACTTGTAGTCTTCAGACCCGACCGTCGGGATGTAACAATCCAGGATCCAGGAGCAGATGTGATGAAGAGTTGACGAGTGGTGACGCTTGGAAATCGGACAGTGTCGTGTCCTGATGAGTTCACTCAAGGACATAAGCCTTCGTACGCCTCTGCTGTATGACGCACTTGAGGTTCAGGGCAAACAATTTTTTTTAATTTATTTTTCTGGCTCGTTCACATGATCGACAGGCATCTCAGCCCGTTACATTCATCTGCGGTGGCTGCTGCTTGCCAACACCACCTCAGCTCTACTGAGCTGAAATCTGTTAGCGAAAAAGGAAACAGGACAGAAAGCTGGGCCAAAATAACCAATGTACAATGAAAAAAATCCTAGTTTTTGCATATGTCATGTAATTTCCTTTCCGAATTCATCCCGTGACCCATTTTAAGTCTTTCCGTGATCCCTAGAGGGGTCCTGACCACCAGGTGGAGGAACCAGCAGTGACAGAGGACAGTAGCAGCCTCACAGCTTTTCTCGCCCTCGTCAGACTAATGACAGAAGGTAAAACGGCACTAAACAATCGATTTGAAAGATTTACTCTGTGGACATTAACCTCGGTGGGCGGAGTGGCTTTAATCAGACTGTGACCGTGACGAGAAAAGCGTCCAAACACAAGCAGGAGCATGAGCGGCGCTTGAAGGCCTCCCATAAATCTGCATAGAGGAGCAGGCATGCAGCCTAACGGTGCAGGAGCACGATAAATCCCTGCAACAATCACGGTGACGGAGGCATAAACATTAACGACGCAGCATCATAACTTCAAAAGATCCTGCGATGATGGACAGCTTGAACCTTCCAGTCAAAACAGCGAGCGGAGCTGAGAATATCTGACCCACATGTGGATGTGAGAAGCGGGTGGGATCGGTACCGCCGGCTTTTTATGGCCTGAAACGTTCCGCCTCATTACAGCCGACCTCCGCTCGGGGTGAACAACGTCCCGCAGGTTTTTTTTTTCTTGGAGGAAAAGTCAGCCCAAGTACTGCGAGCATTTGATACCAGTTTGGGATCTGTAAAGTGTACAGTAGCCTAGCGTAGCCTAAATTGAGCTGGGTATGGTGTGGGCCTGTAGGGCTGCATCAGCTGACTACATTCCCACGGCAACATAAATCCAACCCATCCTTTAAATCATGGTGGTCTATCATGGCTGCTGCCACTCCTACAAGCCAGGCTTTTCATTTTGTTTTTTTGCTGCTGCTGCTGCTGCTAAGATAAAGCACTTCTTAAAGCCCTCACCGCCGCAGCATCCACCTGGGAAGTTATCGTCGTCACGAGATAGAAAAACAAAAGTGTGAAACTCACACTTTCCCTCTGAGAAGGAAGCAGTTTTGGATTATTTCGGACGGAGCGGATCTCACAGCCAACACAGATCAAAAAACCACCACGCTGGACCAAGCGCGCTCCGCGCTCAGCCTTGAGAGTGCGTATCAGATTCTGTGAGAATATAAACACGACCGCAGAGGCCAAACATTTTCTCCAAAAGCACCGGCCTCTCGATGCATCATCTGTCAGCGAGCAGAGCCGCACCACATGTACGGCACCGGTCAGTCAACACATGCGCTGCAGACCGCTCTGCTCATTCTCATGGACATCAGACAATGCAAGAATGTCACAGTTGCACTGCGCCGGCGCTACCATATTTCAAGAGAGCGCCGCGGACGAAGGAGATGAGTCATCAGAACGGGCATCTGGGTTCCATCAGCGGCTGGAGCTGGACCAGAAAAGTTGTTTCTGTTGGAGAAAAATCTGACAGCGCACTCGAAAGCAGGAAAAGAGCCTTTTCATCAACCATTCAGAGGAGAATGAGTGAAAGAAAATTGAGGAAATGGGAATTTTTTTTTTTATGATTGCATGATAGAAATGACTGATACTGTGTACAGAGTCTTCGGTTATTAGACTCTGATAATTCTGAAAATCGCATTAATGTCGCATTCATTCGTTCCGAACCCCCTTAAAATGACTAAAGGGATTAATGGATTGTGGAGGATGTAGATGAATTGCATATTATTTCTTCAGTCCATTGTAATGTCGTACTAAATGTAGAGAGCCGGTAACTGGCCAGTAACACCAGTAAAGCTCCTCCAGTGCCCTGGTCCACTCACACTGGCATTTGCACTGCATCCGGACTCTGTGGGTGGGTGTGTGCGTTTGACCGACTGACCTCTCCCGCGCCCCCCCGGTAGTTTCGCTGCACCTGTTAGGCCTTTTTTTGCTTCTTATTGGTCGACTGAGTTTGCTGACGTCACTCGATTACCGCCAGCGCTCCGCCCGCCCTCAGCCCCAGCAGTGGTTTAAGTAGCGGAGCTGGAAAAAACTCCTGCACGGCTTCTAGGCGGCTCGTGGTCTTTTATTAACGGCACGATGGATCAGGTGTACGGGTGTTCCCAGCAAAGTGCCCGGTCAGTCTATATTCTATTGTTGGATGCAGAGATGTGTAAGCATCCCTTTAATGTTGCAGCCGGCACAGCTGGGGCCAATGTCCACTGCTTTGTATGCTGCTGGATAGCTTAGTGTTTAATAATACATCATATAATAATTAGTTGATCATATTCTGTATTAATATTTTCATCCTGCAAAGTAACAAGTAACTGCATCTGTCAAATAAATGTAGTGGAGTAAAAAGTACAATATTTGTATCCAAACTATAGTGGAGCAGAAGTTTAAGTACTTCACCTGAATCACTCAAGTACTTATTCATTTATTTTACCACTTTTAAAAAGTCCTTCACTTTATTTATTTACAAAGTTTTAGGACATTTTTCCTACTTTACCTAGAAGTTGTTTTTTTAAAAACAACATAATATTGATCAACCAACAGACCAATTTTTCGTGAAGGGGGCTGAAATATTTTTAAAAATTTGACCAAGGCTAAAAAGCTGCGTTAGACAGTGGCTGAGCAAACTGTAACAAACAAAATATTTGCAGCAGGATCTAGTTTTCGTTAATTGTCCCTGTATGAGCAGAGACGAGCCACCAGAGAGGACGAAGCTCCGTTTTCTGGAAACAAAAAAGGATCCAGTCACTTCCACCGCTTCCTGGTGTGTGGGACGTGTAGACGGTTCTGAAGCTCGTCAACGCAACATGTGTGAACGATCACGCTCGGCCCGGACCGGTCTTAAAACAGTGGTTCTGTCCTAAAAGCATCCACGGGAGGTGACAGATACGGGCCGTGAAACGACTCCCCGGTTCGCTCCTTCACTTTTCCCCGACACGTAAGAATCGTCACTGTGCAACGCCACCATTACCGGTCACATAAGTGGAATCCACACGTCAATTACAGTCTGGGTTTTTTTTAACTTAAAGTAATGTACATGCTATGGAAACTACTTTTATGCACTTTATGTACGAAATGTGCTTTATAAATATCATCAAGAGATCAACACGCCGTCATATTAAAAGTGATTTGCTTGTTCTCTAACTAGAGAAAAATGACTCATCCTCTTTAAGAATTCATGTGCCTGCAGATGATGAATTCCCTCCGATAATCGAGTTGTTTGTCACCTTTTGTGAATATTTCAAGTCATTCAGCCTGTTCAGAAGAAAGTCTCTGGACACAACCCGACTTCTGTACCATCTGTACGTTGAGGTCGGTTGAACGTGGTTTGTGGAACAATTATTTGAGTAAATCATTTCTGAAATGAGATGTTTACCCTTTGCAGCAGTGATGCCAAATCACACAACTTTAGGGCAACAGCTTCCCTTCACCCTCTAATTGGTAATAACGTCTCTCACATCTTGTACTGTTACTGTTTCTTAAAAAAAAGCTGACGGATAAAGTCAAGTTCTTTAGCCTCCCATGAGCACTGCCACTGGCCCCTCCACGGCTCCCAGCTCCACCACTAGGTGGCAGGCTTGTCTCAGGAAAAGGAAAACTGCTGTGAACTCCAAACGACAACTTTCCATGACACAAAAGGTAACAACGGGAAACTTTTTATAGAGGCTTTCACATGGGCTGCATAAGTTGAGGCTGTGTGAGAGTCGAGCCTCTCTGGCTGCCACCGTTAATGGGAGGCAGATGGACCTGGCCTGCACGCTGCAGACTAATGAGGCAAATATGGAATCGGTGGAGGTTTCACACAGGCAGGCAGACTGGATGCTGATTGTATATTTTGCTGTGTTGCTGTCAAACAGAGAGGAGAGACTGATCCATTTATTCTGCTCAGACTAATGCAGCTTGACATTTAGAGACTGTTCAAAAGAAGGTTTGGGGGTGATCAAAACATCATGGATCTGCAGGAGATTAAAAGGTGACGGTCCTACTTTTGAACACTACAGTCACATTGTCAGCCCCTATTTTATACCAGATTTTTAATTTTTTTTAAATGTGTGTATTTCCAAGAAAAATAACCTTCACGTGGTCCACAATAATATGGAAACAAGCTGATGTTGTCTGTAAACCGAGCTGCTATTTTACAGCCTACTTTGCAGTTTGAATGCGGATTTAACTGAGCCACACTCAAAAGGCAGAGCTCCACAAAGCGGCCCCCGGAGAGGATGAGGTCAAAGCTCAGAAACTCGTTACACAAGCCTGAAAGATTCGGTCTGGTGTTTGAGATGGCGACGAGGACGCCAGAGGATAACACACACAATGTTGGTGATGAGTTTTCGCTTCAGCCCGTACAGGTAGAGACACACACACACGCACACACCGGTGTTTGAACTACAGTCTGTTTAATCAGAGGAAGGTTGACAGAGTGTCTTAAGACCGGATTCTGCCTCGTAGTGTTTTACATGTTCCCACTGACAGTGAAGGAAGGAGGATTCAAATCCTTAACGCTGCTCTGGTCAGTATTTTGGCCTCTCTCCAGCAGCACGGCTCTATGGATGCAGACGAGTCCAGACTGAAATATCTCCACCACTTTTCGATTTATTTCCATGAGGTACTGTAGACATTCATGTTCCCCAGAAACCTACTGACTTTGGTGCTCCTCCACCCGCAGGTCAAAATTCTTTTAACTTATTCCATGAAATATCTCAACATCTGCTAAAATATTGTGCAAAATTTTTGGCACAAAATTTCGAGACATTCCTCCCCCTCAGAATGACTCGCAATACCTTTTCATCCAGCGCCGTCTTCGGGTTGAAGTTTCAGTTTGTCCAATGCTTTGGTCTGTGACAAAGTTCCTTCCAAGCTAACGACGCTCCCGTCAGCCTCAGCTGTTCTCTGTGTTGAGCGCTAAATAGCGAACGTTAGCATGCTAACACGCTAAACCGGGATGGCGAACTCGGTAAACATTGGACCTGGTTAAAATCAGAATGTTAGCATTGTGAACTGACAGTAGCTCAAAGCACCACTGTGCCTCCGTGGCTGTTGACTTCTTATGTTAACAATTGCTCAAATTACTGCAGAAAACCAAAAACAATGAGCTGAAAGAAGCTTAAATGCTTTATGAAGCTGAGGAGAAATGCAGAGTCGAATTCTTTTTGTAGGTTTGTCACTATGAGTGACACCTTTCACGTTAAACTGATGCGTTCAGTATCAACGTCTCTGCGACTTGCCTAATATGTAAATGAACAACATTTCCTCATAACGCTGAGAGAAATCATAATCCGCTCGCAAACACGCTCTGATAGAGCCACCGTCCGGCGCCTGCTCAGCAGCAACCGGCAGACAGACCCAGTCAGAGACCAGCTGGTGACCATGGCGGAGTATTATGCAGCTAAAGAGCCACATGTTTCCCTCTGGAGCCGGTGGAGACCGAAACCGGAGCTAAAAGGAGAGTGAATATTGGAAAGATAATGTTGCTCCACATTCTGCAAATGAGCCACTATTTGCTAACAGTCGCGCTTGTGTTTACAGATTGTTTTACTGCCCTAAAGTGCCCCAAAAAATAAATGAATGCCAGTTTAACTACAACAAAAGGATCAGTGCTGCAGTCCAAGTCCTCAACGTTTTACTTTACTCAAGCATCTAAATTAAAAGTACTGATTGTGGAGAAGAGTTTATTCTACATTTGGCTTGTATCTTCAACGATTTAGCAACACTGTTCTGCTGATCCAACTCTGGCATATGTTTTCAAAAGTTGACCTTATATATCATCTCTGTAACAGACAGAACGAACCTTTCAGGCCAAGTCTTAATTGATCATCAGTGCAGCTGACAGTTACATGTTTCTCAGTGTTGGCCTCATGTTTGGGAGTAAATCTGTAACCTCAGACACCCCAGTGGCTCTAATTCTCAGTTTTGTGTTTCAGTGTTATGTTATCTCCGAGGGGCGGCCAGCAGGTCTCTGCTCGACTTACTGGTGGCAGCGGTTTTAATAAGACCTGGATCTGACAATCCCTGATGGTTCTCAGGATGTGATCAGCCCGCCAGTTTGTTTTCTTTGGTCTAAATCAGAATGGAAGAGTTAGATTTTTTTTTGTTTGTTTGGCTCTTTCAGCTTCAAACTGACCAATTAGAAGCAGACCAGTTTTTAAATCAAACTCATATTTTATTTATTGGAAAGTTTTGGCAGCGCATCATCATGCCGGGAGTTTTTGGTGGTTTGATGGAGTCAGAAACAATCTGGTTCCCGTCAGTTCGGCTCTGGACGATGGAGCTGGCTGCTGTAATTTATCTTCGCTGATGGAACACATGAAGAAATAGCTGAATGCTTTTGCTTGCTTGGATTTCCAAGCATACATATATATATATGTGTGTGTATATATATGTCTGTGTATATATATGTATATATGTGTGTGTGTATATATGTATATATATATATATATATATATATATATATATATATATATTTATATATATATATATATTTTTATATATATATATATATATATATATATATTTATATATATATATGTGTGTGTGTGTGTGTGTGTGTGTGTGTGTGTGTGTGTGTGTGTGTGTGTGTGTATATATATATATATGTGTGTAAATATGTTGTATTTCACTGTCTAGTGTCTTTTCATGACATTGGAGGCTTTGCCCTTGATGCACCGTGAAATGGGAGGACTGAAAGTATGTGTTTCCTCCCTTAAATATGAAAGCCCATTCTTGACCTTGGTAATAGACTGTGAGATGCGACTGAAAACTCCCGGACCTTGACTTCGGATTATTTTCTCAGTTTTATTGTTAAACCTGAGACGACACGAAAGCTTGCACACACTACGTATTTGCGTATATTGCAGTGCCCTGCGGTCGGCAGGAACGTGAACCTTCTCACCCCGGAAATATACGTTGTTTTGTGCAAAACTCTACCAACTGTAAGAGATCAAAATCTGCATTAAGCCGAAAACCGGAGAGATCCGAAGATGTGTTTTATAAACTGCACTGAATTTGAAATTTCTTTGCTTCTCCCAGCGCTCTGTCACTCACTGAGTAAAACTGGGAGGTAAAACTCCACTTGTCTGGCACCTGAGGTGACAACAACAAACCACAGAGACATTTGCAAGTGGTTTGTGTTCTGGTGTGAGTTTAGACTGAGCTTCCGTTCAGAGAAGCTGATCTATGAGGCCTCGCGGGTGTCGGCAGCGCGGAGTCTCTTCTTTTTCTGGGTGCGTTCAGCCTCCGTCTGTTCTTTCGTGGAGCGCTACGACGTACAATGTGAAGCAGTATGATTGGCTGAAGATGTGTTTCAGTCACGGTGGTAACTCCCAGTAAGGCAGGACAAGCCAGGATGTATCGGTCATTCTGGCAGCTCTCCAGGAACTAAAGAGCCAATTATCATTGTTTCCTGCATGTAAACCACTTTGTACAAACCATTTCAAACAGTCTGAAAACTGGTGTCTGAGTCCAAGTAAAAACTTGGCCGACGCTGATACTCATTACATCACTGTAGAGCTTTCAACCACAGCAAATGGTCTCATTACTTTACTATTTATGTCACAGTGATGCGAAACATGCATCTGTCGCCCTTTTCCCTGAGATTGCATGAAACATTTATGATTTTGGCGCGACTCCTGTATGTTCCTCACGTAAAAAAAAAAAACAGTGCAGAGGTTCTTTTCTTTCGTGTTTCCTGAGAACATTTGACCGGAGAGCACAATGAATCTGACACGCGACAGCAGAGATGTTGATGTAACATGTTCGTCAGGAGCTCCTCCGAAGGAGGGAGATTTAGGATCGCAAACATCAGAAGGGGCCGCCGATGGGTGGAAATGATACAGTTGCGTCGCGTCACGTAGAGTTAGAGCTGCGCCGTGAGAAGACACAGCAGCTGCTCTTCGATGGATTTCTGACGAAGAAGCCCTTGCACTTGTTTGCTGTACTCAGTCTGGAGGAATGAGACCGTCCTGCTACTCCAAACACACTTTCTGTCCGTGTGGGCCGAAGTCTCGTCACACTGACACTTCTTTACTTCAAACAAGTAAGGAGACACTGTGCGATAACATCTACCAAATCTGCCAGAAACCTCGCACGGAAAAAACCTTCCTTTTGGTCGGAGACCAAGTGCGGTGTCCAAACCGCCGATCTGGTGTCGTGTGGTGCCGATCATGACCGAGAGCGGGCTGGTCCGTCCGCCGCTCTGACCCGGCGGGAAGCGCTCGCCTCGTCGCGAACAGTCACCGAGAAGTCCTCCCACCGCCCCCTCTCTGCTTTTTAAACCAGCTCGCTCGCAGTAACACAGCCCGGGGGTTAATGACTCAGAGGAGCCAAAACCCATTAGAGCGTTTACTTTCCACTACAGATCCACATCGTGCTTTACAAGTGGTCCTGCGGAAGAAGAGCCCAAATACCGAAAAAGATAAAGCACCAATGTCACAGCAGAAAAATGCGGGTTACATTCCTGCATTCAGGTGAGTACGATCGGTAAAAATGCACTCAAGCATCGAAAGTCACACTGGTGACTTACTGATGCATTCGTAATGAAACCCCCCCCCAACTGGGGTTATGAGGTCTGTTCCTCCCAGTGGGTGACAAACCTGGTGTCTCCACTTTCAGGCTTTTTAATGCATTTCAGAGACGATGAGTGGGTTGACTGTGGAAAAACTTCCAACGTGGCATCAACCAGACAGACACAAGGTTTTTAACATAACAGGGTTTCTCGCCTTGCTAAGTAGAACAACCTTGTATCTTCAGTTCATCTGACAGCATGGAAATCGCTTTGAAAATGGAAATACAAGGTTTTTTTGTGCCCCGTCGAGTTGTTTTATCATCTGTTTTATTGGTGGGAGAAGGATTCAGATCCTTAGCACAAGTAAAAGCAATTGGTTGCACTAATTTTGCAGAATGACCCCTTTTGTACTTCTTTTTCTATACTTATTGTATGAATAACTAATGGCTCCAGTTGTCAGACAAATGTAGAAGAGTAAGAGAGTTCAGTGTTTCCCTCAGTAATGTGGTGAAGTTTTTGCCGACGTGTGTGGTTTCCAGAGGTTGAACCCTAATAACTCTGGTAAACCCCAGACTTTCCCTCTCGTCCAACCGTGAGCTGGTGCTGATCGAAACATCTTGACAACTATCCGGTGTATTGAGACACGAGATGTGGTACACACACATTGATCACGACACACCGGGAGGCCGTTTGACATTTTACCCAGAGAAACAAAAAAAAAACAAAAATAAATAAATAAACAAATTGGTATGAGTCTATATCTGGCACCGGTACAGTGGAAAATCAGCACGAGCAGCTGCAGGGAACCCGGCCTCGCTCCGGTTCTGGGGGAAGGGGGCTGGTATCCGCGCACCAGCAGCGAGCCGAGGGCACGGGTAAGTCTGCTTAAATGTGCAAACATCTTCCCAAGAATGCTCATTTGTTTGCAGTTAACGGTGATGTAAGCAGAAGGCTGAGCAGTGATTTATGAATGGAGCCGTAAAAGCGAAGACGGGATCGTCTGCAGTCCAGCGAATTTAGAGGGGGGGGGCGAGGTGAAAGGTCAGGGTGTCGACTCCCCTGTTAGCGCCGGCCAACGGAATGATGATTGGCAGAGAGAGCAGGCCGTCTGCTGTAAGTCATCCTCCTCCTCCATGTCCCACAATGGGGGTTCATAGTGATAGTCTGAGGGCTTCTCAGGATCCGATTCCAGGTCTGGTTTTGACCAGCAGGGGGACAAAAAAAAGAAAAAGGTCAGTGTTCAGAGGAGAGACGAGGCATATTTCTCTCTATTCTTCAGTGAAAGATTACCAGCATATGTTATGAAAACAAGGGGAGAAAGCAGCACTAGACAATGCAAAATTGGAGACATAAAAGTTGAGGGAGGAAACTTTAATGATAACAGTCAGTCTTCGTCATGTCTGACGAACTGTTTTCGTTGTGTCCCGACAGGAAAGCGTGAGTGTGAATAAACGTATGGAGCCTCCAAACCGACAAAATGTTGTAAAAGGTTATCAGACAAGTCAGAAGTACAGCCGAGCGCATCAATGAGTAACACTGTCAATTAAAAGGGAGTTCATTCTTTCCCTATAAAGTCTTTTTATTTCCCTCCTTTACCGACAGTCAGTTGATAAAATGAAATAAAACTTTTTTCTTTTAGCATTTTACTTCTATTTATCATCAAATAGCTTCTTTTCATTTTTTCAGCTCCTTCAATTTCCTTTTTTGGTCTGTGTGTGTGTGTGTGTGTGTGTGTGTGCTTGTGCACGTGTGTGTGTGTCTTGGCCCACATTTTATCATATATTCCCCATGCAACATTTCCCGTTCTCCTAATGCTTCCTGCCACTTGTGTTGTAATACAAACATCATTTTGATATTTCCTGTTTCTTGTGATGAAAAATAAAAAATAACTTTTTAATGCAGAAGGTCAAAAGAGGACAGACATATTAAAAGAGACAAATGTGTGTTTGTGTGGGAGCAGCAAAGTGATTCTGGGCACATAGATGTAGTTTTTCCAACTTCACTCTATGAATATTGTCCTTTTGTATTTTGTTAGGCTGCAGTGTGTGTTCGACAGGAGTCATCAGATGAACCTGGCTAATACCGAAAACATGAATCAAAGAGAAAACATTAGTCGACACTTCAGCAAATTATAGGTACGTCTTAATCAACACGGACTTTCTGCTGGAAAGAATCCACGCTCACATCAGCTATTGACTGATTTGATGATTAACACATGTTTGCAGTTTGAAACTGTACAATTTTACAGTCAAGTGCAGGAGGAAAAAAAAAAAAAGGACCTTTTTTGAGGAGAGTCGTTCCACCTCCTGCAGGCAGCAGTACCTGTAGTCCCACAGGGCATTGGTGGAGCGATCTGCGGGACAGGACTTGGCATATGAACGATGGCTGGTCGACTGTGCACTAAGTCCTCCTCCTCCTCCACGTGAGAGAAGGATGGCTTACGATCCAGACGAGCCACGCGTTCGTTTATCCGACTTCACCCCGTCACCTGCGCGTTTGCCAGCAAAAATGGCTTTATTTGACAAGCAAAGATGTTCGTTTTATTTAAACCTTGAAAACCTGGTGATCTTAAGATGCTGCTGCATAATTAACTTTTGGTTTTTCCCTGCAAAAGAACAAAAAATGATTTTTAAAAAATGGTTTGTTTGTGTGCTGCTAATATTGTGGCTAAAAGCTGCACGAATGCATCATGGATTCATGTCAGTTTGAGAGGGCTATGAAGACAGCGCTGCACCTTAACGGAATATCATTCCTGCTCCTCTGTAGTGCGCAGCGGTTTTTCTTGACCTTTTTCTGTTGCGTCTCGAGATCTCTGATCTGGGCTCTGCTGTGGTTCGTCCGACTTCCCCTGCGAGTGCTGCAGCTCAGCTCTCCGCTGGGAAGTGTTTTACTGCCCACGAGGGTGAAAACCGCGGCACGTGCGAACGCGAAAAACGATTTTGACTTTCACTGTTTCAATCGAGTAGCTTGTGAGTAACAAGGTATTTCAGGTTAAGTGGGCTGCACTTGTTATTTCACCGTGTCAGATACACATTTCATCAGCATTTAAGTAAATGTGAGTATAGGATCAGACGTGGTGTCAGCAGACACCCAGGATTAAAAGGCTCGGATCGGGATTGGAGCCGAGAAACTTGAATGGGACGTCCTTAGTTGTTCATACGGTATTAATTGTTGTGATGCTGTTTTTAATGCTGCCTTGGCCACGTTGCTTTTTATTGTGAAAAAGTTTTAATCGGAATGAAGACTATTTGTGGCTGGAATGTTGTCAAGCCCGAGCAGAATTGAAGAAGAAATGGGAACAAGATAACGGTGCATGGCTTCCTTTTCGTGTTGTTCTGTGAACAACTTACTCTCACCTCTACAAAATAATGTACGAACATGCATGTGCCCACCGATGACTGTTGAGTCTAAAGAAGACTTTCACCTGGTTAAATACAGGAAAGGAAAGACAAAAATGTCTGTACATGTTGTGATGTTGTGCCGCCAAGCTTCACAGTTGTACAACCCACACTCCAGGGCGAAGAGTTGAAATAACTACTCTGTCCGTTTCCACCAAGCTTCCCTTCATCCCTCTTAAACGAGGCACAGGACAGTTACAGCAGATCCTGTGCATCGGTAGGAGGCGGAACCACGGCTATGACGTTACTTCAGGACAGATTATCTCTCCTATTCGTCTAAATCTCGGTCGCTGCCAGACAACGGAAACTGCTGGAGCTCAAGCCGAATTCCTATCAGCGGAAGAGCTGGCATTTCTAATCAGCCCGAGCCCAGCATGGGCTTATACGTTGTCAGCTGCCATGGACTCACTAAATCACCAATTAGAGTAATGAGAAGCAGGCAGTGATGCTTGCTTTCAGAGCCACGTGCCGCCGGGGTACGTGTGAAAACAAACGGACAAACACGGAAAAAGCAAATGGCACAGATTCTGCTGGATTAGGCTCATCTCGCAGGGTTCAGTGTCATCGGTTGCCTTCAGAAAAATATGCACAGAAGGAGGGAAAATCCTCCAATTAAAGCTGTTGACTGGCCCGGTACAAGCTGAAGGGCTGCAGGCAGGCCCGTATAAGAGGACACATTAATAACCCAGACCAATAAATACACAGGGTTTGGCCAAGGTGACACAATACTAGCTACTGGTTTCCCAGAACCGGTATTAAAAGATAAATGCTTCCATTTATCTCCAGTGCTTTATACGGCTATTTGCCCAGAGGGTCATTGAAAAGCCAAGTGGAACCGAAATGCCTCTGATTGTAGTCCCGTCATGTCCAAAAAATGTCTGCACTCCTCAGACGGAAAGAGGGGATAACTCAGTCGGAGTTGAAAGATGACAAAACGTGAAATGACGAAGGACGTTTCAGAAGCAGCGGGACTGTGGAGACTTAAGTAAGCAGTCGGACAGACAGCGAGGGCCGAGCGGGAGACAGGCGCCGAGAGGCGGAAGGCGTTTTCAGTGAGCTCCAGTAGACCTACACGGGTACTAGAAGGAGCATGTAGGTCCAGAGACAGCTCTGAGTGAGGCTGGTATTTCAGACTCTACCTAGTTTCATTCATGTAAGTAATTGCTTCTTTTTGTTCCCTGTTATTAAAAGCGCAACAGGTGCTGCTGGAGCAAAACGGCGAATTTGGACGTCACCATCCTGCCGTAACCAGACAAACAAGTGCACAGGGTCCACGTTGCTGGGTCTAGTTTCCTCTAGTCCATGTTTTCTTTGTCTCTGGTTTTTTTTGATAAATTCTTCTGTCAGTTATTCCCTTGAGCAAAGTCTTCATCGTTTTGGACTTTTGGGAATTGTGCCGAAAGGGCTCAAACGTCGACCGCTTTTTCAGTCAGGGACACGGTGGGAATAGAAATGGGAACTGGTGCGGGTCCACCAAAGCCTCGAGACGGAAGAATCATATAGGGGACAGAGGTTCAATTAAATGGGATGAATATGCGTGAAATAGAAAAACCTGCATCTGAATTATATGTGTATAATTTTGAAATGTTATAGTCTGATTCTTATTAGCACCATTCAATTACAGATTTGTTTGTGAAGAAAAACTGTATCAGCAAAACCTTAAGAGGGAGACGAGTTTAGAAAACTAGACCTGCACGTAAAAAGCTGACGCTACACAAAAGCAGAATTACAAAAAAAAAGAGGAAATAAAGGGATGAATGCTGCAAAGTAAAATCAGGTACCAGTGGGATGCCATTCTGGGCACGTCATTCCTAACTTTTCCAGATGAGGACTATTGCACTGGGCAGCTCCTGCCCCGAATAAACGAAGCCTGGAAACATAATGCCCGCTCACCTGCCACTCCCAGACCGAACAAACATTAAATAAAAGCATTTGAAAATGACTTACGGCCATCGGATGGTAACGAGATACAGTGGGTCACCGCGGAGCTCAGACAGGTTGTATATAATTACATCAGTTTAGTGCGATTTATGGCATCTGGCTGTCCTGATACAGGGCTGCACACTGGTTCCCTTCATAAAATACCCGTTCCCTACAAAATAGCCCGATTTAGATCTTTGTGTTCTGTCACGTAACTGTGGACGATTGGCCACAAACAGACCTCCAGTCTTATTCAACGACCGCGCTCACTGTGAGTTTCCCCTGGTTATATGTGATATAAGTGGGGATAGTGAACGATGAACCTCGGGCGTCGTGTAAACAAGCACCTCGTTTGAGCAAACATGCTGCAAGACCAATTAGCCCTCACCGGGTGTGCGGGACCTTTTACAAACAGCGCCGTCCGCGAATGGTATCAATAAACAGGCAGATGTGTTGTTGTTGTCTATGGTTTCTAAGAGGTTGAGCAGCGGACGAGGAACTCAAAAAATTGTTCAGGTGTTTGTTTGTTTTTTTTTTTTGTAACCACAATAAAAGTAACCATGAAGGTGAGTGTTTTGGGGATTTTCATTCTGTCAGATCCGCTGAGGAAAGGAGAAAAGGAGTAAGCTGGGGAAGGGGGAAGAGGGAAGGGAGCGCACCTCCTGACAGGAAAAAAACAAATGAATTATGAAATTCGTTTTGAAACTAGACACAGGCCCAAATTTCCCAGTTGCTCCGTGGTCCCGGTTCAAATTTCCATTTTTCTGAGCCCTTTAAAAATATCTCTTCCACACTAAGGAAGACTGATGTGATACAACACACGGCTCCATAAACCTCCACTAAATAGAGCTTATGGTGACACTGCTGAGGGTCAACAGGGAACTTTCAGACTCTTTCTTTGGATCATGTCTAAAACTCACTGTGTCACTGAGCTAAAGAAGGAGCGCATTTGAGGAGTTCCTGAAGAGTTCACGGATTTTTAACTGACGGCAGCCGTTATTAACTTATGATGAATGTAAATCTGCAAAGTAACCATTAACCGGTGGGGGGGGGGGCTATATCTCACACACAGTTATTTCAATATCAGCAGAAACCTGCTCAAATTAAAGCTGAGACTTGGCACTTCGGTATAGCATCTATTATTTTATTTGAAATAGAATGTGCTGGAGCTCAGAGCCTGCAGAGCGAATGCAACTGTCCAAATACTTATGGTCTGGACGTCGGTTGTTGAGATATTTCAGTCTAGACCCCCCGTTGGACCGACCGACCCTGAGGCCCCGCTGCTAGCACTGCCAACATGGGATGGAAAAATCTCACTACATACAGATGCTCATGAAACCAACATCTAAAGTATATTTACGTGCCGTTGGCAGCAATCCCCACTCCGAAAATAAAGAGAAAAAGAGGGTTTGGAAGACAGGCTAATGCCACGATATCAATATGCACCGTACATATGTCCAATTTCAGCTCGAACCATCTGGTCAGCACGTCTCCTTTTTAAAGGCAATCAGCGTCTCTCCTGATCTCTTAATCCAAGGGCACGCAGCTGCTGTTGGAGAGAAACTGCAAAGCACGGCTACGTTTTCTTTTTTTTCCCTCACTTAAACTGAAAAATGATGAGGTCATGGACGTGCTGAGTGAGCCTCATGACCAGGAGGCTGAACTTTAAAAAAAATTTCAGAAACACATGCACGCCGCGTGGAAGGATTATATTCCTGCCCTTTCTATTCAAATGTTTCTTTGTCCGTCCGCAGCGATCTGAGGAATAGTGCAGGGCCAAGCTGCATCCACACGGTCAGACCTCCAGCCAACTGCAGTTCAAGTAAAGGTCACCTGGACGCTGTGTGGACATTCGAAGGTTCCACGTGGGCAGTGTTTTCAGTAAACAGATAAAAACGCCAGCTTGGTCCTTTAAAATCTGACCAGAGACGTCTGCTGTAAATGATCCTTCGACACCAATTGTGGCCCATTGATCGCGTGTCTGCTGATCGGCGGGAAAACAAACGACGCGAAACCAAAATGATAAAAGAAACGAAGCGTCCTCCACACTCCCTGACCACTCACTGGCAATTAGAAACGCTTGGTGCTGTTGTACTGGGCGGAATTTAAAAAGAAAAAACTGAAATTTTGCAAGCTTCGTGAAAGAAGAAATCATGGCATGGCTAGCAGGGGTAGCACCGGCTCGTGCGGGTGGGCCTAGTGGGCCAAAGAGCGACTTGGCACCTCTGTCCCCTCAAAGTGTCAGTGTTTTCACATGCACATGGTAGCAACAAGCCCAAAAGCCTGTCGTGCTAGCAGCGCCGCGAGGCTGTGAGGAGTCTGAGGACAAAGCTGCTTTTTGGTTCGGGTTTTTTTTTCGTTGCTTTTTTACCAGTAACGGGGAAAGAAAATGTTAAACTCGGCCCTGGGGGTGTAGGTACCACATGTTAGCATGCTAACCTCAGCACTCAGCTCAAAGCACAGCTAACAACATGTGCAAATGTTATGCTAAAGATCGCCAAAAATAAGCGTGTTTAATTTATTTGAAATCTAATGGGAGCTGCATCATCTTGTTTTCAAGGCGTCCTCAGACACAAAAACGTGGAAACGATCAGCCATTTAAACAAAATAAAACAATTCGAGCGACACGACACAAACGACAGAATAACATCAATCCCAAACCGCACACCCAACATCTCTGTTATGAGTGTCAGAATAAAGAAACACTGCCGGTCCGAGTGCGTTATGTCACCACAGAAAATAACACGCAAACGGAAGGTAGGTACAATCCAAAACAAGAGCAAGTGCGTCTGAGGTAAATAAGCAAAACAGTCTTGAAGCCATGACGAGAGGGTCCAACCCTCCGCCTCTGCCTGGCCTGCAGCCTCTCCCTCCCCCCTCGCTCTCCCCGGGTGTCTGAGTGGGGACAGGTGTGGAGACAGGTGTGCTGGACTCAGAGCAGGGCCCCACCAGCTGCATCCCATCCTGTTATCAAGACTTCTACAAATAACCCGGCTCTGCCGCCGCCACCCTGCCATCGTGGCACCTGCTCTGTCAGTCTGCGTCAGCCAAGCCACTCAAAGGTGTGTTTCGCTCGTTGTTACTCCTCGGCCAAACCTTTTCTTCTCTCCCCGCAGTCCCGTCTTTTCTGCCCTAGCCCATTGTCCTGTCCAGCCTGCTCCTCTGCCCTGGACCCCCCCCCCCCCACCCCCGGCCTTCAGCTAGGCCGGCAGATGTTCCTCCAGCAAGTGAAGTTTAGTTTAATGAAGTCAGAAGCAGCCCTGCAGAAAAATGCATGAGTGAATTTTTCCTGCTCGCGCACAGTCACTAAACACACACTTCGTCATATGGCAAAGATGAGCACGTTCACAGATCTGTCCGGAGATTACATTCAAACGTGTACAAATCTGAGCCTGATGAGCCGTCAGGCCCACCTTGTCTTTGTGGGCGGTTTGGGATGATTTGCGACGTCTGAAAGGCTCCACAAACATCCATCAGTGTCGCACTTTGACTCCGGGCGAGATTACCGAGTGGCAGAAAATCCTCAAAGACGGAAAATTGGAACCGCTTATTTTCCGAGGAGGTTTGCGTGATTACGTGAGGTGCCACATGGAGCAGGACGCCAGGTTTTCGGCTGAATTATGTTCCCTGAGGAATTTCCATTTGATGGCTCGCTCGAGGAGCTCCTCACCTGAGCCCCTCGGAAATACAGCCCGACATCATCCACGCCACGCTGGCGCGGCAAACGCCGAGTGTCCCCGTGACGGCTGAGCTACGAGCAGCCGTCACGGGGACAGAGGGGGCTTCAGCTTACCGGTGCGGTCACTGAGGACCGTACGGGACATTGCCCCTGGAAAGACAAGCTGCTGTTGAGTTTTTAAAATGCAGTTTTCAATGCTAAATTACATTCATCTCTGTTGAAATGTGATGTGAGGAGAAAAAAAGTCACAATATTATGAGAATAAATTTTTTTAATCATAACTTTAGTCTTTAAATGTTTGACCCCCCCCCCCAGACATAGTTTTGCTCATTTTCCTATAAACACTCACTGGTGTGCAAATTTGTCCTCTGACTCACAAGCGAGTCAGTTTTCAAGACAAGGGGCTCAAGTTCTGAGAGAAGAAAATATTTAAAAAAATACACAAACTATAATCATGGCATGATAAACTGTCATCACCTAAATGATGAGGATGAAAAACCCCAGGCCCGACTTATGTGGTTTGCGTAACCTCCGTCTGGTCGGTCATCTCTCCTGTCATCAGCAGAAACCGGTGCCAGTGGCGGCGAGCAGCAGCTTGTCTGAGCCTGTCTGCAGCGGCGAGGGCCGCGGTGAGCTATGCCTCGGAACAAACGCGGCGTTAAAAAGCATGTGTCATCCCGAGCGGCGCGGCCGTGACGGCTATTAGAGGTCAGGCTTTGATTACACTGCGAGAGAACATGAACTCACCGCGGTGGGGCGGGGGGGGCGACCTTCAATGTGTCAGGTGGAAAAAGGGCGATGTCAGGTGAGTGTTAGGAAAACCCAACTTACTGCGAAGAGCAAGCCTGAAGGATGACTCTTGTTTTGGAACGACGGGGAAGCTACAGCCGATGGCGGGCCGCCACTTTTCATTTGGAATTTGAGCTGCGGCTCGAGCACGGGGGCAAAAACTGAGGGTTCGATCGTTCATTATCTGTTTGAATCCAAACTTCTCATCATGCAAACGCCGGCCACGTTCGGTGCCCTACGAGTCAAGAAAGCTGTTGCTCTTTCAGGTTAGGCAGGCTGGAGAAAACCTGGCGACCAGCGCACGGCGCTGAACGGGCAAACCAAACCGTCCCGGAAGGCATTTGTGGGAGCATTTTCAGGTCCAGCACCATAGATGGAAAAACGATGGAAAAAGGTGAGGCTGCCTTCCGGTGCCAGGCAGCGTGTGAACGAGCAGAACGACGTCAGTTTTACCACAGATTTTAGATGACATGTCTTTTTTATTTTATTTTCCAGAGCCATTGTTTGGGCCTAATATTTCTTTAAATAGCCGACAGTAATGACAGGAAATGACGGAAGAGAGAGATGGGGACAGGGAAACCGGGGGATGCCACCAAGACGGGTTTATTTTTAATGTGTTTGTTTGTTTCTCATGTGGGTTGTGCTGCAGTCAACCCCTCTCTGTTGGACTGAATCATGTCTTCTGTTACTCTGCACTTGCCTGGCATTAATTTGATCCGAGCTTCAACTTTTTTATGACTAAGAACATTGCCCTCCATCTGGTGAATTTGTACTTTCGCCATTCTTCCTGTAGTAGACTTTATAAAAGCCAGAGTGCCTGAAATGTTTGGGGTTTGACGGCCATCCAGGACAAACCTGGGTACAGGCTAGAAGCAGCGATGAGCTCGAGGGAACGCATTTTGTTGTTTTTTTTATTTTACTGCTTATCCAACAGGGACAATAAACGAAACATTTATTGCAGCAGACATAGCTAAGAGCTCCCGTGTGAAGGCCGCCGTTGGCGTGCAGGCCAACAAAGCGAAAGACAACGGGGAATTAAAACGTTACACTTGGACACCGTCGATATTACGACCAGACAAAAGAGAGACCAACTAGTTCCCAAGGGAGTTCGCGTCGGTCATGTGTAGCTGATGCCTTCATCTGCAAATGAGCAACTCAGTTCTCCGTTTACTGTTTTACTTTGTCTCATTTCATTTGATTTTTATTTGGTTTCATATAATCATGTCCAGGGGAATGAATCTGCATTTTTAGTTGTGGTTTCATTCTTTTGTTGGTTTTGTGCATGTTTGTGTTACGTCAAATCAAATCAGGACTGCTGCTGAATCTGAACCCGTGAGTTTACAGGTTTAAGCATAAGTTTAAGTTTTTTTTTTTTTTTAGTTAGGCCCTAGGTTTCAAAGGTTCATAGAGTCATGAGATAATCCTCAGTTCCCAACCAAGCAACAGCGGTGACCTCATGTATCTGCCTGTTAAAAGGATTAAATGTGGTCATGTAGTTAGGTGGCCGTTTGAACACAGTCTACCTGCTGCACATGTAAAACCAATCATCATTTTAGTGTCATACTTGTCCGTTTAGACCAAACGTATTAAAGGTCTTGATGCAATGTGACGGTTCATAAACAGCGACTATTACCAGACTGCTGAGAACGAAGCTGGCATGAGGTAATTAATTTCATAAACTGATGTGACTGATGCGGTCATTCTCAGCAATGAACTCTCAGCTTTATGAGGATTCGACATGGAAACATACGTGAGCGCAGGATGACAAAGCCCTCGGGAGAAAAAGCAGCTCCGCTCCACCTTCGCCTGACCCCGAGGTTGGACCCGATGCATCAGAGTCAGCAGAGGGAAGCTTTGTAGTGGCTCCGCGACAGGAGAGAACAATAACAGTGTTTTACAATCAACATGGTACAGTATGACAACCAGTATGTTACGGGAATATTTGGGAATGTCTCGATTTGAATCCGATTCTTGGTGTCGCGGGCTCAAAGAACGAATTTCAAATCGTTTTAGGAGGGTTCTCCTCCTAATGCCGAGCTGAAATGGTTCTGCGTAGAACCATTTTCTTGTCTTTGTGCTCGAGAGCGCTCGGCCAGTACAATATTCCTTTACAGATGTTTCTCAGACGAGCCACCAGCGAACCTGTGAGTGCTGGTTCTCAGCAGAGCCCAGCTCCGATCGCTCTAAACTCGACCCTTTTGGGGCTCTGAACAACCCCTACACTCACGACCCTTTTTGTACTGGGAAGAACCTACATAGACAGGTGATTGTTTCCAACAGCTCTGATGAAACTGGCGACGTGGATCGTTTTTCTCAGAGAAAGGGGTTTCTGTCACGCCAGACTACGATGAGTCCACGTAGAACCTTTTTGTGCTCTAAAGAACCCTTCTAGTAACAGTTAATGTACATCTCTAAACATCCACAGTCGGCCTTTATTTCCACGCAGCATAAAGAAAAACGCCGTCATGGTTCCTTTCACGTTACAACCGTGTCATCGTAAACGTGCCGCCTTCGTCAGTGTTGGAAACATATTTCTGTTTGCTTACAGTCGTCACAGGGAACCCGAGGTTATCACATTGATGTTCCTGCAGACGTTACAAGGCGAGACCCACAAGTGTTTTTACATCTTAATTGCTGACTGTTAGAGACATGACACACATTCACTCCTCTGTGATCAGCAGACCAACACACACACACACACACACACACATGAGAGAGAGAGAGAGAGAGCAAACATTTTCCTTGCTGCAACCCTGTCAAGCTTGATGCCAGTTATTTA
Source organism: Xiphias gladius (assembly GCF_016859285.1). Taxonomy (NCBI): domain Eukaryota; kingdom Metazoa; phylum Chordata; class Actinopteri; order Istiophoriformes; family Xiphiidae; genus Xiphias; species Xiphias gladius. The sequence goes on along the minus strand of NC_053403.1, from coordinate 2,459,774 downwards.
TTTATTTTTAATCATTAACACTGGAGTTTTCCAGTTGCCTGAGGTGTCGGAATATTTTCCAGTCCAGCTACATAAGCTCTGCTCTGTTCTTTTTTTTTTTTCCAACACCTTTGAAAATCAGAGCACACTTCAAGTTTCCTGTCATCCTGTAATCCTCACTTGATAAGCCCGTCCTGGTGTTCAGGAATCCCACTCGGCTAAGACGTGGAGGAAACAGGTTTTTCTAAACACGTTTTGGTTTTTATGTAAATAACCCCTGTACTGTATTTACCCAAGTGGAAGTTTTATGTCTTGAAATTAGTGAGAGGGCACATTCATTTTAAATGACTCACATTACCGTAAACCAAAAGCCCTGGCTGCCAAATTTCCAGACTCCATCTCTGCCGTGATCATAGGTTTCTATTGTCATTTTTTCCCCTTTGCTTGCTGTCGTTTCTATATTCTTCAACGAAAAAGGGAACTTGCTGGGCTCCATTTTTCCGTTTTCATGTAGCGGGTAAGACGAGAGCGTGCCTCACAGTAAAACCTGTCCCGGGACTCACTGTTGGCCCTTCGGAATAAAGTGTTACCTCAGCAGTCTGTGATGACATTTCATCGCCAGATTTGCTTCTACAGCCAGCTTCCATCCGCCGTTAGAGGACGGGATGTAATTCAGAGTGACGGGGGCGTAATCATATGGTAAATTCTCCGAGCATCTGCAAGTCTTTATTCCCAAACATGTCGTAAAAATGTTGATTTCCAAACATCTTCATGATTCAGTTTATAGCACCATCCTTCATTCATTACAATCTGATCCCAAGAATCCACACATGGGAACGATTTTGGTTGAATGACTGCCTGTAATCATCATGTTCCTGGATACTAATTACTCAAAAAAAATATAATAACCAATTTATGAAGCTCAAGATATGTCAAGATATAGTTTTCTATGTCAAGATTAAGTAATTTAGCCAGTGGGATTTAAAAAGTGAAACTCAAATTACAGAAGATTTGGGGAAAAAAAGGTTGATATTACTGTTAAAGCAGCAGGAACGGATTTCTTGGTGACTTGAGGGACTTTCTTCCTTCTTCCTCCGAGCGTATCTGCTGTTTGGTGCCGAGACCAGCTGCTTGCTGATGGGAACACTGACACCCAACGACTAAAGCTAAAAGCAATGAGCCGAAAGAGGCCAGAACGCTCTGTAAGGCCGAGCGGCGCTGCGGAGCATCCTTGATCAGACGCTCCCTCTCACATGACATGACATGATTTTCATCATATGAAAAACTAATGATCAGCTTAGCTTTAACTTTGCTATTTTTGTGATGCCACATATATTTTCTATACATACTCGCTCCAGATATTTTTATTCATCTCACGCTTCTAGTGAAGTAGATTCCGAGATGCTGATTTCCTCGGTGGCCGTATTACATTAAACATTTTTAAGCATCATTCATCATCGGTACATTTCCATTAAAAAAAAAAAAGAAATCCCCCTGATATATTTGGCGTCTTTTAAACTCCACTGAGGTTTGAAAAAAAACCTTCTATTTTGAGCAAATGTTTGAACAAAGATGCAGCTTGTATAACGTGTGTAACACGCATCTGCCACGGTTCGCCCACCTCTGGGCGAAGCCTTGCAGAGGAACATATCAGATATCTACCAGTCCGCGTCATCTGCCTTAAATATGGAGAGTTCCTGGGCAGGAATGTGCTGGGGATGTGCAGTACAATAGTTAGTTTTTATTACACGTTTTATGTATTTAATTGATTAGTTATGTTTGTCTTGTAAATCCGTTCCTTATTCAAATCAAAGACCTATTGATTCAGACTAATAAATTCCAGATTTCACAAGCTATGTCAACCAAGACATCACTTTTTTGGAGGAAAAACAACGAATACTTTTAATTTGTAGCTTGAAAACACACGCGAGTTTTTTTTGCGTGCGTGTGTGTTTGTGTGTGTGTGTGTGTGTGTGTCAAGTTCAACCTCCGGGAACATTGTGGACATCCAGAGTCCCGTCTGTGATTAGGTTAGGGGAAACAAAAGTGCCTCCGTTGAGGTTCAGGAAAGATGGTGGTTTTGGTTAAAAGTGAGTAAACAAGTAGTGTCTGAAGTCACCGTGAACTTGTTCTGCATTAAACCAGACCAGGATCTCTCCCCAACCTGAACCAAGTGCTGTGAGAGTCTAAACGGAACCATAACACATTTTAATAATGCTGGAGTCACTAGAAGACGATGTGGTTCTGTAAGATCAGATATTCTTTGGCAGTAAGCAAAACACTGATGTTCAGTATCGACGTGTCCGTCGATACCAATCGTTGCGTGGGAAACAAATGCTTTCGCACGGAGCATATTTGTTGCTGCCCTTTTAGTCGCACCGAAACAGCACGAGCGCGACCTGCGCTTCCGAGGAAAGCAGGACACATGGGGATCGTCCCGAGGACACAGGCTCATAGATGAAAGCGAGCCGGTTTAAACTAAAGCTTTGTAACCGAGACGTTTGGGAAGTGAAGCGTCTTCACACAGTTATCGGGACGTGAAAGCTGATTTCTTAAAATGTTGGCGTGGTCCTTTAAAAACAGCGCTGGCACAAGACGTGATGGATACCGAAACTTCAAGGACAAGCACACATCTGCTGCCTTGGCTCGGAGACGTGCTGACGTCACTGCCATTGTCTGTAATGCGGATTAGCAGTCGCACATCATTCAGGCCCACGGAGGAGAGGCGGGCATGATGCGTAAAGCTCTCTGGACAGCGGCGCTGGAGACGGAGAGGAGAGCAGGAATGTCTGAGCCTGCAGGTGGTCCCGGGCCTCCCCACTATCTGCAGACTCAGATTTCTCCTTGGAAAGAAGACTCGTAAATTTCTGGTAGCTGGGTTAGGGCTTTTTTTCCCCCTCTGAATTCTTAAGAGGTGGATTTATCCATAGCCCACAATCCCCAGTGAGTGTGTTCTGAGCTGCGGTAGTGACTTTCCAGACCGTAAAACCTGGCTCCATACTGTATATTGACATCATATTTTGCACAGGATGTGTACTTGTAATCTCAGTTTAGATAATTTAATCCCAATCAAGTCAAATCATTTATCTTGATTTGTCTAGAGGAGCCATAAAACAAACTCAATTGATCTTCAGGAGGATTCTGGGACAGATGCCGTGTGGACGAGCCGCAGACATCAGGGGAGAAAAAAAACGTCCAAAAAAACACTGCTTAAATATACTTGACATGTTTTTGCTGATTTTATGGACTTGTGACTCCGGGGCCTGATAGAAAATGCAGACGAGTTTGACGTTTTCGACATCTTGAGGAGCTCCTCTGACAGCAGCGAGAAGGACCGCCTCCAGGATGAGGCGACTAATGAGCGCGGCCCCTCATCTGTCCAAGACGAATGTTCGGTAATATCTCACATCAACGGGGCTGTCACGAGTCACGCTGCAAAAGTAATGTCAGTGACCCTCCGTGTCGGATCAAAGTTCTTTAGGAAGGAACTGAGATTCCTGGGGAAACAAAAAAAGGTTTAGGTGGTACACTTCCAACTAATTCATAACAATGCATGCTAATGTGAAATTTGGATACAGGCAAGCGTTCAGTTCAACAAGTATGGAGAATATGTGTGTGATGATTAATGAATGTTTCCTTAGGTTTAACCGGATCCCAGTCAGTTTTTCCAGTCCAAAGGACTGGATTTAGCTGCTCTGTCAAGGAAATTCCTTTTGAAATCAACAGCCTCTAATAAACTCAGCTCATACTAAACTGAAATAACTGTCTCAGAACTTTGTTTTTGTTTCCCCCCATAATTATTTCCAAATTGCATGTGTATCTTTCCAGAAAACTTCCCTGCAAAAGACGGACCCATGAAATAAAGTGTTACTGAAACATCAGTCCAAGACACGGCTGCGACTTGCAGATTCTTTTTCTTCGTCTTCTTCAGTTTTATCTACAGTGGTCATGCTGGGTTTTGATGCTTTTTTTTTTTTTTTTTCCCTGCTCAGGTGTGGCCGTGGAATTCTAGGTGCAAATATGAATATTTCCTCCTCTAGTCAGCTCTAATATCCATCAGAGAAACTGAACATGACTCCTGAGGTCGTTGCTGTCGGGGGTTCCTGCTGAAATGAAGCGGCAGCGGCGCCACCTCCGATTCCTTTCTTTTCAGAACTTGGGATAGCCGTCATGTGCAGGCAGCTACATTGTTAAAAAGCAAGTATGGCAAAGATTCAGAGCTAAAATGGATTTATTCAACGTGTTGTGGGCTCATAATTGGATGTGTATTATCAAGGCCGCTGCTCATATTTCGATCTTGTTACTTTTTTAAAAAGCGTGTTGGGTATGTCCTTGGTAACTCACCTGAACGGGGCCCTAAATATGTGCCTTCTCTCCCCCCGCCCCTTCCCAGGTGTTGCTGACGGTTTATTGCTTGGCGTCAGCAGCGTGCAGGGGCTGGTTTTTGTTACTGACTGTCCCTCCCTGTACCGTACGATGAAATGTTGCGTCGTCCGGATTGCGACTTCGCCGCGTTCCAGTTGTGCCACCGCGAGATCCCGGCTCCGTCGTGGTTCACGTCAGCTGGAGGCGTTTGAGGAGTGGAGCATCTTCAAGCTGTCTGCTCTTCGCCCGTGCACCTGCTCCAGGTGTATATACCTGCCCATTTCCATAGACTCCTTCCCACGTACTGAGCCATCCAAACCACATCAGTCCAGCCTTTTCACTTGCTTTCTGCCCGTTCCCTTCTTAACCCCCGCCTGCCTTTTTTCACTCTCTGCCTGCTGGTTTCTTCCTATTTAGACCGTCGACCTGCTGCCAAAATTTGTCCGTCACACTGAACAATAAACTTCTACTCCATCTGCCTTTTGTGTGAGTCGTGCTTTTGGGTCCAAGTCTGGATTAAATGAGTCATTACAGATGGAGCTGACACACCGGGGGTAAACAGTTCACCGCACGGGGGGTCACACTATGGATCAGTTCTAAAGAGGCAGTGCACTAAGAAAGACGCTGGGAGCGGTCGGAGTGTAGACTCAGGGGAGGGCAGTCCAAAGCCATGGGCTCGGAGACTGTGTCGCTTTTGGCCATTCAGGGTGAAGGATGTATCAGGTCTGTACACTGAAGGAATCCTGCCCTTCAGCTGTCGCACTATGTGAACTAGAGAAGGTTGAGAGGGGGAGAAAAGACGTCCTGCAGGAACATGTAGCCATTTATGAGCTGCGATGCTTCGTGACAGTCGAACCAGTAAAGCTTCCCACATGGTTCGTTATGGGTGATTAAGTCTTAATTAATGTTAGCTCTGTTTTTTTAGAGAGAAAACCACAACAGTATCGTGATGTTCAGCTCAAAACATGCTGCAAAGATACTACTATAATTCTCGGTGTATGCGCAAAGCGTATTTATTTACGTTTTTAGTTTTAAAAACTTCCGAAATGCACAAACACACGTAATCAACGTAATCTGTCAGGGTTTCGCTCAGGAAGTTGTGTAGCTGAGATGGTGATCCACCGAGATCCTGATGCGTCTCATCTCGTGACTCATTTAGCTGGTAGATGAAGATCCAAAGAAAAAAAAAAAAAAACCCACGCTGAAGCTGGTGGCTTGTGCTTGACAGAATACCAACCGTGGGAATGTGAAGTCCATCACACTGAGTCTCCACGGAGAGTTGTCCGCAGTGCATGTACCAGAGTACCGCCGTCTCCCCCTACACTTCCAGCGGCGGACTACAGAGCCTACTGGGGGATCCAGCGATGCACAGTGAAAATGTAAAAACCATATGAGCATTTCACTTAAATCCTGTGGACAGTGAATTAGAGTTTCCCTTCCTGAGACGGTTCCCTTCCCCTGCATTTAAACAGCATTCTGTAATACAAAGACGCTTCTCACCCTTCACCAGAAACCAAGAATTTCATATAACTCATCTGCTAATTGTGGGGTTTGTAGACAGGACCTAAATTTCTTGAAGTGGATGTCATATTTGCAGATATTTCCATATCAACTGGGTCACTGGAAGCCCCCCCCCCCCCCCCCCCGTGTGCTCCACGTTACAGATTTCATTCGCTCCATCTGGAACACAGCGGAACCGTGAACACGAGCTGCCGCTTTATCATGAAAAGTCATTGGAAGACGCCGCTGCAAGTGAAAAGCTGAAAATAATGACATGTAAATGGTATAAGTGACAAATCCATCCGCCCAAGCCGACGGACGGATCAACAGAACGTCAGACTTTAACACCGGGGCCTGTTTCCCGCTGCCTACGAACAGTCAGCGTCTGTTTCTTTTATCCATGACCTCCATCAGTCCCTAACCTTGAGCAGATAATTCTTTTAACCCAAGCCCTGCTCTTTTGCTAACCCCAAGCACGTCCTTCCTTGTGCCTAAACCTGACCGAACCAAACCTGAACCATGATGGGGTTGGACCCTGCTTTTTTCTGTCGCTCTGACGAGTAATGGCAAACCGTGCATTTTGTCATTTCATTCGAAGGACTGGTTGGTTGATGTCTTCACAGCATTCTGTCGTCCTCAGACAACAAAGGCACAGGCACGCGTGTGCTAAACATCCCGGCATCCCGCTGGAATTATTCCTGCAAACCCTCGAACTCGACACGTCACCGGTTGCCGCACCTGCTGGTTAGAGCAGGACGGGACGGAGCTGCAGACCTCCCTCGTTTTGTTTGCACTGGTCCTGCCGCATTTTCGGGGCCAAGTCATTCCTGTCTAACAACGTCCGGCCCTTTTGGTTGAGTCTCAGCAGAGGTGTCAGCGCTCCAAGGTCCCCAACTTTAACTGGTGGCCCTACTAGCAACTTACCAGGCCTCTACACCCACGGTAGCCTTACAGGCGGTCTAGGTGTTGCTGTTAGACCCTGTCCCTTACCCGGGACTGGTTTGCCCGAGGAACAGCCGCCGCCCCTGACAACCTAACTCCGAGGGGTTACAGGGTCACGCTAACCTTTCCACCACGATAAGGTGTTGATTCTTGGAGGCGCATTCACAAATCTCCAACCTCAGATTACTGTAGCGCAGGGGTGAAAGGTCAGAGCCGCGCAGATGCCGACACATGTGTTGATATGAGAATTAAAGAAAAAAAAAAAAAAGGAGGGATGTCAGCATTTTCACTTGAGACTGATGGGAACAGTTTGGTTTGTGGTTTTGTGTTAAACTCAGCTGAGTCTGATTCAGCAACGTGGCAAGAGGGGAGAGGTCCCTCACCGCACGCACACACACACACACACACACACACTGCGAGGAATGTGGGGAATGCTGGGAAACAAAACCTTTAAATGAACTGGTGGCGTCACCGCAGGGAGCGGCGGGGTGGAGGGAAACCTGTAGGTGACACAACACACCGCCATCACTGTTTATCGGTTAGAGCTTTGCTGCCTTTTTGGGTTCTGTTTGGTGGAACATCTACATTTTTCCCTAATGCGTACTCTCTTCCTGTGTACAATTTCCCATGACTGTATTTTAGTATTCCAGACTTGTGTTATTTTTATTCCCTGTTTTATTACCAAAATCAGTTGAAGGACCACTTTGACTCTGTGGACATTTTCTAGTTTGACTCATATCGTATTTGCCAGTTTAAAATTAGTTTGAAGAAAATAAACTATTTCTTAGGCCTCTGAAGTGAAGTGAAACAACAAAAAAAACAAAAAAAATTTTATTTTATTTAAAATATGTGATATAACAGTAAAATGTAAAATTCTGTAAAATTATCAAGTATTCAATATTTAACAACATAATAATAGTAATAATAATAATTATTATTATTATTACTATTATTATTGTTATCAGAAAGTCATGTCTATCACACACGGGTCAACCTGCTTTAGATCGATTCTCCTCATCCGTCCGCTGACGCCTCAACTCGTCTGCGAGATCAGAAGTTTAAAAGGATATTTTTAAGACCTGGAGGTCTCAGACTCCTGAAAAGGTGCCCGTAGGTGGTGAAGTGTGAACCCTTGAGTCCGTCCTGTAAACAAAAGGTGAAAGGTGCCTGGTCCCAGGTGGGGCTTGGGGGCCGTGCAATAGCAAGCGTGGATCTCCTTCCCGTTGCGTTGACGTCCGAGATGTTAGAATCAGATGTTGCACAGCGACCGTTACTAGGCAGCGACCAAATTTGCATCATCGGGACGTTAGTAAGCATGGATTTTGCAGTTTGCAGACATCGAGAAAACCAGGTTAAATGTTTTAAACCCTCAGGTTACATGTAACTACTGTCTCTGAACCTTAACCGAGTCAAGGAATTTATCCCGGTTCGAACACAGGTTTCTGTTCGATCTGTAAATCGACAGATCCACACTGGTCACGTCAAAAAAGTTTCGCCACAATCAGCACATACGCTTGCAGAGGCAGTCAAACTCGGCGTGGAGCTGTGGCTTAGCGTTCAGTCTTGTTGACTTTGAGATTCTAGTTAATGCTGTTGACGATTTGCCCGTCCTAAAACCGCTGACCTTTGGGGAAACAGAGAATCCAGACTGAGGGGGAGCTAGCGTATCAGCCGTGTCACACCACCGGATCTGATTTAACCCTGCTCTGTCGGAGTAAACAGCTCTACAAAATCAGCATCTCAGTCACAGTAGCTTGCTAAGCAGCAGTTACGTCAGCAAGATTCCAGCGTCGCCCGTTTCCTGAGGACGTGCAAAGGAATTTCCCCGTGCCGCTTGTTACTTCTTATGCTCTTCACTTTGTGTCTTCTAGGTCTGAACTTTTTTCCACGAGACTTCGTGGAAAGCATCATTGTCTCCTGCCCAAGAAAGGAGAGGAAACAGCTCAGCTCCTGCAGTAATTCACCCTGCATAAGAGCACGTTCTAAATGCCTGTCACGTAAAGTGTAAAAATGGCCCCTCAGGCCACTAAACAGGCTGACGTTATTCCTTAAATGATGATGTTAACGCTTATTTTCTGGGCAGCAACGTGGTTAATCAAGCGGGAGCAGTTAATGAGTTACGGCTGGCTGCGGATTCTGTTACAGGACTCTGAGGATCCTGAGGTCCACTCTTCCAAGATAAATGAATCTGCTACTGGTTTGGAAGGATCGGTGCAGCGTTATTATCAGAGACTCCGCTTTCATCGTGACGAATGCCATAATAAATCAAACCATCACTTGCAGGAGCTGCTTACATTTTAATTTGTGAATCTTGTAAGAAAACAAATACGGGACAGTGAGACCAACCGGGGCCCTTTTTGGTTGATTCATTATTTAATTAAGTAAATAGCGTCGTAAAAAGGTCGCAGAAGTCTGGTGATGTTCTGTATTTTTGTTACTGTCAACACATCCCATGAAAAGACGAATGTGTCCTCCTAACAAAGATCACCATGAACACACACACTGTATTTTATTTTGACTCCGACACACACACTGTCCTGCTGCCCCAAATGTGGATTACTCCGCCGCTGAAAGTAGTCCGTGACAAATGCACTATTTCCTCTGGCCCGGAGGTCACAAAGACTTCTGAAGAGGTGTCTGTAGGTAGGAATGTAAACCCTCCAAATCCAAACCAAAGCTGAAAGGTCTGGCTATGTTTCTGGAAGCCGGATTCATCGACAGTACGTAACAACTAGACGAACTCCAGCCTGGTCCTTAAAGGATACACACGCTACTTACTGAGCCTACTGCAAATTACCAGCAGGTCTGCAAAATTATGCAGAGTTCCCTCTGCCGCTGCCGTCAGTCGGCAATAACTGATCAGGTGCAGTGGTTATTTGTGTAAACCGTGTTGTGCATCCATTAAAACAGCAATGCTTGAGAAAAATATACCCAAGCAAAGTCACCGGGGGCAACCATGTGTTCCCATGTGTTTGATCCACGGTGCATGCTACCGAGTCTGCGTTTGACATGACGAAGTCAGTAACGTCGGCGGCCGGAGTCGTCTTCAGTGTTTACATTTTAGCCGAACTGTCTGGTCTTTAAAGCATCACGTCAGGATCTACCTGGATTACCTTTACCTGGAAAGGTAAGTAAGTAAAGAAGGTCCAGTTTTGCAGACCTCTCCTCATTAAGCTCATTCTCCCGTTGTTTCCTGATTCATTATTTACCAGACTTGAGGATGTTTATTTCCTATTGAAATGCTGTTCAGTGTTGTTTTAGGTGTCGACATCAGTGTTGATCTAGTGTATTGTAAGTCTACATGCCGTGTGCGTGTGTGTGTATTAGTTTGTTTGTTATATGTACTTATACGTGTCTGTTGTGTAATGTTCTCCTTTCATTTCATGCTTTATCCTGCTTTGATGTTGCTTTGTCTGTTTTCTGGATGCGGACGATTTTTGGCTAAATCTGACACATTTATATCATATCAGTGCTGATCCGTGTTTGCTGTCAGGGATAAAAAATAAACTGGAAATAAACTAAACTAAGGACTTTGGTGTGGCCATTACGGCGCAGTTCCGTTTCTGAAATCTTTTCTCTGGTAGAAAGTAACTAAATATATTCACTTAAGTGCAATTTTGAGGTACTCGTACTTTGCCTGAGTAATTCTATTTTATGGTACATACACTGTACTTTTTACCACATTTATTTTAAAGCTTTATTTACTAGTTACTTTGCACAGTCAGATGACTAAAACGAAATATAATCAACGAATAAATTTTGCTTCATTATTAGAGACCAAACTTGGAAGCAGTAATGAAAGTAGTTAGTTAGTCAGCCCCACTGTTAACTGCTGCAACATGAAAGGGATTTACACATTATGGCATCGATAATTATAATTCAATCATGGGATTTACATTATTCTGATATGAGCCGCGCTGCATAACCAGCACGTTTACTTCTCGTACTTGAAGTATATTTTTATGCAATTTACACAAAGATTTTAATGCATGACTTTGACCTGTAAGAGCGTTCCTACACTGTGGTATTGTTCTTTTTACTTAAGGAAAAAAAAATCCGAGTTCTCCTTCCACCACTGCATTTTTTGTATGGAAATGTTCCTCCCTTTTTTTTTTTTTTCCGGTTGGTGGGTTCCACTGAACATTGTGCAGTAACATCATGTTATACTTTGCCCTACTTTTCTTTATATTCAGATAGTTTACATGACTCTCTTGTGATTCCTTTACATTAGCAAAAGTGCAACTATTTCCATTTTGGATCACGCATCTGGAGGTTCATATTCTACATTTCACTACTCACTCTACTACGAAAACACCACACACTCAAAACAAGCTGAACTTTAGTATGTAGCATGGATCTGGGACGCAGCTTTCAACCCCCAGTGGCCATTAGGGGTCAGCAGAGCCTCTCTCTGCACACGGTTTGTCGGTGTGTCAGTGGTGGAGGGGCTGATGGGTAGTGGTCCATGGTGATATCATTTTCCATCAGTTCCTCTACCTCCTCGCTGCTCCAACAGGCAGCAGCAGCAGCAGAACAGATGGGGTGAAGTGGAGGAGGAGGAGGAGTAGGAGGAGGAGGAGGAGGAGGAGGAGGACATTTTTCCACTACCACATTTCACCTCTGGGCGACTGCGTCTGGAAATCCAATATTTCTCTAAAAAAAAAAAAAAAAAGGTCATCAGTCAGAACGAACAACATTCACCCCAACGACAGAGTGCCAATGATTTCTATCTGGAGAGCAGAGGAGGTGTGTGTGTGTGTGTGTGTGTGTGTGTGTGTGTGTGTGTGCGCGTGTGTGTGTTCGTGGACGGGGTTACACAGAGAAAATACAAACCCTTTATCTAATGCTCCATTACAGTCAAACAAGCCCCATGAATCCCTCCCAGCTACATATAAACTACTCTCCGCCGTCTGCGTCTTGGATCGGTGGGTTATTACATAAGCAGAAATTGTTGATCAGTGATGAAATTGGCAGCGATGTCCAAACGTCAAAAAAAGGAAAAAGCAAAAAAAAGGGTCTTCTCTCCAACTTTCTCTCCATTTCCCTTAATGGATAAATGTTTCTCCCGGTTGTCCGGATTAAAATTTTAACTGCGTCACCGGTCCGCGGCTCCCGGAGCGAAGCTGCCGAACCGACGTCCCTGCAGTCGCAGCATCTGCTCTGACACAACCTCGCGAAGGAGGTTAACCCGCAGGTTCGGGTCCACGCTGTCCCCCATCGTACGAACATGATAGTTTGACAGATGTTACATAACTGACGCAGTGAGCGTGCTGAATTTTGAGCTTTACACAGATGTGAACCTTCAGTGCCAAGTCAATTGACTGCTTCAGATTTGCGCTCAATATGAATAAACGCCATGGAACTGAATATGTTCACTCGTGTCTCCTAAGACATAGATATTGCTAAATATTCACAACCCTTTAAAGCTAAAAGAAAATCATGTTCAATTCTGATCAATAACCCATTCTCAAAGTAGAAAAATCTACACTATCTATGCTGCATTTTGAAATATTCATACTCACTGCATGTTTACAGCATAACTACACTGTACATTTTCATGCAAAGGTTAAAGGAATAGTTCGACATTTTGGGACGTATGCTTCAGGAAGAACGATATCACTGTCCCCATCTATATGAATCTGGGGCCCGGAGATGGTTTAGCTTAGCTTAGCATGAAGACTGGAACCAGGGAAACAGCTGGACTGGGTTTTTCGCCGAAGTTTAAAAAAAGAAATCTGCACACCAGCATATGTAAAGCTCCCAAGCTAATTTGTTACATGTTGTTTAATTTGCACAAAGGCTGAAGTGTAATCACAACAAACTGTGCTTTTATGGATGCTAAAGCTGGGTGCGGAAACTTTGCTCGTTGCCTGGCAGCCTCACACTGGCAGCGGGCCTCGGGTATCTTCTGTTCCGATAGCCGAGAAGCTGAATTCAAAAGGACGAAGTTGATCCTACTCAATATTTGAGATCCCGTCAAAAGACCGAAGCCGGCAACGCAGACCCTCTGACTTCCCTCCTCCGTCTGTGGCTCTCAGCTCCCAGCCCACCGGTCCCCTGCTGAACACGTCAGTTTCAACGTGTTATTTAACACCTGGTTTTCGCTTGAGCGCCCTTCACAAATTCAACAGACGCATCTGGACCCCGGAGCACTGCCGTCGCCGCTATTTTAATGCCTAGATGTCGTGGCTGACTGTGATCAAGAATACATAGGACCTACACATGTGACTCTCACTTTAACATATACCAGTGTGTTTTTTTTATAGAGTTTGTAAAGCAGTGGAGCTCTGAGATGTATCAGGCTTTGATACAAACACAATACTTGTTAGTAGCATTAGTTTATTGTTGGTCATAGAATACCACCAGACTTTTCCTGTAAAAACAAGTTTCTTGACAGATCCCTGGTTCTCATAAATCTGGAATTGGTTCCAACTCGGAGGACATGCCCAGAAAAGTTTCTTGTGGGCTCCTACTGTGCATAGTAGGAGTAGATCTACATTTAAATGGGCAGATTTTGTTGCTCATTTTTGAAATGTTTAGGGAAAAAAAGCTCCTGTTCTGTTAAATTCACTTAACATTCGCTTTGAAAAAACATTTTTATTTACTCTCCCAGCAGAACAAATCCCCGGTGACTGACTCCGTAGTGTTTTGTTCGTTCCCGACACTTTACACCTGAAGCGTGTCACAGTTTTTCGCACTCTGCCATCTGCTCTGACCTCGGAGTGATTTAAGTTTAATGGCTTCCAAACTCTCCGTCGGCGTCGGCTACTGCTGCTCGGAGCAGCGCTGACAAATGAAACTCGTTATCTTCGTTTTCCACAGCTGTGGGTCACAGAGCAGAGAGTCGGAGGGAAATGATGAACTCATTGCTGGTAGAGGAAGTCTCCCGGGGAACTGTGACCTTGGAAAGAGAGATAATACGAGACATGGTTTGACAGGAGAGAGCGGCGCGCCTGAACATCTGCTACCAAAACTGACTTTAGAGTTTTTATTCAGGTCTAAACAGCAGTAGCCAACACCGATTTGAGCATTTAAACACTTGATTTTCTTTGACCTTTGTCTGAGTATCGAATAATCACCACCTGTAAGCTTTAGGCCCTTGAGCCATTTCCCAGGGAGAGAGCAAACACACAGAAACTCGTAGCAGGCTACCTTCAGTGTTGCCTGCTGCCCTGATTTTTATGCCTCATCAATGAATCATAACGTCGGTTCAGGCAGGGGTCTGCCGTCATGCTTGCCCTGGTGCGCTGGCATCAGTTTGCAGTATGCTCTAAAACGACTGGGCCCATTCACAGCCGCGTAGCTAGGAGCACTCAATCATATTCATTCAGGCGCACAGCGTGGACATTATAACCTGACGCCGCTGTTACTCTGCTGATTGCGCTCATGCCAGCGCCACTTACTGCCGCTGATCCCTCAACTACCCCGACCCCCTCCTTTTGTGGTATTTTGTGATGTTGAATCATGCACGATTTAATGTTCATGTACGTGTTTATTAAGGGGGATCGGCTCTCCCACCAGAATCCACGCGCCTGCTCGAATTCATTGACATCTCCCTCGGAACAGCAGAGCCTTCTCTGCCAAATGGAGTAAGCGTCCGACTGAACCGTGGCCAAGGTTCGATCGGTTCCATTTTAATCCTACTTTGGCGACCTTTCACTGTGCAACCGATGGAATAAGAGCCGTTTGTGACGGAATCCGAAGGCCACCCGTAGTCCACCATGAAGGTTTCACGCACCTGAACTGGCCTGTTAAGTGATATCGGGGTGGTGGCTGTAAGGGGTATCACAACTTTGACGTTCATCAACTGGAAAAGGAGCGGCTATAAAACGGTGTACACATTTTTCACAAGTGCCCTGAAATGACTCCTTTTTTATCATCAGAATGTGATCTATTCGTTCCTATAACAATTGGAAAGTCTAAAGGAGCCGTATGATTAAATTATTTTATTCCCTTCACGTGTGGGGATCCAACAGGAAGTCAGGCGGCTCGGCCAACGGAGGTCTCGGACACACACGCTCAGAATCGGCTCGGCTGGAGAAGGACTCTACTGAGCGTGCTCTTTAAGCCCAAAAACATAGAAGTGTGAGGAAGCCCGGGGAGGATTTTTCAGGGGGGTCTCCGTTGGAATCCATCGGAGTTGTCGTCCTCTATGATGGAGCAAGATACAAACTTTTCAGAGCCACATTTCATGCCCACAGATGGTGAGCAAAGGCTTTTCAGAAGGATATTCCTGTAATTTCATTCCTTTGGTAATCTTGATTTAAAAACACGGAAACAGAGACACAATTAGTCAGTTAAATAGAATACTGAGTCCACAGTACCTTTGTAAACTTCTGGATCTCCACTAAAATCTAAAATTTCAGTCCTGTGAGTTTGCAAAGACCTGCAAAGCCCCTGGCTTCAGAAGAATGTAAGACGGTAAAACAGCTTGTAGAATTGATGGCAAAAATAGAGGCTGCAGACAAATATCATCATAAAAGAATGTAGATCTACAAAATTTTCTTCTCTGCGGTTAAGCTGTCCGTCTTGACATCAATCTGCCTTTGTTCTTTTAATTCATAACAAATGAGTGATGAAACACATTAAAATGATTCGTATCAGCACCTGGCAGAAGGACCTGAAAAATGATCCATGTACCAGAGACACTTGAAGGTTATGAGTCACACCAAGGTCTTGTTACAGGCCTTTAGCATGGGAATTAACTTTATCAACAGTTAATTACAGGTACTGGCCACAGCAGAAGTAGCGGTCTATCTAAACATGTGTATCCTTCTCTGAAATGTGACTCATTTGTTGCGTAATTTATGTTTTAATGTGATTTATGATTATGACCAGTGAGATGTAAAACAACACAAATTCATGTTGCCACAAAGAAGGAAGAAATGTTGCACAGATGTTGTTTTTGAATCAAGACTAAAGCAGAGTATTGACTGATCACTCAATGTTGCTAATCCATATAGACTTTTCTAAGAAGCATTAACATTTTCTGGAGTTGATACAGATCTCATAATTATGATAAAGCACCTCTGATCTGTTTTTCTTTCAGTGGAAGGAATGTGCTCCAGCAGATATGAATCTAAATGAGGAGGAGAAATCTGCACTTTTTCAGGCCTCGCTGTGACCAGTGCCCTAAACCCTAACATGAAAACCACGTACAGCTGAAAACCACCACGACCTGACTGTCACATCATCGTCTTCCACTGACTTTCAAGTTGTTGTGTTGGAAGATTGCAGTCGGTTATGAGCCCAGTCATACCAGCTCTTAAAAAAGAAAACATGTTGCAGTGAAAATAATTAATTTCAATTGAATCAGTGGAGCTGCGGGTGCGGGTGAAGGAAATCCTCGTATGAATTTTTGTTTGACTTTGGTCAAATCCGACACATGAATCACACTGCTGATCCAAAACACACTGACTCTGACAGTGCTACAAGCTAACGGAGAACCAGAAGAGTCCAAAACAGAGGAATGTAACGTAGCTTATTGGCCGCGTGGCACCGTCCGTTTTCTTTAGTGTGTTAGCGTGCTAACATTTGCTAATTGGCACAAAATACACAGCGCACTTGAGGCTGATAGGAAAGTCATTATTTCCTCAGTCGTATTTGGGGTTACAGCAAAGTACTGGCGAAATCTAAATTTTGACCTGATGAGGTGAAAAGTCAGAGGCTCAACAAAGTGATGACAGTTTATCCTGAGCCGATCACGAGTGCCTGTGCCAGATTTCATGTCAGTCCATCCGACAGTTGTTGATGCATTTCACTCAAAACCACAAAGGTCAACCTGCTGGTGGCGCTGAAAGGCAGGGGACCACCGACGTCCGTAGGATTCATCCCCCGGGGACCGTGAATGTCTAAATGTTATGGCGGTCAATCCAGCAGCTGTTGAGGCATTTCAGTCAGAACCAAAGTGCTGGACCAACTGACCGACAGACCAACATTCCCATACACAGAGCCATGCCGTTAGCATGACTGAAAACCTTTGTCATTTGGTTTGAAACGCACACACTTCACTAAAGGACACTTTCCGTCGGAGAGTCGGAGTCTGAGCCTGTGCAGACAGCAGCGTCGGTTCAAGTGAAAACAGTTTCACTGGTAATATCACATTTAGCACAGACAAAGCTCAGATGCTTCTCTCCATGCTTTTCTGTTCAACCTCCTCTTTCCTTTCAGAATAAAACGTTACTCACACAGTGGAATTCTAATAATTTTTGCCAGTGAGTCTCCCCTGGAGGGACTGGGAGGCAACATCATGTGTTGTCTGCCATGTTTAGAAAGGTTTGTGGGCTGTGTCGGGTGCAGAGAGACCTCCGCTGTGAATCCACCACCAGGGCTGTGTTCTCTGAAACAGCTGAGGTTTCATATCCTTCACCTTTTTGTTACTAAAGTGTTCCTGCAGGCTGTTTTTTCTCCTCGCCGAGTCTGATTCCACTCCAGACTTTTCAACAGCTTCTTATTATCTCTTCCTGTTTATCAGCCCTCACTGCTTCGTATGCCAGAGGAATTGGTTTGGGTTAGAGCTTGCAAAACGGGGTTGAGCAAAGAGTGCAGGTATGTGTGATCTGTGCACCTCAGACAATTTACAAGTCCATCAGCATTTAAACTCTACTATTTGCACTGAAACTGGGGATAAATGAAATAAATACCAACCAAGACGAGCAAATAAGACTTTCCAGGTCTCTTCATTGTCATGACCCTTTGTTCAACTCACCAGAAAAGCAGCAACTGTTTCACATTAGCCAGGTTTCCATCCGAATGTAGTGCAAATTTCTACCAAATTTCCATAAAGTAAGCAGAGTAAAAAGTGAATTAAGGCTCATTTCCATCTGCTTTTGTTATGCGAACATTCGAGACTGTCCGCTCATAAAAATAAGGACCCCACAGCTCATTTGTTCAAGCAGCTTATTATGGCTAGTTATGTTTTATTGTTAAGCCACATGTAGTGATAACGTGAGACAGCATCAGTCTTTTCAGCCAATGCCCCCAAACAACATGTTTAAGTTTAAGTGACAAAGGTTCTATTGGCCTCTGTTCTGAATTCGCCTGCTAATTTGTTTTACTTCACAATATGACATGTATCCTGTTGATTTCCTGTTTTTTTTCTCTGTTCTGAGCTTTGGTTTGTCAAACAATTTGAAGTGCAAAATTTTGTTTTCAGTTTCTAAGTTATTATTTTTTTTCCCCCAACTAAGTATGAGTTTTTGGGGGGACTGACAGATGAAGTCAGCATTATTCATAAGGCACATTTAGTACAGCTGGTTTGTCACAATGTGCCTTAGAAATGCACCAAATGAAACACAGAAAAACAGCTGCACAAATAAATGATACCATGGATGAATTTAAATATGACATTTTAAATATTTTTTTCCTGGTGAAGAGTCTCATTGTAAAGTGATAATCAGCATCATCAAAATAAAATAACGCTGTAATAAACTTTCACAAGAGTCTAATATAAACAAAATATGCACATGATATCACTTCTTCCTAAACGAGTAAGAGAGATAATTGCATCTCAACTCGGGCAAGACAAACCTGTAAAATATTGTTCATGGAACATTGT
Source organism: Xiphias gladius (assembly GCF_016859285.1). Taxonomy (NCBI): domain Eukaryota; kingdom Metazoa; phylum Chordata; class Actinopteri; order Istiophoriformes; family Xiphiidae; genus Xiphias; species Xiphias gladius. The sequence goes on along the minus strand of NC_053403.1, from coordinate 2,441,431 downwards.
CATTTGCAGCTGTGCTGGTTATACAATTTTGTGGTGAATGCGTCAAGCATGATGGTTCCCTTTGTAACAGGATTCATAGAAGTTCTCCCAGAATCTACATGAGCTCATATATTTATCTGTTAATAAAAACTATAGTGAACAGAAGTCATTCTGCTTTAGAACACAGCAGTTTTTATTAAAGCGCAATAAAACAAATTAACGTTTTTTGGTTTCTCAAAACACATAATCTACAATTTCCCAACTCTACCAATGTAATTCAGACACAGGGATGGGTGACAAAGGGAAAAAAAATAAACAACAAAATAAAGTTTGTTATTCCATAAGGAATAAACACCCTCTTCCAAACCAAAAGTTATTCCCTCACTTCATATTACGATGATGGTGGTGGAGAGCGCCGTCTAACGCGTCGCTCCGAAATCTCCCGTAGGTGTTCAGCTGGGTTGAGAGATCTGGTGACTGTGAAGGCCACAGCATATGATTCGCATCTTCTATATGCTCATCAAACCATTCAGCGGCCCCTCATGTTCCGTACAGTGGCCTCTCCCGACAGGATAGAAATGTTCTGTTTGCAGGGACCGATCCCCTGGAGACGATTCACCTCAAGAACGCGGTGAAAAATGTGTGTTTGTCTTTATAATGTTGGGTTTATGCTTTACGACCCTGCTGTAAAATCCCTCTTTACGTAGCTGTCAAGTCACTATTCTTGCTGACACAGTTTGATCATGTTGTGTTTGTCCTTCGGTATCACACAATGCAGTGTTTGCGGCTGGTTGGTCGGTCCGCCGCTTGGGTTCAGACTGAGATATCTCTACAAATGTTGGACGGTTTGCCATTAAAGTCACACATTCATGCTGCCCTAAGGATGAACCGTGCTACATTTGTCGATCCCCTGACTTTTCCTCTGGCGTCACCAGCAGCTCAAGGGTTTTTCTCGTCCAGCGTCATATCTCCACCCGACGGATTGCCATGAAATCCTGGACAGACATTCGTGGTCCTCAGAGGATGGATCCTGATTACACTGGTGATCCCCCGGTCTTCCCTCCCTCTAGACTTTCCTTCGCACGGTGAGGTTGACATTTTTAGTACAGACTGAAATGTCTCAACAATTATTGGATGGATTGCAGAGAAATTGGGAGCAAAATATCTATGTACAACATTTTTTCTTTGCCAAAAAGAAATCTTTGTAGTTACTGATTATAGGGACACAATATAGATCGAATATATCGATCAAAAGGTAAATGTCACTTTGGACCGGTGGTTAGGGGTTCATGTGTTACAGTCTCTTCCCTCAGTACATACTGCGTGTGGACCTCCTAAATATATCAAGTATTTCAAATATTTCAAGTTTTCCTTGGTTCCTCCGTAAATATTAAGCTACATAAAGCTGATGACTCATGAAATCAAGTGCTTTGACTTAACTTACTTTGACAACTGTGTTGATGCTCGTGTGTATTTTTTGCAGTAAATGAAGAAAACTCTACCAGCTGTACGTTTTACCTCGAGCCCTGAGGCTTGCCGTCGCTGGACTTGATTCAGTCGGTCACCAGCTGCACTGCTTGAAGCTAAACTTCGTCTCGCAGTACGCAAGTGAGTTTTTAACACTATTGATGGATGTAATGCTTTCGTTTATATGGCTGGTTGTTTGTTTGGTAACATAAAAGCTGTCGGACTTAGAGAGCGGGCATACGGCTATTTCCTGGAGGCCGTACATACCAGTGTAAACTCGATTTGTATCAAACTGACAAATGTACTAGTAGAAAACATTACTTCATTCATTTTCGGCCGTCACTACTTGAGGCACTTGCCAGGTAAGCGGTCTTTGTGACTGAAGTTCCCGCCATCTGTACCCAAATAATGAACCCTCTTTCAAAGACGCTTAGATTTTTTTCCTTTTGCCAATTTGATCCAATTCAGAAACAAAGGCGACGTCCGTGCAAAGTACTGCACTTGACTGAGATCGACTGTGATTTAAACACGTTTTCACAGCCGATCGATGCACATGATTGGGTGTGAGTATGGTATGAATTTAGTGCTTGAAATGTACAGAATCCAGACACTGTGTATGAACAGTAAAGAAATACTCACAGATAAAGATACATTTGTTCTATGAGATTACAGTTACTACACTGCAGAGCTAAAATGTGTGGGTGGGTGGGTGGGTGGGGGTTTATTCAGATAATAAATTGTCCAATTTAGGTTCCTCCCCTCAGACAGAAGCAGAGAAAAGTGAATTTGGTGTTACTGTTTATTATTATGGCCAGAAAAAAAGAAAGTGATTGATGGAGGCTTTTACTCTGATCCCAGAGGGAGCTAGATAAAGTCAAAATCTAAACTTAATGGAGGTAATCATCCTGGGGACTCATGGATCTGCCTCTATCTTTTCTTTCCTAAAGAGGCACATTTGTTTTGTTTCCTGCGTTACTCTGTGTTATTTGGTCAAGCTGTCTTAAAAGTTAATGATTGGCAGTTAAGTTCCAAACACACTTTGTAATGTTATCTCGCCTTTTTGCCACGAAGCTGGATTTAACATTCCTCATCAATCATACTGTTTTTCCTCTTCCTCGTGTCAATGATTTGCTTTGCTTTAAACTTGCGAGAGATCGCAGCTCATTTGTGTAGCAGTTGGTTGGATTCACCGAAAAACTGATGATTCATAAAATGAGTTTTAATAAAAGGTGCAAAATGGGATCCATCCTGTGTTGAATATGTGGTCTTACTCTGAACAACTGAATCAACATAAAGTACCTTAGAAATACATTGGGGTCTGAGACCACTTTCCCATTTACTCGAATGGGAAAGTGGTCGTACACTTTTGGACCCCACTGTACATGTATGACTACATGAACTACTTATTTATAAAGTAAATACAATAATATATGTATCTGCTTGATATTAACACATATACATATACATATATATGTGCTAAAAACAGATATCAGATCGTCTTATATGACAATATATGTAAACATATATATATCTCATTATTCAGCATATATGTTTATTATGGCAATATTTAACATTAATGGCCTTGGAGCCACAAAACACAGTTGTTTTAATTTGGTAACAGTTTGGGCTGCAGCTCAGATGGAACAAGTACCAGGATGCAAAGGCGCAGAGTGTCAACGAGCAGACGGATGCAGCTCTTGAGATCGGATTGAGAGCCCGATTCATCTCCTGCCCAGGTGGCCAGGAGCCTGACAGCGTTACCTGCCGTGGTTGATTTCTGCCCACGTTTGGTCGGATCGGTTTCTCAGGTGTTTATCCGACCGTCCAAACACACGGAGAGCAACGGTGCGAGCCGACATTTAGCTAACGGCATGCTGATGGCGGGAGTCCCGGTTCGGATTCGGTGCAACGTAGCACTTTTGGTGCGGTGGTGAAAAACTCAGACCGTCATTATGATTGAGGCTAAGAAAGTGTCTTTGCTCAGGTTTTCATCTGCTTCACACCTGGACAATATAGAGGCTGCTCTTCCACCTTCTACAGAGGGCAGCAGCCTAAAGGTTCACGCAGTGGATCAAATTGATGATGATTTTGATAACTTAATGAATAATAGTCATGAAGCCAGCTATTTTTTACAACACGCTTGTGTTTTTGTGTCTTTTAGCCCATTACATATAATCATTTATAACTCACGTCATTGCTAAATATTTTCCAATAGTCATTCTTAGTTTTAAGCTCGATTTCTTACTTTCCAATCGCTCATCTGTTCAGTTGAGCGTTCAACAAAAGAGGCTAATTAAGCATATTTTTCTGCTGGATCTACATCATTAGCAGTACCTCCTTGGAATGAGGCCTGAACCCTGGAGTCAGAATAACGGAAGGTTTTTCCCATGCTTCCTCGTCCTGCCGACATTGCATGAATGCAGAATAGACCATTTTTGGGTTAGACGGGGGAGAAGAAAGAGATACCAATGTTTGCAACTTACGAGTGTTGACATCGCTGGATAACTCAAGCTAGTTGGTCAGGTGACAATATAACGACTGCATATCCACAAAGTTTATTAAATAACCTCGACTTACGGACGTTGGCTGACGTGAGGCTTCCATATTTGTTTGATTTTGGGGCACTTCTGTACTATTAAGCACCAAATCAGATTTATCAGAGCTCTTCTGCAAGAAACCTGAGCTTCCCAAACATTAGCATTTGGATTTGGATTCTGACATGGATGCTATTTACAAGTCAAACAATGATAATTACACTGAGTCCAGTATGACATGACATTTGGATTTATGTGGCTTTTACAATGGTGCCACCCTCAGGACAAGCTTGTATTTGTGCTACAAGGATCAAAGAGTCACAAAGTTGTCTCTCCATTTTTCATCCAGACAATAATATTGTTTTTCAGACTGTTGGCCAAAGATCGTTACATCTTCAATGAGGTCTCTCTAGTCTGGCTAAAGACACGCTAGGGTCTTTTTCAGTGTTTACTTCATGGTGACTCCTTATTCACCACCTTTACTTTCAGCTGTTTCCACTCTAATGTGAACAGACCTTTGATCTGATATCTATAACTGGAAAAAGATGTCGAGGATGACAGAGTTCAATTAGGCAGAGTCTACTGTGGCTAAAAAATATAATGTGGCACACAACTTAGGACAGAATCAGTCGCACGGGCAGTAAGTTTCCCAGAAATTTGTCACCGTGGCATTCGCACAGGTGGGACCTGGACAATCCATAATCCTGACATACGATACAAACAGGAATTCTGACACATGGTAAAAGGACCGGGCACGATGACAGACAGTAAACTGTGCCATCCTGCAGGGTGACAGCTGGCACCATCATGGGGGGAGAAACATGGTGTAGAACAACCAGGCAAGAGAAAGGGGAGGGATACTGGAGAACGCCTGTCGTGATGACGGTATCACTGGTGTTTTATGCAGTAGCTGATTGGTTCCCGACACCTTGGATGCGACACTACAGGACATTTGCTACCATGAGAACCATGATCCAGCAAAGGATCCAAATTGTAATTACGAAACTTTATATGCCATTATGATCTATTTGAGTGGAAATCACATTGAACTTGAACGGAACTTTAACTCGCAGTATGGTCATCGGTGTGCCAGGTCATCTGTTCGTCATCATCCTATTACTGTAGCAGTTGAGAAAACTGATTTTACAATCTGCAATTTAAACCAATTCACTTTTATTTGGGGGTCAACTTTGGTTGGCGCCACGTTTTGCTAACAACTGCAACAACAGAGCATTTATGGATTCACTACCACTCCGATTCACGCCTCCGACTGGCTTCGTCTCCATGGCAACGGTGACTGAGGCCCATGGGTACTGTAATATTAAGACTCCTCTGCCTAAATGGCGGGACGAATCATGATTTCTCAAAAAACATGGCTTGTATTTCTGTGCCAGGAACTGAAAACTAATTGATCTTGCAAAGAATCCAGGGTCATTGTGTTTCAGGGTAACCTGTCGTACTCAGAACCGCATCATGCCCTCATATTGTGCACCTCAAAGTACATCTCTGAGTTCACCAAGGCGGCCGCAATGAGCTCCCACCTCACTCCAGCATTCAGTGTGCGGGCTACACATTATGCATCCCAGCATGTAAACATAGCGTACACGGCATTTTTTTTTTTTTTTTTTGCCATAAAGCATATCCAAAAACACGGTGTTACACTTACATCATGCCCAGTGAAAGTATGACACACTGTCATATTGTTTAAAAAAGGGTTATGAATAGCGACGGTAGTCGTCAAACATAATTTCAGCAGAGATGTGACTGGATAATTTATCATTGATGGCAGATCAAGGGTCCCTTTCCAAAACACATTATCGACATAGTTGAGGCGCATAGAAAAACCAGGCTTCTTCCAAACCAGCTCCAAAAAAGCTTAACAGCTAAACAGAAACAACAAAACAATAAAATGTTGAAATGGTCAAACATTTAGGGGTTTTTACGATTATTGATTTTCCATGGAACAAAGGACAAAACGATCATTCAAAAAAATATAAATAATTATCCCACACTTGACAGCACTGATATTTCCCCTCTTAGTTCTACCACGAAGAAACTTAAGGGAAGTGAGGAAGACAAGCACTCCCCTTCTGTCTATTTATGTCTGGTTGTGAAACAACATGACAAATGAACCAACGGCGAGAACACAGGGAACCGCCTTAACACTGGTGACCCATTCGCTTTTTAGAACGTAAAACTTAAAACATAAAACTGTTCATTTCTCTGGGAAAATGTTCCCTGCAGGGAAGATGGCAGCGCCAGAATCCAGGTCACAAAGGAAACAAGAAAGCAGGAAAGGAGAGAAGGAGAGAAGGGAGGGCGGGAAGAGAAATGGCGCAAACCCATCGGCTACTGAAGTGTTTGACTGCTGTCTATCTCCCTACCTGTGACATGTTTACTCGTAACGTGCACTCAGCAGGAGAGACACTGGCTGCAGGTGTTCAACAGCCTCTCGCAGATAAATTATCAGTAACCTAAGTGCAGGAAGTTACTGTAAACAGACGTTTCCTGAGCCATGATGTAACTATTAAGCCAATCAACCTTTTTTACTGTGACAGACTGTGATGAGACATGGCTCATTTACCTCAACATGATGAGGAAATGATTACACCTGAAGCAATAAAGCGGCCGGCGCACACAAGGCTCGAGACACACACACATTAACATCCTCCAATTATCTCTCGTTGACCTGGAGAAGCTGTATTATCCTGCATTACAGACTGAGAATCGTCATTTTCTCCCTGTCACGCTGATTGCTCAATAATCCACACAACTGTTTTCCAAGTCAGGAGGGCAGACGTTGTGAAGATAGTGGGAATTGTTACCATCTTGAGGCGGAGACTGATTTTTGTTTTGTTTTCCTTTTTTAATCCCTCTCAAAGAAAACCAGGCAGCCCCATGTTCTTGTTTTCTCATGTCAGCGTCAAACCAGTTAAAAAATTAGCATATTTCAGCACATGTGCGCTGTCCACTCTTGGCGTGACGTCCTCGGGTTTATAGAGGTGTCCTCAGAAGGCGTGATATCAGCACAGGTGAAGTGACAGATGGAGATTCTGCTCATCCATTGATCAAACTGGAAAAAATAATCCGTTCACACGCCTTCCTTAACCTTCCGTGCACTGCTTCTGCAGATTGGTCAGTGTTAGCGGCCGAACGTCAGCATGTGTAACAGTGGAAATTTTCCCACAGAAACCAATTCATTTCACCAATACATTCATAAGAGTTTCGCTCATGGAGGTGAAGCTGCAACTTTGACACACAAATCCATGTCAGCCGTCTTGATGTCAGCCATTTTGCAAAGTGCCGACTTACGAGGGAATCGTACAGCCACACAGCCCGAAAGGGAAAAAAGCCAAATATCAACCGCGTCGCACCATTCAATTTTAAATATTATAAAATCAACAAAACGGAGGAAATGCTATAATCCTTGTTTACAAAACCCTTTGAGGTCCCCGTGAATAGACTTTCCAAACTACACTGTCATCAGTCTAGAAACAAGGTTTTCTTAGCTGCTTCTGTCTCCAAACTGTAGCTGACGGCAACAAAACCCAACATTTTACACCGGTGCTCTGTGTTGGAGAGAGTTTGGCAGAACTCACTCACAGTTATTCATGATTTAAAGCACATAACTCCTCATTTGAGCATTTACCAGTGCATAATATGTATTATTATCTCTTCTGTAACTTGGTGAGGTTGTGGAGAAGAGGAACCGACGTGTCCTCCAGAGAAAGAGAAAATATTTCATTGCTGCTCGGCGGGCGTGCCGCCCTCAGCCCTTCCAATTGAGAAATTCGACATCAGCTAAAATAAGCAAAGGATTTTCACGATTACAGCATAATGTTATTGGAGCGTTCAAAGACACGTAATATTACATCTCTGGAAGCATTTAAACTTTAGTTAAATCCCCTGATTTTACACAGTACGGCGGGTAACAATATGACTAATGTTGGTCCCTGTTTTGAACACTAACATTTACTATATGAAATGTCAGAATGCTTCCTGGGAAATTAGACACCATGTCACCGGGGGGATAATGGAGATTTATGTGGGCCTTTATTTGATCATTTTGGAGGACAAAATGATGGAAACACCTGTCCGTCTAACGCGATAAAGTTCAACAGCTCCACAAACGAACTGTCAGCACCAGAGTTTTTGGTACTTGGGGCATGTAAATCCCAGTCACATCTGGTAATATACTGGTCACTTGGTGGGAACATTTCACATCAGCACGCTCAGAGAACAAGAAATGAAGTTCAGGAAATACTGCTCCATACTGTTTTTGAATGATCCAACTGATAGTCCTGATAGTCCCAAGCCATAAAACCAGGCCACTGGTTTCTTGTCTCCTTCTTTTTGTTTTGCATAAGAAAGTGTTTTCTTTAAAAACAGATGACTGAGTCGAGGCACAGTGAGATATTACGTAAAGATGGAGGCTCGACGGCCGGCCGGCCCTCCCTCCTCCGTGTCGTCCCTGCACTCTGGGCGTCTGCAGCTGTGCACCAGGCAGCCTCTCCCCAGAGGGCATCACCATGAAAGAGTTGTTTGGATGTCAGCTGTCATCACTTATACTATTAAACACACAAACGGCTAAATGAGGGTAAAGTGAGGACTGACGACCTATGTAATGCTGCTCCCAAGCATGACGTCTTATTCTGCACAGATGTGTGAAGAATAGGTTCAGAGGGGGTAAACAAGGGGACACGTTATCAGCTCTGAAATTCTCACATCAGAGAGCACCTGTGGGTTTATGGAAAGGTATTTGTGGTTAATAACAAATAATCCTGAAGTCGCGATAAAAGATAAAGGTTTAAAAGCGTCTTCACGCAGCGCCGACCGGCCGGCGCAGTGATCCATCTGATGATAGTCTGTTAACACTCGCCTCAGCTAAAGAAGAACAAATGTGGCAGGTGTTCACCGACAGATTTGATTCCAAAACATTGTGAATCTGTTTTGAAAAAAGAAATACGAGACCTCCATAAAGGTGATCAGCTTCGATTTTTCAAAAGGGCTCAATATAGGACAACGGACTCTTAAAATGTGACTGTTTGCAGATGTCTGAAAATTTGGCGTCACTGTAACCATAACAACCATGTTCTGCTTTCAAGATATAAATTTAATTGGACTCTTATAAATGATGGAGCACGGAGAGCGACTTTAATCAACCTGCTTTCTCACATATGCTTTCAATGCAGTGTTGTCAAACTTTTAAATGAAAAAAGTATCACATATGTCACCGATGGTTTTTTGTCTGTTTGTTTGTTCCTTTTGTACTTTTATACCGACCTTTAAAAAACCTGCACCCGTCAATCTGTGGACGTCTTCCTGCGACTGTCAGCTGTGTTTTGGTGGATGACAGCTCAGAGAGACAGTTGAACAGACGCTCGTCCTCCCACTCTGAAGAGAATCCTGTTTCTGAACCAGCTGTTCATGTGTCAGACAGATGTTACGGACTCTGAAACACTAGAGGGTGTCTAGTCTGCAACAGAAACTTAAAGTCTGAAGGCAGATGCGACCCCGATCTCACCCAAGTCGTGGATCAAGACTTCTCCTTCCAGGCCACAGTGGCAGCTCCAACAGGAGGGCAGCGTTGCGGGACCTTCCTCCTGCAGCGTAGAGTCATGCTCCCAATCTCTGACTAAATGCCTGCCATCTGTTGTTTTCTAACCCTTGACCCCTGCTTCAGCGTCACTTGACGGGCGCCACCCATTTTCAGACGACAAGGACCGAGGCTCGGGAGGTGGATCAGGTCGTCCACTAAAGGTTCCTCCTGTCCACGTGTTGGCGTGTCGTTGGGCGAGGCACTGAACCCTAAATTGCTCCTGATGGTCGGGGCCAGTGCCTCGCGTACGCCCACTCGGTGCGTGAGTGTACGGCGAAGACAGCAGAACAAGTCAACAGCCTCACATCTCTCGGACTGCTTATGGACAACAAAGTCAGCTTTGACTGACGCATAATTGCTATCCATAAACCACCTCATCTGTACTCAGAGCACTGTCTGCTGTGTCCCGCCCTCTGATCATCCACACCTGCTCCCAATCAACCTACCTGCCCCTGCTGTCCCGTCAGCCCACCCTGTTTATTTACTCCTCCCGTGTCTCTCGCCACATTGTCTTTGTTCTATCTCATGTGAGCATCGCTTCCCAGCATTCTCCGGGTTTAGTGCCTGTGGTTTGTGACTCAGCAGTGTCTGTCGGTTTTTGGATTTCTGCCGGCTCCCTGCCTGTTATTGTTTGCCAGTTTTGGATGGACTCCTTGTGCACTAACCGCCATTTTTTTAGAGGTAGAGCGTTTCCTCTTTGAACTCTTCATCACCCCCTGAGGTTTTCCTCTGCTTCTGAGTCTCTGTTTGTCCCAGGATTGTAGCGCCCCGTCTCCACGTTAACCATCTCAGGCAAAATCAAACTTATCAGCATCACACGTGCGGCCTGAAAAATCCTCAGACATGAGCGCCGGAGCCATCACACGCGTAGCCCTCACATCACATCAAACGATCGATCCTCAGGCCACGCTCCACTTTACCGCCATCCGATCTGAGATACAGGACTTTAAAATGGAAAAGAGCAGGAGTTTTGTCCCCTCTGTCACAGGAGTCCTACAAAAACTGCCTCACTGCCTCTGTTGTATGAATCTGAACGTACGCTAACGGTGCGTGATACAGACACGTGAATGCGTCTTCGTGAATGTGACCAAGTGTTACGTTTCATGTATTGTGTATAACTGTGCGTTTCTCTGTGGAATGCGTAGTGACTCTTGAGTGTGCACGTGACTTTGGTCAGATGTGCCTGAACTGGGCGCTCAGCCGGGTCCGTTGGGTGCGACCGGCCCGCCGTGCTGCCTCCCGGGCTGGGGAGGTAATGGAAACAAGGCGAGTGTCAGGATCACGGCTGACGAACATCTCTTGACCAGAAAGAAAAAAAATTCAAGACAAAGACACGAGGGAGGCATTAAATTTTATGTGTTTTGTTTATATGATTTTGAAATGGAACAAATAGAGGAATGCAAGTTATGCTTTAAAAACACCTGGAAACATCAAAAGTCATACATTTTTTCACCATTTATAACATCAACAGAGGATTTCCATCCTCTCACAGCTGCAGGTGGAAACATTGACGTACTTAATTCATTTGGTTCAGATAGTCACCGGTTGCACAGCTGGAGCCGGTGGTGATGTGCAGATCTGATCAGCTTATTTCAATATCGACTCGTGATCGGGTGACAACGATCAGATGATGTCCTCGTGTCGCTCATCTGAACCTTTATATCTCTGTTCATTAGAACATCAGACGGGTCAACAGACGCTTCTGAAGAGACAGATTAAATACTGAACTGGAGTTTGATTTTTTTTTCTTTTTTTCTCGTGTGTATGTGGAATAGGAAAATTCACAGGTGAAACGTCAGAAAATCATACAGTATGTGCCCCATATGTAAATTTATCGCACGTGAAATGTGATGCTTTCAAATCGTATGTGTCTGTATGTGTACGTGATTTATAATAAAAGGGCTAAAACTTGCAAAACCACTTCTACTACGTTCCATTAAACTGTTTATAAGTGAGCACAACGACAGCAGAAATGAAAATAATTATCGAGTGTCGAGGAGTTTACTGATTTAAGATGTTAATTCAAAACATTTTTAACAGTCTGTTAAAGCAACATGAAGCCTGTTCTTTATTTACACCCAACAAAACCAGGAACAGTGATCTTCTTAATGTTTTTTTCACTGTGTAATGATTTAAGGTATAATGTTCGTATCAGTTAGTGTGATTTAGCACCTTTTCGTCTCCTCTTTATAAATACCGTTCACCTGTGTCACTGTTGTCGTCTTCTGTGCATGTTTCTACGATCTTCAGAACATAAAACTGCTTTTTCCCCTCTCCTAACGAAGCAATGGCAAGACCTGTAAGACGGATGGAATGATCTGCATCTGTGTCAACCGTTCAACACTGCACAGGTTCATTTTAACGCATGAATTTTAAAGCTTCGTGCCTCTATGTCTGTGTCTCAATGTGTTGTCAATAGTTGCCACGTTCAGTCCGGAGTGTTTCCGCGTGAGATTAAACAGCTCGAATCTGGCCCCACAATTCTTTGTGTCCTATAAAATGCAGATATCCTTGTAACAGCTCGGGGCAGCTCTTTCATTTGTTGCTAGATGAAAAACTCAAAACGCATCAGTACCCTTGACTCATTTTGTGCTGGTTAACACTGGGTTTGGTTTGTTTCGGTCTTTGTTTGCTATTTCATTCGCTGTTCCCAGCTAATTGCCCCACTTTATAACACAGCGCACATGGAATCACAGCACATTCTGTACATGAGGGCTGCACAAAGAAGAAAAGTAAAAGCACCACAGACACTAATCAGTGCTCCAAGAACCAGTTTCCAGATATAAGCGGTGAAGAGGCTCTAAATTATTTTCTTCTCTGTTCCCGTTTAAGGTCACAAGAACAATACAGACTTCAGAGCTGCAGAATATTCTCTGTCAAAGCACGTCTGGCAGCAGCACGATATTATATAATCTCGCTCATTACAGAGAACGGGGGAATTTTATCATTGGATGAAGTTAGAGGGAGATACAAATTGAAATGGGGTGCTTTTTTTTCAGTATACTCAATTGAAATCAGATTTTTCAAGTATTACGAAGACTATTTTGACTACAACCCAGGGACAGATTCATCAAATTCATCAAGTGTTCAATATACAGACAGAGGTACTGTCTAAGGTCTAAACCACTTTGAATGTTATCACCAGCCCAACCCCTACTTATGCTTAAAATGGTAAAACAGGACACACAGTCATCTTCTCCTCAACCTTACCAAGTAGTTTTTGTGCCTAAACCTGATACGCTCCACATTTATTATTGTATCCATCACGGCGAAGGTCGGGCACATGATAACAGCTGACTGAGCCAACTAGGAGGTGGGGTAGGGCCCTTCTAACCCACATCTACGCCCCCGTTGAAAACTGATAGGGGCCGTTTAATGGGATTGATAACGTTGCTGCACTTCTCTTCCTAGTTCAGCATTCAGTCCCCACAGGAAAAAGACCTGGGACTCTCAGAATGTGGAGGGACTTTTTAGTCATCACTGAGATTTACAGATTTCTCGATAGGTCCAGTTCTCGGGAAACCCAAATGGACCCCTGTGAGAGCGACCCTCTAGCCGTCATGCTTTGCATGTTTGCAGGAACCAGCATCGGTGTATGTTAACAAACTATATGTAACAGAAAAGTACAGTATAAATAACTGGTACATGAGACACAGTAACTGGAGCCGTCAAACCTTCAAAGGCCCAAACAGGCTTGTGCTGACCCTGTTAACACCTCCTTCTGCACTGATGGTGTTGACCTCTTCGGATTTCATTGTGAGTCAGGAGTGAAGCGGATGTTTCCTTTGGAGTTTAAGAAACGATTAATCAGTGATCATCTGCATATTACTACGATTCGCTGATTAAAAACAACACATGTATTGTGTCATTAATATTAATATCCCACTTTAAGCTTATTATCAAGTAATGCATGAATTAACGAACACACATTTCCCCACTCAGCTGTACTCTGACTGATTGACCATTAAGATTACAATGTATTCAGTGATTAGCCAGGTTTCTCTCCCACCTCAGTTTCCATGGCAGAATCACTGTTTTGGTTTTAGGAAAGTTTTCTGATCTTCCATCAAATTCAGGCCAACAGAAAATCACTTGGGTGCAATTAATAACTGGTGCTTCCACTGCAGTGTGTGAAAAGTCATTGTGAGTATTGAGGAAAGTTTTCCCTGGCAACTGTTGATTATATGTGCCGTTCACACAAGACATAGCCGGTCGTGAGGAGATCCCACACCGAGACGTCCCAGCCACAGAAGAGGAAAGTCTTCTTCTCAGTGTATATATATATATATATGTATATACACTCACTGAGCACTTTATTAGGAACACCTGTACACCTTCTTATTCATGCAGTTATCCAATCAGCCAATCGAGTGGCAGCAGTGCAGTGCATAAAATCCTGCAGATACAGGTCAGGAGCTTCAGTTAATGTTCAAGTCGAACTTCGGGGAAATGTGATCGCAGGCAATCTTCTAATTCACATGTATGTTTTCAGCTGGCTTCCTAACACTGGCCTTTGGTGCATTAAAAAAATTCACCTGGGTTTATAGTCGGAGGGCGTGTGAACCCCGGAGCTCCGCCAGTGTGAGGAGACCGGGGCTGACATTAAGCTCCCTGTTGATCAGTAAATACCTCCAAACTGTGTCACAGTAGTTGACGAGATCTTTTTCAAGTTGGTTGCCCAGCACCTGCTAATGCAAGCCGAATACTTCCTGCTGCTGCTTCATATTAAAAGCTTTCCGCCCGCAAACTACTGGACAGCTTTTACTGTGAAGGAGCTAAAATACAGTAAGTGACTGCTACCAGCTAGCACGTATGGACATTTTTGGGTGAATCTTGCACTTCACCTCCATGTCATTAGCTGTACGTTTTACCATCTTGCTCCTGTGGAACAGAAATCATCCAGTGCCATGTCGCATGAATGGCTCTGATCGCAGTCTGCTACAGTACGACGCAGCAAGAAGTGTCCCAGCTGTATTTGATACGGCCGTCAGTCAAAGCAAGCTGTTAAAAAAATGTAAAAACGGACTGACGTGACACACGTAGGGACAGGCACTGAGCGTACACCGTGTAAAATCTTTTCAATCATGTTACGTGTGGCCGTTAGTGGTTAAACTTGCTTTGCACACCCTCACGCCGAGCTTTGCTCTCAGTAGGATGTAGGTTTGGCAGGACCGCCCCCGGGGGATTAGAAAAGAATGGACATTCTGATACCAGATGCTGGTATTTACAACCTCATTAGAGTTTCCTATGAAAGTAGGATTTCTTTTCAAATTGGGGAAAATAAAACCGCTCGCTGCTGTTTAGCACTGATACCACTCATTTGTTCAGACTACTATGCGGCATAAGACTGTTACGTAATCACTGTTTGAAGGAATCCTGATTGCGTGCTTACCGTATGTGGGTCTAAAGTTTACTGTAGATGTCGAGGAGTATGGTATAATCTCTGCAGATTCAAACCTTCAACAACACAACACTGCGAACGCAGCTCCTCGTGGACAAATGCCTCAAACAGCAGAGGAGAATGAAGGGCTCAGTAGTTCTGCACAGTGTCTTAGGTCACGGGCTTATCAGCAGCGGCTGTACAAGCTTTTCTTTCCACGCCTGTACCTTCGACAGTGGCAGATCGCAGCAGGTGGTTTCCCTCTGCATTCGTAGATTTTCATCAAGGGAAATCTAGAAACAGGCTTTTCTGAAGCGTTGAACTCACACATGCAGCAATTAGTGTCCCTGACTGTGCAGAATATCCAGCAGTGTGAGCAAAACCCTTTCTGGAGTGTTTTTTTAGTGCACAAATTGAAAATGCACATAAAAACACAGAGCTGAAAACACACCGAGTGATGGATTTTAAACTCCACAGACTGTATTTGGTTTTACTGTGAAAAGTTCAGTTCATTTATTTATAGAAAAAAACTAAACAAGCCAAGCCAAGAGAGAATAAATCCGAAAATCGTTTTAGTGCAGTGACTCGAAAACAGTTTGTCAACGTGACAAAGTGCCCTCATTACAATCACAAGCTTTCGACCGTATCACATGATCTTGTACGAATTTACTTTTTCTTACTTTTTCTTCTACTTTTTTTTTGACTTGTCGACCATGATGGCATAAAACAAAGTTAATTCTTGACCTTGAAAACATCAGCTGACGAGATAATCTCAGCGCGACGTCCACCGAGCGGCTGGTGTCGAGACCCACGATCCAAAGCTTGAGGGCAGCTACTTAATAGACCCTGAGGTGAGAAATATTTTGTCAACTGCCGTTTCCAAGGTCGAGAGTGAACTCTGACGCTCAAGAATCACTGAAGTTATTTCTCGTACCTTTTGACATCAAAAAAAAAAAAAAAAAAAGTTTAGACTGCCGATAAACATGGCCTTTATCTACAATCAGATTCTCGAGCAGCTAACTTTGATTCCTATGTTGTACTTGCTTTGGTTTTCAGCAGCTGATGCGGGCGGATACGTCCGGCAGTATTCTGGACCAAAACCGTTGTCGGTCCGCCTCTCAGCGCTTTCTGACCTCCCTCCTCTGTCTCTGGCTCTCAGCTCCGAGCCCACTGGCTCCTGCTCTTTAAAAACAATTCACAAACGCATAGTTTCATTTTTATAAAAAGGTTCAGTGGTTTCCTAAAACAGCTGGACGCTGTCGTCTTTGGCGAAGGGGAGGAAATTTGTGCGTTTGCTGGGGACTATTTTCAGCTGCGTATTCATCCACATGATGAATGAACGGGTCGCCCAGTGCAACAGTGTGACTCACTGATGTGTTTTAAGAGTTTGTGGAAACAACGGAGCTCCGTGGCTCCGGGGGATTAAGATACATCAGGCTTTGATACACACACACGGTACCTAGGATACATTCGGTGTTGGATTTGGTAACAATAAGGAGAATATATAGAGAATCACCAGACTTATCCTTTAACATGAAACTGTTTGCTGACTGGCTACCGGATCTTCACCCCCTGCTCAGCTAAAACCTCACAGGCCTCACCAAGCGTAATCTGTATTGCTTGTCACGGTCTAGACGCTGAATCCAGGTCATGGGCTCAGCGATATGGACTCGTGAACTTAAGGCTTAAGCCAGCGCTCGGCAGTGACTGAAAGCAACGGTTTCCTGAAGTCTCGCGTATCTCTCCCTTGTGGCGATGCAGCCGATAAAGTCTGTCTGCAGATTTGTCTGGAGCCTTGAAGAGGAAAAATGAATCAAATAAGATCTCAAATGACCCCGGGAGGAAAGAAAAGTGTATCGAGTCTCTTGTTTTCCTCAGTGCTCAAAATGACTGAAATAAAACTGCTCTTTTTGACTACATGCACCATGATGCCCTTTCCTGCAAGGTAGAAATACTTTTCAGGATTGCATGACCAGAAGCTCTACTGAATTTTGCAGATGTAAGTAAAGGAACAAGCGGCCGTGTGAACAGGGAACATTTACTTACACAATTTTAAAAATGTAAACATCAGTGTTTACAAGAACTGCAATTTAAAAAAAATCCCTCAGACATATTTTCAAAATGTAGCCCTTAAAACATCGGCTAATTGAAGGCAAATGATCATTTCTGGTCTTAACTTTCTATACCTCAATTAATTTTTTAACGGGGAAAATACACTGTGTATAGTTTAGTGAAAACGGGTTTCCAAAACCACTTTCTTGGCACCGTAACAAAATGACTTAGTAGAAAAAAGCCTCCACTACTAGAGCAAATAAGCACTCAATGAATCAATTACCAAACAAACGTTCTTCCTCTTTATGTATTTATGTACAGCAGAGTTACAAGGCGGTGTGCTGTAAAGGCGCTGAGTCCATTACATAGAGGACATTGCATAATACGGCTTTATTAGACCCTTAAAAAGCAAACAAACACAACATAAAGAGAAGTGACTCAACACTGTAAACATTGTTTGCATCTGCAGCCATGAAACGAGTTTTATTTTACCATTGACTGGGGAACAAGTTACACACCATTAACTATGAGGACATGCAGGTGGGTAGATGGATGGTTTTCATCTCCTTTATACCCCAGAGCTCTGTGCCTGTAATGTGCAGTGGAGGAGGACGTATTCAGATCCTTTACTTTGGTAAAAGTACCGACACAGCACTGTAAAAATTTCTATCTATACAGTTATCTAATTGAGTCCAGCGGTTCCAAACCCGGGGCTCGAGCCCTTCCAGAGGGTCACCAGATAAATCTCAGGGGTCTTGATATGATTAATGGGAAAAGATTCATTCAGTATTAATGTTTTATTCCATTTATGGACTTTTCTCCAAGGTTTGCTGTTTTTGTCAAACATTTGATCTCTTTGCTTTGGAAGTGCTAACAACTCAAAGACATCTGAAATGTGATGAGGAGCCCCAGCAGGACAAACCTTTTTTGTAAAGGGTCACAGTCCAGTAAAAGGTTGGAGATGAGCGGTTTGATATTTTATAATGCATTGTATATTCAGAAATCTTATCATATATTTTTGTCATGAAAATATTTAATCAGAAAAGTAAGACGTCCAGCTGTCAGACACTAAATGTAGCCAAGTAATACGTACAATATTTCCCTCAAAAAATAATTTCAGTCATGTTTGCACATACCTATGTTCTACGTGTACATGCCTACTGGCGTTTTATTTTAGCGTGTAAATGTATCTTACTTACTATTCTAACATTTAGCATTTTAACGTATCTTACTGTAATTTCCCTTTGAATGTTTTTAATATATTACGTAAAGGACCTTGACCTTGTTACAGCGACCAGGTCACGTCAATCTGCGTAGGAAAGAAGAAAATGAAGGCACATAAAGCAAAGTTAAACAAGACCAAACCACTTTCCAAGACTGCTCCAAACTTCCAACTAAATATCAAAACCTCACATCGAAAGGACAAATAAACATGACTTTAAAACCATCTTTCATAACTGTGCAATAATCCGATAAAGCAAGAGCGATAGAGGAGGTGACTGACTGATGCTCAGAGTCACAGTGATCACTTATTGCTGACAGAAGCAGAAGGTCGCCACTAAATTCTGCCTTAACGCTGGAGGCGTTTTGAGGAGTGATTAGCTCTAGGGCAGGATGTCCCACTCAGACATTAATGATTGTTCCATGTGGAAGCAATTATTGTTGGAGAGGCAGCAAACTGGAATGTCTGTGTCTGTAAGTCTACAGTATGTCCTCCTAAAAGGAGCAAGTGTAGCCAACATACGTTTTTATTTTAGCCCTGCTAGCAGCGGGACTCGGCAGGTGGCATTGGTGTCCAACTGTTGAATGGATTACCACGAAAAATCTTCTAAAAAAAAAAAAAAAAAATCCCCGATCCTCCGAAGACGAATCCTGATGAATCCTAATGATCCCCTGAGTTTTCATTGAGTGTCACCAGCGGGTCAGAATCTCCACTCGTCCAACACTTAAATTCATGACTGGATAATCTAAAATAACAAAATTCCTGTCAGCTCACGACTGTACTTTACGATTAATGCTGACATTTGTGCATATGCTAAATGTTAGCGTGACTGATTTACTTACAACACAGCGAGCAGAGCAGCCTACCCAGGGCAGTAACTTCAACTATGAGCCGCTTCAACAGGTGATGAATACACTGAGCCGGGAAATTAGCCGAGAGGACTGACATCCTAACCACCGCAGCGCGAGCATCCGTCAAGCCGGTCGATAACCGAAGTGATAAACAGCTTCTTCGCACAGCAATACCATAACAAAAGATGGAACCGCCTACGCCGTCCGTCTCTGGAGAAGCTCAGTCTCAGGCAGCAAAATGTGAAAATCCCTGAAGAGGCGGAGAAGAAGAAAAGATGGTGTGCAGAAACAGAGCTGAAGGGGTCCCAGACCAACAGAGTTTAATACTCCGCTGCTGTAAAAATGGTTTTGTTTGCACGTGGATCCCAAACCAAAAGGTAAACCCTGGGGGTTTTCATGGGCACGACCAGCCGGGACGATACCCCGGGGGCAGACCCAGAACCATCTGACCCCAGTATTTTGGGATCCTTCAGGAAGAGCAGGAGGATGTGGCCGGGGAGAGGGAATTACTTAGCGTGCTGCCACCACCACCTGGACCCGGATAAGCAGCAGAAAATGGATGGCTAGGTTGCATAAGACCTGAGTCAGGAGCGTGGTGAAAAAGCCAGAAGTGGAGATTTATGATCGGTTCATAAAATCTTACCAGAACATTTATCCAACATTTAGTATCAAGGTTGATCTCACTGTAATGTGCCATCTGGTAAATGTTTAATTACCAATTAATGTCGACAGACTGAGAAACACAGAGACATTTCATTTTATCTTCCTTTCATCTTCTTTCACACACATATGATGTGGGGTGGAAAAAACAACAGACACAGAGCTGCAATTTCCTCTTCTCAAGTTCTTCATTTGATTTAAATTAGCACCAATTTTTACAGCTCTCTGATCCCTCATCTAATCTTTAATCTCATTTTAAACACACACACAGTACATGCAAGGTTTACAGGCGCAACTCGTGAAAACGATACGTGCCGCGTCCGATATCTGATCCTATCTGTCGCCATAGAGTCTGTGCGCAGCACCTGTGGCGCATGTGGACAAAATTAGCGAGCTGGAAATCCCAGGGGTTTTTCTCATCCCGTGTCGACAGGTTTGGGAGAAGACTCTGTGCTTTGTTTGTTTGTGAGAAGTTACGACGACAGTTTTATCCGAACTGGAAAAATTCCCCAGAAATGGCTAATTCTGTCATCAGCATCATAACTATGCAGTGACTGAAGGTCTTGAAATAAACTGAAATTTTATCTCAGTAACCCACCAGGTGCTTTTTTCGTCTTTGGACTCACTTGTTTGCTCTCCCGGACATAAAATACATATTCTTACTATTCCTGTCTCTGCAGGAGACCGACTCCGTCTCCTGCCGTTCTCCATCCGCCCACCGGAGGTCCTCGGGCTTTCCTCTCTTTCCCAGTCACCTGGCTGCCAGAACCACCTGCTCAGTTTTGATCACATGAGCCTCCCTGCCGACTCGCACACCTGTTCCCAGTGTCCTCATTATCCCGGCCAGTAAACCGGCCGCATCCACCAGCTCCTGGTCAGATCGCCTGCTTACGTCCCCGTGTGTTTCCCTATGTCCCTGCTACCTGCATGTAGTAACCTGTTGTCTGTACCTGCCTGCCTACCTGCTCGTCCATCAACCTGTCCGTAAGCCTGGTCCAGTTGATTTTGCCCATTTAAAGTTCCTTCTCTGCACCTGCCTGCCTGTGTTTGTGTGTTGCACTTGGTTCCTCCCCGCCTGGGCTGCTTAAACCAGCCCTGAGAGTGCGATCTGACCCAGAATGGACCCGGCAGACCTGACAACCTAATGGGGTCGTCTGCCGCATTCGTGGTCTTCAGATCTGCTGCCAACAGGCCTCTGGCATAGAGCAGAAAGATGCAGCTCTGGCACTGGCATGGAATCTTGTGCCGTCTAAGCCTCGGACATTGAAGATTCCTGCCCTCGCAGATTCTGTGGCCACTGCTACCACAGTGCTTGCCAGCCCCTGGCCTGCTTTCCCGTCGGCTAGCCTACAGCCTGCTAGCTTCCAGCCTTCAGCCCAGTCGGCTAGCCACCGCTCTGATCCGGAGCCCGAAGACCTTGAGCAGTCCCCTTTCCTCGGTACACGACCCGCTGTTTCCAGGAGGTATCTAGAGATCGGAGCGTGGGTCCCGAAGATGTTGATCCCCCGAAGCTGCCCAGCTGACCCACAGACTCAGCCGCCCAGAGCTTCCGCTGCCCAGCGCCACGCCTGACGTCCAGCCCGACCCCGATTCCTGTTCCTGAGTGGGCCATCCCCGCCAACGTCAAGCCTGTTCATGTGCGAGTCAGAATGAAAAGCTTTGAGGGAAATTCTGACCCCATCTGTGGCCTGGGACAATTACTGAAAGGAAAACTCAAAATAGATGAATAAATTGTGTGATGTGTGAGAGCTTAGGCATCCTTTCTCCTCCACATACACTATAAATAGATGCACACTCATGCAGTCATGCTGGTGAACGGAGGAAAGAGTTGTACTGCACCATGAATTAGGTCAACGATCAAATCTTATGATGCTTTCTTGTTCCGAGAAAAAATATTTTCCTGGCACTTGGTAGGAATTTGTCCCCGCTGACCCTTCAGCATCACCTAAACCCTTCAGTCCAGTCCCGTAATGCCATTTGTGGTTCGTGTGTGGTCCAATACTGAATAATCTTCCAATGGAAGCAGTCGAACCACGTTTCTGAACAGGTAGTGTGTGTTTTTTGATTTTTTTTCAGCTTGTCTTGGAGGTTCGGTCTCCATGGAAAGTTAGATTTTATTGAAGCCGTTCACCACGGAGAGGAAGAGAGGCCGAGTCTCGGTTTACTGTATTTCCTGCTGTTTAAAATCTGACCTGACTCTGAACTGCTGAGTAAACCTCTCACAGAGACAGTGTTTAATTTACAACAGGCAGGATGCACGATGAACTAAAATGGAAGTCACGAGCCCCCCTACAAGCTGGAATGTTGTTTGTAATAACTGATTCTGCCTCCGTGGAAATCTACTTTTTCTGTGTAATGAGGCTGTATACAGACAAACTCCCTCTGAATGGTCCTATCAGTACGTGGCAGCAGTGGTGAAAAGTACATTTGCTCGAGCACTGTACTTAAGCACGATGTTGAGATACTTGTACTTTACTCGTGCGGTTCCATTCGCGCTGTAGTTACTTTTCAGATAAAATTTTAGCTTTTTTTTTTTTTTTTTGCTCGTGACCCCTAAAAGGAACAAAAGGCAGCATCTTGTGAGGACCCCTCGTCCTGCATCAGGTGTCACTTTGAGACGTTAGCGGTTCCACCAAAGAGACATTCCCCCTCCTAAACATCTTCCAGGGCTTTATTTAACACAAAAAAAAAGGTTGGGGGCGTAAGGAGGGAAAATGATCGAATATTTAACATAAAACAAAGTTTGGAGAAAAGTCCAAACACCGAAAGCCGATTTGTGAGTGTTTCTTCTTCATTCCTCTCCCATTCATCATCCCACGGCCCCTCGGATTTATCTGGTGACCCTCTGGAGGGGCCCGACCCACAGGTTTGGAACAGCTGGACTGAACTGTCTAACTGTATATAAAGCAGTTAGAAGCGGCGCCACCTGGAGCAGCTACAACAGTAGAACACCGCTGAAGCGTGGATGAATCCAATGACATCATTTATAACAATACGTCATGCACAGGGGGCATTTTACTGCAGAACAAGTACTTTTACTTTTGATACTTTAAGTACATTTTGCTGAAATGACTTCTGTACTTATACTGAAGTAAATGATCCCAATACTTCTTCCATCACTTTTTGTCTGGTCTTCTACTATTATTTATGGTTTGATTATAACTTATTCACGTCTTTATTTTGATCTTGCTTTCTTCTACCTTAGCTGCTCCAGCCGATTTGCACTTTTTAAAAAAGGCAAAATAAAATACTAAAATAAAAATGTTTTTCAAACTCACACCCAGTGGCAGTGTCTTATCGTTTGAACTGTATTTGAAATGTGTTGAAAAATGAAGACTGTACTGTTTTTGGTAATTTTATAATTAATTATTGATGCTACTTGAGCCAGCCCTTGATGGATGAAATTCTTTCACCAGCTGCGTCCTCTTTAATCCAAAGGAATCTGATCGATTTATTTGTTCTCTTCACAGCAAATTAAAAGCACATTGGAACAGAGCTGAGCAGTTTAACACACGCCACTTATAACAAATAGTTTTTTTTTCTCAACAGATTGTTATAATTAAGTGCCAGTTTAACAGAGCAACATACAAACACTCTAATATATGGTTGCAGTCTAACGCCCGTGATTTTGGACCGATTCTGACTGTGTTCTGAAAATGTTACACTGAATTTGCACAAAATTGCTTGTTTTCACAGTAGATCAAGTTTAAAAGTCAGTCCCAGAGGTGCAAAGTGAAAGCACCTTGTTCAGATATGATAATATGTTGAATAAAAAGTTAATGGATTTTCCCTCTTTGTGATATTTGGGCTTTTAAGGGTTTTGGAACTTCGCGAATCTACATCAACTCGACGGTTAAAGTTGGACTTTATGATGTTTTTAAAACGCAAATAAATAAAAGCAGATTACATATAATTGCCCATTTTAAAAAAAGGAGTAATTGGCATAAAGATGCCATCGGTCTTAAACAATCCCTTAAACTACACCTGGACCTCATGCTGAGATTTGTCTCCATACGGTGTTTGACCAGGCGGGGGGACGCTGACGGGCTGCTGACATTGAAACAGTGAGTCGTGAGCACTTAAAAATATCCTGTAATCTGCCTTGTGGGGTTTTAATGTTCTTTTCCAGAAGCCGACTGCTAAGTTGCATGTGGATGTTTCCACGAACAACCCCCAGACATGAAAGTGCACTGTGGAGCGCTACTGCCCTGCTCAGAGGCACTGTAGGTGTAGCAGTAGTAGCGAACCCCTTGGACCCAGATTTCCTTTTTTTCGCTGTGAATCTCGACTAAACGCTGAGCTTCAGGTGAAATCACGTGTTCAGTCCTGCGCTCGGCTGAGAAAAAAAACCCGCAAGACCCAAGCTCCCTCTTCAGTCTAACGATTTTTGCTTTTTATTCACATCACACACCAGTTTGTGCAACGCCTCGTCCACCGGTCTGCAGACCAGCCCGCAGCGTAACCTGGCCCAACTGGTCCAGAACTCTGCAGCCAGGCTCTGAACCAACAGACGCCGGTCACATATTGCGCCAGTTGCAGCCTCTCTCGACACCTTTAGAGTTAATTTCAGACTTTTTTACGTTTGACCGAGTTTTTTCCTTCCCGTCCTTACAGAGCTGGATAATAAATCTAAAGCGGTGACTGCGGTCACAAGCCTTTTTCCTGGGGGAAAAAAAACAAAACATTCTCCCCGCTGATATTTCCTGTCAGCTACCAATAACAGAGAGCTACTTGGTCCATTAAGGCCGCTATTCCAGCGGTTTACTGGTTTCATAAGGCCTGAGTTAACAGTAGAAGTTTCAATGTTTCATTTATACGGATGACGGATGACAAGCAAATAGTGTAAGAGCTTAAAAGTAAATATGTCCACAGCCTAGATTCATCTGTAATGGCCGGATACAGTGATGTATTCACCAGTGACTGATGACAACATGAAGACAAATACGTGTCTAACACAGTGTGGTCACTTTCTATTTCTAGACTTTACAAGTTGCCTGAAGGCTCCATAAAACGCTTGGTGGCTTCGGGGACGCTACGGGGACTGCACTTGTGTCCTCTGGATTCAGACAAAGGAGGGCCGCATTTCTCGGCCACTTTTGGAGAACTCATTGAAACTGGACTGGCCTTGTCGATCCGCTCTGACCACAAGCCGCAGATTTCAGAGGACCCAGCCCCTGAATCGCGATGGAGCCAGAACGACTGATCTGAATTTAAAGACGCTGATGAGGACAGACGAACTTTTCCTATCTCTGTCCTCTTGAGTCGACTGTATATCAGTGTATTTCACAGCTCTTAAACCTTTCTTCTTTTCTTTTTTTTTAGTTTTCCATTGTGTGACCAGCAGCAGTAAAACCCTCTGAAGCCCTGCTCGGCCTGTCTGCCAGATTACTCTCCATCTAATGGAGTCCTGGCTTCTGTGCTTTAATTAAACCATTTACTGTAGGTCAAAGCACCGTTCCAAATAATGGCCGGTAAAATCCACTGCCAAAAATCAGGCGCACACCAAAAAAAATCACGCAGATGAAATATTGCTTTTTATTGAGCATGGAAAGTCTCTGACTTTCAAGGAAATTCTTATTCTGTCTGACGGTGTTTGGACACAAGCAGGTTTGTGCTTTTGTTTATTCAAATAAACTCACTCATTCATAGTGTTGTCAGTGTTGTTCAATTTCATCATCTAAAATCAAATAACACATGACAATAAGACGCAAATACAAACTTTGGTTGTTTACATGGCATCGGCTGTCCAGAGCAGAGTTTATGGAGCCCAGGGCCTGAGAAACAGCTGAATTAATTGGCTGCCAGGGGCCCCTAGGGGCCACCAAAACCAAAAAAATAGGAAATCATAGTTTCATGGTTGTCAAAAATTGGAAGGATATAATACCGGAAACCGAAAATGACCACAGAACTTCACATTTTGTCCCTGTAATCTGGAGTTTATGGGCTGCTCCGTGGATTTTTAACCTTCTAAGCTAATTAAACTCTCTGAGAACCCTTTGGATAATAAAGCCATGTATAATAAATGCAGTGTCATCAAATAAAACGAGTCCATTTGTCCTTAAGTGGGAACAGATTTTAAGGCTATTGGAACCTATAAAGACTAGACACCTCACACTGATTGTTTCCACCAACACGCACAGACTTTTTTCGTCTCGGCAGCCAGAGAGAGGCACATGCACGACAAGTGAGCTAAAACAGAGACAAAACACTGGACGACTGGGAGGCTGTGATTACAGCCGCGTCGTTACACAAGCACTGAAACACAAATTCACTCTTTCACTAGTCCCCCTGTAATAAACACAGAGCAATTTACTCTAGGGTGAACAGTAGACTCTGATTTCGGACGCTCATCAAATGGGACGTGTTGCATGTGGGATTGTTAACAGAAGGTGGTGCGCTTGTCATGAGCAGTTCCTTGTTCTTTCTCTTCTCTTCTCTCTGTCTTTTCTGGGACTATTTAGCGGAGACATTTACACACTCAGACGCTCAAAACCAAAGGGCGGACAGCAAATACAGTGCACTACAAAGTAAATAGAGGGATTTCGGACATCAAAAAGAGTCTGCCTGGCCAAATTACTGTGTGCCGCAACTGATAAGGAAAAGCAAAAGATTAGAGGCGAAACACTAAAATAGGATTAGATGGTGGATGAAGGGACGAAGGCAGCATGGACACAAACTCAGTGAACTCCGTCGGGGTTAGGGTCTCTGTGCTAACGTTAAAACCCGAGGACACGGATGTCGAAATCCCAGCTACGGTCTCACTTCAGGCTCGTTGCAGTTTGACATTTGCCTGCTTCATTTTTGGCCGGTTTCCGTTTTATTTTTCTACCAGCACATGTGGCCTCCGTTAATAAAAGTCAAAAGTGTTTAAAATAATCTTCTTAAGAACAACCGGCAGCGACTCGATCAGAAGACGTTGATCACCACACACTGTAGGATTGTATTTCCTGTCTGAACTGAACTGGAACAGACCCGGTCCAACTTGTTCAGATTAGTCGTCACAGCCTGAATCCTATTTATTATCAGCTCAGGTGGATCGTGCGTCTCCCCTCCTGGTCCCCCAAAAGTTGACATTTTGAGAGATACGCAGTTTTTCACCCGACAGCGGGACAATATATCATTCCGTGTTCATTTTCACTGTTTAATACCGAAGGTTATTCTGCTGTTTTGTGCATTTTTTAATGCCTGCCATAAGAAGGAAACGAATCGTCAATTTGATTAAATCTTTGGGCCAACTAATATCATATGACACGACAAATAAATAAGACCTAACATTGACCATTTGGTTCTAAATAACCTTGTGTTTTAAATATATCAAATATATCATCTTGCTAAAAAAGTCAGAATCACAAAAAATTTGTTTCCAGTAATAAAAAATGATACACATTTGGTTAAAACATATCCATGACGTCCGTTAAATATTCTGCAGAAGGAAGGCTGCTTGTGTGTGGATGGTTGTTGTTTTCAAATCACTGCACCGGAGGAGAGAGAGTGTACACAATCCCTACTGATGCGCCCCTTGAGCAAAGCACTCGAAGCTCCGGGGATCCGCAGGAGAGCACTGTGGCTGCCTGAGCATGGGGCAGGGCGGTGCCGGCAGAGACGGCATTCTAGTTTAAACAATGGTTAAAAAGTACAGATGCCTGACCTTTGACCTGTCCTGCGGCGGGAACAAAGAGCCGGCGCTGCCGCTCAAAGCTCCTAAAAACTGATACCGCGAGGGCAGAGAGGCCACCGACCCCAGCCCTGTCAATCACCGCCCCCCCCCCCAAGAAAATACAAACAGTCCCGAGGCTTTGAGTGCGATCCGCTGCCACTCTGCCCTGCCCTGCCCGTCAGTCTTAACGCAGAGAATAAACGAGGATCAGATGTGTCCTCCGCAGCAGCAAGACACTCACCAGCGCAGCGCGACTTGTTAGAAACCCGAGCAATCTTTGCTCGCGCTCATCTCTGCGCCTTTATGCGCCTTTCAAGCTTCTTGTGCCTGTAACAACCACCAGCGATGAACAGGGATTAAAGCTGCGCTAATCAATATTCTTATCTTAGCAGGGGACCCAATCACAGCGTCTGACGTCACAACCGCTGCTGGTACATTTACCATATCGGCTCTGTAAGGCGGCAGTATGCCAGTGTTGTGTGAATTGTTGGTGAATAAACAAATAAAAGCATCCAACCTTTATTGCTTTACAGCACAAACGAGGAAAAAAAGTGGGATTTACTGTAGGGAAGATGTAGTATTAATGTACTTGTCCTTTGTTTACAGTTAAGTATCACAGGTAATCTAACAACCATGTACAGAAAGTTTAAAATTCCAGATGCAGCAGCTGCAGTATAATGAAATGTGTCAAAGTTGTAGTTTAATTTTGATTGTATGTCTTGTTTTTCCACATGGCACCATTGTACAATATGTCATTTGTCACTTCCAGCCAAAATGGGAAAATGAATATGTCATTTATTGTATTTTTTATTTTTATTTTATTTTTCTGTTCTTTTATGGCAATGTCGCAGATTTCCAAGATCTCGTGAATTACTTTGACGAGCACAATGTCATCATAACCAACGGAAACGAGGGTCAGAGCTGCAAAAATTTAAAAAATAAAACAAGCAGCAACAAAACCGTAGTTTTCCTCAAGTATTTCAGTGTCTAAAAAAAACCAAACTGTAACACAGCTATCTAGGATGCAAAACAAAAAACTATTCTTTCCAAATCCCAGAACAATCTGCAACATTAGGGGCGTTTTCATCGATGCTGCACCTTAATTAATCCCTCAGCGACATATCAAGTGAGACTTCACCAGGCTTCAGCCGAGCGGAGGAGGGATCCCCTCTTAGAAAGGCCCATTCATTAAACAAGTAAATGTTTCCACTGACATCATGTCCATCTTGGAAGCACGGAGTGTAAAGTTAGAGGATCCGCTCCCACTACGTGGCACGGCCATCTCGATTGATTAGCATCACTTACAAGGCTCAATCTGAAGCAGCTGTGGGCTCGTTGGCACGCTGCAGCCAGCTACCTTCGCCATACCTCCACCTTTAACTTGCCTTGAGCATAACAGCGTCTTTGTACGGGAGCCCAGAGGGCTCAGATTTAAGAATAATGAGCTCATTGCTCTTGCTGAGATGAACAGAGATCATAAATCTTCAGTCTGCAGCTGGACTGTGTGATATACAGCTTGGATAAACAGATAATACACATGCTGAGTGCGACTTTACTGTTTTAAACACTGATCTCATACACAGTAGGAAAGAGTCGCTGGCCCCAGTGGAAGCACTTTGTTCACCGCGCAGGAACGTTATGTGGGTGACACTATATGAGCAGATTTTAAAAGACACAATTCGGCGTTTAAACCTGCAATGACTGCTTTCCTTGACCACTCGGGGCAACAAAAACAAGCTGTTAAAAAATACTAACACACAGTATCATCACCTCATAAAGTTAGTATGGCATCCAGCGAAAAAAGAGCAACACTATCTCCCCGTTGGAGTTCTGTTTGGGTCCACCTGACGGATGTAAGGGAGTCCAACATCCATAACGTTCCTTAGCTCTGGTTTTGGTCTCCTCCTACCTCTGAGGGACATATCTGTCACCTCAGCCACTAATTGCTCCACCATGTTCACCAGCTGGTCTCCGACTGTTTGCCGCTGAGCAGGTGCTGGACGGTGTGTTTATCAGAGCTTTTTATTTAGTTTTTTGTTTTGCTGAGGAACAGCTGCAATCAGAGTCAAAATCAAAACAATGAGCTGACAGATTAAGCCCCGTTGAGCCGAGGGGAATCGCAGACTTGGATGATAATTCTCCCGCTGAGTGTACGAGTATGAGCGGCCCCTTTCAAATCCAAGGAATCGTGCCGTCTATTGCTGACGTAAAAATAGCAACGTTTGCCATTTTAAAGTCTGGGGCTGTCTGAAGGTGGGTCCAAGGCGCAGCAGCGTGCTCCTGACAACGAGCCTGGACCAGTGATGATACTTTGATAGTGAAGCTCCAAAGCGTCTGTCCAGGGTCTGACGTTTTGTATCGAGGCTTTGCATCATTTTCAGAGCGTCTCAAGGGCAAATGAAGCCTGTCGCTGACGACCTTGGCGAAATCACCAGGTTGTTTAGCTTTGAGTCTGAGGTTGCTGCTGATTTTCTCAACAGTCGGTTAATCACGTAGTTCTTCAACAATGTTATATACCGCACATGTTTATACTGCAATATGTTAGAGATATAAATACTAAAGAAGTGGCACATGAACATAATGTATGATTTGGTTCCTTTGAATGACTATTACCCGTAGATGCCGCCAGTGAACACTGTGGTGAATTATTTTTGAAACGACTGGCTGGAAAGCTCCAGTGCTTCAGGGAATCTAATTTTGCTATCCCGCCCCCGTGGCCGCCTCAAAAATGCTGGGGTGTTTGATTTTAATAACAAGATTTAATCACTGACCGCAAGAATGTAATTTACACTGAGGGAAGGCGGAATTTTTCCTGTTTCGGCTTGATTTACTGACTAAAATCCCCTTGAAACAGCAGCAAGTGCTTTGTCAACTTTTCCAGCCCTGGGTTTTAACTGTCAGGCTGCTCTATCCTTCTACACGGTGGAGCCTTTGGGGCTGTATGCAGCTTGCATCAGACTTTACTCAGGTTGTAAAAAAATAAAAATAAAAATATTGCAACCTCATATTTCATATTTTCTACATATTCATTCTTCATTTTTGGGGGGGGGGATCTACATTTTGATTTAAAGGTGACAATCTGTAATTATAATATTCTCCTAAAAATCATTGAATTAATCGAAGAAATGAGGACAGTAAAGTCCATTTAGTAAAGACGCAAATACAATGTTGTTTGTCATTTAGCAGCAGGTCACTATCCATGCAACTAAACAGGTGAATGAATTAATAATACAGTCATTTATGTTTCTAGTTCTTTTGTTAGACTGCCATTATTATTGGAAAGCATCATAATCAATCATGACTCAACAACGTGCCATTTCCATTGCGTTTCTTCAAAATGCTGAAACGGCGCCCCCCCCTGGCCGGTGGCTTAACGGCCACGGTGGTGAGACGTGGTATTGCACTCGCACAGCCGACGCAACCATGTGCCAGAGAGGAGCCAGGTGAGGCTGAGCTGCTCTGGTCAAACGGCCAGAGCGGTGCCATCGTGGTAAACGAGTACAGCGGGATACTACAACGTGGAAATGAGGAAACGGTCCATTTCCCCCAGAGAGAAGGGAGGAGGGAGGCCTCCTCACCCAGCGTGAGTCACATCCGGTTTATGTGTCTCTGGTGGTTCTGTGGTTTCACTGATGGTGTCAATGGCCCAACCAGGCTGTTTTGTACTCACTTGCTGTTTAGTTTTTGATGGTACGGCGGTTACATTCTTTTTTCTTTTTTTTTTAATTAAATGCACTGTGTCTTTGCTTGAATTAAACGCTCCGTGTTTTTTGATGTCATGGGGCTTAAAACCGTTTAAACGCTCCGTGGTTTGCTGTCAAAGAAGCTGAAGTTGTCTTGATGTCACCGAGGCTGGAGTCCTTTCGGCAATTGCACAGTGCTTCACATTGTGGAAGTTATATTGCTTCAGTGCACTGCGGTTTGATTTTTTTTTTTTTAATGAAGGTTAAACTGCTTAAATAGTGTTTTGATGTCACGACCGTTACATGGCGTAAACGCACACGTCTTGTGTCCCTCTACATTGAAGCTGATGTGTTCGTCTGAGTGGCTCAAGCGACTCAGTTTGTTGTTTCCTCCTCGGCAAGTCACCTGTTGACTGTGTTGGGTTTGTATTTCTGTGCAGTCTGCGGGTCTGGTGGTTGCTTGTGACTATTTTCAGCCTTGTGCTGAACTTGACCGTATAATGAGTGTCTATCCTACTGTGGCTCGCATGTAGATAAGAGGGGTGTATGTAAGTCATGTATTTGATTCATGCGTTGAGACATTTTTCTTTTTTTTTTTTACGGTCATTACTTTCAAATTTAAATCGAATTATATTGTTGTCCTAAAACTTTCTGCTGCCAAAAAGCGTTATTCCTAACAATACCAAAAACACAGTCGTTGAATTATTTGTTTGGCCCCCAGAGTGTCCCCCAGGAGTTCCTATATGGGGACCTAAGGACAAGACGCACTGGCCTAGATAGACATTGGCGTGTTTGCTGTGTGAAAAGGCCACTCTGAACTTAACCCCTGGAGTTTTACTTAATAAAGTACGGTTAATTTTTTCCTCATCACGTCAGCCGCGGCGCTCTTCGCTTTGGGCAAGGTGGCTTCTGTTACGTAAAAACCCTGTGGGAAACCATGCACAATGCATAAAAGTTGAGACAGTTCCTTTTTGCATGTGATTGTGCTTAAAGTTGCCCTGTCATAATACATGAAAATATCCTTTCATTGTGAATCTTTTTTTGACGTCATATGTCTTTGATACGTGCGTCGTTTCTTTTTGATGTCAGTCTGTGGTCATGGATTTTGAGCTCTGCCATTTTAAAAACATTAGTGTTACTTGTTATTATGTGAACCAAAGCTTTCAGGAAGTTTCTGTTTGGATTATTTTTTTTTTTTTTTTGCTTTCAGTGTCAGCTCGCAAACTTTTCTTGTGAACACCATAACACAGCTGCTCTTGAAGGCACCATCTCATGTTGCTGGATCAACTACTTGGATTTCATCAGTCTGGTGGTCCGGTCTTACGTAGCTAATATTGGCACTCAATATGTGTATTATCCCTTTTTAAGTCCCATCAGCCTCGTTGCGATCTGGCCTTTGCCGGTTCATTTTCAGCTGAGTGGGACTTCTCTCTGAGGCCCTTTTCTTTGGTGGAGCCACATTTTGGTTTATGTGTACATTACAGCTCAGGCAAAAAAAGATTCAGTCAACCACAGCAAAGCATTTCAAGGTCAATTTAACTCAATTCTTCAGTTGTCACCTAACCCTGTCTAAACCCCCCCGGCAGCTTAAAGCAAATAAATGACCTCTTCAGTCAGAGTGGGAACCATGTTGTGGGCCAACATATATACACATACATGCACATGCACTTAGCTGAAGTCCTTGTTGTGAGGAAAGTTTTTTTTTTGGGCCAATAAAAGTCACAAATGCAACGTGTGGCCTGAAAAAACCCTGCATGCGGCCCCACAAATGTCACCCTGAGACTGCCCTTCATTTAAAGGCCAACGGGAGATCCACATCCACATGGTTTCTCAAGGATCTTAATCAAATAATGAACTGACTTGAATAAAGTTAGTGGTCAGTTGTGTTTTTTGTTGTTGTTCTTTTTCCAGGTTTAAGACTTTGAGGACCAGAACTCCTCTGCAAAGTGAGGCTCTCCTTTTCTCGTCTTTGGCCAAAAGGATTCTACCTGTAGAGCTTTGTCACCAGAAAAACCACAAAGTGGCACAGTTTTTTTTGTTATCATGTGGTGTCCTCATGAAATAGAAGTTGAAGTTTGGTGATGTATTGATTAACTGCAGGGATAGTTGGCGAGCTGCTGTCGCTGGTGAGCTAACCGCTAACAAGCTAGCGAGGCTTTCATACCTGTAAGTGGATTGAAGTTTGACAGACGTGAGCACGACGTCAGGCTGACTGAATGAATCTTCTTTTCAGTTCGAATGTCGGGCCAACAAAATGCAGAAATGTTTTTGTCTGTTTGTTTCTGATAAATTGCCTGATTTAAAGTCGTTCCTCAGTCAAGGACCCCGGTTGACGAAAGGCCCGACCTCCGCCGGTTCCGAGTGTTAGCCTACGACAGCGACGACATCTCCCACTTGGCAAAAACAACTGCAAACGTGTCAAAGAACCAGCGCCAAAGTGCCGCACGGCCGCCAGCGCTGGTTGTTCACAGCGTGTAAAATCAATTAAGAGTCTACGCGGTTTGGATATAACTGGTCAATAAAAACAGCTGATGGAGGCTACATTTCCGTGGATCGTGTGTGACCAAAGGATTGGAAGGGGGAGCCCCGTCTTGGAAGAATGCGCGAGCGCTCCCAGGTCGTAAAAGTGGTTTGATTTCTCGTTCTTGCCATTCTTCTCCCTCGGCGTGAATGAAGCGCAGCGTGTTGCTGCCGTTGAGCGGAACTTGTGGCTTTGTACTTTCGGGAAGTCGAGCGAACGATATGCTTCGCGTTCGGCTGGTGGAAGCTGCGAGAACGGTTCTCAGTAATGGTCAATTATTCTGCGTCCTGCTGCATCTCACTGGAGGAAAAAGTGCACAGTGGCTCTGACAGCCACAATCCCAACTCGTGATCTCCGGGCTTCAGAGGCTCTGCTCCTACGGAGTCGCGTAGATCACATCAGTAGGTCATTGAAACTGGCTCCTCTGGTAAACACTAAACCACCAGAAGGCAACATTCAGGTCAGTAGGTTGCCAGGGGCCTTCTGGGAAATGCAGGAACTCACCGCTAACTCAAACACGAGAAGCCGAGACAGGCTGATTGAACATATATACAAGCACTGCAATACAACCGTGTGTGTGTGCGTGGCTGTCAGTTGTTCATCTGTCTCTGTTTGTCTAAACCTAACATGTTATTATGTGTCTTTATATATGCGAGTTTATGTGTGTGTGTGTGTGTGTGTGTCTGCGTGTTCGGTATCACGCAGGTGTTCGCATGTGGTTCGGATGGGCCCCGATCCGCACGGGTCATGTGAGCCAGCGCTTTGCCACTCTGTTGCCGGGCAGGGTGCCAGCGCTCCCACATGGCGCAGAGTGAACATGTTTATCTGCTGTGTAAATACCAGCGTGTGAACACGCTGAACTAATAAGTCAGACCATGTGTGTCCAGCAGGTGGAGGAACCGTGAAACAACGAAAGTCTGTTCGGGACGCGGAGGGAACTCAGTCCCCTAACGTTCACTAATGCAGAGTCTGAAATGTGAGACTTGCAGTGCGCAACGACAGTCGTGACAGCGTCAACGTTACCACTGCGATCACAACGAGCGATGCTTCAAATTCACGTGAGATAAGAAACGTGACCAGATAGTTATCACAGGTAAGAAGTAAAGAGTGACACAAAGTACACAAATGAACTGAAAACCCAACTGTCTCGGCCACATGTTGATGCGGTGCTCGTCTTTCTTCTGATTATTTAAGCTTAGACTCTATATATATATATATTTTTTTTTTTTTTCTCCCCTTACATTGTGCCAGCTGCAGTCTTAGATCTTTTTAGTGGGATACAAAGACAATAGGAGGTGTCTGAATGTGGCCCATGATCAGAGACACTAATCAATTCATTTGGGGTAGAGAAGTGCAACATCTGGCATTTACTGCGACTCCTGCATCGCTCCAAATTACTATCTTGTGCTGCTCTTAACAGCTGTGTTTCTTTTCTTTTTTTTTGGTTTGTTTTTCCCCCCACTGGTATGAAAACTGTACACCAATGAAAGTTATCAGACCAAAAGGCAGAAGGAGGAGAAACGTGCAAGAGACATTTCCCAGGGAGGTTCGGTATCTGCGTGAAACCACTCTTTAATCGGAACCTGGGGCGGGGAGTCGTGCTTTCGCTCCGTCTCTGTTTACAACTCGCAGAGAGCATCTGACTCATTTCCAGGTGCGCCCTCCATCAGCAGGATTAACAGGAACAAAATACAAGAGAGCAGCACGTTAATACCTGAGAGTGAAAAATAAATACCAGTTTCATAAGTCTGGATTTATCAGAGCTAATACTGAAAGGAAAATGTTCTGCCAGTAGGTTTTTTCTTCCCCTTTAAATCTGGCGATGTGCAATGCCAAAAATGATAAATATTCGGTTTGGCAGAAACGCATTTTGCAGACTGGTCTCTTGACATTAAGTTTGCGGTCTTCTTGACTGACGCACCTGCAGCTTGGACGTGCTGTCGGTGATTCATGGTCTGTGGAGCTCCGTCAAGGGCCTTCGTATGACTCCAGCACTGATTACTAGAATTTTATTTTATGCTGGTAACGATCCTGATAACTGGTGTTGAACCCGAGCTTAGCCGTTTTTCTGTGTCGCAACGTTGCATGTCTTTTTACATGTCATTTACATCTGTTTTTGTCTCTTGTGTTCAGCTGAAAACGGTGCAGATTTTATCGTGCGACTCGCAGATTTAAAGCTGATCTGAGCTGTGTGATTGTGAAACAGGACTGGTAACAGGCTTTTACACGTGCAAATACAATTTTGTCTGCATGACAAAAGGACATTAATCTGATATGCACAAGTAATCATTTTCTGATAAAACACAGTTTTGTTTGTGTGCCGTTTTAATATTCCTAGTTGCAAAATACAAAGTGATTTATTTATGTCCTCGCGTTAAGGTATGTGGGACATTATGTGGTCATGCTGGTGTGTGTGACTCTGACATATTCTTCTGAACTCAAGTACAAAACACGGAAGAAACTTCACTTTTACTGTCAGCATATGTGTTGTTTTGTCACGGAGCTCATGGCAGGACATAAGACAAACCGAATGCTTCTTCTTTACAAATTTAGCGAAAAAGTACGCGGCTGCTCCCTGCTAGAGTTCATGGCAAACTTCTCCTTAATGGATCCCAACTTGCTTGTTCGTGAATACAGTTGCCCGGAGGCCAAGGCGATGTGTTCAAAACGTACGTAATTTACAATGATATCAAGCAGAGAGAAGCAGCACATTCTCACATTTAAGAAGCTGGAACAAGAGGATGTTTTTTTTTTTTTTGCCCATTAACTTCATAAGGTAAATTATCTAAATTGTTGCCAATTATGTTTCTGTTCAACAACTACTACTCAATTATCAATCATCTAAATGAATAAAAATACTCAATTATCAATTTTGTCAACTACTCAATTCACAGAGTAGCTGTTTCAGCAGTAGTTGTTATTCTCCATATGGCGTCGACCGTAAGGTCCCAAATCTGAAGAGGAGAGATAATAACTTGCACAATTATTTTCCAGGAGGAAAAAAAATCAGTCACATTTACGCCACAGGATGTCAACATTGATGTCCTTTTTTAAAAAGAAGGAAAGGCCATGGTAGGTCCGTGATGCAGCTGTAGTACCGGGAGGTTAGGAGGTGTAGCCCCCCGCCCCTCCGTCAGACTGCAGCTCTGGACTCCATCAGCTCCCTATGCAGAGACTCAGCAGCCGGCTTCTCCTGGGAGGTCGGCTGTTTGCCTTTGGCAGCGAGTTCAGGAGAGGAAATGGGGATGATAGGGAGCCACACTGTTGTTGTTTTGTTTCACACCATGCATGGCAACTCAAAGATACACAGGACACTGAGACGGGGCCCTAGAGCTAAGAATACGGTGCAGTAAAACTCTTCGTATTCCGGCGTTGAAACCTCAGTTACTTTATGCCACTTGAGACTTCACACTGCCGAACATAACTCTTAAAATCCCGGCCGATCTACGAGCCAGCACATCCTGATCCTTTGAGGTAATATCTACCCAGCTTGCTGGACGAAGCTGTGTCTTTGTCACAGCTTCGTGAGTCATCAATAGGCCGCGAATGGTCGAGAAAAAGCTCATTAATCACCTAAATAGCTCCCCTGAAAGGGCGTAATAACACACAAGAGGAGAGAGGTAGTGATCAGGCAGCGACCTAAGTGAAAACAGAGCTGCAGACGCTGTGACATTGATTCAAATCACAGCACTCATACTCAGGGAGACTGGAAACAGACATGAGAGACAAACAAACCAGGGATCCTGGGATAAATAACAGAAATCGAATTAAACCCAAACAAGCTGCATAAGGTGAGAGTTGTCTTGAATTTTCAGAATCCACGAAATTAAAGACAAATAGCAGCCATGTTTACTAACTTTACTAAAGGCAAAAACCATAATGTTACAAATCAGGGTCTACAGCAGAGGAGACAAAGTGCAGCCTGTCTGTGGCTGCAGGGCCAGATAACGAGTTGGACTGGAACCAAAAACATCTGCTGAGGGCGAAGACCTCCTCCACACAAAACCCACACACTCACCATGACATTTCAGACCTGAACCCCATCCGTAATATCTTTCTGGAAGTTGGACCCAAGCTGTCCTCCTACCACTGACCCACTTCTCACAGCACGGACACATGACTGTACAACACCAGCGTTTTATAGTCTGTGACCCTGGGAAACAGCATGACTAACATGACTCTGCTTTTCACTGTTTGCACTTAAGAACCCCAAACCACTAAAATCGCGTGAAATCTAAGCACTTACCTCATGCTGGGATACTGCACTCATTAAACACTTGGCTGAAGCTTGGGCAAAAGCTCTACAAAAACCCTTTTTTTCTCGAAATGCCTCTAAAGTACACTTGTGGATGTTTTTCGGTCTCTTCCTTCTTCAGTCTTGATTCATAAATGTGCGACCTCTCTGTCATTTCGAAATTTCCGCAGTTTCAAAGCTCCCCTCATTCACAAATTTTTCAGTTTTATTCAAGTGTTCTGCGAACAAATGGGCTGCTGGACGCTGGTCTTTTAAACACCTTTTTGGCAATCCTGTCTGTCCTCAAATAATAGCCAGCGTGACCAAATGAAGGTTGGGTAAAAAAAAACCACAACATATGTGGGTGGGGTTACTTAATTGCCTACTACGACAGCTCACACGGTAAATTCAGTAAATTCGGAAAATTTTCCACATCACACTCCTCATACTGACCACTCTGCTGCTCCTAGTTTCTGTTCTCTAACAGAAATACTATCTTCATTCACAAATCAATTCCAGTCCTTCCACTTTTTGCACGATCAGCTCGACCGAGCTCCCGTCAATTAAAACGCAACACTTCCCGCTCATCGCATTAGAAGCCAACCGATGAGGGGCGTCCTGGTAAGATGGCGTTTAAGACATGTACCATCTGCTGCGATTGCCCGAATCAATTCCAGCTAAGGACCTTTCCCTCTCTCTCTTTCTCTTTCCTGCCTTGTTTCCTGTCAACTCCAGCTACCGTCTAATGGCAAAAGTGCCCCCAAAGACCTTTGAAAACAAAACGGAAAAGCCTGCAGGAAGTGTTGAGTTTCATTGACTGTAACTGAACATTGATTGGGGAAAGTGGAGGAAAGGGGTTGACATAAATGATTTTGTACCTAATATAAGTCTAATACTGGTGTGGTTCTCTCAGCCATTGAGCTAATTAAAGATAAGACATAGAACTGATGGCAGGTTGCTTGTCAGTGTCTTGCCAAACGATTCATATGGATATTTTCTGATCTGCCACCTCTAAGGTCAATGTTTGGTTAAGTTTAGGCAACTAAAACGACTTGGTTAAAGTTTAAGGAAAGGTAGTGGTCACAGTTAAAGGAAACAAACATTGACTGTTAATGCAGGGGACGAATGTGAACTGTAGTATCAGGAGTCGAACCACCAACCTCCCCGGACTCCTCCACAAGACATTTTGCAAAGGTCTAAAAACATCGTGCCGCTCTCCTCGCTACTTAGCACCGGCAGTAATTGCTCCCACAACCTCAAGAGGTCGCTTTTCAGAAAACTGTAAACATAGGCGGTTTTAACAAAATCTTAACAAGACTAGCCTGCCTGAGCAGGGTCCATTTACAACAGAAACTGAGCTCTGAAAAAGCCACTGTCCAGCGCCTGCCCAGTAGCAAACCGCAGACAGACACAGTCAGAGACCAGCTGGTGGACATGGTGGAGCATTCAGCAGCTGAAGAGCCAGATATTTCCCTCAGGAGCTGGTGGAGACCAAAAACCGAGATAAAAGAGAGGGAGTACTGGACTTAGATTTATCAGGTGGCCACAAACGTGACACCAATGCGATGATAATGTTGCTCTGTGTCGGCTCGATGTGTACAAAGGCGCAGTTTTTTCCAAAACTTGAGCCAAATAGTTTCCCTGTTTTTTTTTCCAGTATTCTTTCCAGAATACCTTATATAGCATATTTAGATTTTAACAGCCAAGTGTTATTGTGAGACATTTTTCATTAAAGTTTTCATTTAAAGTTGTAGAGACAGGAGAGTCATCTGATTAAGTTTCCGAAATAAAACTTAATTTTGGAAGTTTTAAATCCCTTCCAGATAAGACTCGTGCTGGTCACACTTCACAATGTCCAAGTTTTCCAGGAACCAGCCGCCAACAGTTGTGAAATCAAAGAGAAAGAAAGCTGTGAACCAGTGAGTGTCCTTAGTCTGTTGTTTTTTTGGATGGGTGATTCAGTAATGATTTTTAGACTCATGAGAGTGTTTTCCACTGCTCATTAATCAGAGGGGAAATGGCTCTCTCTTTTAGTCACCGTCAACATGTGTCCCGGCCATTTTCCACTGATTTTTCTGACTCTTGGAGAGTCAGTAGCAGGCTAACAGGCCACTGACGGCTTCACCTCTGTTTACTCTCACTGTACCGATTTGTGCTCTTATACGTTAAGCTGCCAACAATTTTTGCTCTATTCCACGTTAAACATCACGATAGTACAGTAGATTACGGAGTCAGCACATAAACTACTTGGGAAATATTGAGACATTTTCTGGTTTTGCATGTATTAGCGTCGTATCATAGTATCGTTTCCCAGAGATCACCTGTCGGTCAGTCAGAGTGGGTGGGATGCATTTTGAGATTTTAAGTTTGACCTTCTGCAGGCTAATTGTGTCGTTGTTATCATTTACGTCGTGTCTGTCTGTCTTTACGAAACACTTAGCGCCTGTTAAGATAATCGTGTTGCGGAAAAAAAATGGACATAAAAACGTCAGAATTTGTGCACACTGCACTGCAAGTCTGTGTACAGATACGGTAAACGAGACTAGAAGTTCACAACCACATTAGCTCTAATATTATTACAATATTATCTTTGTTTGTAGAGCACATTTCAAAGCTCAAGTTACAAAGTGCTTCACACTGGGCAGCAAAATAAAGCCAAAATCATAAAATAAAAAGATACAACTGTTCCTAGTAGGCTAAGATGAAAGAAATGAAAGAAATCAAAAGGGGATTAAGGAAAGAGCAAAAAAAACTAATTACAAACTCACATAAAATCGGGATAGGCTCTCAGATGACAACAACATGATTTAAGCCGGGATATTGACGGTTACATTTTTGTCAAACATCTCTAAACATCCTCCGCTTGCAGTCTCTCAGATGTGAGGCCTCTCTGCTGTTCTGTTTCATATCATTGTAAACTGAATAACTTTGGGTTTTTAACTGTTGGTCACAATTTGAAGACACTCAGAAACTGTGACGGGCCATTTTCAGACCTTTCAGACATTTTATAGACTCAACAGTAATGTGATTGTGATGTGATAATCGACAATTAATCCGTAATTGGAGCAACTGTTAGTTGCAGCTCTAGTTCTGAAGTTAGCACTGCTGTTCACTCGCTGGGAGAAAAGTCAGATCACCGCAGCTATCGTACAGGATTTCAGTGTGTATCTCACTTTGAGTGGAACGGTTGAACCAAACCATATCCCCCCCTCAGATGGGAAAACAAACATTTATAACACGACAGGAGCCGTCAATCTGTCATTTGCAGTTTACGGAAAGTAGATGTAAAACTTTTGGCTGAGGAGAAACAAAAATGTAATCACTTTGACCACATTTTATTTGGGTCCATTTAAAGTTATGGTTTTCAGATCGGGGGGGGGGGGCTTCTCAGATGATAAATGATAATGTACAGCGTGCAAAACCGTTAAATGCGCCGTGTTTGTTTTAATATCAACACTTATTGGAGCTGCTGTGATAATCCTACATGAGCTGAAACTAAAACTCATTAAACACAACGAGGGGAAGAGAAGCCAGCTGCTCACCTCGAATACCCCGACACCACCACCTACTGACATAATGAACGCGATTGTGCTCATCATGTCTAAATACGCCAGCAATCAGACTTGTACAAAATGCTCGCGCTAATGTCCCTGAATGCGCCTTAAGCCTGTCGTGTGTTTAGCGCTCGCATCGCTCCTTGAAGATGACGCCGGGACTCCGTGCGGCTTTTTGCTGTTTGCGCTGACGTGAAAACAAACATTAGATATAAGTGCAGGGAGTCGGCACAACTCGAAAAGCCCCATAAAACACTGTAGTCAGTTTCCTCCGAAAATGGCCTGAGAAGGCGTTGAAGTCTTCGGGGTTTTCTCTCGCCTGCTGTGGGCAGTAATGTTGGTTATAAAATGTTATTTTATGTGATTGCTGCCTGTCAGGAGACATTAAAAGACTCTAAACCTAAAGTGGGACTGTTGTGACAGTGGATTATGCTGCAGGAGGCTGTTCAATCTTTTCTTTTTTTTTTTTTCCCCCAATATATAAGTGGTATAAAGCTAGAATTTACAACTGAGCTGTTTTGAATTACAACATATTATTCAGATGTACCTCATTAAAGTGGCCCCTGAGAGACGAGACCGTTGCAGACCAAAATCGGGGAACAAAATTCAGACTACGCGAGAGACCAGTGAACATGAACACTTGGCCGCAGCCTCGCTCTGCTGGACAGATAGCGATACGTATCGCTGGTTATTTATAGGCAGGCGCTCGTTAAATACCCAGATGTAGGTACAGCATATGCCGTTTACCTGCGTGAGCCCGAGCACCTACGGAGTCTCTGCGGGGTGGCCGGACTTCCCAGGACGGAGCCGTTTTCTTCAAAGAGAAAAGAGAAAAACGTCACATGTGGGAATCATTAGGGGATCCTTGAGTCCCTCAGTCGTCTCCCGGGGATGGAAAACCCTGTTTGTTGTTCAGAGAAAGTCAAAAGCTAGAATGGGAAGTGACATTTTGTCCATAATAGATAAGACGTTCAATAGCTGATGCTATCAGTACGTTCGTGTGTTTCTTAATGATTTCTTTGGAGCCTGAATGGAAACACTCTTAGACTAAAGAATGTCTAATGTCCCAGTTTTGTTCTCTTGGTCAACACAAGCTCACTCGGGCTTGAAACTACTATACTTGAGAGATTTTGAATGTTTAAGGTTAGGATAGTTTTCTTCAGCTTTGCCTCCAGTCCAGGGAGACGACAGAGGTCTGAGGCCAAATGATGCAGGAAATGTCGTAATGAAGTGACTCAACTGCAAGTCAGAGTCACTCTGACTTCACTTTTTGCACACTTTGTGTTTTAGATTTGATTTTAAGTGGATCAACTTTGCCATCTATGCCTATTGATCTACACCCAGTGATACATAATGACAAAGTGAAAACATGTTTTTCAAAATATTTCCCAGTGTATTCAAAATCAAAACCTGATATCTCTTATTTACAAAAGCATTAAGACCCTTTGCTGTGGCTCCAAACCGAGGTCAAATCATTTCTCAAGCTCTGAGTGTTCCCAGGTGCACAGCGGCCTCAGTAACTGTGAAATGGAAGAAGTCTGGACCCACCAGGACTGTTCCTGGAATTGGTTTTCCAGCCAAAACTGAGTAACTGGGCAGGGAGGGCCTTGGTCGGGGAGGTGACCAGGAACCCGACGGTCACTCTAATGGATCTTCAGAAGTCCCCTGCAGAGGTGGGAGAACCTGCTGGAAGGACGAGCGTCTCAGCAGCACCGCATCAGTCAGGCCTTCGTGGTGCAGCGGCCCGATGGAGGCCAGTTTGAGTAAAAGGCAGATGACAGCCCGCTTGGAGTTTGCCAAACAACATTCGACCCTTTGTGGAGAACTCCAAACACTGTTTCTGTTGAACATGAGGCGCTGCCCGTCACCTGGCTAACAGCAGCCCTACACTGAAGCATGGTGGAGGCAGCATCGTGGGGTGGGGACAGGGAGGCCGGTGAGAAGGATGAATGCAGCCAAATACAGGGAGGTCCTTGATGAAAACCTGCTCCGGAGCGCATGTGCCCTGGGACTGGTGTGACGGTTCGCCTTTCGGCGCGACAGTGACCCGGAACAAACAGCCAAGACAACGCTGGAGTGGCTTGTCGACAAGTCTCTGACTGTCCTTGAGTGGCCCAGGAAACGCCCGGACTCAAACCCCACGGACCATCTGCGCAGAGACCTGAAGATGACCTGAAGATCACAGACGCTTCCCATCCAATCTGACGGAGCTTGAGAGGCAGGAAGAACAAATCCAGGTGTGCGAAGCTCGTGGAGACTTACCGAAGAAGACTCGAAGCTGTGGCTGCTGCCAACAGAGTGCTAAAGGGTCCAGATACTTTTGAAAGTAAGGGGTTTCTGGTTTTGATTTTTATTTAGATTTTTTTATTCATATATAAATTTGTAAAAAAAATTCTCGAAAATGTGTTCACTTTGTCATCGTGTATAATTGAGTGTAGATTGGTGGGCAAAAAGTGAAGGGGTCTGAATGCTTTCTGAAGCTACTGTAAATCTAATGTCTTCTGAGTTCCCCAGTCCAGGTCCAAGTCTCACGCCAAGTTCTCTTCCCAAAGCAGAAAGTATCCGCACGCTGGATTACACCCTGCAGTACCTCAGTACCTCTGTTTTTCTGTTGCCGTAGAGTCTCTCTGTGTTTGAATCAGGACGGACAGCTATTTTTACACAGTCAGGCCAGTGAGACGTTTATTTTTTTAATAGAAAGTCAATTGAAAGTCTCCATCAGTTAACTGAACCGAAAAATGCGTCATTGTCCTACCTGTTGAAAATGAGTCCGCACTGTCGGCCAGGCGTTGATGGAGTCCACCGTCCTCCTCCTCGGGCTGGACTCGAACCCACCACCGCTGCGCTCTCTGATGCCACATTTCCTCGGGCATAATGTCAGAGACACATTAGTTTGGGCCGCCTCGCACCTGGTTCTGCTTCTGCTCCACATTCAAACGACAAACACAACAACAAAAAAAACAAAACCATAATTTCGTCTATGACATGCGTTGATTTCAGGAACTTCGACTTGTGAGGTCTGTCCCGAAGGAAAATGAGGAGGTGAACATCTAAATTTATGGAAGTATCGATTTTTTATTGTGTGTGTGCGGTTGTTTTTAAGTTTGACTTACGTGATATTTTGAGATATGTTTACAGAATTGTTGAAAATTTATGAATTATTCATATTGTGGTCAATTATTTTTTACAATGATTCTTTTTGTTGTGTCTTTTTTTTTTTTAACACAAACCACTCACGCAGGTGTTTTCCAGATTTACCAACATGCTTCTCTGCGAAACTGGTTTCAGTTTTGCAGAAATATCTTTTTTTGGACGGTGATCGGGCTCAGCTGAGGTTCATCCTGTGTGTGTGTGTGTGTGTGTGTGTGTGTGTGTGTGTGTGTTCGGGGTGATGAAGGAACATGTCAGCCAGACCAACAGTGT
The DNA here is from genome assembly GCF_016859285.1 of Xiphias gladius. Classification (NCBI taxonomy): domain Eukaryota; kingdom Metazoa; phylum Chordata; class Actinopteri; order Istiophoriformes; family Xiphiidae; genus Xiphias; species Xiphias gladius. The sequence goes on along the minus strand of NC_053403.1, from coordinate 2,396,615 downwards.
GGCTCTCTGATGCGTTTCTTATGGTTTTTGGAAACGATGGAGCTCCGGGGCTCAGAGGGAGAAGATACACCAGGCGGCGACACACTTGTTAGTGGGATACATTCATTGTTAGTTTTGGTCTTTTGGTCACCAGACTTATAATTTAACACGTAAGCAGAATTTTAATGTCGTAGCTCGTTGTTGAAATGGACCCTAATTTAAATGGTTTGTCATTATTTACTGCTTTACGTACTGTTGGGTAGTTTAATCATCGTATTGTTTAAGATAAATCTCGTGATTTGAATGTAAAATCTTAATCTGCAAAGTAACCGGCAACTGTAGTTTTTTTTGTTTTGTTTTTTTTTTAGCTGAACGTAGCTGAGGGAAAAGTCCAATATTTCCACGTGGCCTGTAGCGACGTCCGAGTATAACGAAGCGTAAGAACAACTGTTCGTAAGCGCAGTGCTCGAGCAAATATGCGTAGTTACTCTCCAGCCTCGAATGCATCATTTTTGCTTGACCAGAAATAAGAAATCTGGGAAATTATGAGGCCGGGGGGGGCGCACACACACATGAACAGGGGACACTGTTATTTGGTCTTAAATGATAACAAGCGCCTTAAACGTGACCGTGGGATTTGCTCGCTATGACGACTATCAGTGTTGTTTCAAACAGACTCAGCTTTTGATCATCTGCCGTGTCGTGTACCACCGTCTCGGCCGGAACGAGAACACTGCGTCTCCAGACTGCGTGACAGACTCGTTATCAGACGCGGAGCCAGTTCACGGGCCTCGCCTGAAAACAAATCTAAATATTGAGCTGGACTTTATCAATTTCCTCTGTAGATCGTCTGACTTTTCTTTGGAAGAGCTCATTTAGTGAAAGTTCATCAGTGATTATCGTTTGGCAAAGTGCAGATGGGCAGACGGAGACATTTTCTTTGGGTCAAGCCTCGGACACTTTTTATTGCACCGATAAATTAACAGAGAATAGTTTTCTGCAGCCGTGACCCCCGGATAAATATCGCGGGCTACATACATGTGTGGAAAATTATACAATCTTCACTAAGTGGCTCCAATAGATCATAATGTTGAAAGAATAATGTGGATTTATCGTAAAATTACAACTGAAATGGTCATTAAATCAACTTTCTTCATGTTAAAATCCACTCTCGCTGCTTTAGTTTAAAATCAGTGATTCGAGCCAAAACGTCCATTTTTTTCAATATTATGTTTCCAATATTTTCCTCTTTTTTTTATTTTATTTTATTTATTTTATTTCTTTACACAGCACATCATTTTTTTGTAATGAGCGGTTGACATAAAGTATAAAGTGTGAATCAGGTCTTCCCAGCTGCTGCATTGTTTCCCCGCCGCGTCATGCTGTTCACACTTTGTTACAGATGCGGAATTTGCAGTCCAGCGAGATGAGGTCGCGTTGTGTGTGTGTGTGTGTGTGGGGCGTGAGCAAAGGGCGAGATGATGGAGCTCGGTGAAATTCACCCAGGAACCGTTTGACCGTTGACCTTTTGGCACTGGAATTGAGACATTTAGCGCTTATAAAGTGAAACTTGACACTTAACGAATTGATGAGTTCAATTAAAAAAGCTATTATCACAGTTATTCTTACTACTACTTAACTATTATCACAAGGTCCTCTATCGTTGTCTCAATCTAAATTAATGAGATTTGCATTTAAATGGTCCATTAATAAACTTAAGTGAAATTAACTGAATCAAGTTTCCCAATAAGTGAATCTGTTTCCTTCCTATTCTGTTTTGAAATGGCCGATAAACACACGATGAAACTTCGATGTACAACCGTTGCTTCTTTTATCATTTCGTGCTTAATGACGCCTCCTTCAACTGCTGAGTCCGAGCTGATCCAACCAAATGAAAGGTCTGGTTTCCAAACAGGTCCTACAGGATTTTAGCACGTGGAAATTCATCCAGACGGAGTCCTGAGAAATGCTCATGGATTGGAACTATGATTATTTCGATCATTGATTAATCTTATATTCTGGACTAACTGATCAGTCGCTTGGCCTATAAACTGTCAATGAAGTTGTAGCTCAAATGTCTAAAAATTGTGAAAATGACCCATCGCAGTTTTCTAAAGACAAATGTGGCCCAAAGAGTTTTTAGCTCACGATCACATACGACAAAGTGAGAAGCTGGAGCAAGTGAGTTGTTCAGAATGGCTCAGAAAATGAAAAGTGCCCAACCTGTTGCTCGATTATCAACGTTGTCAATGAATCAGCTTATTTATTTTTTCAGTTTTAAAACTCATCCTCTTCCCAGTTGTCTCCTACCTCCTATGTTACAGACGTATGTTTCGACTTGCGTTTGAATTTTGAATTGGAAAAAGCGACATCATTCAGCTCATGATTTTCTCTCGTTCATCCAACTGGAGCATTTTTATTTCGGAATAAATGTCCAGCTCGACGTTTTTCTCGGGGCATAAATTCTGCAGCTTAAACTGGCGTCTCACTACGAGCGTCCTTTTCCCCCAGGGGAAGCCCCCGCTGCGGACGGAGGAGGGACAGGAAGCGGACATGGAGACGTGAGTGGCCTCAGTGAAGCCATCGCAGGCGCCTTCCAGGGGGGAGGTGAGGAGACACCAACGTCCGCTGTGTAGTTCTCTAACGTCTCGTCTTTACAGATCAAGCTCAGGTGAGTCATCGGGGTGAATCTCCGGTGTCTGTGCGACTTATTAAATATAACTTAGGCGATATTTTAATCAGGCTCAAAACTGCTCCAATCGATCAGCCGGTGGTCCGACATGTTGCGTGACAGCGACAGGACCCAGCGCTGGTTTTTCAGAGCCAGAGAAGCGCTGGGGTCCGATTACAGCGCCGGGGTTGTCGCTTCTTTGCCCTCACGCTTCTCCCCCTGACCTTTCCACATGACCCAGATGACTTATCCAAAATGTCAACTCCACAGGGGACAAAAGACTCCAGAGGGGGGTTTTTTTTTTTTGTCTCAGTTCTTGTCTCTGCGTGTAAAGTGAAGATGCCTGAATCCGCACCAAAAAGAAAGAATGAAGAAAAAAAGAAAGAAAGAAGAGAAACATTTTGCTCATATAAAAGTTTGTTTGCACACCAACGCTGCTGTAGAAGAGAAGAGCAAAGCCTTTCTTTCTCTCTTTTCAACCCATCAGCTTGTTTTCCTCCGCGTTTTATTGGACTGCTTTAAAGGACATCCTGGATATTTTCCACACAGTTCTGGGTACTTTGAATCGAGCCTGACACATGCTGGATTTTTATATCGAGCCCAGTACTTGAGGCTTGTCTCCTTAGCTGCTAAATGCTCCACGGCGTCCACCAGCTGGTCTCTGAGCGTGTCTGTCTGCCGTCTGCTGCTGAGCAGGTGGTGGACGGTGGGTCCGTCAGAGCCAGTTTCACTATTTGGATAATTGAATAATCATTTACTTTGTCGTCTTTTTAAGCAACAACGTCAAACATCCTCTAGTTTCAGCTTTTTAAACGAGACAATTTGATGCTCTTCTTTCTCATACACTGTAAAAAAGGGAACATCTTTGGGTTTTGGACGGTCGGTCGGACAGAACAAGTCATCTGAGGATGTAACTTTGGATTCTGGGAAATTGCAACAGGCATTTTTCACCATCTTCGGACATTAAATTGACCAAAAGATCAGTCGAGAAAGTAACAGACAGACTTGGTCAGAGAAATGTTTGCTTAATGATTGGATTTCTTACAGAGCTTCTTTTTTTATTTTATTTTTTTGTTTCATGTCGGCAGGACTTTCCTTTTCTTCGTGACGCGTAGAAAAGCATCGGCATTTTGACTTTTTATTACGCTCAGATTAAGGGTCCGCGACAGCGAGAGCCATTTTAGAACCGTATCAGTAAATTTTGTGTCATAGAAAAATTCTCAAAATTGATCGAGAAGCTGTTTCCAGATGAAATCACCAGATGTGAATGTTTGTGGGAATGAACCACCAAGTGAAATGGAGGTACCCAATCACATTAACGAGAGTATCTGGTCATAAAGCAGCATTTCCTGCCATAGTCTGACACAACAGGACTATTAAATATAAATGGTGGAGCTCAGTCTCTAATGGCTGACAAACCCCAGGGCATACGTCATCATAACGCTTCGGAGGGAGATTTCTAGTAAACATTTGTTTAATTATTAAAATCTGTGTAACGGTGCTTTTCAGAGGTCGAGCTGCTCTGGAGGCAGAAATAATGTCGGTAGTTGATGTGAACTCACGGTCTTGAATCCACTCGTGCTGCCTCCAAGAAAAAGTCACCAAACTAAACCTCCAGCCTGCGCAGTTCAGTGGGGTCTTGGACTGACCCCGTACCGTGTTTGCAGCTCTGTCAGCATCAGCACCACCGAGACTAACTCTTTCCTAAATACAGCTCTGGACCGGAGTCCCACTGGTTTAGTTTCTGAACAGCGGTGGCTGGTGGGACACCTCAAACTGAGCAAACCTCTGCTGCCGCTGCCAGACTTTCCATGAGGTCATCTCTGGCCGGCCGTCCTCTCCGAGTTTACAGTTCTGCCAAGAGCCTGAAAAACCGAGCTGCAGGATGAGTCTTTACGGCACTTAACAGCAACTTATAAACACCCGTCCGCTCCACGCTGAAAGCTGCTGTCCACATTAACACCCCCGCCCCCCCGCCGGCCCAAACGCAGTGAGGTGTTACTAAACAGATCTGGATTGATTTGTGTAAAAACTTCACTTTGTGCGTTCCGGATAATTTGGGACAAATGAGGCGTCGCTCCGAAGTGCTTGATTACTTTCACCAAATGCGAGGAGGCGGCACGTGAGCCCGGGGACCGTATTTCTCAGACTACACGAGGGTTTAAAGCACCAGGTGAAGTTGTTGGTTGAGTGTGAGCAATGAGACACATTTATGAAAAAGAGCAAAAGTGAAAGAGTCACTTTGAAGAGCCCCTCCCGACTGATCAGAGAAGGAAAAACCAATCGGAGATACAGATTAACCCTTAGTCTGTAAAATAATCCTCACAGTTTATTCAGTGGTTTGTTTTTCTGTAACATCATGTACAATGATCTTTTTTTTTTTTTTAAATTCATTTGACTTGTGTGAAATCTTTAAATCTCCAGAAATAATCAACAACAACGCCATACATTCATAATGTCGAAATATCTAACAGCAAATAACAGTAATAAGGAATAGTATGATAGGAAATTGGCTGGAAAGGAAATGGACAATGAGGAGAACTGAGTTCCTCACCGACGAGAGACTGTGAATCACGTCATCGTCAGATTCTGCAGCACATGAACGACAAAAACAGCAAAACAAGAAGGTACTGCAACATCCCGTCAAATGTGCAAGTAACAGACAAGAACTAGGCTATTTTTTAAGTACACGGCTTCAGGCTAATGTCTTATTACGATGATGATCAGACAGAAAACGTGCTGGGTTCTATTTCTGTGCTGCACTCATCGAGGATCTGGTCCTCACCATCCTCACACACATTAAAGAGACTTTTTTTTTTAAGTTAAAAGAAGTGTGATAAATAGTTTTTAGTTTTAAGTCTGGAAGGGATTTTTACTTTTATCTCAAGTCCATGGGCACCAGACCTACAGCTGCCAAACACTGCTGTACTGCAGACACTGTGCAGAAAGAAGACTCACAACGTAGGAACGTTCAGCAGCTCTAGCTGGTATTTTAAACAATGGGGTAGAGAATTATCACCAACTTTTCGTTGCTCTACACTTTCTGGTTTTAAAAAAAATCCTCTTCAGGTTTACTAGATTTTATTTAGTGGAACGTCCAGCAGATCAGGAGCCAGGAGGAGCCGGTGGAGACCAAAGCAGAGCTAAAAGAAGAACATAGGACTTAAATTGGACTTAAATTCATCAGGAGGACACAAAGACAACGCTCTGTGTCTGGCAGCAGAGTTGATTAATCAGTTGATCGAAAGAATATTGATGAAGACAATTTTGATGATGGAATAACTGTGTCAAACGATACCGTTTCCCATCCAAACTCGGGTTATGGGCGGCGCACCGAACAATTTTGAAAAGATGTAGTGTCAATTTTATTTAGCTTTGTTAGACACGTAATGAAACATCTTCCGTCGATGCAGCGTTTCAAAACGTCCTCCAGACAAGAATGTGCAGAAAATGTCAAAATATCCTGTTAGAAAAAAACCAAATCTGAAAGGCCGACCACTGTCTTCACATTAAAATGTGAGTAAAGTATCAGCAGAGGCTTTATGCTCATTAGCTTACTGCTGTAAATGAACAGAGAGGAACAGAGAACTGTATTCAGTGTGGATCTGAACAATTCAGTAAAGTCTGAACAATCCAAATCCCTCATCCCCGGAAAAAATGCCAAACATTCTCCGGTTCCAGCTTCTCATTTGTGCTTTTCTTTGTCTCATGTGATCGTAAACTGAATATCTTTGGGGTTTTTACTGTAGGCTGGACAAAAACTGAATTTGAAGAAGTGGTCATGGGATTTTACTGACTTTTTATTAAACGATTAATCATGAAATGAATGGCTGGTTGCAGCTCACAGCAGCCCGAACAGCTGCATCAATCTCATCCACACTTGGGGCCATTCTTCAGGAAGATGACACATACGTTCTTATTCCCACCTACACAGATTCGTCCATCTTTTTTCTCGCCAACTGGGAGAAACAGCCGTCATTTAGCACAGTGATAACATCACATTGAACTGCCATTTTGTTTTGTTTCATTATTATGAAATATGCAAACGGAGCCAGGTTTCTTTTAAGCTCCTCTTTCATCCAACTGTGATTGGACAAAACCTTTTGACTGTGACCAACCCTGGTCCAACACATATTTTGTCAGAGACAAGTAATAAATCATCGATAAAGGGGTTCTGAGATTTAATTACTCTAAACAAATCCTTCACGAAGGCGTTGTTGCTCCACATCAAGCTGAGCTAAAGCTTTCAGAGTTCCTGCAGATGGTGGAGATGCCGATGGGTGGGGGGGAAACCTCACTTCTCAACATGTTTATTCTCTTTGGTGAAGTCAAAAGGAAAATCCTTCAAGCAAGGAAGCAAAGACTCTGTTTGCAACTGGAAATAACAGGTTTTATGGAAAATGTGGCCTTAATTTGTAGAATCATGAGCGCTAATGGCACAACTGGCGTTGAACTGAGGCTACCAGGGACCTTCGAGGAGCGGGTGAGAAATGAAAACGTCCTCAGTGTGGTGCATGTAGCACAAATTCTTTCCTTTGGTTCTGTGAAGTGTCTGCAATCAAATTTCCACTCGGCAGGATCAGGGGAATGTGCGTGCAGCTCAGACGTTATTCCTAATGACCTTCAGTCGTCTCTAGTTAGACAAAAAATAAAAAAGATGTCCCAAAACATTTCATCATGCTCAGATACGTTTTGAATTTTGCCACCATCACAGATCGCGTCTTGGTCTGTATTCTTTGCAAGGTCCAGGGAGGAACTTCAAAGCTGCTGATATGCTCGACCCTCGGAGGGAACAAGGCGGTTCTGCCCTCCTCATCCCGTTCCAATTAGACCGCAGGAGGTTTCTGATTAAAAACACCACATACTATATTTTCTGCTGTGCTTTTTTTTTCTTTTTTCAGATCATTTACTAGCGCGCTGTGGTCGCTGCTCTGTGTTGTCTGACTCAACAAGTGAGGAAAATATGTAAAATGTTTTATTCATGAATCAACAAACCTTCTCGTCGACTGTCGTCTGCCAGAAAAACCGTTGGTCCTTCACACGCTATCAAAGTAGAGCTGCAGCTAATCCTGATTTTTTTTATTATCGATTAATCTGCGGATTAGTTTCTCAATTAATCGTTTAATCTATGAAATGATTAAAAAGTAGTGGAAAATGGCTTCAACAACTTCCCAAAGCCAAAAGTGATGTGCTTGTTTTATCCAACCAACAGTCTAAAAGCAAAACATATATTTTTTGTTCTGTCATATAAGATACAAACAAGCAGCAAAGCCTCATATTTGAGAAGCTGGAACCGGCAAATTTGTTTGGAATTTTTTCCTTGAAAAATGACTGAAAGGATCCGAAGTTTATCAAAATAGTTGAAAGTTAATTTGATAGTTATCATGGAATTAATTTCCTTAGTTACACCATATTTCAACTATTTAATAGTTAATCCAAAGTACGTGAGGGCAGGTCAGTAGGATGGAGATTATTCTGAACAGGTTATCCTGCAGGTCTCTAAGTCTTTAGTTTCCTTAAAAAAAATTTAAAAAAAAATACATAAATAAAAAAAACAAAAAGGGCCTTTTTAAAGGTATAAAAAATATTTTACACACATCTTAATATTTATAATTTTTAATGTGATTTTAGCAAAAACTGGCTGGAAAATCTCTGCTACCATTGTTCCAGACCTCTGATATCCTGTAAAATTCTTATGTGGACCTTTTTTAAATAAGTTGGTTCATCCATCCATTTATTTTCAGCTGCTTATCTACGTCCAGGTTGTGTTTAACCTGCTACCAGACACACACCCCTTTTTTTTGTAGAGAAACCCAAAAGCAATGTACCTAAAATAAGGGTTCCTGTTCTTCAACCCCTTTGATCATAACCCTGGTCTCCTTTGCAACATAAATCTTTAGACTTTACAACCAGAAAGTCAGAATTAGTCTAAAAGATACTGAACCAAAGTGAAAGAGGTACAAACACTGTAAAATTTAAGATTCTTTGGCCTTGTCTGTTTATTTTGGCATAAAAAAGGGAGTGTAAGGCCTCTAGCAGGATCATTTGTCCAAAAACACTTTGGAGCCACAAGTCTGAACCAGTCCTGTGTCACCAGCTGTTGCAGTGACATGAGGATCCTAACATGCTCTGCACAGACAGAATCCGGAGACTTAGAGCTTTCAAACCGCGTAGACTTTGTCAAGGTCTTGTGAAGACCGAGTCCGGTACCGACTCAAACAGACCTGAAGCAGCGCTAACGAGGGCGGGACAGTGTATGTTGAAAGCTTAATGGTTAATTAGTGATCTGATTGGGAATCATTGTTGTGTGGTGTTGGGACGCACTGACAAAAATGTGATATAAATGTCCGTAAACTGATGCACTTGATGAATAATTTTGGGCCTGATCATCCCCAGTAGTTTTTCATTCATACTGTGGTCACAGTATGACCATGACACGGGTATTAAATTTCACTCTGTGTGGTATTACAGGTTTTTAAAAGTCTCAAGTTTAACCCGGTGAACCCTGCAGAACCCGTAAAACATCCCTCGCCACTCTTTACAGACGCAGGATTAAAAGTGCATTTTAAGTGATTTTAAAAGAGCAGACGTGATGCTGAGGCCAGCGGGTAGTTTTCATTTTTCCTCTCGGATAATCTAAACTCTCCTTGTGGGATCGTTTCCTTGTAAGTGGTAGCTACAGATGAGTCAGACCGGAGTGGAGATGAACTCATGCCGATGATGAGGTGTTTCCATAGTGGAGATCTGATGTTTACAGCTTATAGATGATTAGTGTGTCTCACTCGTGCTCAGCTATTAAGCTTTATGTTTGTGGCAGTGATACAGGGGGGAAAATATCTGAAGAGAAAATAGTCCTGAGCAAATCAGGTCAGTGAAGTTGGCTATTTCTCAGCAGCTCCTGGGCTCAGGGTTGTTTTTAAAAACCAAAAAAACCAAAAACCGTGAGCGTTCAAAAAGGTTCGGGAGAATAGCACTTTAAGACACTTTCCCAATTTCCTGATTGCCGTATTTGTGCCTGACTTTCCAAGTTTCCACTGCAGGATGGAAGTCTTTTCTCAGAGAGAGATAAAACATTGCAAATGTGCAGATGGGCCAGTGGCATGGTCTGGGATGGAGCAGATAATCCTGGTCTGACTGCTGAAAAACCCTTTTACTTAAACCATTATTTAACCAGGATCTGTCTGTGCCCTTTAACACTTCATTTGATCGTTCGTTTCGAAGTACAGGGGCACTAGAGCTAACCAAGTTACCCTGTGGTCTGCCCAAGTGCCCCTCTATTTGGCCCTGGAGCCACTGCTATTGGCCCCAAAGCTCTTCTTGTGAGTGCAAGTTGTAGTTGGCCAAAGTGTCCCTACCCTCGGCCTTAGTGCCCCCCTGATTGGGCCAAGTACCTTTCCAATTAGGCCAGCTGCCCCCTAAGGGAACGTCTTCTTGGTCCCAGTGCCCCTCTCTTTGGCCCTGGAGCCACTCTTATTGGCCCAGAAGCTCTTCTTGTTAGTGCAAGTTGTAGTTGGCCAAAGTGTCCCTCCCCTCGACCTTAGTGCCCCCCTGATTGGGCCAAGTACCTTTCCAATTAGGCCAGCTGCCCCCTAAGGGAACGTCTTCTTGGTCCCAGTGCCCCTCTATTTGGCCCTGAAGCCACTCTTATTGTCCCAGATGCTCTTCTAGTTACCTTCTAGTCAGCTCAAGTATCCTTTTTGACGGTCTGAGGGCCCCGGGTGCCCCTCTGGTTAGTCCACGTGCTCCCCAATTTGGTCCAAGTTCCACCATATTTGATTAAATACCCCTCTGGTCTGCCCAGGTGCCCCCCGTCAGTTTATCACAACGCCCATCTAGTCAGCCCGAGAGCCCCTTGAGCTGGCCAGATTGGCCTTACGGTCAGCCTAAGTGCCCCTCAAGTCAGTGCAGATGCCTCTGTAGTCAAGCACAATGCCCATCTAGTCAGCCCAAGTCCCAACTTGGTTAGTCCAAGTCCCCCTCAGGTGGCCCACTAGTCAGTCCTCTCAGGGAAGAATTAACCCTTACCCTGCCCGTGGTGGAGGTTCCGCTCCCGTGTTCTTACCCCTGAGATGAACAACTGAGACTCAGGAAAACCACACAGACGTAAATTTTCAGTAGTTTTATTGAAAAATGCCTCTTCTGTTTTCAGAAATAAATAAGAAAATAAGGCTGTGGAATTCACAATCTGCAGTGAAAACATGAAGCAGCAACACCACTTCCATAGTCTTGCTCGCAGGTTTTGACTGCATTCGATACTGAGAAAATGACAAGAATGACAACAACTATATTCTGGTTAAAACAAAATGAAATGTAACAAAAAAAAAAATACTAAATATACACCACAGACATGCAATTCCACCTTTGGTAAAATTAGCTGTGACGGAATAAAGGAAAACTGATAAATATTAAGTCTAAAGATACAAAATGAAAGCTGTGTTTAACTGCCATAATGAAACTGAACCTCCTTAGAAGACGACACTGAATGAGAAGGATTATATTTAACATACTGGATGAACTGTGACAGAAAAAAACCAAAATCATTTCGTATGTGATGTCCCGACACTGTGAACAAACATTTTCATTCCTCCGCTACCATCGCTAGCTTTGTTACAATGAGTGCACTGTTCAACACTGCTAGTTCATACAAACTCGATGCAAATATGTTACAAGCAAAAGACACAAGTGGAAAAAGAAAGCTCACAGGTTGTTTTTTTTTTTTTTCATGGATCCTTAACACGTTTTTTTTTTCCCTCCATGTTTTTAAAATTTTGCCCATCGGTCGCCAAACTCCCTCCCTCGCTCCATCCAAACCCTTCAACTGCCACAAAAATGAATATTCACATACGATTTAAGGCATTTAAAAAGGTATTTTCCAATAAAGTCAAGGTGTCAAACCCCGTTTTTCTTTTTTTTGTGTGTGTGTGTGTGTGTATAATGTGCATTATTCCAACAACAAACGCAGGTTGAACAGGAAAAAAAATGAAGAGAGAGAACATGGGTTGTCTTATGATGTTTGCCAGTTGGACGCCTTTCTTGATAGCGATCTCTTTCGACGCTGGTTTTGCGACACCTCATCCTCCTCGGGGACTGGGACTACTCGGGTGTCTGGTTCAGGGTATTGGCCTGCTCGGAGATAGTGTTTGGGCCAATTGAGCACAAGTCGGCAAACTTTCTCTCAGTTTCTCTCAGCATGCACAAAAAGAATGGGATGACATTTCGTTTTCCTATCTGACTGCTGGCTAAAGCACTGGCAGATGGGTTTGTAAACAACAGGGGCGTGTCCCCAGTGTTTCTGGGGGTGCTTGAGGGAGTCGCCTGTGTGATACGTTACAACTGATTCCAGTTTGCGAAAGTCTTAACAGCATTAGCTCGGCTAGCCCCTCTTGTTTCACAGTCGGCTAACAAGGCACTAAATTACAGGTGGGAACTAGGAGGTTTTTTTGACGTTTGCTGTTGCACCGGCTACGTAAATTCAAACTAGAGCTGGAGCCATTTGTTGACAATTAACCAGCTACAATACAGTTTAGGTCATTTTATTACTACAGAAATGCCAAATATTCCCTCGTTCCAGCTTCTCAACTGTGAGGATTTGTTACTACTCTCTTTTGAGCAAACATTTTAGATTGTATATTAGATAGGTCGTAGCAAATTAACCCAAACTTTTTATCAGCTAAAATTAAACCTTTGGCTGTCGTCTGGCGACATGTAAATTTTAGAAGAATCTGCCTGTATCATATCAATAATTTAAGATTGTTAACCTCAAGCATTTGTAGCAAGAAACGAGGTTTAAAAGTTATGAGGCTACAACTGTTGTTTGAATGTGTAAAACGCGTCATTTTTAATATTAGTTCATCCCATTGTCGGGTTCTTTCTACAGGCTGACACTCGAGACGGCTTCTGCCTGCTCAGCCAACAAAAGGAGATTAAAAACCTTTGAGTTTTGGTTATTTATGACTTTAGTCACCTTCACATGTCTAAAGTTAAACCTGATTCAATTTGATGATGGATTCAAAGTCGCTGTATGGTATTAAACCCCAACTGTAGTGGTGCAACAGCTTCATCTTAGTAGGAATCGTAAATGATCTTTCACTCATTAAAAATGATGTGATATCAGATGGTCGGCTCAATTTAGTCGAAGCGTAAGTGGCACCGCTGCGCCTAAACTCTGTAGCGGGTTTTCGGGTGGAACTTAAACAGTTATGATGTAGCAGTTAGTGCTGATTTTTACGCTTTAGCGTCCAATGAATTCACAGCTATCTGGTGCAACAGGCTGCAGGTTATAAACTCAGAACGAATCCTCGTTAGATTTCACAAAAATGATTTAGGATGCCGCCTTGGAAAACTGTTCACTCCTGACCTTGGAAAGATCAGCTGAGGAACAAGCACACCACAGGGTCCATTCAGTATCTGTTCTGGAGCTTTCAGTCATATCGCATGATCTTCGTCAGCAGGTGTTGTTGTCATGGAATTGTAGATGTTTAATTTCCATTTCCATTTAAGGACCAACACTGGAGAAGTCCTGAAATGGCTTTAAAAAAAAAAAAAAAAAAATGGAGGTTGCCCCGTGTTAAATTTCCAACCTCTTGATGACCATGTGATATGACTGAAAGCTACTAAATTGACCTTGTGGGGTGGTTTTCTCTAAAAATCAATCATGTTTAACTTGCAGAATTTCTCTCCAACATACCTTTTACGTTGGACTTTCGACTAACTGTCGGATTTAGCGGGACGGGGACCCACCCCTCCTTGGACACGCCCCCGGTAAACATTTCAGTGCTGGTACCTTTTTCCTTTTCTGTTGATGTTTGAACTTCGGATGTTTGTCCAATTACAGAGTCAGGGGACTTCATAACTCAGGAATCATCAACACTGTCATCTCTCCACAAATCATTCATTCACAAAATAAAAACAACGAAACATTTCTACATTAAAATCAAGTACGAGTTCTTCTACCACCAGCCTGGAGAGACTCCTTTGGGGTTACATTGTTAGTATTTCATAACATTCACATAGAGTTTAGCTGGTTTGGGGAGAAACGTAAAATAAACCAAAAATAAAAAATAAAAAAGCTAGATTCTTTTAATTTTGAACATGAATATGCAAATCTAAGCCTCCAGGGTCACACGTGCAGACATGATTCAGTATGGCCCTGAGCAGTTTAAAACAGCTACAAACACATGGGCAGGAAAATTTAAAAAAAAGAAACAGAAAAAAAAGAGGCGTTTTGTTGGCATTCAGCAAGCAGCAGGTTGTTGTTTGCAAGGCACAAGCTTTAAAACTACAGATGTTAAAAACTAAATTTAGTGGACTCGACTCAAACATCATTTACAAGGCACAAATTAGTTTATTTACACGTCACCTCGAGAGAAATGCTGTTAACAGAGTTGTTGCTGCTGTTGTTGCTGGTGATGCTGTGGTGGTTGCACTTGATTCTCTGTTACAAATCCACCTTTTGTTAGTATTTGCTCGGGTTGTTTTGTTGTTGTTGTTTGGTGCATGCTCCTCCACTGAACACAAGGTTTCTTTGTTTGGTCTTTGGCTTCAAGATGCAAACAGGCCACTAAACAGGTCGTTGCCATCACCGCTGCTGCTGGTGGTGTTTTGTTCTACTGGCTGTGAGTCGTTGTTAGTACTGGTTCCCTCTTTGTTGTTCGGTTGTTTTTCAGCATAGTTTGTTAATGGTTTCCTTTGGTGGTTATCCTTTCAAACAGCTCTAGAGCGCGTGAGCAAGTGTTTCAGTTACAGGACTTTGAGTTTTGTTTTTGTTTTGTTTTGTTTTTTGTTTTGTTTTTTCAGGAAGTCAGTGAAAGCGGCACAGGCGGCATAGAAAGTCTACTATGGTGAACCTGAAACAGGCCAAAGAGGATGGAAGGTGTCAGTCAGGTCAAAGCAGAAGACAGCGAATAAACAACATTAAAGTTTCTCTGTAATGATTAGTGGCTATAAGTTACAAGACTGTAGTTTCCACACATGCATTAATCCTCTTGAAAAGTTACTGGGAGATTCACCTGTTCACCGTCTTACCCAGAGTCAGATGAGCTACACTGGAAGTAAAAACTCCCTGATTTACGTGTGGTAGAATAATGCAATGACCTCGTGGTCCGAGTGGCACGAACTCGACACAAACCCTGAATGAACTGTCCGTCCGCTGCATGGAAACAGCTAAGTCCCTACGGAAGGTGCGGCACCGGGATGAGCAGCATGTACCATTATGTTCTCGAGCTCGCCGCATCCTTTTAAAATGTTAACATAACTCAAACGTAGCTGCCATGTTTATTTGATTACTTGATCGACAGAAAATTAATAGGCAACTATTTTGATAACTGATTTACCTGTTTCAGTCATTTTTGAGACCCAAAAAAAAAATGCCAAGATTCACTGGTTTGGCTGGACCGGTTTGGTGTCTTGACTCTATAGTAAACTCAGACAAAGCAAAGCATTTGATGACATTTCCCAGGTTTTCGGAAAACTCTGATGGGCACTATTTCCTCACTACTTTCTCACGTTTCATAGGCCAAACTACTGATCGATCAATCGAGAAAATAATCGCAGACGAATCGATAATAAAAATATTTGTTCTTTGCAGCC
This sequence comes from Xiphias gladius, assembly GCF_016859285.1. Lineage (NCBI taxonomy): Eukaryota > Metazoa > Chordata > Actinopteri > Istiophoriformes > Xiphiidae > Xiphias > Xiphias gladius. The sequence goes on along the minus strand of NC_053403.1, from coordinate 2,381,377 downwards.
TGACGTCCGGTTTAGAGGCCCAGACAATGACGTTAGCTGTTAGAACGTGTCAACGTTGAGGCAAGAAACTGGTTGTGTCAGTGAGTGCGCTGACACAACCACTGTCCACTGTGCACATTTCTGAGGGCACAATGTGGAGCGTATATTTCCCGCCAAGAATTCAGACACAAATAAAACGCGCAGAAAGTAAATACAGTCCCCCACTTAGTGGAGAGCGAGTGATTTCAGACAGGAGGGAGCGGTCGGAAGGGGTAGTCTCTCTCCCTCTCGAAGGAGCTCGGCTGAATGTGTCTAGAGGACACAGGAACGGAGCTGGCATCTTTCCTCTCATCTGACCCCAGGTAAGACAGAACAAGAGGATTTCCCAAAATGTTGGAGTGCAGGTTAAAGTTAATGTAACTTCTGTTTGAAAGGTTTTAGCCCCAACTCAAATGTCCACCGGCCGAGTGTAAGTATTAGCTACGTTTAAAACAGCACGTTTCTAACTCCGGGTTAGGTCCTTCTGCGCAGTTCCTGATACGTACCTATGTATCCTTGCCCGTTGTAAGGAATACCGACACACTGAGAAGAGTCGCAGTATCCGGGAGGTCCAGGAGGCCCACGGACTCCGGGATGTCCTGCACGTCCAGGGGGACCGCGAGGTCCAGCAGAGCCCGAAGGGCCTGGAGGTCCTGTCCTGCTATCTCCTTGTGGGCCTGTCGGGCAAAATACAGAAACCCATGTAGATCAGTGGACGTACTCGCAGAATTAAATCGAGGCCTGTTAACGAGCCAGAACCTGCGTGTTGATTTTGAGGCAGTGAAATTTTCAAGCGTCATTAAGTGTCGATAGGTGAGTCGTTCATTGTTAAATGATAAAGGAAGGCCCAGGCATGGGATTCAGACATTCTCAGAGTTACAAAAATTCAGATCATCTTCAGAATTCTGTCTCAAGATGGACAACAATTTTCATAGCTTTCACTGGTTTCATCACTATATCTTCTTTTCTGAACAGAATGAAGCTATGACTGAATAAAGTGACAATACGACTGGCAGAGAGTAAACTATCAACTAACCCCGGTTTAGTCTTAGCTAGGGTTGGAGTCCAGTAGCATTTTGAATCTGAATCCAGCACTGAATCGTCTTTTCAAGTCTGCCTCCTTTCAAATCCCCCAACAAATCTAAGGGATTAATACTTTCAAGTAACAAAGGATATCAATAACTTAATATTTAACAACTCAAACTCAACTTTTGCCAGATAAATGATCAAACAAAGTTAATCTTGGTGTTTTGGACTTGGGGAAGATTAAGAGATAATGAAAACTCATTATCTCATTAGCTTAGTTTTTAGCCCTGTATTTTAATGTGCCAATTTGTAACAGGACCCAAAATAAAGAAGTGGTGTTTGGAGACTGGAGATATTGTCTACATTTGGAAAATTCCTCTCAGGAGTAACTTGAATATTAAATAATCCACATGCTGCAGATGCACATACCAAGCTATCAACAGTCTGTTACGTTCTATCAAGACTCCGAAGCTGTAATGAAGCAGGTTCACTGCGAAAAAGTCTCAGGAACACAGAGGCTCAAAGTGACTGTTCTCCATGTGGTTGTGTGTTTTTATGATCATGCTTGGAAATTCAGCTTTGGGTTGTTATTGCTGATTAATTTTGAGATGAATTCAAACGTATTATACTCTTGTAAAACTGCCTCAACTAAAGGCCCCAGGCAGTGTTTTGTGATTCCTGAACAAAACAGATTATGGCTCAGTGTCATCACTGTGCTCCACTTCCAGCTGGAAACACAATATTTGTTTTTAAAAAAAAGAAAGCTGTTTAAACTGCTGCTGACAGTCTTGGGCACAACATTTGGAACATAAAAAAAAAAAAAAACTAAACTATGAGGGGGAGAAAGGGAAGAGGCAGGATTTTCGGAACCTTTTTTCCCCCTCTGCGTTATGTCTAGACATGGACAAAGCTCGGTTTGGAAAGTTTCCCTGTCGGTTTGTCTCTTCGCTGTCCACAGCATGTGTTGTTAAAGAACCTCTTCTGCCATAACTCACTGGTGTCCACTTCCTCCAGTCCTGCTTCCACCATTTCCACCCCCCCCTTCTTCCATCTGACAGACTGGATTGTCTCAGGGTTGTGAGGCTGGAGTCTGGGTGCCGGATTACAGCAGGACTGGGTGGATGTGTGACTGATGGAGGCGCTCGAAGGCGCTGGGCCGGATGACACCGTGGTTTTGTGGTTGCTGTTTGAGCTGATTTTTGCAGAGGGAGCTTCAGAGTCTCGTGAGGGAGTCGAAAAGGTAGACGGGTTGATGCCGTCGCCTAAACCTCTGGCAAATTTCTAATCACGATATTGCAGATATTTAAACCTTTCAGCTACAACCACACACCTCCGTGTGGTTTGGTCAACATGCGGAGGTGCTTTCCGACGGCAAGGGGTTGCTGTTTCCAACACAAACAGGACGCGGAGCGGGATGAACCTGCATGGCTGTCTGCCGCCTGTGTCCCAGCCAGCGATGTTTACATTCGCTGGCAGACGCAGCAGTAGCCACAGATACTTTATGTTACTACTGATCTTTCTCTGAGGCGGATCATTATTTTTAGATTCGACTTCCAACATCGCAAGCAGCTGTTTGTTTGGGTTCATTTCAGCCCTCTATCCTTCCCAGTGAACGCTTAGCCAGCTCCAGTTTTTTTGTTAGAGTTATCGCAACACGGCATTGCCGTTGCAAGAGGAGGTTCTGTTTGGGAGAACTCTCCCCGTTGGGGCGTTCACCAAGGGAAGCTCCGGCATCTGACGTTACAGAGTCGGCCGCTGGTTCCCGTGACCCTTTTCTCCTAATCCACCTCGCCAAATGTCTTGAGTCGTTTCATAAAAAAAACATGAATAATCAGTGAATAGATGAAACTGATCATGAAAATTCTACGTGTAGCACTAATGCTGAGTTGCCTTCCATCAGCAGCAATGGAAGTGCAAAGAGTTTCTGTTTTTTTGAACGATATATTACTCTTTTTGCGGATGAAACTCCAACATTACGTCGGCCTTTGTGTCAGGTTTTGTAATCTGAGTATCATTTTGATGGAGTGTAGATGAGAAAAGATGGTTTAAAAAGAACTTGATGTACCTGCAGGCCCTCTCGGTCCTTTCTGTCCAACTCCTGACACTCCTCGCTCGCCTTTCTCTCCTGCAGGACCTGAAGGAAACACAGCGAATCAGCTTCTGTGTCTAAAAGGGAGGTCAAGGGTCATGATATTCCTGTAGTTATAGATTAACACTGAGCATCTGGAACTGATGTTAATCGCTCAGACGATTTTAGCAGCAGAACGCTTGACACACTGCTCCCGTTTTCTTTAGCTGTCTGTTGTGGGAGTTTAGCAAACTTTTCAGCAAATAAAAACAGGACATAAAACAAGTCTTCAGACCTTATTTTCGCTCTGTAGTCCAGAGCAGAATAAGTGACTGGGAACAAAATCCATTTCTGTCTGTGCAAAAATGCGTTAAGTTCAGATGAAGTTAAACTGAGGCTTTATATTAAATCAAGTGATTATTTTCCGCAGTTATGGTCTTTTCAGTGCAAAATTCCCCGGTTTTGCTTCAGGCAGTGTTTTCCTGCTTCAGTTGGACTTCACAACGCATTTTTACACTGAACGAGAACGGACGATTTTGTCCCCCATCGCACTGAAACTGCTTCAGGAGGGAATTTCTCCGCTGCCAGTGGAAACAAGCGGAGCCATTACAGCAACTAATGACTCTTCATGAGTTTTACCTGCTCACATGCCCATATGTAGATGATCAGTCTGACTTGACAAGTGCGTCGCATGACATCAGTAAATCAGACACGTTAATTGTCGGCCCTAAAAAGCGTCAAATCATCGAGTTGCTGAATTGTCCTAAAATTGTTGGACTGTGAATTTAAAAAAATGCTACGAGCAGAACACCATTGGATCTAAACATCCTTAAATCAAAGCTAAAAGTCAACACTTAAACCTACTTGTCATTGTTTCACTTCTATTCCACTGTGCTGTGGTAGAGTAGTAGTACAAAGCCGAAACAACAGAAAACTGCGCTGTGGGTGTCAGATGTCGACATTTCTCTGCCCATGCCCTCCAGCAAGTTTCCCACAGCTGGCAAGAACCACTCACTCGTATCCCTGAAGCACAGCGGTGGTTTTCTAGCGGAGTAAGTGATGCAGGCTTCTCTACACCTACTTCGTGCTGCTGTGTGAGAGCCCCCTGCGTCAAATACGCCTCATTTTGTAGTGTGATAAACGTCTTGTGATGTCGGCTCGGGGGCACATTCTGTCTCAACTGTCGTACGGGACCGTTTTATTCTGTCTTGTGCATTTCTTCTGTCCCTTTATGGAACATAAGCATACAATGCAATGCAGAATTTAGAGCAGCTCCCCTAACAATGAGTAGAAGGAAGCTTATTACTCAATCAAGAGTGGAAAATAAGAAATAACTTGATGAGGCCAAGCTTTGTCAGCAACTTGTGATGGTTGTGTGGTTGTTAAATAAACCTCTTGCGCTGTAAATGATCACTGAGATACTCGTTTGTACCACAAGTTTGGAAATCATTGGCGTTGAGGTTTATTTTTATAACTCCTCCTGTGCTGTAGATTGATGGGGGCCATACCTCTCTCTCCCTGCTGGCCAGGTAAACCTGGACTTCCAGGGAAACCGTTCCTTCCTGTGGGGCCCGGCTCTCCGCGAGGTCCCTGTCTGCCGGTAGCTCCGGGAGGCCCTGGAGGACCGGGGTTATTGTTGCGGTACATGCCGTTGGGGATCTGGTTCAGTAACGTGTTGACTCGAGTCATTTGTGCTGCAGCAGCAGAGGAGAAAAAGGGACATTGAACAAAACCCAAATGGCAAGCGGCAGACTCAGTGTATCGGGTTTGGAGTCTTGCTGCTTAACGTTGCCAGAAACATTTCCAAATGGGGTTCAGGAAAAAAAAACAAAAAAAACCATATCTGCTTACCGTTTACTAGCTGCTCGCAAACTTGTCTGGCAATGGATCGCATCATGTTCTGAGGAGCAAAGTCACCCTGGGTAAAGAGAAGAAGGATTTAAGATGAATCTACATGAAGGGTTTTATACCAAATCTCTGTTTTATTAAAAATGTTTCTTTCCACTTAAAATGTTGCTCTGAAAGTTACTGGCTCAAGAAAAAGCTATGGTTTTTCCTGGTGGTTGTACAAATCATTTATTTCCAATGATTACTTCTGACTTGTACTTCCATTATTTCAATTTCCTTCTTGCAATATATGGTATTTGTGGGGCTTTCTGTGTATTTAGATCTTGGACTTTGACTGTGAACTGCATTTCCCGTGCGTGTTTGCATGAAAAATCACAGGCCTGCTCGATCTGATGTTGCTACAAACCTCGAGAGATGTGCTTTTGTCAAACAGCCGTCCTGACGAAGGTCTCGAGATGTAATAAAACGGCTGATTATACCCAAGTGTGTCCAGACTTCCTTTCTTAAAGTTTTAGACCCCTGGGCATCTTTAACCTTAACATTGCGTTGTGTCCAGGGCAGTGATCCTCTCGAAAATAAGGACACCAAGAAAATACTGTCCTAACAAGTAATTTAGCTTAACACAGAGTCCCCAAATTGTATTTTCTTTAAGTTGACAAAATCTGCCTAATTTTTGAAACACAGGAAACTTTAAAAAAAAAAAAAGAATTAAATAAAAGCCCAAACGACCTGTTAGGAAGGATGTTTTTTTGCAGCGTAGTGTCTTCAAATAAATGATCTCTCTTTGAAATAAAACTTGTCGCTTGAAGTTTTTAAGCCTCTTAGATTTTCAAAACAGAAAAAAAAAAAAAAATCAGATCTACTCACTCTCTCTCCCTTGTCTCCCTTGGGGCCGAGAGCACCCTGAAAAGAGAAACACAAAACTGTTCAACCCATTTAAACGCAGAGATGATGCTGGGTGCGTAAAAAGCCGCCATGACAGCGAGGACACTCACAGGAGAACCCCGGTCTCCGGCCTTTCCTGGTTTTCCTGAACCACCTGGTATTCCAGGAGATCCCGGAGGTCCCTGCAAGGAAACAGAGAGAAACCAATGAAAGATTAGAAAAACAGTACCACCAGGTTGGAAGACTTAGCCAGAAAACTAATCTTGGGTATAATCTTTATCACATTAATCCATAAAAAAGCCTTTTCTCCAGAAATGGTTTAAATATCATCACAATCATCTGCCCTGATAAAACCTCTGATCACAAAGAGAATCCTCCTTGTGATGAGAAAATTCAAGTTCAGTCAAGTTCAGTCACCACCATCAGCTTGCTAAGTCTGGGTGGAGAGAGTAAATGAGTAAATCGCTAGAAACTGACGCCAGCTTGTCCTTGAGCGAGGCCCTTAAACGCTCAGTTGTTTCTGTTGGGTTTACCTGCCTCGCTGACCGGCCGGCAGCGCAGGCAGCGGCTCCCATGTGTGCATGTGTTAAACCATTTAGAAGTCTTACCATGGGCCCTGCGGGGCCTCTGGGTCCCGCCGGTCCTTCCTTTCCTTGAGGGCCCTGAAATGAAAAGATCATGACTTAAAAACCTGAACTCATCCTGTTCGTGCTTAAAGAATTCAGAGAGCGTGGTTTGCCCTTAAAGCCACCCTGCCTGTACTCACCCTCACTCCAGCTGGTCCGATCGGGCCGCCAGAACCGGCTGGACCAGGTGAACCCTGCAGACACAGGAAAACGACTCAAATCCAAGCCACTTTACCTTTTTTTTTCTAAAAATACATGACTAAATAGTTCACCTTTGCTCCGACCGACCAACTCAAACCGGTTTTGTATCTGCGTCGGATTTGTGCGTGTCGAAGAGTAAATCTCCTTTCTTTTTTTTTTGCGCTCATTTGCTCAGAAACCCCGCTCACTCTTTTTATTGTTAATCCTCTCTGGTCTTTGATGCCTCGGCATAACATTTACAGGGAACATAATATATTCCAGATCCATTTTATTGGCAATTATAAACCGGGGCGCTCAGGGTCTGCAAGTCATTAAATGCATGTTGCTATAGCATCTGCCCCAACAAGGTCACCTGCAGCCTGCCCGCTCCATCAACATCAACACTTGAGGATACGCTCAGTGGGTTTGTAGTATTTGAATAAAGAGCTGATTAATCAGTCTTACTCGGGAGTGCCAGTCTGTATAGAGGGGGGAGGCCATGATGAAGACCACAGCTGCTGTGTCACAGGTTTGATTTCTACTAACAAAGTCCTGGAGCAAAAACACTTGGTCCCTAAATGTTCCCTCCGGATGAGCGGGATGGTAAATGGTTCTGCAGCAATTAGTCAGTTAATCGTACAGTCGATTCGTTTAAATTTAATAGGAAGTGATGTTGACAACCCGTTAATCACAAGTAATCTTTCAAGCTAAAATGCCCCAAATTACCCAACTCCTGTTTCTCAGTTGTTAAGTCCTGCTGCTTTTCGTTGTCTGACGTGACAGTGAACGGAACATTGAACCGAGTTTTTGACTGTTCAAATGAAGGAATTCTGAGATGTCACCCTATGGCTTCAGGAAACTTGATGGGTGCTTGTTTTTTTTCACTTTTACTTTTTTTTGACATTTTATAGAAAAAAAAAACAATTCAGTAATAACACAATAATAATTATTTGCTGATTTATTTGATGATGGAAATAAGCGTTAGTTGCAGCCCTAATCTGTTGACAGATTGGTCTTTGGCTTCTGGCACAAACATTTCTTTGTGTCTGAAATCACTCCCTCTTTCCCTCTTTCACTGCTCCCTGTATAACCAACGCAATGGGTTTTACTTCTATTGAGAGTTCACACATTTGGCTTCATCGCTGAAAGGTGTAGTGCGGGCGTGAGTGAGTGAGTTGTGGTATCCGTTAACTGCACTGCAGTGCACTGTCGGACTGTTAACAGAAAATACTACATTGCTGAACACCGTTGTTGTTGTTCCACTGAACTTTTTCGAGGCACTATCTCGAGCATAAATTTCCAAGTCAGAATTCGGGCACTCGTAAAACGGCGAACTGTGAACGTAATTCTCTGCGAGGTAAACAGCACTCCTTTGTTTCCACCTGGCTGACTGCACAAAGACACCAGTTGAACCTAAATAATATCCTTACATGACACGGCTCTTATTTGGTACCACAACGTGATCGTACGATGTGAGTTTGACCGAATCTGACAGATCCTGATGCGTCTAACCTCGTCATCAAGTTTAATTCATCGCTTCACTTGTTAAACGTGGGGCTTTTGCTGTGTTATGCAGCAGCTCAGCTTGCGTTTTCCCCGAGGCTTAATACTACTGTGAAATTACAGTGTAATCATTTCTTCTGACTCGGGGTGGTCATTATTTCGGGCAAGGTGCCTCCACCCTAAAACCTCGTGGAAACCCTGAGTTTTAGTTTTTCAATCATTTTTGGCTAAAGGCAAAGAAGCTGATCTCCCCTACGTCCACCTAAGGATGAAAAGCTTCCAAGGGGGGGAATTTGTTTTAAAGCCACTAAAAAGCAAAACTCCACAGGTCAAGCTTGAAGAAGTAAACAAACACCAGTGCACAGGTCAAGGGGGGGCACAGGAGCGACCGAGCACTTGCTTGCGACTGTGTCTGTAAACACACTTAATGAAGCATGTCTGCACTGGTCTCCAGGGATCACCGGACCTGAGGCAGAAACCGCCGAAGGCCTGGAGGAAACTCAGAGGAGGTTTTTTTTTTTTTTCTTTCAGTCCCTCCAGCATTTAGGGTTTGTTTACCTACTGATGTGCTCAACTACAATCTAATCATAAATGGGATCAGAGCTTTAACCCCAGCTGGAGACGAGTCTGGCCAAATCATCCTTTTCCTGAATTTCTTATTTAACGGTCCTTTTTAAATTGACAGTTTTGTTCGATTTTTCATTAAAACTATGTCACTTTTATCGTTTTTTTTTGTCCTATGAAACTTTATGTCTGTCTTAAAAAAGTGCAACGAGTTTCTTACAATGGCAGGTTCCCTGTCCAACTCCTCTGATTGATGCTGCAGTATAAAGGAATAAGTCGCTGGAAGAAGAGAAGTAAATAGATAAAACTCTGACTTTCATCTCTTACCACCCCATAAAACTTGCAAATAAAGATATCAAAACATTAGCTGATAATCTTCACTTAATATTTGATAAATGGACAGTGTCATCCTGTAGAGAGATTTTAAGACCCAGGGTGTTCTTTAATTTCATGCCAACAGTTTCTTTATAAACGTAGGTGCCATTTTTTTTCTTCCAGATCGTGGCTATCGCAGCTTGGACCGCAGCTTTTCCGTGCATTCCCAGATTTAAAAGAAAACTTACAGAGAGGAGGATGCAGCAGCTGACTGCAGGGTGACACTTAAACAGCGATGTCATCAAGGTGACTTGTTCTTCGCTCATTCTCTGCCCAAATTTAATTTAAAAGTGCTGCAGAGAAACATACTCCCCCTTTCTCTCCCAATCCTCCCCAGCTGGAAAAGCGTCTGCATCCGCCACATGGCTGGTAACCAGACTAGTAGTCAAACTGTGAATTATCCCTGTTTCTTGTTTAAGATCCAAAAAACCTTTTTCAGCCCGCGCTGCACTTACTTTCTGTCCAGGTAAGCCCGAGTCACCGGCGTCTCCCTTTGGTCCAGGGCGGCCCTGAAGATAGGAAACGACAACATGAATGACACGCCATGACTGCCAGGAAAAGAACATTTCTGTAAGAAGAATGACCCGCCAGCTTTGTCTGGGGAAACAGACTCAGATGAAGCCTTGATACTTGACAAATGTAGTTTAAGGTGATCGTAATACTTCAGTGGTGGAAGAAGTATCAAGATCGTTTAGTTATGTAAAACCAGCGTTATCAACATGCATTCAAAGTCAAAGGTACAAGCCTGTTGGCATGAAAACTGAAAGGAATAAAGTCAAGCTGCATGTCCCTCTAAAAATGGGCAGAAGCTAAATTTGATCACTTTGTAGAGTCGCAGTTTGTTAACCTTCAGATTTTAGGTAAATTTTAGATGATTTCAGCAACTACTGTACAGTGTTTTATTCACGACTGCATGGACGAAGCGTTTTGAATTCATTTCCACTCTGAATTACGGCTCTGACCGGCCTCTTCTCCATTAGCAACGGTGGCCGAGGCTCATGGGGATTGTAGTATTTAGAGACGTGTCTCACACCAGACAGACAGACCGAACATGATTTCTCATAAATTAAGTTGAAACTCAAATTGATGGTCATAACCTGAACTTATAGTATCAAATTACCCAGAAGGCTCTCGTGGTTCTGTGTTGAAGAACGTTGAGGAGATCGTTAAATTTACAGTGAGGGGAAAATACTTCTAGCAACCAGCAGCTCCATGGAGAAGCGACACTGGAGAGGGTTCAAACTTCCCAAGGTTTATTTAAATTTCATACCGGACATCTCACCAGTATTTTTGTAGACTAAAGGCAATGAGCGCGGCTTCCAATGTTTGCTCTACATTTAAAGCACGACGGAGAACTGGCGAGCCTTAAATCTGGAAAGACAATCAGGGGATAAGTGTGGTTTATGTAATATTTTAGGTTGTGATGCTTTGGTTTGGTTATTATTTTTTCACATTATTCAAAATCTCTTCCCACTACTCTTCTGTGATCGCTACATTCATCACCATCTCCCAAGTCAATCCGAGCTCGTGAAAATCAACACAAGGCGTCATAAAGAGATCATTTGTTAGAAATGTAAAGTCTCAATCGTCAAAGTAACTTGTAAGTGTTAAATAAAGGTAGAGGAGTAGGGGAGCGTCCCGAACTGGCAATAGTCAGGTAAGGTAGAGATTGTTAAGGATGGGACTTGATCAAATGTCCCTGGTTACATCACTGCCTGTCTTCTGTGACCTTTCTGGGAGACAAAACGAGGGAACATTTCTATTTGATTTGGGCATATCTCATGTCCAAGCAGGAAATCCAAACTCTGATTTATTAACATTCAACGATATTGAGGTTTTAGGCCATTGTGGTATCACTTCTTCCCCTCAGACATGAAGGAATGCGAGTCTCTGCCACAGATACTCCCCAGCTTGTAAATTCCCTTCAAAATAAATCGCCAAATAATCCCTTCTCTGGTGCGCTGAGGCATCCTGGGATTTATGTTTGTTTGACCCATCGCCTATGTGGCTCAGAGTGGGGAGCGTGTGCGTGCGGGTGTGTTCGTTTCAGGTGTGCGTACAGACTTACAGCCTCTCCTGGAATCGACAGCCCGCTGGGTCCTTGAGGGCCGGGCAGACCCATGGGCCCAGGTGGTCCAGCATCTCCCCGTGGGCCAATCGGTCCCTGTGAAATGCAGAAAGAAGGTCAGATAAGAAATAGTTAAACACAGGAGGGATCTGACGTTCATATTTGCTGATGTCTGTGGTCCCAGCTCAAGTACGCTACTGTTGCAATGTTGCTGCTGGACGGATCGAACCGAACCTCCCCTCGCTCAATAAGTGGAATCAGATGTGCTTACTCTCTTCAAAGCTTTTGTACTTTAAACAGTCTTTTTTGTTTTCATCAAGGGCTGATAACTCCAGAGTCTGATCCAGCTCAGAAAAAAAGGATTGTCATGGATTTTTTTTTTTTCCTTCTCTATACCGTTAATTAAAAGACGAAGCAGCGGGTTCAAAAGATGGGAGGGATGATGGGAGAAGTTGTTTTCTTAAAGATACTTACAGTAGAACCAGCTTCTCCTCTCTCACCCCGGGGACCTTTGATGCCAGGGGAACCCTGAGGAGGAGGAACATTCATCACGTTAACACAACAAAGACAAGAGGACAGAACAGACCAAAGGTGGATGCACCTTCAACTTTACTGTTGAAGATATCCACCTTAAAGACCCCGAGAACTTGGGCTCCACAGCTTAAGTATTTCAATATAACATAATAAGTAAGTATTATTGAGAGTTAAACACTCAAAACTTCAGTTATTCCACTTTATCGGGAATGTGGGGGTTGATCAGATTTGAGTGACAGTGGAAAAAAATCCACCAAACTGTGAAACAACCGGAACTATTTGGCAAGAAACAGCAGGTCTATGCAGGATTCCATCACTCGGAGTGACCTGAGTGAAAAATTGAGCTTTGACAAGTCAAATAATCTTGTATCCAGTCTTAAAACCTTTAAAACATTCTGAATGCGGTTTACAAGGCAATTTAGTTGAAACAATCTCCATAAAATCTCTCTGATATATGACGGTAAGAGCCGGCACTTTCAAGATTATATTTTAGATTCCTCCTGAGCAACATCTTCAGTTCTGTATACATTTATTTAAGGCTGATAAGGATAAGTCTGGTTATACTCTCTATTTTTCTTATTCTCAACAAATCCCATTAAAAAAAAAACCAAAACCAACACTGAATGTCTCCTTCCGAAAAAGTAGTGTGTCTGTGTATCTAAAGCCTGATGTATATTATCCCTCCGAGCCACAGAGCTCCATTGTTTCCAAAAACTATTAAAAGCACATTAATGAGCTGCACGGTTGCTCCGGGTGACGTGTTCCCTCATCGCCATCAACACGCACACACTGTAGTTTATTTCGACTCCATTAATCCACCGCTGAAAATAGTCCCTAATTAATGCACTGTTTCCTCCTGTTTGATTAAAAACTACAGTGACCAGCTGTTTGAGGAAATAGCAGCGTCTTTTTAAGAATGAAATTACATATCTGTGAGATATTTTTGAGAGGTCTTCTTGGTTTTGGTCTTTTCATGAGATCTGTTCACAATAAGAAAAATATGGAATAACATCAGCTTTACCCATATCCTCACGGAAGAGTGCAGGCCTTGTTAAAATGGATGTGAGTGCAGTCAGAGGGGAGGAGGGGAGGGTGGAGATTTGTCCATCAACTGTCAGACAGGTCGGCCCTCAACATGCTGCAAAACAATTTACCTTCTCCCCTCTCTTAAAAGATTTTATGAGGCATTGCAAGGAAGGTTCCCATGGTTAATGTGCTTCGGGGTGCAATATCCTCCCTTGTACAACATACAGTATATAAATAACCATAAATAATAATACAAGGGAGAGCTTTTACATCTGTGTAAGTAGTAATACCGCGGTGAAAAAATACTCCATTACAAATAAAAGCCCTGCTTTTAGGTAAAAGTGTGTAAAGAAAGTATTAGAGTAAAAGTGCTCAAAGTTGATACTGAATGTAGCTCCTAAACGTTCACTGTCAACGTATTTCATTTGTTTTCTCACAGAACCTGCTCGAGACGGCTAAAGCGTGACTCGTGTTTTCGTGGTCACGGTTACGCAATTAAAACACTTGGTTAAGGGAGGGGAAATACCGGTTAAGGGTTAGAATACTGAAACAGTCAACACTTTGAATAATTATCTGAAACCACAGCCTCGCCTTAACCTTAATCGAGGTGTTTCGGTAGCCTGAACTTAACAAGTAACCCAGGTCTCCGGCGTCAAAAGTCCTGAGCCACCATCCACCCTAACCACCTACAGCCTCAGTGTGGCACCAGAACGCAGTACCTCCCGGGGCCGGATGCATAAAAGTGTGCACGCACAAAGCAGAAAACGTGCATACCACAGCACCGAAGCGGCTCTCTGACCCTCCTGTTTCCTCCAAAATGTAGCTGGCAAATTTCAATAAATAAATAAATAACAAGTAGAGGATTTCTCTCTGAAATGTAGTGGAAGGAATATACAAAATGTCCAAAATGGAAATACTCAAGTCAAGAAGCAGAAACTCTAAACTGTACTCAAGTAAATGTTCTTAGTTTTGTCCCAATTCGGTAAATAACATGTTATAGCCACTGTTTTTTGGCCCGACAGACAGACACAGGCAGAAAGATAGATAAGAGGTGGTTCTTACCACTGGACCCTGAGGCCCTGGGAGCCCGGTTGCCTCTGAGGTGCAGGTACAGGAGTTGGGGAGAGCTGGACACTTCGACTCATCTCTCTGTTGGAGATGGAAGCAGACAATTCAGCAGTCAAGAACAAAAATATAAAGATAGTCGCTAAGTGAACCTCCAGACAGAGGGTCTGAAAAGAACTGATTCATGCGAGCCAAAGAAAATCACGTCCAAGTTTCAGCCGATTCAACTTTGGATTGAAGTCTGGACTGGAGTTGCCATCCAAGAGCATCCATGTCACTTCATTAGCAGCAGATGATTCATACAGTCACGGTTCAAAATGTAAAACACTAACACGGTCACTGACATAAACTGTGAGTGAGCGTCTTAGCAAGGTTTCTAGAGTTAAAGCCCACAAAGCACTTCAGCAGAACGATAGTGTTTACTTCAGGAATCCTCCAAAAACATTTTAAACTCATTTATAACAACACAGTTCTCAAAGTGCACAGTCTGTCCCTGTATGACCCCTGAAAAAGTTTCCCCAGTGTTGCTTGTCACTCCAAAGGTAAACAGTTTAGACAGCATTTCTGTGAGTTAAACTGTTGCACAAGACGAAGAACAGACCTCAAGATTTTGATCTGTGATGCCTTGAAATGAGGTTTTCTGGAGCCGCTCTGGCAACAAAGAATACCAGAACAAATCTGTGGACGCAGTGACGTGCACCCTGGGAGATTTTACGGTCAAAGGGGGATACGTTTTCAGGTTCGCAGATTTCAGCTCGGTGATAAAACGGAGCTTTGGTTTTTTTTAAAAGAAAAACCTAAAAAAAAATAGGTTGGGGATCTTAAAAAAAAAAAAAAAAAAATCAGCATCCTGCATGGACAGTAGAGCAGGGAGCGGGACTTTCAAGGAAGCCCGAGCGGGATAAAACTTCTAGCAAGCCGAGGTGAATTACACTGTATTTAGTTAAACTGATCATAGCTGGTAACTATTAGTTGATTAACTGATTAGTCAGTTGATAGCTAATTAATTGGCAGCTGGTTTGGTAGTGGAAGAATCGTTTGAGTCATTTTTAAGCCAAAAAGCCAAACATTAGCTGCTGTTCTTTGTTATATGTGACAGTAAATTCAATATCTTTGGGTTTTGGACTGTTAGTCGGACAAAAGTGGACATTTGACGATGCCACCTTGGCCTGTAGGAACAGGCGCTTTAACTGGAATTTTTCACTGTTTTCTTAGATTTTATAGACAAAGCAATTAATTGAATAGATAATCAGCAGATTAATTACTAGAATAGTTGTTAGTTGCGGCCTCAGTCTTCATAGTTCGCAGCGCTAGTTTCGCACTAAGAGCTACTCAAAATGTCTTACACCTGCTACATAATGACTCGATTAACATCAATAAATCATTGCCTGATTGTGAAGGTGACATTTATAGTTGTCGGTGGGTGTAGAGCCAGTCTTTATGCTAAGCTAAGCTAACTGTCTCCTGGCGTCAGGTCCTTCTCTAATACAGAGACACGAGAGTGGTGTCAATCTTCTCATTTCACTCCCAGCGAGAACGTGAATAAGCTTATTTCACTAAATGTTGAACTGTAACGCAGAGCTTGGTGAAATACAGCTTTATTCGTGTTCTTCCATTTATTTAGCTGTTATGATACATCCTTATTGTTCTATCTCTTTTCTCCCGGGATTTTCCTTATTTTTGTGACAGTTCTGTCATAAATGGGCTTTGTTCCTAATTCTTGCGTATGGAGATTATATTAGCTATAACCATACATCGCTTGGGTTTACAGAATCAGCTGAATATTCAGAAAGTCATCTTAAACTAAACCCACCCTGGACTTGTTTTGTAGACTTTTAAGTTCATGCATGGACAAGGATGGACATTTCCACAGAGTCCACGCCTCAGTTTGGTTCGTTTAATAAGTGTCAGCAAAACAGCGCAATCAAGCAGCTGTCTCTGTTCTGCTCTGCAGCAGTCGAGGTAATGATCCAGAGTTGATTCCTTTTCAAAATCTTTTGGATGTCCAACTGCAGACGTGCTGTGCTCAGACAAAGCTTTATTTGTTGAAGCGTCTCTGGAGATCTCTGCAGGGACTGAAGTGAGAAACCCTCACACTGAGAAAGATCAGAGTCCAGCCACTAAACAACAGCCTGAGCTGTTCTGCATTTAAAACCTCATACTGTAGCTGATGCTGATGCTGATGCCCAAATATTCAACATCTTGAAAACAAATGCCCCTCTCTTTTTAGCCTTGTAGTGGTATTGAGAAACACCTGAAAATATTTACGCTGGATTATTTTCATGTGTGGGGGGATAAAGGATAAAGAGAATGAGGGAACTTTTTCTACTGTCGTAAAGATGTTGATCATGTTTGTGTATTGAGTATTTATGTTCCTACAGATTATTACCAGCCTATTCAGCTTTTTCTCGTTTCTCCTTTCATTCACGCTGCAGTACATCAGTGCACCCCAGAGAATCTCCGCACTCTTATCTATGCGACGGCATTGCAGGCTGCTGGATGAAGTGAATTATACAATGTTGAAGAGGAACCTGACACCAGGCCGAAAGCAGCGTTTCTTTGTTCTCTCCGGGTGAAAGTGTCAAGCCTGTTGTTAGGTCAGAAGTGTGCTCGCTTGCACCTGTAGCTGTTCTCCATTGGGTCATGTCGTCATGCTGCTTGTTATGCAGTACCAAGGTTGGGAAAACTGGGTGAGGTGAAGTTCAGGTGGAATGTCAGGCGGCAGATGGTAAGTCGAGTCTCTGTCAGCTGATAATCAAACCTCAGCAGGCGGTAGAGATGCAGCAGTAAACTTTATTTTCATTTTATAATAATAAATTGACTAGTCTGAGCTTCTTGTTTTGGCAGATACGGTGGAATATTATTCTATTTGGGTTCAGCCAAGTGAAGTTAAATCCATGGAAAGCAGCAAAAAGAGATTTTCAGGTGCTGTTAAGTTGCTCTTAAAAGAATATTTTAATGTCTTTTCCACCGTGGACATTGTTTTTTGTCGTTCTGGTCATAAATCATTTAGGTCACCTTAACATTTTACTCAACAGCTTGATTGTGTGAGGTATGAAGATGCAGCAACACCAGCAGCCGACCAAGTTAAGGTCAACGGAGGTGTTCAGGCAACTGAATAATTTTCCCCAGTTTAACCCAATTATCTAAAAAGCTGATTTCATCATTTAAAGGGTCTATAATAAATAGTTTTATATTAACAATGGATGAAATGACAAAGTGTAATGTGAAAGGTGCTGCTTGTAGTGATGGACCCACAGAGAATTATCTCCAACTCTGCAGCTTTTTAGCTTCTTTCAGCTCATTGTTTTGGTATAACGGCCCACAACGCCACTGATTTTATTATTTCTCATTATTCTCATCAACCTTGTTTTCAGAAAACAAGCTAGAAAAAAAAAAGCCACTGTCCACTACCTGCTCAGCAGCAAAGAGCAGACAAAGCAGCTAAAGAACCAGATGTTTCCTTCAGGAGCTGGTGGAGACCAAAACCAGAGCTAAAAGAGAGGGAGTTCTGGACTTGGATTCATCAGGTGGACACAACCAACTGATCCAGATGAAGGATCATGTTGGTCTGTATCTGCTGGATGTGGCAACTGTTTGCCAACATGTTCGCCATTCATTTATAGTCTTTCGAGCTACCCCCCAAGTGGCCTAAAAAAGTCAATTAATGCAGGTCAAACACAATTATGTTGAAAGCTAAGGATGAGGGACTCTCCAAACATTCGGCAAAACTGGTGCCTCAGACAGGTCAGTGAGGCAGGATCAGATGTAATTAAGTCTGGATAAATGGCAACAACTAACATAAAGCAAATACAGAATGATTTAATCTTTATGTCAAAATGTTACATGTAGAGCTGCAACAATTAGTCGGATGACAGAAAATTAATTAGCATTATTTCGATAATTATCAACTATTATTGACTATTTCGATAATTTATTAATCATTTTAAGTCACTTTCAAGGAAAAATGCCAAAATTCACTTGTTCCAACTGCTCATTTGTGGGAATGTTCTGCTTTTCCTTGTCCGGCGCAACAGTAAACTGAACATCTGTGGGTTTTTGGACTGTGGGTCAGATAAAACAAGACATTTTAAGACGTCATATTGGGCTTTAGGAAAAGCTAAGAAAATAAGACCCAGATTGTAAAAAAATGAAGTTCCCTTAGAACTCCACTACAGTATTCACTGAAAATACACAATAGTATTAAATGTATGAACCTATGCTGCTTTTTCTGTGCTCTGAAAGTTATTTTGTGTTTTGTATTATATCTCACATCCTGTTGGCCTTTCATCAGACGTATCACCTGGCTCGTTCTTCTTAATATCATATATATCCTCATTATGTTTCTCTTTGAGACTCTGATTATGCTGCTCTGAGTCCTGTGCTTTGATCTGCTGAGTCTAAAAAAAACAACTGCAAGAAAATCAAAGACGCACTCTGACTCCTGAGAGCTGAACCTGCAGCTGAGTTTTACGTCGGCTTCTGTCGGGAGGCTGCATCTAGTTCCACTTTTAACGGCAAGTAAACGTCCCTGAGTCTGAATGCTATCTGTAAAAAAGCGTTTGAGAAAAACAACGTGGCCTGATAGTTTTCTGTAAGAGGATGCACCACAGATGTAAAGACAAACAAATATACAAACAAACACAGGGAATGTGCACTTACACACAAGCAGATGTGAGTTTAAGAGCTGATCTGGATGCAGAAATAACAAAGTAAACTGTTTTTCCATTGAGCCTCACATATCAAGATGACCTAAGTTTGGCCACAAGGTTAAAAAAAAATGCGCATTGAAAGCATATGTCTAATCAGGGCTTGAAAATCCACCAATGCTTCGCCTTATGATGCCAATAATTTAGAGTTCTGTTTAGGCTAAATTCTATATTATATCAGGGCAGAAAATCTTTAGCCTACAGGCCAAAACCAGAGAAGTTGCTTCTCACAACAGTTTATCATCAATATTAACATCATCTCGATACTAAAGCTGAAGCTACAGCCAAAGGTTTACCATCATTCAGCTGTTGGCCGAGGTGAGTGGAGGTGCTGCTAGAGCATGTAGACATTAAGTTAAGTTAGAAGACCCAGTGTCCATGTTTCACGGAGGTGGAGGTTCCCCTACCTTAGACGGGAGGTCACAGCATCTGTCTCTGCTGGTCCAGGCCAAGCTGCAGACAATATCGAACATCTGGAGCTGGAACTGTGGAGGAGAAGAAAAAAAAAAAAGAAAACATGGAAACGGTGTTGTGGTACATGTGCGTCTGATACGCCCTTCACTGCTCCCAGAAGACAAATAGAAAAGCAGAGGAGAATGCCGCACAGCCGTATCCCATCAGCCCCGGGGAAGAAAGGAAATGTCTCATACTGCAGCCGTGATGACCGCTTAACATACAGCGCTGGTCCAGTGCAGAATCTGCTCATTTTAAAGAACATTTTAATAAACGACAATCCCGGATTCTGTTCTAAGGCCCCGGTATCCTGAAATTCCCTCCCAGCTCACTGTTGATGTTGTGAAACTGTTCTGAAACACTGTCAACTGTGTGCTTCTCCTGCACTGCAAATCAGTGCGGTGGTCTGTCCAAAAAAAAAAAAGGAAAAAAGAAAAAAAATGTTTATTAAAAAAAACAACAAAAACAAAACAAAACAAAAAAACCAAAACCCAAGCATGTCTGTAGTTCCCGAAAACAAAGTCAGGAAAAAAGGCGCCACTCCAGAGGTCAAAAACAGCAGAAAATCCCCGCGTGTGCTGATCTTTTGGGATAATTTATGACCATCCAACAGGCTGACAAATTCGACCCCAAAGATCAACACATTAAGTGATTTGTTTTCTGCTCTTGAACTCTCAAGTGCCCCCCCCCCGCCTTTGTTCTTTGGAAATACAAAGCTCACATGATGGCTGCCACAGTGTGCTAACGCCAGAGGGGCAAACCACACCTGCTGCGTTTTCTCAAGGATTTTTGGAGCGTTTTGATTGGCTGCCAATTGTGCGTCAAGGCACGATGCAGTTTCATCTCCACAGGCAGCTGTTTAAATTCACACAAAAGAGCTGTGGACGCATTAACTGTATCTATAAAGGTCCATCGGGGCTCCCAGTTTCATTGACTGGGGTCATGTGTGTATATAAATAATATTTAAATATATATGTTATGCTCTTCCACTCCAAAGTCGGCCTAGTGAAGACAATCTGCGCGCCCGCTGTCTGACAGCCGGTCCTGAGGACATTAACGGCCATAACAAAGATCTTAAGTTGGTGTGGAAGAACAAAGGAACACTTCGGTAGCACTAATGCACAGCTAATGTCTCTCATCTGGTGTAAATGTGGGGTAAGGCTTATGGGATATGTGGTTGAATGTCGTACTGGTAGATACCCACTTAACTGACAGGCTAGAGGACTGTCCGTGAGGACTGTCCGCGAGGACGACGGCCCTCTATAATGACATCCATATCATAACATATCAGTCAAACTCTAAAATTACAAAGGCTAAAGTAAAGTAAAATACCTTTAAATTACTTGTACATTAGTAGTTTTGAGCTCTTTCTTCTTTCGGGGTAAGAGTTCACTTACAGTTGCCGATTCTCCTTTGGAGCCGCTGGACTTGGACATCTTGCCCAGAACCTGGTAGCCATCGATGGACGTGTTTCCAGCAGGCTTGATCTCCTTTTCAGCAACTTCTTGGCAGTCGATGTTGAGTTTGACGCTGTCGGACGAAACCAGGATATGGAGCTTCAGAGAGAAAGAGAAAAGAAGAAGAGAAATGGGAAAAAAGAAGATTTGAGTTTAATGGCACATTCTTTGTTCTACGACCAAGTCTTGTGTCTGGTTTTTATCTTGATGTCCTGCAAATTATTAGGTTATGCCGAGGCTGGCGGTGGAGCCTGAGCTGAGGGTGGATGTGCTCGGTCATCTCCGTTGTAGTTCTGTTTATTGAAACACTGCTGGAATTGAAGAGAGCGCACACCAGAGGAAAACCAGCGCTTCCTTTCCATCCATTCAAAAAGAAAAAAGCGCTCCAACAGGGCAAAAACGCTGCGGCAGAAAGTAGGAAATTAAAGTTTGGACCGAAATGATGGATTGTATAGAAATTCATATGGTGCTTTGATCTTTGAACTTCTCCCGTTGTTTCCCTGAAAATACGAGGCATCAGGGAGTTTAGAGTCACATTTCACTGAAAGATCACTTCCTCACCTTGTTAGGTCAAGCTCCATGTTGTGAAGCGTTTTCCAGGAAAGAGGGCCTTTAAAGTGGTTACTTCAAACCGTGCACCGGGAGAGATGCGCTGGGACAACTTTTTCTGTCCCTTTCGATACCTGACCCTGGCACATCTGTGGATGCCTTTCTCAAACTACCATGTTCTTTGGCGTATACGCTACCTGACTGCACGGAACTCATTGGGTTTAACTTCGCGTGCGTCAACGTGGGGCTCTAACTGTAAAATACGAAGTCTTCAATACATGTAGAGACGGTCATACGTTGCACATATGTTAATCATATTGTTCCCTTTATGAAACCGTGTCGTTATAATAAATCACCCTCTCTCATTTTTATCATATGCTGGCTCGAGGACAGACACACCGTCACATTTAAATTTATCTAATATGTAATGTCTATGACAAACAGTGGTAGGATTGCTGGGGGTGGATCAGAGTCCATGCTGCATTCATTCTGTGAGTCCACAGAACAGCTGAGGCAAAGGCTTTCACTTAATTATGCTTAAGTCACTTAATGATATCCTTCTGCATCCTGTCTTTTCTTCTTCTTGTTCCTTAAGTAATAAAGCCAAACTTCTAAACAGAGATGTTCAGTCTTGTTTTTTTTTTTTGGTTGGTTTTTTTTACTCCGGTTGCTACAAGTTCGCCGTTAAATAAGATGTAATGAAATCTTTTTCACTTTTCAAGCTTTGTTAATAATAATGCAATGATGCAAAAAAAATGTACTTTTATAACAGTAAAGCTTTGGTCGGGGATGCGCTAGGCCGATACACTGGTCTGGTCGCGGTGCACTGGAAACACTTTTTCTGTCCCTATCCCGAAGCCTAAACTCGGAAAATTCGCTGAAACCAATCTGTGTTGTTACTGAACTCATTAAGCAGGTCGGGTTATCGGCCACGATACGCATCAAGTAGAGTTTCTTTGTCCCTGTCACCATGAAATCCACCGTTTCATCTATCAGTATCATTTATTCTGTTAAGGCGGGCCACGGAATCAGGTTTTAGCTCCACGGCGATCCCTGACCTCACGTTACCTTTACCGAAAATGATCCCGCTGGTTTCAGACCGGTGCTTGAGATCAGCAGATATCCTGAGTTGAGGTGTGTGAGTCAGTATTTTTGGTCATTTCGGCTAATCCATGCAGTTTCACAGTAAAGTTCTACTACTGCCTCGGCTCTTATTGTGAAACACATGCAGAAAACTGAAGGTGTAGTATGAGCAGACAAGAAAACTATTTACTGTGGATTGGCCGATACCCGATCCGCCTAATAAGGCCAGTGCCGACGCCGATACTGATTCAGCTGATCGGGTCGGTGCATCCCTACATACCAGCAGCGTTATGTAAAAAAAAAAAAAAAAAATTCCAGCCAGGAGGCTATTGAACAATCCCTTTGCTCATTTACAACGTTATCTAAATAGCTCAGCCTCAGTTCAAAGACTTCTCCCCTTTTTCCCAAAAATCCCTGTTAAAAAAAAAAAAAAAAGTTGGAAGCCAAATCCTCCAAAATTCATTCCTTCCACGTCAGTGAGAGGCATCACATCGGTTCAACTCTAAACTGTAAAATAACTGAGGCAGCAGCGGAATCATCTCCGTTATACATACACCACAATGCATTTCTCCTCACTCAGCTCCCCCTCGCCACATCTCATGATGTCATTTCGCGGTAAGCCATGAGCGCTGACTTTACTACAACTTTTCCTCGAAGCTGGCCCCCCCGAGGCAGCGGCCGGTCGGAGAGAGTCCAGCTGTGAGGAGTGAAAACGCTGCCTTCACAAAGCCACAGAGCAGCCGCGGCTTGCCGCTTGTGGTCAGTCAGCGTCTGCGGAAATGCAGAGGCATGTTTAACACGCCGCAGGGACACGGAGAAATCCAAGAAGGACTTCAGGCAGGGAAGCACAGCGGTGTTTCCATTTAACTTTAGATTTCAGGCAATTATCCGATGCTCCGCAGCTTTCAGTGTCACTCTCAACACTTTCACAGGATACACTCGTCTGTGGACAATGCAGTTCACAGGATATGAGTTTTAAAAGCCAACAACAACACTGACATGGTCAGGCCGACTCTGCCAATATTTAAACGTGATCCGGTCCGTGCCAAAAGCGTCTCTCTCGGACTTGCTTTCTCGCCAAGCTGGAAAATCCTCTGAGATTCAGAGGAAACGCTGATACATTGTTCCTGTAAAACACACACTGATGTGCTAGTCTCATGTGGATCTCGCTCTCTTGTGGATAATATCAGCTATTGCCGGCCACCAGATCTGCCAAAACAAAGGCGGTGCCTGACACAGAATTTCATTCATTTTTCAAGGTGTTCTTCCGGCTTTGGAAAGATTTTGAGCCTCGTTTTGGATTGCGGTTTGATCAAACATCACTTTTCCATCTGAACAAATCTGCACGTAAAATTTATATTAACACATCGTGCAACTTTGTCACCATCAGGTCAGGGATCTCACGTCAAGTATCAAGGGGAAGAATTTCTGAAAATTAAAATGTTGAAATGCAGATCTGCTGTTACGACAAAATGAGTACAACACATCGTTTAAAGGATGAGTCCGGCGACATTCTGGGGCTGCTGCCCTGAATTCCCACTAGTGCACCAAATGCGTCAAACTACTTTTTAAGGTGTGATAACAGCAGTAAGTGGTAGAAACAGCGAGACACAAAAGAAGAAAATGACAGACTGACTTCACTTTTTCTTCCTTGTAGTTTCCAATGAAAAATGGAGCTGATTACAACTGGTGTTTTACAGGCTCCTCGGGCACTTTTGGAACGCACCTTCAACCATTCATGCTGACGTCTAAAAGCACGCTGTGAGTTACAGGCTGTCACAGATGGATGTTTATACAAGTGGAGATGAAACCGCAGGTGGCGGTTTCCTCTGACCTCGGGTCGGTAGGACGAGGTTCATGTTTTCTTTCTCCAGAATGTTCATCTGCCGTCATTCGACCTGAAGCTCTGCCCTGTACTTATTTGTCCCTTACTTGTTTCTGGGGGTCAAAGCGACACTAACACTAGGCCTTACAAAGAAGCAGGTTTTTGACCAAACAGTTGGGACTATTACTCCTGGATCTGAAAGGGGAACTCAGAGAGCAGCACTTTCATAGTGCAGGTCTAGAGAGAAACCGGGCTGGTCAGCCACAGCCAGGGCTGCAACCCAACCACAGGCTAATCCTTTGCGCATACTCCATTGTCTTGTGAGATCAGGAAGAAGGAGGCCGTCAATATGTAAAACTCTCCCCCCTGGCAGTTTTTGGAATAGGGTGTCATATTTATTTTCTAACTGACAGAGAACATAACTTACTGTGATAAGCCGAGTGTTTTAAGTAGCTGTGGTCAGTGAGGAACATTTATTACACTCGGGGTGAGGAACATGCTGAGGGCTGCCATCCCTTATTTGATGAGAAGATGACGACATCCCAATACATCAAGATATCGTCCGAAACTCAGACAACCTGTCTTCTATCAACACACTACTTATCTCTCTTTGACCTCTCCCTGACACTGGCACTCTTTTCACAGTGTTATTTTTCAGATGAATCTGTCTGATAGCTCTTCCTCTGTTTCAGTAAAGAGCAGCAGTCAGAGCATCTTCATTTTCTATCTTTGTTTTTTTAGCTCTCTGAGTCTGAGCAAACCTTACAGTCACCGGTAGACCTGTTAATCTATTTCTCTGCAGCTGGCGCAGATCATTCAGCGACGGCCGAGAGGATCTTTCACTCGCTTACGTCATCCTTGTTTAGTCCCGTCAGACCGCAGATATGCTCAGAAGCTGTTAAGGTGTCCACAACCGATCTGACAGTCTGCCTGATCTCTGCTGTTAAACACATTTTGGGGGAGGATTTCAGAGATCCATCCAGTGCCGAGTGACCTGGTTGGTAAAGTGCTGCGGGGGGAAAGGGGATTAGCGAAGTCAGACGTGATGATGTGGCGGACCCTGACACCTCCGTAAATCTGGCACAATAACAGACCCGAACGTCAACTCGCAGGGAGACTGCAGTCGGGTTTAAGCAGGCTTTCTAAATCATGTTTTTTTTTCTTTTCTGCAAAGCACTGACAGCAAGTTCAAAATGTCCCAGTAAGCTGCGAAGGTTCGCCGCTTCTTTAACTGACATGCACTGAGATCTTTAAGTGTTCGAAAAGATTCTGAAATTATAGGGAGTTGCTTGAGAGCTCAATGACAGAAAAAGGAAAAATCGAGACTGAACACGTCAAAGGTTTTAACCCCCACGACGTACACATGTCTGCCCTACCGCAGAGCCCTTGAGCAAGAAGCTGGAATCCAGGGCGCTACCGGGGCTTATGGCCATCTCTGATCTCTGACCTCTTTGTGGAGGGAGGGAGGGCAAGAAAGAATTTCACCCTCTGGCAGGCTGCATCACTTTCTCTTTCTCTCTGAAGGTCCTATTAATTCTATCACATCTGAAACATGTCTGGGACGTCTTCCAAAAAGTCTTATTTTGGGCTGACCGGGTTCATTTTAATCCCATTTAGATTTCACAAGAAGTCATTTCTGTGTCTTCTGTGAAAAAAACCCAAAATTGAAGCTCTACTCAAAACTCATCATTAAAACTCCTAAACTGACTATTTTTCTGTCAGAGAGAAGAGAGAAATTGCAGAACAAAAAGACAAGAAGAAAAAGACGTCAAAAAATAAATTATGGCTCAAACTGCTCAGAGGAGTAGAATTATCAGGGGGCGGGTGTCCTCAACGGACAGCAGGTAATCTGCAGACAGGCAATCTAAATCACTGACAGTCCCTGCTATTATTACAAATTGCCCACTGAGAGACGGACTTTAAAGCAACCCTGCTGACTCCGACGTCTCGCCCTGCAGCCGACGCAACGTACAGAAGCATGCTGGGAGGTTAAACAACAGATCAGCAAGAATTCCCCCGCGGTCGGCTACCAGAGGTTACGGAGGCAAGGCCGAGTGTCTGCCTCCCAGAATTCCTCCCAAACTGGGAGGAGAGGGGGAAGTCCCACCTCCCCCGCTGGCGCTCCTCAGCTGATGTAACTGCTTAATAGCGATAGCAGTGACCCAGTATTTTCCAGGCGAGCATCCCAGCGGGGACCGCGGTGCATTTTAAATGATCTCCCCCTCTCAGAGGAGCTCATGGATCTTTGTGAAACTTTGTCGTATCGTATCGACCGTCCACACTGCTTCCCCTCAGCAGTACGTCTTGTCAATCAGGGTTGCAATCAGCAATTTTCTGTGCCGGCAGACTAGCATGGTCTTTGAGGAGTCTCGAAATGTCTTCAAAACCGGGATTAGTGTCAAACGACCTTGTGGGCTTGTCAAAGTTTAGTTTTACTTCTGTTTGGTAAAAGAGCTGTTGCTTGACCGAAATCAAACAATCTTGAAACTGGAGCCGCTAATGCGGACTCAATTTGAATTTCACAAGGGTTTTGAAGAATCTTAAGTACTTCAAGTTGAAAAACAGGGGAAAACATCATCAAAGCAGGGCTAAGAAATCAGGAGCATTAATTTCCATCGCTCCATCTCTGGATGGATGTTTAAACTAAACCAGCTCCTCTGGAGTTAGACTGTCTATTGATCCTTTTATGACATCCAGAAGACACAGATGGCCACCTACATCAGTCCATTAGAGGGTTTGAATTGTATACGGTCCAAAAACAAAAATAAAAACGCAGCCCCAGGTTGCAGCACATGAGCATCATGCAGCTCTGCGTTTTACAACGTGCAGAGGACCATCTGTTTGTCTGAGCTGACATAACTCTTCAGGAACACGTCTGTAGTTGCATGTGAGATGCTCTGCCTGTAATATACAACATATTTGGAATCTCAGGCATCCGCAGTATCTGTGTGATCTCGGGATGTCCAGCGAGAACAAAGCAGAGCGATTTGATTGATGTGTCACGCCTCAGTCACATCTAGAACCAAAAACTGTTACATAATTCAACCATTAAACACATATTTCACTTTCAGCTCTGCTCTGTTCAATTTTAAATGTTTCACCGCCAAAACCACATACGGACTATGTAGCGCTGCAACTTTGGAAAAACTTTGATATCTAACATCCCTGTAGTGTGTGTAGGCTGCTGACGAACTACCTTTTCTGTACAATAAATGAACCTGGAGCAGGGTTGTCAGTTCTGTCTCGGGTATTTCGCATTCTTTTGGCTTTAATCCCGCCCCGATGAATGGCAGGGTGTCCGTCTGATGGCCCCTGCATCTGTGCTGTGTTTACCTTGTGGAAGCTTCCATGGAAGATCCCCTTCACTTGATCGTTGTCGAATGTGACCCTCTGGATGTCACCGCGCTCGTCTTTGTTGTAGAACGACACGGTGCGGCTGGAGGCTGAGCAGAGACGGAAAAAATATCAAACAGGTGTCTTTATTTTAGGAATAATTTGTGACTCATATGTAATTGTGCAAAAGTGGAAAACATGTTTACATGAGAGGATCAACCTGGAGCTGCTAGTGGACAGTTTGGGCAGTTTTCTTCTCTTCAAGTATTTTTTTTTCCTAACTCATTTCCTTCAGCTATTAATTTTTCTGCCTTGTTCACCAAACCAAGTCGTGATAATAGTATAAATAATAGAAAGTTCCTGCAAAATAAGGCTGAATATCATCAAAAACCTTTTAGAGTTGATTTCTGTTCCTCTATAGCTTTGCCAATTTAAGACATCAAACCTGCACTGCTGCCGTGCAGGAAATTAAATCAGACACAATGCCTCTATGCTGCCTTTCAAACAGTATTGTGTTGCAACTGTGCCGCAGAGTTTTATTCTAAATTTGTGAGCAGGGTATTGAGATTTACAGTATACACACCAGAGCAATTGATTAATGAAGAAACTTTACGGGTAGAACAGCATAGCCCACTTTCCAAACACACTGTTGGCAACTAACTTGCCATTCTGATTCGGTCGTTTTACAGAACATGGCCTGAAGGCCAATTTAAACTCCAATATGTTCTGATTTGTCGATGAGGCCTGATTTGGTCAGAATGATTCAAATTGGGGCCATATTGCCCGGCCCAATGATGAAATGATCCTATCATGTTCGTTGGGGACTGGGTCAAAATTAAAGCAGCAGAGGTCGAGATATCCTGACTTTTATCCCCTTGGAGTGGGCCAATCTCCTCAGACACTGGATCCTACAATTCAAATAATTTCAATCTGTAGTCCCCGACTTTACGGAAGACATTACGCAACTGTTTCCACAGGCTGAATGTTAATCTTTACTGTATGATTAGCGAGCTGATTGTCATCTGTAAAACCAGTGGAGCGTCCATTTAAAAACAACAAACAAAATGTGTTTTTGTTTTAACAGTGAGATACAGTTCAATGCACTTAACATCACCATGGTTTCAGACGTGACTGTGCAAACATTTGCCATGATGTAATATACATCAAAGTAAGAAAAATGTTGGAATCATGGTTTTTTCTCTTTTTCAGGTTCATTAAAGAAAACGTATCAGTGCATTAACATTGGAAGAAAGGTTCATTTTTAATGTCTTTCTGCCTCAGGGGTTGTATTTGATTCTTTTCCCTTCTAAAAAAAAAACAACACTGTTGCAGACAACTGAATCACGCCGCCCTATTACCCAGTTTTAAAAGCAAAAGTTTAAAATTTTGGGAAAAACACTGGGCTTTCTGGCGAAGAGTGAGATGAGAAGATTGATACCACGTTCATATCAAACACGAAGCTCGACCCAGGAGATGGGTAACTTAGCTCAGCTCAGCTCGGTACAACGACTGGAAAAATGCTAGCACAGTTAACTCTCCCCCAAAGGCGAATAATCGTATCTCCCAAAATGTCAAACTATTCCTTTAATCATGTAGCGTTTCCTTCTATAGAGGATCTGAACCTCAGTGTCATCCAAGCGTTGTTATACAAGAGCCAGGACGAGTGATCATCACTGGGTGATTTCGGCTGAAGCCCGAGAGAGTCCTGCTGACAGACTGAAACTGAGGCCTTACTAGATCCAGCTGAGCCCGGGCCGATGACGAAAGATTCTCGTGGTAAAAAGGAGTCGGCTCGGTTATTAACTGGGACCGAAGCAGCCGGAGGGAAAAGCCTCAAAGACTCATTACACCCCACGCAGCTTGTGTCAAGATCTGATACAATACAATGAGGTACAGCTGCCCCCCCCAACACACACACACACACTTCCATGCTGTGTTTTCATGCCAGTACCCTCTTTTCACTGCACACACACCAGAGGATAAGGATATTGATATTTACGGTCAATGGTGACGCCGGTCTCTGGCTTGTGGTCCTGGCTTGACACCTGCCAGATGTCGAAGGCCTCGTTGGGCGAGTCGGGGAGGAGGCGGAACATGAGGATGATGGTGTAGGCGTGGGGAAGACCTTGAGGGTGGATCTCTCTGTTCATGAGACAACATGTTGGAGTAACTTAAATGTTGAAGGAGGTTACCTGTCGCAGATTCCTAGATCAAAATCAAAATCTACTTGGATAATTTACTTCCAAAATATTAATACAGTGGCTCGTAACACTCCAAAAAGGATCCATTCTACACATTCAGTACTTTTACCTTGAAATGTCTTCTTCTGCCTTCATACTATTTGAAAAAACTCCTGTACCTTCACAATGAAGCGTTTTTACAGCAGTTTTTTAGCAGTTTTGCTACTTCTACTGGAGAGAAGGATGTGAAAAAACTTTTTTCCGACCCTGTTTCAGTTATCGTGTTAGAGCAGGATGTTTCCCATTTATCCCTCTGATATCAATAGAAATTTTGGAAGGTCAAACCTGGTAAACATTCAGAACTCAAGCTGTTTTTTCCACCACTTTGGTGATGCGTGTGAAATTATGGATACGGGACGCCTGTGTTGGGGGGTGGCCAGCGTTAACAGTCGAGTTTGTGGTTGGGTTTGCACTCACTGGCCTGGTGGGGGCTCGTTGTACGAAACTGCTTCAAAATGGACTGAAAAGCTGTTTAAGAGGCAGGCTGCCCTCTGTCGTGACCTGCAGCTCAGTCTGACCTCAGAGCATCGTAAATCCTCGGACCCACTTTGTAAAGAGAGCGAGCTCAAACAGTCCGAACACAGCTGTGCAGGATGCGTCACGTTACCGACCTGGACAACTTGGATGTGTTAAAAACATTAATGATGACAAATCTGCTCTTACACCGGGAGGCTCCAGGAGAAAGAGCTGGTTGTGATCAGCTGTGAATGTTTCTCCCTGCGGAGTTTCGTGATTTAAGCCACACAAAGTGTCTGGCGTTGAAGTTGTGAGAATTAGTGATTTTTTGTTTATCTGGCACATCTGTACCATGCTATTAACAAGAAAATGGTAGGCAATACAAACAATTAATACAAAAGAAATAAATTGCTGGATTATTCAAATGGTCCTTTCTCATGAGGGGTTCATTTGAAATAAGTGAAACATGTGCGGTTAAATCTGAGCATGTTATTTTAGACCAGGTAAAACTAGTCCTTTTGGGTCCACTAACCAAGAATTATCAGAGTCTTGGACAAACGCTAAAAAAATATTTTTTTTAATCTTTTTTAAAAGAAAGAGATATTCATTCATCTTAGAATATGAACACAAATCCCCAGGGACATGTTTTAGCTTTGAGACAAGAACGATTAAAGAAACCTTGTGTGAGAAATGAGCTTCTGTCCTGCTGGTCCTCAGAGTAAACTGAAAGTGGGTTGTAACTTGAGTTGTGTGCAGCTATCTAGATAAACCAGCTAGCTTCCAGAGTCATGAGTGGCTTAATAATGAATGAACAAGTAACTGCAATAAAATATCTTTGACTCTGACCACATTTCTTTTTTTTCCCCTTCTTTCTAGTTTGAGCCAAGTCTTTTGTGCAGACGTGTTTGTTAATCTACAACTGTATTAATGCAAAACAGGACAGGAGCAGCTTGTTTATCTATCGTTCTCCAAACACAATTAAGCTTAAAAAAACCCCATCATGACACTGGTCGACTGAACTACGACAAAAGCCCAGTTATTGCATGTGAAACTCACGTCGTGGGCTGAGACAGGAAGGCGTTCTTGTGGAGTCTGTAGGCTGTGTAGCTGTTGAAGGAGCCTGGCTCCATGGACACGCCTTTGACCTGACTGTAGGTCTTCTCTGTCAGGTTGAACGCCTCGAGCATCCTGAAGCCTGTAACACAAACACATCAGGGGCTTTGTCTTTCAACCTTCAAACCTCTTATTGCACAGTCGCCAGTGGGGGAATTCACGATGTTTTAAAGGGGACAGCAAGTGATTTAAGCTCTTGATAAATGAGTAATATGTGTGTGTTTACCAGGTGAAGTAAATCCATTCAGGAAAATCAAGGGACAGGCTGTGGAACAAGAGAGAAAAGCATTTCACAACAAATTCAACAACAGAAGCTGAAACGGTTTCTGTATTGTCGCAGAAGAATTTTTATTTTTCAAACTCACATGACGTTGCAGTTTCACAGATGAAGGTAATCAGGTTCTCTTTGATGGTGTCAAAAGCATCAAAGTCATCTACTACGAAGACGTGCCTGTCGGTGGGTTTGCTGCCGATCCCCTGCAGCTCGACAAAATCCACGTCGGCCACACCGATGGCAAAAACGCTGTAACCTGAGGACGGGACACACAAAAGCAGTCAGAATGCAAAATAATGTTTGGCAGGTTGGGAGGCAAGACAGTAGTCTGAGCTTCCACCTAATTCCGTCCAATCATCCCAGAGTGAAGGGAACGAAACCAAACACAGCTAAAAATATCGTTTGAAAAACTTTCACCAGAGCGGTTTCAGTAATGTGCATTAGTCAGGCTGGTACAGTCAGACGCATTGCTCTCTTCTCTAAGAGTGTTCGTCCAACCTCAGTCGTCATGGTTGAAAACCGCAGACCAAGCAGTCATTAAGAAGCCAGTAAAGACTGGATCCAGCTCACCATGTCAACTAAGTGACTGTAGGACATTCTGGTGATAAAACACTGATGACTTCAGCGAACTCAGTGTCCATTACCTGCATGCTGCAGCTTGGCGGCGTTCTTCTTCACCTCGTCCTGAGATCGTCCGTCTGTGATCGCTACAACGACCTTGGGGACGTTTCTTCTCATTCCGTTTTCCGACGCAAAGGCCCTGTCGTAGGTGTGTTTCAGTGCCACTCCTGCTCAGCAGAGAAGGAGAGGAAAACTGTTGTTGAATGACAACAATATGGAATATTTAACAATCATAAGAGAGGCTGGTTTTGGTGCAGCCATCTCACCGGTCTACATACAGCACAAAGTAATCCACAAGATACTGGAACAACAGGATGATATAACAGACTTTAAGTTATGTGATGGGGGATCGAACCTGTCTTGGTGTTTCCTCCTCTGTAGTGAATGTAGTGAAGTGCAGACATGGCGACACCTTTGTCTTGGTAGGTGTTGAGCTTGAACTCTGTCTTTGCCTCGTCGCTGTACTGCACGAACGACACCTGGATGGAAAGACACACGTCGCTGACATTAGCAGGAAGTCAGGTCAAGTCTAGTAATACAGCCCAAGATCACAATTTTGCCCAGACGGACTTACAACAGTGTACAACCACCTCTAACCAAAGTCCCTGATTTTGAAGAGGAGAATGCCACAGAAAACTTTATCAGAGAAACAAATAGAGAAAGGAAATAGCAACAGAGGTGGGATCCCTCCTCAGCTCAGGTAGAGATCCAGCAGGTCATATATACAGAACACACCGCTACACTAGTAGTGTAGTAGAATCACAGAAACACAGTAATCAACCAAGAACTGCAAAGCAGCTCAAGAATAACTTTATTTATAAAACTGTATTTATATTTATATTACAGTTTAATTTAGCCATATACCAAGTATTATAATATTATAATATAATAATAATATATGTTAAGTTTGAGAACTTGTTTGATAGTGTCCCTGATGTTTTAGTTTTTTTTTCTCAATAAATTCTCAGACCTTCATTCATACTCGTGTAGGTCTTCGAAGGACTTTAATTTACCTTAATGTGGAACATCTTAGTGTCAGTGTAGTACCGTTGAATCTACAGAGATCCCAGTGGAACAGTTTGACTGACAGAAAGTCATCTACTTGGAGACCCAATTGAAAAAACATCTCATTATCACTGCCAAAAAGAATCCTTTCATTTCATTGTTTTCTCTTATCCTTTCTTCAGTTTTTTATTAAAAGTTCCCCTCTTCTTTTTCTTTCAGCTGCTGTTTTTGTTCTTATTTGTTTTGTCTTGTCTGATGTTGCTATTTACATTTTATTGACTCTTCCTTTTTTTCGTACTGGGAAGGACTTTTATAAGGCTTCCCTCCTCCCCGGCACATATCCACCGAGCTTTATCACTGTACGTCTTTTACCGCAAAGTTTTAATTGGTCAAATAAAAGCAAAACATTCGCGATCCAAACCTGCATTCCCGAGGGTCCGATGACATCAAAAGCGCCGATCATGCTGGAGACGAAGTGCACGACTTTGATGAAGCTGTCCTCGCCGATACTCCAGGAGCCATCGATTAGGAATACCACATCTGCTCTGGCACCTTTGCAAACTGAGGCAAGAAAACAAGTCAATGAGGAGCTTTAAAGTCCACCGGCCAGACCTCGGCGCTGCATAACCAACACCAGTGGAGAAAATAGCCTCATCACACGGCATAATTATTGTTTGCGAGCCGGAGAGCATAAAAAAGTCAGCTTACGCATGCAACAAAAACAAAAGGATTGAGAAAAATGATGTGTTGGGGCGATGTACTGTATAGTGATAATGAGTTTCACCGATAAATAGAAAATACGGGCAAATCAAAACAAGGAACATTTGGACACCAGAAGGGGTTGAAAGTGAGCTCTCATTAATGGGTTCATCTCAGACGAATATGAATCGGGTAAAAAGCTTTTAATAATCTTTGCACACTTTGCAACCTTCTCTATCCTTTCTTCCTTTTTATAAACAAGTTTTACACAATGCGGAACAATACAAACAGATTGTTTGGACTGGTCTGTCCTCATTTTTCAACACCCAAGTTGTTGGTTTTTAATGGGCGTGTTCCCTGTCATGCACCCCACAGGGCCAGCAGCACATGTGGTTGCTATTAATTCACTGCTGGCATGAGTCGGATCCAGAAAGAGTCAGCGTTCCAACCGTCACCTGGGCCAAAATGCTGCACTGAGGAGTTTCCAACCAGAGCTGAGCTCGACCCACTCAGCCCTGGGATGATCCGTGTTTTCCACAAAATTTGTCTTTTAATGGGGAATATCGGCTTTGTTGAACCCGGTGTTTCTGAATGCAATACAGCATTATGGAGTCCTGGGGGGATGCTTAACCATCCTAAGTTTCGCATTCATGCTTCCATTAACTTCCATTTAAGTTAAACATCAGCAAACTGTTTGCTATACTCTGTGTATTGTGGATAAATTTGCATCTGCATCGATTACATCGCGTGAATCATCCAGCGAAACAGTGGACAGACAGGAGAATTTATTCAAGTTTAACTCAAATCACATTTTATCCTCCCTTTTTTGTGGTCAGAAATCACTGTACTGTCTGTTTGCATCGTTCATAATTTTTTAATTATACAAAAGAAGAAAAACAGGTCTTTGGAGAAATTTCAGAAACGCTGCTTTTGCCTCCAGGTGCCGGAGTGGGCAGGCCAGTTGCACGCGCTGGGTTAACAGCTGAGCCGGCAGGGGCAGGGAGACACTACGTAAACAAACTTATGTTGCTAACTGGAGCTTCCAAGCCAAAGGCAGATGGTCTTGAACAATAAGGATCACAACATTTTGCATCTAAACTGACTGATCTTAACTTTTGCAGGTATGTTTTTCACCTTGTCTTGGGCCCAGATAAGCGGCCAAAAATGGATGACTTGTCACTGTGACTGTCAGCCTATGATAGAACAATGACATTACTGCGTGATGCAAATAGATGATGTAACAAATCAGATTATATGCAAAGATGGAGTCACTCCTTTAAAAGATGCTCAGCGGGTGCATACGCTGAACAAACCTCTGCTGTGTTGGCTGTTGGCTGCTGGCTCCCTGCGCACATGAATGGAATAAATAATTGAATCATTCAGTTCTTCTAGACGTTCCAAATGTCATCCGGCCGAATGGATTAAATTCTGATAATGAAAAGAGTAATTTCCCGTGGTTTTTGACACACAGAAAAATGTATTCGCTGTTCAACAGCTGCTCTCTACTCAGTGACTGTGTATGGGGGAGAAAATGCCTCGAGCCAGCGTGTGCCACATGACGAACGCGGAGGTTGCAGTACCCCGAGCGGCCACTACGCCAATATCGCCTCACAACCCAGATGCAGGCAGAAAAACAGTGGACATTATGACTGCTATGTTAACATTCAGGGGGCGCTGTCACAAATCAAAAACAGATCTTTATGCTGTAGCAGATAAAAACATGCAATTTGATTTAATTGGATTATGCCATCACATGTTTACCTGCCCACGCGGGGGGGATGGTGGGTGGAGGTGTTGGAGTTGGTGGGAGTGTTGGAACCGGAGTTGGCTTCACCACTAAGAGAAACAGAAACAGACACAGACACAAACCGTCATCGACACATTTGTAATAAATAGATGTTGTATAATGAAGTCATTGTTTTGGATCAGCCCTGCGAGTTGATGTAAGTCGGATCTCAGACACAACAACATGTCGGAGCGATGTTTTCCCTTATAAATCTGAGGCGACAGCATCCGGAGGGGTGTAAATGTCGCCTTCCACTGACCATGTAGACGCTGCTGGTTTATGTTCAACGAAACATGAGGGACAGGAACGTCCCGCTAGTGTATGTTTGCTGTGATTTCGACTGGAGTTTTTTAAAAAGAAAACATCTTGTCGGTGTATTTCAGTTTTGTCGGTGTTGCTTGAATGGCACAAAGGTTTTTCCACCAATGACCCTTTTAATTCATTTATTAATTGTCAGATGTGGTAACTGCATTAATGGTTCAATGAGTCAATAATAATGTTGCTGTACACAAAAAAAATAATGAAATGAAAATAACAAGGGACAATGATGGAAATAAGTCCAGGACTTTTTTGTCCTATGCCTGAAAATGTCTGGTATGTTGTTCTTTTTGTTTAATTTTCATTTGTTTCCCAATTGTTTATACTGCACTTAAGTCGCACATATGATATTCTATGTCATACATTCAATGGACAGTGTCGCTCGCATTATGTAGGCTCAGTTAGGTTTTAATATAGGTAACGATTGGGTGTTATATCTTGTTATAGTGTTCTAGTGAAAAATAATCGCTCTCCCATCATCTGGTCAATGAATGTAATGACAGAACACACAAGCAGCAGCAAGTTTAGTCAAAGCTTTGACCTGTTAGTATTCATAAATGAAGTCATTTGTATGTAAGGTCAGAGTTAATTGAATTTCAGTTTGAAAAACAACGAATTCACAGACTGGGCACTTACAAGTTCTCTCTTTGGTGCTGACGCCTGGTCCCTCCAGATTTGGGGTTTGGACGAAGACGGTGGCAGTGTACAGAGCATCTGGAGAGAGTCCATCAAAGCAGTACTGAGGCATGCCGGCGGGGATGGTGATCTCGTGTTGTCCTTTAGTGGAGGCTACAGAGGAAGGAAAATGGACGCCATTACTCCGCCACTAATCAAATGAGATATTAACAGAAATAAAAATTCACTGTATTATTCTGAACGAAATTTAGTCCCATTTGAAATCGGCGGGTTAGACCACTTATGTCACACTTGAAAGATGACACTAGACACTTTAGTTAAGTCAAAGAGGTTCCAGTGGGAAGATGCTCCACTCGCTCTTCCTTTGTTAGACTATATAGTGTATTCCAAAACTTTTCAACGTGGTGCATCTTTCCCAGGAGAACCGTCGTTGAACAAGTGAAGTTGCTTGTTTTTTGGGGTTATAAACAGGCATTTCACTCTTCTTCGAAAACAGCCTAGTGGTGGAATACGTGCATTGAAAAGACGTAAACAGGAAATCTCCTGATCAATTTATTTAGCGTTCATCTAAACATTTTTAAGGGACTCAGCAGTCGGTTTGATTACATTCAGAAAGAAACACTGACTCATGTACTGTGACTGTAGCCACTAAGTGAAAGCAGGAGGGCACCAAGGACATTGAGCAGCTCCAGGGATCGTTGTAGAAGTCTGGAAATTCGCAGCCCCAGCCTTGTAAACCAAACCCCATGGGTTTTATACAGCTTTTTGGCTCTGAATCATCCGAAAAGATTAATGTAAGTGGTAAAAACTAAGATATTTACTCACTGTACGTATCTCCCGGGGTATGAGAGCATTGATGATTATTATCAGAGTCTCAAAGTTTACTTCCCAGGGCACTTACATATATGGCTTTCAAAGCTTACATCCGGGCCCACTGGCTTGTAATGTTGGCAGCCTCAGCCTCAGCCTGTATTTCAGCTTTGCAAATGACAAAAAGGAATTTTTATTTTACAGCATTTTTGCTCCTTTCTGTGCTCCATTTCCTACAGTCTATATGTTTGGATTTATTGATACATGCTCGGTTTATTTTTCAAATTTGGCATCTTTAGAGCTACTATTAAAGCCTCTGACAACTTGGTTTCAGATCTTCAGTATTTCCCTACAAATTTCAATATTTCAGACTCAAAAAAGGGTTTTGCTTGACTTGATCTGAATGTTCAACGAGGGAGAAGGAGAAGACATCTGATCATGAGAAATCCCTGAAGTTTTTTGTGGAAAAACTAGATCTTCTTAGTGTTGATGTATTTACTGTTTGGTTGCTAATGGAGGAAAATAAATGATTACTTCAAGTTGCTTTAAATCTTGCTAAGCCACTGATCCATCTCAATGTCTTTGTGATGAACAAACCCAACAACTAACCCAGAGAAGTGTTTACATGTCTGCATTGCTGGGCAGTGATATATTCATAATAAGGTTTACTGTATACACTGTGCGCTTTAGTGAGCGCAAACAAACAAAGCATGTTTATTGCAGAAACAGCTGCCATGGGTGGTGATGCTACTTTTCAGCATGAATGACTTTAATTAAGAAGGATTTGATGATTTTCTGTCAAATGACAGAATCCAGGAGCTCTGGTGATAGAATCTTTTCAGAAAAAGCTCCGTAATATCAACAAGTAATGATGGAAGTCGCTTAATATAAATCGTTCTGGGCAACGTCTCGTGGTCAGATCTGCTCCAGAACAGTGGCCCTCATTTATCAAGATGGAAGAAACACACAGATTTGTACAGGGTCAATGTTGACCAACATAATCCCTGAAACATTTCAGATGGATATTAGTTGATTCTGAAGATTGAGAAACTGGCAGCCACACGTTCTTCTCTAACCAGTGTTTCCATGGCTTTTAAAATATGGAGGCAATATCGATGGAGAAAACCTGAGCTCACTGTTTTTCCACTCACTCATCTCACCACCGTCTCCGACTGCTGTTTGTATTTCCACTTGAGAACAAACAGTTGACTGATTTGTTGACTTGAGAGCATCGCCTGCCGCCTCTCACTGGGCCAGATTCTCACGCAGAGGATTTCTGATGCTCTGCTAGCTGTTGACCCGCCATCTGTCTCACGCTAGCAGACCCATATTTGTTCTGGCAACCCGTCGCAGAGCGCAAAAGGCTAATGACTACCATATAGATATTTAAATATTGATGCTCCCTTCCCGGGTTTTTCTGCTCTTTAACTGCTAACCCGTGTCCATGCGTGAATATGAACCAGATGGGAATCAAAGACCCTGCAGTAATTGAAAAGGATGTAATCTGTGCAGACAGAGACACAATTAAAGCATGGTGGTCGGGGGCTTTCAGTCCTGGCCAAAACTTGCATCTTGCTTCGAGTAATAATCACAAGGAGCAGGCCTGGATATAAACAGTCTCTGAGAGGAAAATAAAAAAAGTCTAGACATGATCCCAAAAGCAGACACAGCCTGCTAGACGCCGTGAAGGGTCCGCCTGAATCAGCAGAAGAGCATCCACAGCCACAGAGATGATCTCATGCGGAGATATGCCTTCGGACATCTGCTGGGAGTCTAACGAGTCACCTTCGATAAGGATCTGACCGTGAAAGTGGACCACACTGCTTTCTTCAGGTGCACACATCAATCTAAGGTATCCGTAGAGGGCGTTTGTGGTAGTAGGGAAACTCACTGTCAAGAATTCTAAATGAGAAATCAATTTGTGTCGCATCTGCTCGGTTTTCTCTCCTGTAATTCATTCAAGTTGGACATTGCAGTCTTTCTGCATGTTTTAGCCCACAGATCGTTAGAGCTGAATCAATTATATGATCAAAGAAAAATCAATCTGCAACAATTTTGATAATCAATTCATTGTTTAAGTCATTTACCAAATAAAAAACCAACCATTCTTTGGTCTTAGGCTCTCAAATGTGAGGATCTGCTGACTTCCTCTGTTTTAGATCATTGTCAACTTAATGTCTCTGGACTGTTGGTCAGACAAAAAAACAAGGCATCTGAAGACGTCACCTTGGGCTCTGGGAAAATTGTGATGAGCGTTTTTCATTTATCTTTGATGTTTTTTTTAGATATTAACAATCAAAAAAAGAGAGGCTGGATTAATTGATAATACTTTACATCAGAGCGAACCTTTTTGCAAACCATGCTGATGTGTTTTAGAAATTTAGACGCAATCTCTCTACTATTCCAAGCATCTATTGGCCTCCATTTCTTTCCATATGATAAGGCTGCCACTATCATTGTCAAACTGCTGTTTAGTCTGTAAAATGTTGGAAAATAGTGAAAAATGTCGGTTTCCAAGGCGAGGTTTTCGCTCTGACCATCAGTCCAATACGCAAAGATTCAATTTACAATGATGTAAAACAGAGAGAAGCAGCACAAAAAAAAAAAAGAAAGAAAGGGAGCTTTTTTCCTAATTGGTTAATCAACTGATCATTTTAGCACCACCACACATTATGGAAAATCAATTAGCAGACTAATGAAACTGTTGATCATATTGAATATGAAGTCTGCATTAGTTTCTATAAGAGACTTTTGGGATACATCACATCGATTTGCTTGAAGCGAAACTGCCACACCGTGATGATGTGACTGACAAAAACGAATGCGGACTTGATGCTAACTGATATTCATTCCGTGTGGAAATGAACGGAAACCGATGGCAGCCTAGAAACTGTAGGGAAAATATTTCAAACCGATCTAAACCTGTAAGTCCTGCATTTCAAAATGTTCAAGGAAAATGTAAAATATACATAATTTTGTAAATAAGACGCTAAAACTTTTAAACACATGGGCGTGGTTCTTTGTACAGTACTTGCTTCACCTTCCGTTAAAGTTCCACTATGGGTCAATGGAAGCAAAGGTGACATGTTGCGTGCGTTAAAAATCGAGGAGACTTACGGTCCGCAGGGTTGAGTTTGATGCGGTACGACGTTGCGGCCCTGTGAGGAGTCCACTTGATGCAGAACTTGTCGTGACCAACGTTGTACGTCTCGATGTTGCTCACGTTCAGGTAGACTGCAGAGGACAGAAATTCACGTTACGACACACCAAACATATCAAAGAGGCAGTTTCAGCGCACGTACAACCTGTTTGGAAAAGGTTTTATAACAACCCTATAAAACCCAGCACAAATTCATACTTGTTCAAACATCAAATCTTGCATTTATTTATTTTATTTTTTTTTATCCAGACTAATGCTTGTTTTGCCCTGGTG
This sequence comes from Xiphias gladius, assembly GCF_016859285.1. Taxonomy (NCBI): domain Eukaryota; kingdom Metazoa; phylum Chordata; class Actinopteri; order Istiophoriformes; family Xiphiidae; genus Xiphias; species Xiphias gladius. The sequence goes on along the minus strand of NC_053403.1, from coordinate 2,340,791 downwards.
TATTCGAACTTCAACTTTACATGACACATGCATTTCAAATACCTGAGCTACTCAATTACAGTTCTAAGCCCTTTTTCAGGGTCAACTACACCCTATTTACAGAAGGAAAAAAAATTCCTCCTGTCCTTGGTGGTGCGTGCCCAGATATTTTTTCAGGGGATTGAGGATCCCCACTGCTGATGCTTCCAGCTGGAACTCCAATAGAGCAGAGGTGAGTGGAATCACATCCAGAGCAACAGAAACATCAGTTTTGGAAAGAGATGTTGAGTTTTTTCAGATTCATATTTTCGATGCTTTTTCTGCCATTTCTGTAAAGTTCGAGTCGTAAACCAGAGCTGACTGAGCATCTTTTAGGACAATTCCGACAGAGATCTCAAGTCATTAGAGACAAGTCCAAGTCAAGAGACATGTCTTCATGAGTTTAAATCAAGAAGCAAGTCTTTTAGACCCTGAATGCAGACCACAGTCTGTTTACTAACAGTGTTTTTAGAAAGCTGAGGCAAAATTATTTTAAACATTTTACTAAGTTAAAACTGAAACTTGAAGGTTTTTGCTTTCAAGTCCCAAGTCCAGTGTCAGGTTTTCATTATTGTGACGTCAGTCCAGCTTAAGTTCAGGTTTCAAGCCTCAACTTGAGCTCTGAGAACTCTGCCACAAACGAAAATCCCTCAAACCTCGCTGTATTTGGGCGGCAGACACATCAGCCGTGGGGGTCTCAAAATCTGAGCAAAAGCATAACTAGAGCAAAACTATCTGCTTGATCGATGGAATAACTGACTATTCTCCTCCTGCGTTTGTCTTTTCACAGAGTTACTGCACGTACGTGTTGTTCCCTGCCCCTCGAGCGGTTCGCTCATGCCGCTGGTGTACTGAGCGATCACTTTCACGTCGTAGGGGGTTCCAGGCAGCAGGTTGTGCAGGGTGTAAGCACTCACGTCGCCCACGAAGATATCGACGGGCTGGTCTGTGCCTGCAAACACAACAGCACGAAAATAAGACGAGATAATGAGCTGGACTGAATCATGTAAACTTGCTGTAGTTGTTGTCATTCTGTAACCACAGGAAACAAACACTTGGCTGGCAGAAGACAGACATCATTGTTTGCAGAGCAATCACAACGATTTCAACATCGACCCATTCAAGCACAAACTCTTCACCATATGTGTGACAAATACAACAGTGAAAGTACCAGTGGTGTCACTCTGCAGATGATATTTTGAAGTTTGACACTTTCCATTTAACTGACTAACGATTGCTCAAAAAATTGAATTAACTCTTAAAATTTGATTAACTCTGTTTCGCTTTGTCTCATCAAATTGAGCAACCCCCAAAGGGTCGCCAGAAAAATCCGAGCAACAACATATAAAAGATGAAGAAACATGTTACTGGTACTCAAAATCCTGTGTTTCTTTTTCTCACTTTCCTCTCATCCTTTTTCTTTCTTTAAACGGGAAAACCGAAGAGTTTGTTTTGGTCAGACACACAAACAGCACTACCTTAAATCCTTTATCTTACCTTAAATCGAGTCAAATTTATTTGAGCTCAGACGGGAGCAGGACCAGCGTTGACAAATGATGATGGATGTTTTATGTGACATCAGCTCACCTTCAGGAGAGTAGATCAGTCTGTAACCCTGGACAGGAGCCGTCACCGGGTCCCAGGCCACTCTGAACCGGGTGTACCACTCATCTGAGATGCGGAGGTTTCTGGGACTCAGCAGGCCAACTGCAACGCAGGGAAGACGTGTCAACAACCAAACCTGTCTCAGCAAAAGACGCGGTGACGGGATCTGGAACTGGAAAACTTTAAAGGTGGAGTGCTTGTTTTCTTCACAAAATCACTTCATTTCAACACAGAGCTACAGATTATATAAAGATTCATCGCCTGAACCTCATCAATATCACCAAAATGTCAAAGATTCAGTCTGTGGCAGCTTAAGGCTGCTACGACTTCAGATGAAGCTTTCTTTTTTTAAAGTTTTGTTGTCGGTAATTTCGTACGATTCTGAAGTCAACGGACCCAGTTTTTGACACAGCAAACAGGAGGAACAAAACGTTTCCTTAAGAAACAAAGAACTGGTATCTGTCTTTCTTGTTTAAAATTACTGTCATGCTGATAATTTTGTTAAGATAAAGTGTAATTTCTCAGCTGTCAGAGCATTTCACCGTTCCAGAGCCAAACATTAAAACTGAACACCGAACCACTTCCTGGATGAACATTTTCCTGCCTCCTCAGTAGCGAGTCGCTGCTGATTTATTCCCCTTACATTCGTTTATTTAAGTCATTGTATGTAATACAGGTGTTTAGGTTTGGCTGGTGCTTTGTCGGCCTTGTTGAGCGAGCCAGGCGGTGTGTGATCAGAGCTGGACTGACGCCTGAAAGTGCCTGGCACACACACACACACACACACACGCCTCTTCTGAGGTTCTATTGTTTGTATAACTAACGCTACAGCTCACCAGTAGAGTGATCTCCCAGCTCAGCCGTGTCCTGTGTGATCCCAGTGCTGCGACCTTGTCACACTAACACGTGTTGGCACTGTTGACTAATGCACGTCTGCCGTATTTATTTTCACTGTACAGGCTCCCCTCTCTCCAGTGCTGATCGGCTGCACAGCTCTGCATCAGCGGCCGCAGGCTCAGCGACATCGAATAGTGACGCAGAGCTCACAGGTTCAATCCCTGCAACTTCCCAAATTAGCAAACGTTTCTTTTTATATTTGCTTTCTTCCTTTTTGAAGGAATTGTCCACTAAAAATCTTTTAGGTGTAAATTCTCATCACCTGTAGGTTTGAGAGTAGGTTCCTATCACCCGTGCTCTCTTCACAACAGGGCTGGGTACAATACTCGTGTGTTTCAGTATCGCCCCGGATCCAAAGCTGCCAACAGAAGTCTTTATTAATTTACTGTCGAACTAACATGGTTCGCTACACACCGAACAAACTGACCGATTTGTGACCGCACAAGTGATTTGAGAAGTTTCTCCGGACGTTTTGTTGCTTTTCTTTTGCCCTGACGGCGGGTTGCCATTGTCAGCCACAGACAGTGGCATCTTCCCTGGCATAGATCTAAAGTGGTGAACCCAGAAGAATTAAATAAAGCTGGTGATGTTCCTGCTCTCTGACTGCAAACTAGTCATTTTTGTCATCAATACATCTGACTGACTTAATCCCTATTTGCTTCCCAGCCAGAGCTCACAAAATGGAGCCATCACTGTGAAGCTGTCAAGGCGGTGGCCTGTAACTTCCAGAGCATTATCACCTTCTCTAAGGGCAGACGCTTATTAAAGACCAAAGACTGCAGACGCGTTGCAGAAAATTGAGAGAAACCTGATATTTATCCGAATCAGCTGTCGCAAAAGTAGCAAAGTCCGAAGTCTCGTCTACACTGGAGGCGTTCGAGCTGTGTTTTTCACTCGTCCACGTCGCACGTCTGAGAGAGCAGATAGCGCTTCAGTTTTAATCTCCTCAGGCTGCTCAACGTCTCAACACTTTACCCACAGCCGTGACACTGCTTCAGAGGCGACATCTTTTCAGGCTTCAAGTCTGTTTTCTCCTGTTCTACACACTTAACTACAGCGACGGCGAGTTGGGCTCTGAACGCTGCCAAAACACAAGGAGCCTGTTACACCCAGCGCTGTGCCTGAACGCAGCCTGCGTAGATACTGACAGGTATCTGAAGCCGCTGCCGACCCGCCGCTTTCACCATGCTACCTGTGTAGACACAGTGTGATGCTGCTGGACTTAAGCCCCAACATGCTCCGACACTTGTTGCTTCCAGAGTTCCGGCTCTGGTTTAAACACACCGTCCGCCAGAAAAAGGTGCGATCCAAGCAAGCTAACGAACATTTCTCAGTAGCAGAGAGTGCAGGCTATCATCTGTTGCAGCGAGAGAGCTGGGATCTGTGTGAATCCATCGTTGCCCCACCTGTGCGTCCGTTATCGTTGAGTAGCCCTCCAGGCCCCTCGGTATAGATGGCCTCCACAGTGATGTTGTACGGGGTGTCTGGGAGCAGATTCGGCAAAATGGCGTTGTTTCTGTTTCCGGGAACCACGGTCTGAAGATGACAACGCCACAGAGTCGGAGGTTTTCAGACACAGCAGGAACATTTTATACATTCATGAGTGTATTTACATTCACAGGTTATCCAGACACACTTGTCCCTTGACTTTCTGCTCTGCTCTTGCCGGTACACATAATTGGCAGGCGGGGCCATTAATTTGGGCTGACTGGGAGCAACTGGGCCCAGTGCTCCCAGTCACTAAGGAAGGTGCCACCTCAGACCTCTTAGAGAGACTTCCTCCATGTGTTGTGTTTGGTGTCTTTTTCCCCACCAACATTCACACACCACAGTTCTCACACATCCACTCGCTGACACCACTGATGGTACTGACATCCATGTCTCATCCCTTTTGCAATTTCATTCAATGTTTTTATACATCAATCAGTTAATTTAAGCACTTGTTTTGGTGCCTTTTGGTCATTAAAGACTGGGGGCTCCTGAGATTTCAAAGGATAAACCAGCAAAAAACAGGTCGTTGCAAGTTTTTCTGACGCTATTTTGAGGACTGAAATGTCATAAATGAAGTGAGTATGAGTGATCGAGAGGTTTTGCACCTGTTTTTTAAGGCAATCTAAAGTGCAAGAAATTTGGATCCACTGTTACCTACTTAGCTGCTGGACATGTCGAAACTTTGCTAAATGAAACCTAAAGTAGTTTCATGGTACCACAGCGGTTAAGTTTTGGGTAAAATGTTTGCACTGCTATGACTTTTTATGTAAAGGGTCTGAAAAATTCAAGAAAGTTATTGGTGTTACGCAACGGTGAATGAGTGAACTTCCCTTAGAGAACCAAGGCCTTACAAACTGGTTTCCATTCATTATGAAGAATAATCTATAATAAACAGGAAGGAATGATTTCGCCGCCATCCTGAAGCGGAAAATTGCAGTTCAGTTGGTTGTGGAACTGTAGGAAACACAACCTTTTACATTAGTCACAGATGCTCAGTTGTAATCATTGTGCGCATTTATAAATGGTCATAGGTTCCACTATCATTCCCAGTCTGGAGAAATCTTTTCATCGCCGTCACGCAACTGACTCATACACAACAGGTGCTTTGCTAACAAGCAGAGGAGGGTGCAGCTGGGCTATCTCTGCCCTCCGGCACGGGTTCAACTCATTATTTAGGACTATTAATAGGGCTCTTATGGAACAAATTATACTTTTTAACTAAGCCTGTAATTAGTCTCACTTATCGGTATGATGTATAACCTGAACGATGCAAGGGAATCCTGAGATGTGACTTCACCACATATTTTGAGGGAAACATCACAGCAAATGGAGAACGGTGTGAGTGTATCAGGAGTTTATCTAAAACATTGAGCACAAGCAAAAAACGTCCTTCCTTGAAAATAATCTCTTTATTACTAAAATTTGAATGTGAAATAAGCCTGAGATCTTTGATTCTGATGCATTTTCTTTATTATCTCTTTACAAAAATCTGACTTTTTTAAGTTCTAAACTGGTTTAAATATTTTAGTTTGACATTTTTACTCTTCTTTAATGAGACCTACTTAATTTCCTTCAAAGGAATCTCAACTGGAAATAAATCTTCTGTCTTCTATGTGTGACTTTTGATTGTTTTAAAGACAAGAGCGGTCACGAGCTTTGTGCAGTCAGGAGTGGATGAGAGCTGAACCTAGCGTTCCCGGACAGGACTAAGATCTGGTAAAGACGGTTTTCAGGAAAAGTCTTTTCCCCCAGTCACAAAGCAAAACACATGTCACATGACTAATATGTACCTAAAAAGGAGTCAGGGAAGTAGTTTAAACTAGAAATTGTTCACCAAACAACTCACACGGCGGCGACATGATGGAAATGTGTCTCATCCCGGTCTAGTGCTCTCTCTCTTCATCCTTACAGTACAATGGTGTGTGTGGTATCCGATGACGGAATTTTTAACCACACGGACCCTTGCAAACCATGTAAACCAGGCTTAAGGTGTAATGGACAGTTTTTGCAGCGCACTTACAAACTCGGTGATGGGGTCTCCGGTCTTGGGAGCGTAGCCGATCCTGTACTGCCTCACAGGTCCCTCCGCATGGTCCCAGCCGATGGTGAGGCTGCTGGTGGTGGCGTCAAACACACGCATGTTCCTGGGACCAGCACGGGGCACTGCAACGGAAACACGTCGGACAAACATGTGTTTCACATGTGAAACAAAGTACGTCTGATGACTGGCTGTAAAGTTTGGCACACCAAAACAGAATTAAAATTTCACCTAATCTAGTACTGAGTTTAAAAATTATGTTCCTTAAAACATTTTTTTTTTTCGTCTTTCAAAAGATTGTCATGATTAGGGGAAAGAAACAGGGACTAAAACCATTTAGATTCAGTTTGACCAACTAGTGGTGCATAAATGTTTTGAAAATATAACTATTTTGGCTGGACCACAGAGGCAGCCTGGGAGATAACGCCAGCACGGCACATACAAAAGATGTCCCAAGGTGAACCAATGGGACATGCTTGAAGCGACTTCAACAACTTACGCGTTCTGTCGCTGCCCTTCACCGGCGGTCCCTCTCCGTCGGCGTACATAGCTGAGACACTGATCGTGTAGGGAGTATCGGGGATCAGGTTGTCCAGGAAGGCGTTGTTAATATTTCCCGGAACCATGACCTTTTTGGAGAAGAAAACCCAAGTGTCAAAAAATATATGGACATCAACGTCATGACAGCCACAGCGGAGAGACTTTTGCCTGTTCAAATGCGCCTCTCCAGCCATTACACATAAAGATCTGGCAGTGATAATGTATATAATGATCTCACTGCTCATCCCAAATCCAGTTATCCTCTGCTGCCAAAGATTTCCTCAAACACTAACAAAGACCTGGGGGGTTGGATGCCAAACAAATCATTCATTCAGTGAGTGGACTGATGGATAAACATTTTCTGCTAGGAAGCGGTTGGAGAGCGCAGGGCCTGTCGTCGGCTCAGAGAGGAGTTCAGACATGTAGCTCGATGTGTTTTCTAACAACACAGATGAACGCAGACCTACTCTTGTCACTGGGATTATCACAGTACCTATCCTCTGCACTTTAGCCAGTTTTTTGGGGCCATACAAATCGGGGCCATTACATCACGGGAAATATATCCGCTGGTTGAACTCGAATCTACCCTCATCGACCCCAAAGCTTCTCGCACGCCGGTCCAAAAAGAGAGCCTGACGATGACCTTGTAGGTCAAAACGTTGCACCAATAACAAGTTTTTGGTAGCTTGCAAATTTCAGTGTGAGGACAACCTCTCCTTTTCCTTTGTATGTTGTTTTTGTCCTACACCTGTACCCAGCTGGGGGTAGGATTGTCTGTTGTTTGTCTGTTCAGTATAAATCTATGGAAGGCTTACCCCTGCCATCCAAATCTGCATCCAGCGAGGCTGGATAGATAGTCACTTGATATTTCATGAGTCGAATGAATGAAAACAATAAACTAGTGGCATTTACACAATATGGCCAAAAGTAAGTGGAGCCCTGTTTCTCAGATTAAGGGGAAAATGTATTGGTCCAGCATACTTGGTATTTTAGATAAAGTGTTCTTCTAACTGTTTAGTGAAGACTCTTCCACCCCGTGTACAAAGTCAGCTCCAATAAATAAAAATGCTTTTCCCAGTTTGTGGAACACTGTCCCTGACCTCAGCCCCACCGAGTGTGAGCCAGGCCTTATCACCCAACATTATAGTTGGACCTCACTAGTGTTCGTGTGGCTCCACGGGAGTAAATCCCTGCTGCCAAATTCCAAAATCATGTGGTCATAGCAGCAGATTAATGCCCATGGTTTGGGGATGAGATCCTCAGCAATCAAATATAGGTGTAATCTTTGGTTATCCACATACTTTTGGCTACATAGCGGGGTTTTTTTTGGCGTGTTTTATTTAGTTTTTTGAGCTTTCTACTCTAGAGAGCTGTTCTTGGCTTGACCCAGTGAGGTTGAACTCATCCAATGGAAGCACTGCCTATTAAAAATGTCAGCAAAATTAAGTCTTTTGTTGGTTAAAATGCTTGCAGCAGCTTCAGTGCCTGGATGAATACATCTTTGATGTAAAATGTGGCCAGTTTGAGCTTAATTTTACTGAATTATCATTATCATAATTGTCATGAAGAGTTGGTGAATTTTCTATTTCTGAGCTCATCTCGGTGTCTTCACTGTGTCTTTGCTAAACCAGCTTCCTCCAGACCAAAACAAAATCAAAAAATGTTTTAAAATAAATTAAAAGCCAACGTGAAAATATATAGAGGACATTATGACTGCAGTGGATAATAAACTACTCAGTGCTGTTACCAGTGCAGGGGATAATAAACTATAAAACACCATTAGCCTTACAGCATCATCAAAGCATATCCTAACCATCACAACAGCCTCATTAGATTACAGCCTTATAGCGCCAAAAACTTCAACCATAGGAGCATTTACTGATGTCAGTTACAGATGTGTCCAGCGCTCAATATTTCCAAACTTCAGTCACAGAGTTCTAAACTCTTTGTGGGGAAATTAGGCCCTCTTTTCTCTCCCCACAGGCCAGACATTAGCACTGGTGCATGAAATCAGTTCTCATGGAGAGATACAAAAGGCTGACAAGTCACGAATTCCATATTTAAAAGCATTACCATAATTGCGGCCGTGCAAACATCTGTGCAACATCAAAACGAACACTTAGAGAAACAAGTAGGACAAACGAAAAGGGGACCACCTGTTCTTTCCATGAAATAGACCGACCCACTGGAAGCCATGACCCCACGTTAATTTGACGGGTTTAATCAGACGTGGAAAAGAGAACTACTGCTACTTGTAGTTTGGTAACACTGTATATCCACAATCAATATACAGTTTTACATTACACTGTTAAAAGAAAATCCAGAGGTGGAAAAAGACTAAGTCTCGAGTCTTGATTATGAAGTACCAAGTCAAGCCCCAAGTAAAGACCAACAGCTGCCAAGTCAAGAGCCAAGTCAAGACCTAGTCCACATCCTAAACTTTGTGTTTCTTGTCCTAAACAAGTCATGTACCTTTACCACATCAAATGCAGAGCTTTAACATCTGAATGTGATAATCGGAGGCATCATCAGTTGTCTGTCTGCTGTCCCGCAAAGAAAAACGCACCTTTACCTCCTGCTCACAAAACGTGATTGGCTGCTGTCAAATTGACTCAAAGTATATCCGTTGCCTGGAAAATGAAGAATTGATTTGCAGCACACAAGTATGACTTGTGTAGGATATCAAGTCATTCCAAGTCAAAAGGCTATTACCAGGCGATTACCTGCTTTTCTGTTTTATTTCACTGAAAACTGGATATATCTTTTGGACTGGCGGTCGGACAAAACATCTGAAGATGTCATCTGACGCTCTGGGAAATTATGGGGTTTTTTTTAACATATAGTGGACAAAACGAACTCTCAATTAATAGTAAAAATGACCGACAGAGTAGTCAATAATAAACATAAGCATTAGTTGCAGCCCTATCTGTCATGATACCTTCTTTATCTCAAAACAAGCAACACAACCCTGCTACAGGGATGAGATAATTCTCCTTTTTTCCAAAGTAATTTCATTTATCTCAAGAATTTCCCGGAGGCACGAAAAATCCAACAAGAATTGACCTGCAGCCTTGATTGGCAATAAAAAAAAATTTATTATGCGATTTCACAAGAAGATATTTGTAATTGTCTATAAGTAAAATAACATGCCAGAGTGTGTTATTTTTTTGTCTCACATTCTCTGCTCCATTGTGAGCAGAAACAGTGATCCCAGGGGAAACTACCTCCTCTTGCCCTTGAGGCAAATTCTGCTGTTAATGACAGTTTATGCTTTAACAGCCCGGAGAAAGTTACTCACCGACTCTGCTGGTCTGGTTCCAGTCAGGGGGGAATAAGTCACCTTGTACTGCTGAACCTGGCCTGAGGCGGGCTCCCAGCGCACGTTCAGGCTGTTGGGGGTGGGGTTGTACACCTGGATGTTCCTCGGTGGCGTGCGTGGGACTGCAAAGGTCACAAAAGTAAAGAGAAAGTGAAGTGAGAAAAGGAGGGAGTGTTGACTTTCTTCACTTAGCAACATAACATCAAAATGAAGAGCTCGTTCCAAGCATGTTCCATTTCAGCAGCTGAAATTTACAGTTAACACTGATGGATTTGAAAACACAAGCGATTCAAATCCTTAAAATGTCATCGTTAGAAAGTAAATTGCTAAGCAGAAAGGGAGTGAATATCAAGCTAAGGGTCAGACTGTCAGTTTAGGTTTTGCATTTTTAAAAAGTTAGAGAACTAATTTTGAAAATAAATTCTTCATACGGTTCAGAAAACCAGTGAACTTAAAAATGATCTATTTTGTTCTAATTTTGCCAAAGTCTGAAATAAAAAAAACAACGTGATTTGTGCTGGAATAATTGTTTCAATATGAAAAAAACCTCTGGCTTTTATCGAGGAAGAACACATTTAATAGAGGAATAAAATTTTCTTTTCAGTGGGACAAACCATATCAAACTCAAGGTTGAGCTGAAATGCTGAGTGCAGCAGGTCTCCTGCAGGGAAGTCATTTTATAGTGTCTATGTAGAGGATGTGTAGAGAAAAGTAGCACAGCTTTGGGTTTATGCAAAAGCCCTTAACTTCCCTTTTAAAAACCAAACCAGATGTGCCTATCCCCTTGGTATTTGGAGCTTTACACAATAGAAAAAAAACACTAGATGCAGTAGGTAGATTTGAACGTAGCCTCCTCCTTGGTTAGAGAAAAAAACCCTCCAGAGCAAAACCTTTTCCCTAATGTTGTATAACCATATTAAAAATCATCATTCAAAACTTTTAAAATACAGAGAACATAGACTGTCAGGATGTTTTACTTTTGTCAGCCAGGAACAAAATGACCTTCTATCCTTCAGAGAGATTATGTAATCTTGGTCTAATTTTGAGTTATAAATCGTTTTAATAGCAGCAAGCGTAATAATTCCTCATTTTGGACCGAAACACTGTTTTTGTCCAGACAAAATGTAAAAAATTCCTCCGGGGATGAAAACAGTAAAACTGGACTGAGTTACTGGTAATAATATATTTAAAAAGTCACAGGCAGACTCATATCCGTTGATAGACTGAGTCAGAGGACAGAGGACCAGCATGTGACTGCTGTGAAGCAGGGGTGGTTGAACAGGGCGACAGTCAAACAGTTACTGGTTTGTCTGTTGGTAACATGCTCTGCTAAAGTGTCCTCACTGTCGTTCCGCATTAATTAATGTTTAACTGCTCAAAATGCGAATAATTAAAGCGATAACTCAACCTTTCCAGACCGATGGCCGTTTTGTTCTTCAGTTCATAAAGATTTTATATTTGCTGTTCTTAAAACTCACGCTTCTGTTGAAATAAACCCCAGAAGACAAACTGTGCATTCAGCACGAGCAGTGACAGCCACTGTGGCAGTAATACCGGGCTTTTAGACACGGCAATAAAAGAAAATGGTAGCGGCTACATTAGTGGGTTGGTCGTGTTGTCTCAGGAACTGGTGAGATGATGAAATATTCCATCTTACCTTAAGCTGAGCCCAAACCTATCCCCAACCCCAACCAGTATCTCTGCAGTTCTAACCGCCACCACAGGGGACAACAGTACCGGAAACACCCTGTGAAGGGGATACAGCTCCGACACAAGACCCTTTTGAGTAATAAAGGGGTTTGAAGGTTTAACAGACGCTAAAAACACTGCACAGCAGTATATAAAACTTGGAGGACGAATAACAAAACAGCAGGTTTACCCTGTTATCCGAACGGCCAGCAGAATTGCTGGATAAGGCTGCATTGCATTGAGCCAAATTGAGCCAGGTTCAACTTTTTTCCTCGACGACCCTGTGGTTTTTTGCCGGAGCGCTCGGCATCGGCATTCCCGCTGTGCCAACATAGTGGCAACGTTGAAATGAATTAGAGGGTCGTGATTTTTCACGCAGTGCTAACGTCAGTCTAAACATGGGCTTAACCCCTCAGTAACGAACTGTGCTAGTCGAGTAATGGTCGGTAATGGATGTAATAATAAAAAGAAATAAAGCTTTGCCTCTTAAATATGGCAGTGCCAGATCAGTTCAGCGGGGTCTTGAAGAGCTAGGTACCGGCTGGGTTTGTGACTCGGTTTCAGGTGCACATGCAGAACTCTACGTGCAAGACAGCAATGATGACATAGTGGCCAAAGTTGGAACTGCACTGCGCATGTGTTGGTAGCACACTGCCATATGCATCAATTAACACAGCTGTAAAAAAAAAAAAATTCATGAGCTTCTCACACGTTCAGAAATGGTGGGTCGTGGTATTTGTAAGTGCTATGCGAAGGCTTGACTTGGTTTCAAGAACCTCAAGCCTCCGCAACTGGACTTGCAATGGAATATCGACTGAAAGCGTTAGACCCAAAAATATAAGTAATTGCATATCAGCTGAATGAGCAGTTTCCATAGGAATTCATGAATCACCACGTTTGGACACCTTGTATATGTGGGAGGGACAATGACAAGCTCCATCTAGAGAAACCGAAACTGCGTCAACAGATAACCAGGCCCATCCCCTCTCTTTGAGTGTCACGTGATACCGGACCGAAAAGCACAGGAACACCACAGCACTGAGCCTGAAAAATATCTACATTAACACCCCAGAATTTCCCAACTGCTACAAGTTCCACGCCGGTACCTAGAGCCAAATATTTCGTGTGCTCAGCACAGTATGTGTGCTAGAAGTAATACTAATAACAAACCGATTAAAGTACTTTTAGTTGGACGTAAACTGTCCACAAATGTCCACAAAGGCTTGCTGACAACCCATGCAGCCTGCTATCCTGAAATAAAATGTTCAGTGTCAGTTTGCCCACTGGAGATGTCTATGGAATCGTTTTTGTGCCTCGCTCACAGCTTTCCAATTAAAAACACCAGGATGCATTTCTGCTGACTGAGTGTGGCATGCGGGCTGGGCAGAAACAAAACCAACATACACAACGGGACTTCAAAACCACACAGAGGCAGAGCAACCAGCGGCTCAACAGTTCTCCAAACATAAAGGATCCAGTCTCTGAGAATGTTTCTTCATCCAAACTCTTCAGTTACCAACAGCAGTTTTAAAGTTCCACATTATGTGTTTTATTACATTCTATCAGTCACTTTGAAAGAGCTCTTCAGCTTCTCTTTTGTTCCATCAACTCCTCCTGGGGCGGGTTATAAAGCTCTCTGTGATTTAAGGGTTCTGGCTAATTCTGCAAATTATAGCAGTTTTTCCACGGATGTTTGGGGCTCACCTGGGAGATACTCTTTGTCCATAAAGATATTTCTGACATTCTATAACATTTGCAGAAAGACCAAAAACAAGCTGAAAATGATGAGTGACTTCAGTCCAGGGGAATGAGATTCAGGTTCACTTCAGGACAGTAATTGTACTGAACATTTGTCTCGGTTACATAACTGCAGAGACATATTTACATGCTGGTATTAACCTTAGAGGCATGACTACTCTGTTTCTCTTCAGTCCTGTACTGCTGGCCACTGGCAGTTGCTCAGTAAAAGTGTGACCTTTGACCTCTGCTCAGTGCTGTGGGTGATGGTTAAAAGTCTTGCTCGAGGGAAGCTCGGCAGAGGTCATCAAGCTGCCCAGTCTCACCTAAAGACCTCTAAATCTTCTGGACACGGAGACTGGACAATTCTGAAAAGGTGCTCCGGCCAGACTTATGAGGACGGCTGACATTTTAAAAACGAATATCAGCTGACACTGACGTCAGAAATGCAGATGTTTGTGCCTTGACTTCTCCCATTGTTCATCAGCTAACAAAATGCAAGTCTAATCCTCCATTGGCCTGAATATGAGATGATGGACTACACAGTTAAATATTTACAAATACAGATATTTTCTTTGAAAAGAGCAAGTACCGGTCCCCCCATTACAGGGAGAGACTATGGCATTAAGGGAGTGCTGTGTTATTGGTTGTTTGTAACTTCACTGTTGCTAGGCTAGCAACTTTCTTTAAGTCCATTTATAGTGTGTCCTCTTGGAGTAAATCAGCCCTTAAAGTGTTTAAGAACACCAATTTAACCTACACGTGTTTCTGACTGAACAAGCCATGTTATAATCAGACCGTCTATTCTGGACAAAGTGGTATGTTCGAGGACTGTTCATTTTTGGATCCACTTCTAAAGTGTCCCTAAAGTCTGCCTGCTAGAGTGAGTCAGCCCTAAATGTGCCCAGTAGGCCCCCTTTTAGCCACATGAGTTTTTTCAATCCCTGGCAATGCCTCTGTCCAAGCTACAGGAACGAAGGCTCCATTAAGCACCAGGGACTGATTTTGTGCGAAACGTCACTGTGGTCTGAAGATGCAACTTCATGTAGTTTTCTGCTCTTTCGCACCGATCGGAAACAAACACCTGAGCTGGGACCTTCAGCTGCAGTGTGAACAATGTCGGTGTGGGACGATCACACAGTTTGAGGAGACCCGAGGACTCACGTGTCTTTCCCTTGTCCGACTGGCGCAGACCTTCTCCCTCTGGGTAAACTGGAACCACAGTCACAGTGTAGGGGGTGTCTGAGAGCAGGTTCCTCAGTATGGTGTTGGTGGTGCCGCCTGACACCTGCTCCTGCTCCCACACACACACACAGAAACACGGCTTTTATCAATAAACCAGATTATCACACACACAACTAAACTGAGCGATGGCTCTGTGGGGCTCGGCAGAGAAACGTGACGCAAGAGATTTATCGTAGGTGAAAACCGCCTGTTCTCGTATTTTGATGAAGTTACAATTTGTAAATCAGAGAAACAAGTAGAGAAAAACCTGTGCAGAAATGCATATTCTGTAGGTCAGTCATCAGAAAAAAAAACGTGAAAATGAATTGAGCTGATGGGAAAATAGTAAATGTTCCTGCACCTTTAGTCACTAATGATTAAGGAATTACAGATACTTCTGATACACCTGTTGATACTAGGCTTCATATGACCTCTTTGTTAACATGACTAAGTCGATGGAGCACAGGGAGTCAGTCTGATATCTCACCATGTCCTCAGCACCGCCGGACTCGGGGACGTAGAAGATGCGGTACTGGCGGACGTTGCCCTCCGCCGGGTCCCAGCGCACCTTGAGGGAGCTGGTGGTGGGATCGGTGACCTGCAGATTCCTCACTCCGCCCAGAGCCTCTGTCAGCGCAACAGAAAGCCATTACGTGATTGTCAATTTCCTGTTTGAATTACAGCCAGAGTCGGGTTAAGACCGGCAGCTGCAGAGCGTCCTTAACGTTCGTCTTGACCTCGTCAGAGTAACAGATGGGAGCGGTTTATCACTTCAGGGAGGTTCAGTGAGTCTGCTGTCAGCTGTCAGTCACAGGAAGCTGACATCTGCTGACTTTTTTTTTTAATCTGAACATATAGCTAATGCCATTACACCAAATTATCCAGTTCATGCTTTATTAGGACTTCAAAATGCACCGGATATGTCACATTTATAACACCAAGAAAAACACCTGAGGCAAGGACGGCGTATTTTTCTTTATAATCTTACCTTTCTAGCACTAATAATGTCATTTCTATGGAAGAAAATGTCAATACTAACATTCCTAGTGGTCTTATATTCAGCCTTCAATTCCTATCTTCCTAAAAACAAGTAAAAGATGCAAAATAGTTCGACAGTTTTCACGTATCAATTGTCATAATCTTGAATTAAAGACTTGAATACTGGATTAGCTCATGAAAATGACCATCATTGTCCAATCTGTCTGCTCTAGGAAGTTTTGGCAAAGCTCTTTGTGAGCCAGATGTGGTTACAGCTGCTGCGCTCTGGCAGAACTCACTCGTCTTTCCATTCTCCGACATGCGTTTCCCCTCCACGTCGGCGTAAATAGGCACCAGTGTCACTTTGTACTCGGTGTCTGGCTTCAGGTCTCTCAGGACCGTGTTTGTCGACATCCCAGATACCTGAGTCTGTGAAGGACAAAGTGACCGAAAAAACAAGACTCAACGCACTTCCATTGGTAAAAGAATGGGAACGTCCATCGGTTATTATGGTAGTTTTATTGATACACTTTTAGAACCACCATAAATCTTAACAACCTGTTTATCTCTCTCTCTTTCTTTTTTAGCTCTTATGATTGCACCATGTCAACAGAAGGAAATATTCTAGATTCTAGATATTTTAGACGCATTTCCCCAAAATTCTGCCTGGCACACAATATTCTGCATCTTTGGTCATTTTGGAATCAGTCAAATCTGATACTGTTGAGATTCTTCTTTGGTTTGGTTCAGTTTAATTCGGTTGAGATTGAAAGTTCATCTTCGACCTCGCTAAATTGACGTAACAGTTTCACCAGAAGGTCCATTTAGTGGCTGCTCTGGAGCTTTTGACCGTATCACGCCACTTTGATCAGAACATTGAATTCATCTGAGCACTTCAGGGGCTTTTCGTTGGCATATCAAAACTCCATCTGCTGAGGAAGATTTGGCGAATCAATCGAAAGCCCCAGACCACCTTCTGAATACATCTTGGGGTGAGATTGCTTAGCAAGGCGGTTTAATTCAATCCAGTTGAACGCCTGTTAGCTTCTATTGTAATAGTTGCTGATCTTCCTCAAGTCCTCGTATTGAAATAAATTAATCTGGAATCAATATCTTCAACATAAATGAAAGCAATATCACATATTTCTTCATAGAACAGGCATTATTCAAACATAACAATCTGTGGGTGTAAACCGACCGTGCTCTCGGGTCCTCCGGTGGTGGGGACGTAGATGATTTGGTACTGTCTGACGTCGCCTTCGGCTGGCTCCCAGCGGACCCTCAGGGAGTTGGTGGTGGGGTCAGTCACCTTAATATTCTTCACTCCGCCCAGAGGCTCTGAAAGAGACGGGACACATCACAGTCTAGAAAAACTGCTGTGCGTGATCTTCGCTGTTCGCTATCCTGCAGGGTGCATAGGCTGGGTGGAGTTCACCTCATCAGGACAGCCCAGATGTCTCAAAGTCTGGGAGGTTGTCAGTCACAGAGGAGTGTCTTCTCCGTTTCCCGTGACTGTCTAAACGTTCAGGTATTCTATGAGCCAAACACCTCCCAATTAAAACGTTTTTTAGACTTAAAAAAATTCCTCCAAGAAAAAAAAAGGCTCGAATAACTGCTGCAAACACTCCTTAGTATTTGTTTTATCCTGCAGGGTGCACCAGATGGGTGGGCTTTACCACATCAGGAGGGTCCAGATGTATCAGAGTCCAGGAAGTTGCCTAAACTTTCAGGCATTCATTATGTTCTTTTGTGAGCCACAAATGTTCATATAAACGAGGTCTGTACTCTCGTTCTAAATCTTAAAGGATATACCGGTGTTTTTTTTCTGCATGTTTTAGCGCACTTCCTGCCTTCCGGGCAACCAGTGGTCTCAGTTCATGTCAGTTTTTGCAAAGGTTGTGTCATTACAGTGTCATAATACGGAGACCATTTTCAAAACTGCACTCAAGAATGCTGCAACAACCAAAAGTCAACTGCTGAAAAGATTAAATTTATATCTACCAGCTTTGTTGTTACTAATACATAATTCAAGTTTTCTATGGAGGATGTTGTTTCCAAAACCAAAAAAAAATTACCATCTTGTTCTGTACCAGCCATAGCAGAGAAACAAGTTTAAATGGACCGAAAGTCATAAAAGGCAGCAGGTATGACGCTGAATCTCTATTAGCTTACCACCTGGGCTAACCAATTTCCTCGGGGTAAAACCTGTGATCACCAATGCTTCCTGTTCGAGTACGGCTGGGATCCTTGTCTGTCCCTGTCTCTTAATTTTTTCCTGTCAGCTTTCTCCTGAAGTCTCTAATAAATAAAAAAAAAAAAAAATGCCTAAAATACTTAAAAATTGTCACGGAGAACAGAAATATGTATGGAGAGATGGACTCTACTTGCAAAGGCTATGCCAGAGATATGTACCAAAGGATAACAGCATCTCTGTTGTTGTGTTTTTAATTCATTTCTTATTGTTTTTATGCTCTCTGTTAAAATTTTTCTCCTCCGTGCCTGTGAGTCAAATTATTTTTCTACTGAGCAATAAAGATACACTTCGAAATTAAAACAAAGATCCAGCAAATAAATAAATTGTGAAAAGACAATGGCATGAAAAGAATAATGGGAGTTTTATACTCGCATTGTCTTGCAATAAAACAGTTGCTGTTTGGAGTTCTTGGCTGCACCAACAGGGAGACTTTACTGGGCCAGTCCAAACCAGTAACTCCATGACCACCCTTGGATGTCTGTAAATGAATCTGAATACATAACTAAATGCATATATCACTAAACTCTGAAAATACATATTTCTTCGCGAATGCATGTATAAATAATCATAAAGTCAAACCTGCATTTATAAAGCATTGTTACGTCAGCTTAATACGTCGGTTGATGCCCTACAGCTGTTACGTTTGGAAATCATCTGATAGCTTGTGACACTATGGAGACTTCCTTTTTAAACAATTCATTAATGGCACTACAGATGTTTCCTTGAAAGTGATTTACACATTCATAAAGCGTTCACCAGCTGTGACATTCCTTTTACTGGTGCAGCCCAATTTAGGAAATCACTACTTTCAAACTAGGTAGTAGTTATTAAGAACTTGGGAATGCAGAAGAATGTAGTGAGGCATTTACAAAAAGCTGGCGTAACCAAAACCTGGAAAACGGTGATTCTTTCACTCATAGTTCAAAATCCAACAAATTAAGCCACAGACAAATTTTGAAGTAATCCTGCGTCTCTGCCTTTCTCTGCCGAACTGATCATCCTACCGGTTTACAGCTTAGAATGATACGTTTCTGTGTTACATCGAGTCCCCAAATCCTGTTGCAAAAGGAAATACATCACATTATGGAATTAAAGATGCCATTTCATGGGGTCTTTCATGGCCTAGAACTTGCAAAACCTTTACGATCCATTAAAACCGTATGCCAAGGAGTATGTGAAAACTTGTGCCGGTGGAGTAAGATGTCGCAGCGTTATAACAAAATGAGCCTGGGTCAAGTCAAAAAATAATCTCCAGTGTTTGATCAGTCCTGCAGGGTGCCCCAGACAGGTGATGTTTAAGCACATTAGGACAGTTCAGATTTATCAGAGTAGAGAAAGCTGACAATCACAAAAAAAAAATATATAAGATGTTGACTCTTAGTTCCTGTCTCGGTTCAATCCGTCAAAATTCCATTTGACAGAAAAAAATCCTACACGAAGCATGAGGGGTATTTTCATATTTAATGATTTGACTCTCTCTACAACAATACACACATGCTTCCAGGATTTTCCACTGCTGCACTCATTGTGTGTCCGTGTGTACAAAAGCTAACTGTCTTGAATGATTCACTCACTTGTCTTTCCATCCTCCGCCTGCCGTATGCCCTCCACGTCTGGGTAGACGGGAACAACAGCCACATTATAGAGTGTGTTGGGGTCCAGGTTCCTCAGGATGATGGAGTTGGTGCCGCCTGATACCTCCTCCTTGTCAACAAAATGTCAAAACATCCGTCAGCACTATAACGACTTAATCTGATTATGGTAAGAATGACTGAGTCGACGTTGCCAATGAAAGTGAACTGAGCCGGAGCTGTATTGAAACTTTCAGAGTCAAAACAGTCTGGGTACATCATGGTAAAGTTAAACGGTTGATACCATTCGCTCTTCTCCTCCTGGCTGAGCAGTGTAGAAGACTTTGTACGTCCGGACGTCGCCAACCGCTGGATCCCAGCGGGCTGTCAGACTGTTGAACGTCGGGTCGATCACCTGCAAGTTCTTCACTCCACCCATAGGATCTGGGAACGAGGGAACAGGTCTCAATTAGTGCTCAAATGATTAACTGAGTACATGATTTAAGGTCACTGACAAAATTTTGATGACTCTTCGAGCCCATTGATTTTCTCTCTCTTCATGGAACTCCTGATATAAACACCAGTTCACCAAAACCAGGTACCGATCAACCAACGTCCGACCGTGGTCGGGAGGAGGGCCGGTTGGTTTGGTGTTGAGTAAGGATACCTGGTTATTTGACTAAACCGCTGGCTAATGCAGCTGTAACAGCACTATGAGTTGGGTGCTATGTTGCTAACATTTGTCACATAGAAAAATATTTTATCATTTGTTGTGTTTGTTTTGAAGAAGTCTTGCGTTTCAAGTGCAATCGGTATTTTATAAATTCTATACACAGACCTGCCATAACTGCAGAATTTTTTTTTTTAAAACTGTGCTATAATATTTTATGGCGCCCCTGTCAATCTGTAAGACATACTGTATGTCTTTGCAGCTTTGTTATGTCTTGGAGAGCTAAAGACATTTTTTGATGAATAAGAAAAACACATTAAGTGAAATGACTTCTGGCTTAGCATTGTTCTTCTTCTCGAAGCCCAGGCCAGGCCCTTCAGCTACGAATCAATCAGCAGGCTCTTCTGAACTCACTTGTCTTCCCGTTTTTGGACTGAGATCTGCCCTCCATCTCATGGTAGACGGGCACCACTGTGACGGTGTACTCGGTGTCCGGGTCCAAGTTCTTCAGGACGGTGGAGGTGGTGGTTCCAGACACCTGGTCCTGGTCAAAGAGAAAAGAAAGAACTTTCAACTTGGTGAACTCTAGGATTTGAAGAACTGTTCGAAAAGCCGTATCCAGGAAATGAGTGGTTTGGCAGATGCAGAAAGACTCTCAGACTGAACAATGTTAAAGTTTAATGTGCTGTGAGCCCTGTTTTATTGGATGCAGCTTCAGTCAGTAACTGTCTTTGTGCAGTTCAGTAACAGCAACAGTAGAAGCTCGGAGATAAAGACAGATTTAAGCAGAAAGCCTGGACTTAGTGTGGGCCTTCAAGTAAAGGACCAAACTGGCAGCAGGGAAAGTATGCCTTCCTCAGCTACAAATATAAATATGTTCATTGTCCATTTAATGTAATATTAAGCCATAAAATCTGCCAGTAGACTGAGATCATTTCAGCTGTATCCAAATCAAATTATCTTATCTCACGGCATTTCTCCAACCGAGTGATATAATCTGGATGGTAATGAAGTGGACCCCCGTAACATATTTTCATTGCTTTATAGAAAACACTTCAAACTGCCTTGGAAATGAGTTAAACTATCCAAACACACGGTCAAATGTTTTCAATTAGTAGTAAGAAAACGTAGATTTTAAAGTCAACAACATTATCCAGTGGTTTCATCTTTAGATAACTCGATATTGCACTTTTTCCAGTAGAAGAAAAGAAAGTTCTTGGATGAAACTGCCTTGGAAACGAGTGTAATCATCGCAAGCCACTGCAATTTCTCCGCAAGTGTTGAGAAAACTTGAATTTGAAGCCAAAACTAAGATTAAGCTACTTGCTAACACAGTACAGTACTTGCCCTCACTTAAAAATAATATTTGTACTTTCTTTGTAATGTAGTCAGTACAATGAGGCATTTGGCCTCTGTACAGATTCGCACTACGAACATCAAATCTACACGCAGAAGAAGAGGCAAACTCTCCTTCTATGGTCCAATAAGTCAACATGGGAGCAGTGAGGACATAAACAACCTGTAACAGTGCAGTAGCGCAGAGTCTGCTCCTTTCATACAGACAGGACTCCAGTAAATAACGGTTTTATTCTTCATCTATTGGGACTTAATCTTGCTTTGACCAGCAGCTCCTGGATTTTATTTATTTGCTTTATTTAACCCCTTAAAATAAAGCAGCTTTAACGTCGGAATCAGATCTACAGTCACCTTAAAATGAAGAGAAAATAATAACATTCAACTCTCTTTCTGTAATAATTTGGTCAACGTCAGGTCATTGCTTTGGGTCCTGCAGTGCAGGCTATTCAAATCAACACGCCATGCAATGATAACGTAACACTGTCCAAAATGAACTCGGGTTGGACTGGATGGCCACCGTGATGGATTACACACTCAACAAAGCTTTGAGTGTCTATGTATTTCTTTTCATAATTTACGGGGAGGGAGAGAAAACCAGTGGCTGCCCGGAATATAAAAATGTGAAGCAATACAGTGTCGTTTGCAAAACTGTCAGCGGTGAAGTATTCATAACCTTTAATAAATGCAGGGTGTCCAAGAGAGATTCAAACAATGCAACTTGGGAAAAGGCATGAAAAACTGTCTAAACACAAGCAAATAAAGGAAAGTTTCGTCATGACTTTGTGTGTTATGTATACATAACGTAAAAAACGCGTCGCGAACAAAGGAAACACAGCAAGTCTAACGAAACGCAACTGAAGCATCAGGGGGACAAGCTTTATTTAAGTTTCCACATTCTGACTGCACGCTTCTGATATGATTGTAGATCACTGGTATGGTCCTTTAAAGCATCTAAAGAGAACACACTGTTCACAAGAGACTAATGACACAAAGAAAATTTGACCGCAATAAAATACAGACGCAATTACACAAAATAAAAAATGAATATTTCTCAGTTACACAGGGACAGAAAGAGAGGGTATTTAATCTCGAGTGAGATTATCGAGAGAATTGTGAAATTTCCGTCGGTTTAAATAAACTGATAAAATCTCCCTTCTTACTGCCAATAAACAATCATTTCGATATCGTGGTAGCTAAAATGCCTCAAAGTGGTTTGAGTTAAACACAAGCATAGCTCATTTCACAACTCAGGCAGTCATGACCAACCAAGATGCTAACAGGGCATGGATGAAGTGAAGATCCGACATCTGGAACTTGCAAAGTCCCGAGAGTTACATAAGACTGGCACGGTTCTACCTCCTGCTCTATGTTATCTAGTTTCTCTGAGTTTTCAGTTAAGATCAGCTCGTCGTAAGAAAAGGGCTTAACCTGGGGACATAGTATCAATGGTGTGTAGGTGTGGTCTTACCACATTCTGCTCTCCTCCAGCGGCTGGCACCGAGATCACGATGTATTCACGCACGTTTCCCACGGCGGGCTCCCAGCGAACGTTCAGGGTGCTGGTGGTGGGATCGGTGACCTGCAGGTTCCTCACAAAACCCAGCGGCTCTGAGCAGAGACGTAAAACGGGAAGACAAATTCAGCGCTTGGATCGGAGCGTTGCCGAGCCGCCGTCCGGTCAGAGCGGCAGTTTGCTGGATGCCAACAAGGTCTAGGTCTATTGATTCAGATTGAGTTTTCTTCTGCTGTGGCCGAGATTGACGCTTTGGTGTATTTGTGCTACAACTGGAAAGCTATTTTCTGGTTCTGTCATTTGAATTTCTCCCCGCTGAAGTCATTCATCTACAGCAGAGTGTTTGCTATAACCGCAGTTATTGATAGTGGAGATCTAAAAAAGACTAAAACTTAGAAAAGCGGTCGGCACTGCTGGGAAAGTGCAACCTTACAGAGGAACAGTAGCTACTAAAAGACAAAAACAAATAGAAAACAGACAAATAACTGAACTGAACGGAGCTGATTGACCATCACTCTTCCTCCTCAATCACTCCTGAAGCAGCTCTCGATCAGTCGGAGAGGAAATGATCTGGTTAATGGTTTCGTGGAGGCTCAGGTGCGTTTCAAGGTTCATAGAAGCACTTTACCAGCATACTGCCAATGGCACCTGACTGCAGCCACAGACACTCACTCGTCTTGCCGCTGTCGGACAGGCTGGGTCCATCTCCCTCCGCGTAGACGGGGACCACGGTGACGGTGTACTGGGTGTCCGGTAGAAGCTTCTCCAGGACGGTCGTGGTGGTGCTCTCGGACACTTGCTCCTGGAAGGACACACGTGGTGAACTCGATACTCCGTTGAACTGCCCTTTACCGAGAGGTTAAATTCCTAGCCCTGACCTTTGACCTCCAGCTAAAACCTTCCCTTAAGGTAACAGCTGGGTTTCACAAAAACTACATATCAGTTTACTGCACTTATTTTATCTCGAAAATTACTTGTCAACTGCTATGAATTTTCGAAGACTAAAACCGATATTTTTGTGCTGAAGTTCGAAATATCTTGCACCAATACACAGAACATCTACACTCGACTATTTCTATGCTCTAAAATGACAAGAATTTAGTGTTTTTTGGTTCAGATCAGTCTCTTAACCCAGCATTTATACCATCATAACATTTCCCACTGAAACCAGTTTACCTACTTGAAAAACAATGATATACTTAATTTAAATTATTAACCTTGAAGTGAATATTTAATTGAGAAACATGACTGAATAATAAAACATTGAAAAGAAGGTAAAACTTACAAATGACATGTGAGTGAGATGTTTCTCTCCTTAAAAATGTGGGGGTTTTATGGCTTTTAAGGTTTATTTTACATGTTCTCTATGTGTACCTTTTTTTTTTTTCATTTTCTCTATAAACACTGCAAGATTTCATCGGATTTAGAGAAACTTGGACCTACGTCAAACTGACTGACATTACTCCAGCTATTCCAAGGTGAGCACTGTTTGCCGTTTTCCCTCTTAAATGAAGAAGCAACACGTGAAACCATATGAACAGCTCTCAAATTCCTCTGGCACAGGAGTTGAAAATTCCTCTGTGAAATGTACTTTGCCATACGAATTGGAGGTAAAAGTTCTGTCCTCGACAGAGACAAATGAACTTTTTCTAAATAGACAAACACAGGCAGCCAAATCGTCATTCAGGCACACTCAGATCAGTTCTGAACCTCAGCGTCTGATTAGCAGGATTTGCAAATGCTTATTCTGTGCGAGCTGCGGCCCAGAAATGAAACCCTTCACAAACGTGGCATGCAACGATGAGCGATCAACTCTGCCAAAGAGGAATTAGATGCAACGGTGTGGCAACTGCTTGATGGGATTATGCTGTCAAAAAGCATGACCTCACTAAATCCCTGTTGAGGACTTTGATCGTTTTGTTTCTTTAGACGTACGACAATTCAAACAAAAGTCTGACAGCATTTTTATTAACTTCTGTTGAATAAACTGTGACATTTCAGTACTGAGTAACTGTCCGGCCAGGATCGTTTTTTTTTTTTAATTACTTTGCCATAAAGTTGCTTAATGCAAGTACTTAAATGTTTTTCCAGAATCTAATTTTTTCCAGCGTGAAAAAAACCTAGGAGGCAGGGTTTTAAATCATCATGTGACACGGGGGGGGGGGGATACGGTATTTCAACAAGCTTGTCGCAGACAAACGGTGTTAGCAGCACAAACACAGTGTGCCAGAAACATCTGACACCTGTCGAACATTTTTCAGATCAGACTTGACTGCAGCAGCCAGTCAGACGTGAAACGACGGAGGAGGACACGTGTCTGAACCCAGTGTTATTTCTTATTCTGACACTACTGTGTTATTTTATTGACTGGTCTGGTTAAAGAGCTCAATCCGAAAGCCTCTGGATAATATGCACGTGGCGATATATGATGGTGTATCAGTGCCTGAAAAATCACCAAACTACCTGTTTTATTTGTATTATCGTCGATATGTTTCTCGTGTTGACGTCACGTCCTTGCTGTTGTCTCAGTTCTTGTGTTCTTCCTCCACAGAAATAACTTTAGCTAAACTAAACCTAACTTACTCAAAGTCACCTCAAGTCAACTAGACTCAACTCCGCTCGACTCAAATTGGCTCGGCTCAACTCGGGTTTACTTAACTCGACTCGACTCAGGTTATCTCGACTACTATAGACTTGATGCAAGTTAACGCGACTCACATTGACTCAGCTCAATTCAGTTCAAGTCGACTCGACTCAAGTTAACACTTCTCAACTCAAGTCGACTCGACTCTAATTCACTAGACTCGACTCAAGTTAAGTCAACTTGAGTAGACGAAAGTTGGCTCGGCTCAACTTAACTCAGGTTGACTCAACTCGACTCAAGTTAACTTGACGCTGCTCACGTTAAATCAACTCAACTCAGGACTCAACTGGCCTCAGCTCAGGTTGTCTTCTCAGTCATCAACTCAAGCTCATTTTTGACCTGACTCGACCTGACTTATCCTGACCAGGCCTTTATTTTTAATTTCCCATGTTTTGAATTTGATCAAATTTGAATTTTTACTGTTTTCTCATCATGGTAATTCACTTTTTGCTGCTGTTTAACTCGTTGAATCAATCAGCATTAATTTATTATTGAGGGCGTATAGAATTTCTGTTTTTGTCTCTCTGTGCATGATGATGAATTTATAATGTGAGGCATCACAGTATATATGTACCAGTATATCCTCTGGGTTTTTTCCTTACAGGACCTCCTGGAGACCATGCAGTTATTCGAATACCAGGCTTTATCTGAGAATCTGTTATGAGGAGTGATAGGATCTTACCACAATCTCCAGTCCTCCGTTTTTAGGAACGTAGATCACTTTGTAGCCCTGAACATTTCCGTCAGCGGGATTCCAGGTTACTGTCAGAGTGGTGATGGTCGGATTGCTCACCTTCACGCTGCCCACTCCGCCCAAAGGCACTGGGAGTACGGAAACGCAAACCGTCGTATTCACGTGATGCCCTCATTCAAAGCATCTTACAAGCACATGGTTTTTGAGAACACACTGCATCCAAAGATTTACATGAAAAAGTTCAGGTTCCACGGTGACTTACACGTCTTTCCGTTCTCAGACTGGCGTTTTCCCTCCCGGGCCGGGTAAACTGGTAACACCGACACTGTGTACAACGTTTCGGGCGTCAAGTTCCTGAGGACGATGGAGGTGGTGCTTGCAGGAACTTGCTCCTGTTTACCAATATTAAAAGATTTAAAAAAAAAAGTCATTTAAATGGTTGGTTCTCATAAGTAGAAACATCGCAAACCAGCTTCCTGAACTGCAGTCTTGTCTACATTTGTCCTGAGAGCTAAGACAGGTGTTAGAGAGTCTCACCATCTCCTCTCGGCCACCGGCGGCAGGCACATAGAAGACCTTGTAGAGGCGAACGGCGCCATCAGCCGGGTCCCAGTCCACAGTCAGAGAGGTCATGGTGGGGTTGGTCACCCTCAGGTTCTTCACTCCTCCCAGTGGCCCTGAACAAGAGGACAAGTTGTGATCCACTACTTTTTTTTTGCTTTGTTTGTATTCAGGCAGCTCTGGGGAGCCGTAGGTGTTGTGGCTTTTTTAGACCCTTTATCTCAAAATTCTGAATAAATTATATTCTTAAATATCTGATCTGATTTGAATACATGGTGTCACTAGATTTCTGGTGTCAGTTTGCATAAGCCATTCCGGTGCTTGATTTCTTGAGACGCTTTTACGTGATTAATTGTTTTATTACAGATGTTTTGTTTACAACACACATATTTAAGGCTATTTAAGATCTTACTGATGGACAAAAAGAACAAAATAACTTTGACTTTCTGCTAGACACATAACTTAGCTGGTTTTAATTCAGGAACCTCCTATTAAAAATAATACATTATGGCTTTTTTGAAATAAATAAAATGTAGTTCCCCTTTCTCACTGATTTGCCTGTAGCCAAACATGATGGGTTGTATCACAAAAACCAAAAGGATCCCTTAGGACATTTTAACCTTCACTTTTTCAGCGACAGAAATTGCAATCACTTCCACATGAGTTGGGTATTTTTAGTGTTCACTCTCACTTGTCTTTCCGTTTTCAGACATTGTCTTTCCCTCTCCCTCAGCGTAAACCGGCACCAGGGATACAGTGTACAGGGTGTCGGGCTGCAGGCCTCGCAGGATGGTGTTGGTTGTGCCCGCTGACACCGTTTCCTGAGTTTGACAACAAATCACACAAGTTAGTTGCTCCCGAAGCGCAAAGACAGACAGAGAAACAAGCATGCAACTATGAATAATTATGAGAAGCTGCTTAGTGGCTTCAGCGGCAGCATCTTTAGCTTCGCAGTGTGCCTTCGAGTGGCGAAATAACCCACAGTAAACGCCCCAGCTCTCCGGCGCAGTTATGCTTCAACAGTAACAGGCTCTGGATGTAGTGGCTGAGCCTGCTGGTTATGTAACAAAGCGGGATAAGAACATTGGCCGGATAAAAAACCCTGGTGAAATCACTGATCGAAGTTTGTTCATTATTTATCGCCCTGCATGTTTAAGCTTGCTTCAGAAGAAACTAGGAAGCAGTCCATTATACTCAGTGAGGTGCAGAAATGCAGGGTGTGGAGTTTGTGCTCACTTCACGGATATTTACGGTGGACTGGCACCAACGCCTGTATGTAATCTGAATCTCAGGGTGTGTGTTTATTTAATAAACTTTTGCCGCATTAAAGTGCACGTAAGCTGGACGCTGCAGAAAGAGGCCCAGTAAAAAAGCCGTCGTGGGTTTAATCGAGGTTAACAAACGCGCAGGTGAGCAATTTGGCTCCAGGTTTCGCTCTGCACGGCGCCGGCCGACAGGAAGCAGATGGTTGTCCTACCAGTCCTACCATGCTCTCGGCTCCTCCGGCGGCAGGCACGTAAGTGACTTTGTACTCCTTCACTCGGCCCTCTGCGGGCTCCCAGCGCACGTTCAGGGTGGTCATGGTCGGGTTCAACACCTGCAGGTTCCTCACTGGACCCAGAGGCTCTGAGGAAACACACATGCAGGTATTCCAGTAAGTCACTACGCTTCCCCCAGTTCTCTACTTCAGCTTAGAGGTTCTGGTGCTTTACTTGAATATTTCCATTTTGGGAGATGTTCTAATTTTGTACCTTTTGCTTCACTACATTTATCTGACAGCAGAAATTACTGGTTACTTTGCACGTAAGGATTTAACATTCAACATGAGATTAGATCATAAAATATCACTAATATAGTTTTGCTTTGTTTCTCCCAATTCTCTCTTTTGTATTTCCTTCCTTTCCATCTCTCTTTGTCTTTTCTTCTCCTTTTTCTTCCTCTATACTGTTTCTTTCCCTATTTTCCCTGTCCACTGTACCTCTTCGTCTGTCCCTCCTCTTTCTTTCTTTCGTTCTTGTCTTTCTTTCGCTAATTTGAATGCATGACCCCTAAACTGGAGATGCAAGCTTTTCATGCAACAGCAACACTGAAGTTGACCCCTCTCCCTGGTCAGTACTTTCAGTGAATACTGTAGTACAGATCAGTACTAGCACTCGATTACTTAAACCTGGGTAAATTGTGATTACGAGGAATACTTTTCCACTCTTACTGGTTTTTCCGTCTCGAGAGATGTCCTTGCTAACGCCGTTGGGATGCACGGCCACCACGGAGACGGAGTACTGAGTGTCGGGCTGCAGCTTCGGCAGGACGACACTGGTCTTCTTCCCTCCAACCTGCGTCTGTTCACAGGAAACATGTCAGCAGTAAGACTGGCTGGCGGAGACACATTTTCACGTAGGAGCAGTTTATCAAAGCTTATTGACATGGGGCTGAGGCATGAACAAGGCTGCCACAGCCAGCAAACACTTCTCTGGCGATGAATGATAAAACACTGACATGTACTAACATGGTAGTGGTAAGAAGACTGTGTCAGTTTCCTCAGATGTGGGGTTATTCAGTTGAACACAAATGATAAGATTAAACAAAGCTGTAAAAAGGCAGACAGCAAAATAAAAAGTTTCATTTTTCAAAATTGGAAAAGGTTCGTTCAGAAAAAAGTTCAGAAATGTTTTCCCCTATTGTTAATTAATCAATATAATCAACTTTTAAATCTTTTATTCTTTTAAAAGGACCAAAACGAAGCCCATAACATAATATGTAAAAGTTCTGATTGAAATTTTCCTTTCAGCTATCACTTTATATAAGGTTACACTGCTCTCACAATGGAAACTCCTCATTTCTATAAAGTACTGTATGTTATTAGAAAATAAAAATCTATGAAATCACATAACAAAGCATAGCAGAAATCAAATCTGTCAAGATTTAATTTCTACTACTCTGAGACACCGGCTGGACATTGTTGAATAGATATACAACCTGAATAGGCTCACACATGTTCTGAGAGTTAAGTTACTGCTAATGCTAACAGCGTTTCTTGCCGCCGCTGCTGCTTCGCTTTAAAAAGCCTTCAGCTGCTGAAACATGGGGTGGCTTTTATTGTGAAGCAGTCCCAGGAAACGCAACACATTTGTCACAGCAGTTAACGTTCACAGCGATCCACCATCAAAAATAAGTCTACGAAAAAATAAAAAAATAAAAACATAGGATCACTTTTTTTTAAATTTTTGCGAGGAGAAGGAGCAGCCGCGGTGAGAGCTGCAGGGGACAGGCTGCACGGCTCCAACCGCTCAGCCAGGTAACCGACTCCTTTCACTAAGTCCCGCCGTTGTGTGGAAAACTACTCACGCAATGCGCCTCGTGAAATCAGCTCGAGGTTGTTCACAGCGTGATGGAAAAAGACTAAAAGATTATTACTTGGAGTCTGTTGTTTGGCTGCACAGCACAAAGGATTCGACGGCTGCCCTTCTCTTGAATTTCCGACAAAGACGCTGCTCAAGGCGAGTAGGCTGTAGTATTAGACCACACATGCCGTTCACACCAGCGTCCACGGCTTGTCGCCGATCCGACCGCACTATTTACTTCATTTATACACGAGTAAGTAAACAATTTCTCTGCGAGGGAATCCAAGTAGGCCGTGGGGAAATCCTACGCAAACAACTGTGCAGTATGTCGTGAAATGGAAATGACGCTGTAAACACATCCACAGAGGACATAAACAGTTTCGCCCGGTAGCTAAGAGATAAATGACAGAGGGTATTATGTCACATTTACGTCAGTATTTCAGGAATTTGGAGGAGATCCCATTCTGAGAAGCGTGCAAAAACTCAGTGTTCTGCCCATCCCCAGATGATCAGTGGCTCTGCCAGGGGTTTAATTGTTTTCTTTATTTTCATGTTTAATTGCTTTGGGGGACTCTGGCTCATTGTCAGCAGCTAATGGCTGTTTTCTTTGTTTTTGTCTTCAGTTTTTACTGTCTGAAGCATTTTGTTTACAAATTGTAAATGTGTTGGAACATACGTTCTGGGTAAAATACCTTAAAGTTGGAACTGGTCCGATGATTGTTAAAACATCCAGGTATTTTTCTATCAAAATCTGTTTCTCTTCTCTCTTTTTTAAAGGGCTCCGTAACTTCTGTTTTGAAAACTACTAATTGAATAGGAAGTTTTTTTTCACTTTCTTCAGAGTTAGTGCTTTTTATGAGGTTGGCAATTAAAGGGTAAATCTGATTCCAGTTGTTTACTGTCACCAAGAGACCAAAATCACTGTGGCGCTCAGCTCAAAGCCCATGAAGTAAATCTTTAAAAACACCTCACAAATACATAGTTTCATTTAAAAAAAATGTAATTTCCTAAAACAGCTGCTCGCTGTTGTTTTTTTTTATCAACCAATCAGTAGGACACAGTGCATTTGTTGGGGACTATTTTCAGAGGCGGATGAATCTACATTTGGTACTGTAGTGTGTATTTTGGGCAGCGGGACGGCGTGTGTGGGACTGAGCCTTTTTTAAATTCCCAATCTGGACATACTTTTTCTTCATTTCTCAGAGCAGTGAGGAAACCCGGAGCTCCCCGGCACAGAGAAAAAAGATCCCGCCCGGTGACATATGACTCACGTTAAAAACAACAAGCCTGCAGATGACAACGTGTCAAAAGACGCTCTCAGTCTTCTAGCATACACATCTGACGTAGCGAGGAGAACGGAGATCCATTAAAAAAGATCTGTGCCTCGGACTTCAAGATGCGTCCCTGACACGTTGTTTGGGGGAACGCTGTCATAACATCTCAGAGGCAGAATAAAACTTGTAACTCGCTGAAATTCTTCTCATACAGCCCACAGCTTCCTTTCCTGACATTTCCAGTGCTAATCACTCGTTAAGTCATGGTGCATGAATGTGAGTTTGGCGGCCAATTGCAGGACTCTTCAAACTACACAGTCGTGTTTATGACAGCGGGACGCCGTCATAAACCAAACATCCAAATACGATGAAAGAGCGCCACATGGCCAACATATTTCTCCCATAAAGCGCCGGGGGCATCGTGCTAAGCGCCCTCAGGACGTCTTTGTACATCTGAAGAGGAAGGGGTGATTTTCAAACAACTTACAGCTCATATTGTAAATGCGACAGGCTTCTGGCAGTTTTCAGTCCCTGGTTTATCAAATTTTTTTGGTTGTCAAATGTCTCCACTGAGCCTCATGATGATGATGATGACTTCAAAATGTCGTCCATTGATTCGGGGATTTCTTTCTTCTCTTTTTTTTTTTTTTTTGAGGAAAATAATTGATAAATCCAGCACCTGAGGTGAAGAGAGTCCATTTCCTCTAGCTCCGCTGCAGCACAGTTTTGAGGTTGTGCTACTTGACTTCAGTGTGTCCATTCTGGAGACCTTCTACTTAATTATCGCTACATTTCAGAGGAATTGTGATTATGATTGTATGTGTGACGTAACGGATGCGTTTTAGGAGGTCTCATAACTCATCAGGAATTTTCTTCCCATCGTTTAGCCTGACTCTCCTGCTTTGTATCTCTGCGTAGCTATGATTCGATGTACATGCTCTCCTCTGTGAAGACAGAGAGGCAGTATATACCGGTTTCTCATTGGTCTCCTGTGGGACTCCTGTGGCTGCACCTTCCTACTGGTTCTCATCCACACACTTGAAATTCATCCGTGTCATGTGTCATATTTAAGCGTCCGTGTAGCGCAGGTGTCAGCCATGGAATATTAGAGACGTTTGAACTGCCTTGGAAATTTCTTTCTTTCTTACATTTGTTGTGGCCCTCGACTCCAATGAGAACCTTTGTCTGTTGAGTCTGAGTTTTGAATTTTTGAATTTTTACATATAAAGCAAAAAATTCACTTCAGGTTTTTTCGACTTTTAAACTTTACCTAGAGGTTATTTAGCCAACACGTGATTTAATGACTCTCCTCTGTGTCTTTGTGTGTACTGATACTTTTGTACTTTTATATACTTACAGTTGAATTTCAGCATTTTTGTTATCGGAGGTGTTTGCTTTGTTTGGTTCTTTATTTAATGACTTATGTACTTCTTGCGTCACCGTGATGAATATGCACAAGAACCATGAACATGTATCTTTTGACGGTGTTAGGTCCTTATTTAATTTTTGTTGCCTTTCTTGAGAAAAACATGCCTTTTTTCCATTTTGGACACCCTGAAAGCGTATCTTATCAAGAGGGAGAGAAAGCTTCCCTTCAAATCCAACAGTTGATAACTGATTTGTTATTCATCGATTTGTCATTCAGTGGCTAAAGCAGACTGGAGACGTTCCCAGTGGTCAAAAAGCAGCACAGCTGGGAAACACCGCACCCCAGCAACAGCGGAACAAAACGTCGGTTTGTATGAAGGTATAAGGAAAATACACCCTAAAAAGGAATTCAATCATATTGTTCGTCTCGTCCTGGACAAACAGATGATACCCAGTGTGGGTTCACAGCCATGTGGTGATGGGAGAGAGGGATTCATTTTCTGGTAAACCTCAAATATACAAAACAATCCATGAATTAAGACCAATTTGGGTGTAAAAACTAAGATAAACATTTTAGAAATCTCCAAAGTTTCTCTATTGTTCAGTGTCAATGGAGCAGCTCCAGCTTTTTGTCTCTTGATAAAATGAAGAGCCAAGTGTGTGTGTGTGTGTGTGTGTGTGTGTGTGTGTGTGTGTGTGTGTGTGTGTGTGTGTGTGTGTGTGTGTGTGTGTGTGTTTTTTTTCAGAAAAAACTATTTGATGTTGATTCTGCAACTTCGTGCACATTGACCGTATTTAGATTAACAGGTGAAAAATACTTAATACTGAAAAATGTCATACTGAGGTTATAAAAATATACTGCAGTTTTATTTTCCAGGAGACCCAGCTGAAAAGAAAATCAGTCCTACTGTGACCTAAACAAACTATAATTTACCTCTGTATTCATTCATTGCGACAATGTACCCGAACTATAACTTTTATTCTTCTGAATGTGGTTATAATATGTAATTGAATTATCATTATTATTATTATAAAATAATAATAAAGTCTTTTAAATGTTCTTTAAATGCATTTTTATGCCTTCTGCAGAGAACTTCGAGATTCCTTCATGGTTCAAAGTTGCTACACTTACCGTGCCTTGTCCGATGTAGATGTAAACAACAAAAATAACATTGTGATTTAATACCAAACAAAATGGGGGGGGGGTACTCTCAGCCTTTTGCAGTATTAGGTTTTAAAGATTTAGTTCATGTGTTCCTAATCAGAGTGTCATTTGTGCCATTTTTTGATGTACATATGCAGATGACACCCTTGTATTGTTATCATGCCTGGTGTTATTTAATTACTGCAAAATGTGCAGCGAACTTACTGTGAGAGGCTCGCCTCCAGATAAAGGTTTGTAGGTGATCTTGTAGTTCTGGACTTGGCCAGGGGCGGGGTCCCACTTCGCTGTCAGCGTGGTGGTGGTGGCATTGATAACCCTCAAGTTTCGAGGAGGCTCTGGAGGCACTGGCAGCACACAGACACATCCGGTAAGATAAACAGTAAAATAAATGCATCCTGTTTTTAATGAGTGACGATGATGGTGAGGATGATGGTGATGATGGCAGTGATGGTGATGCTCCCACAATCTCACGGGTCATGGAGCTGGAAGGGTCAATTTTTAGGATGAAAGTAGGAGGGTGAAAAGGTTCAAAACGGGAGCAGTAGTACGCTCAAGGAAGCTGTTCAGAGCAGGGCTGGAGCTCAGTAACTTCTTATTCAAATAATTTAATAGTTCAGTCAGTTAATATCAGCAACTACTGAACAACTTTTCGTCATTACAGCACAATGTATGTTAATAACGCATTTTGAGTTTAAAACAATAAAATAATAATAAAATCTGGGATTATAACAAATGGGGGGGGCACTTGTGCAAATTTTAGGGTACATAAAATACATTTTGGGTGAGTTATGGGAAATCATAGCAAATAATAATGGGGGATATATAACAAAACTAGGGGTTTTGTATTGAATAAAATGCTCTGGCTTATCTTGCTGAATTAGAAGCTTACTGACCACCAACCCTACAGCAGAACCACTGTTCAATAATGCAACAACATGCAACAACTTGATGACTGAGGTGAACACTGATGAAGGGTGACACGATGACATGATAAAATGACGGCACAATGTGAGATGATACACACTGTGACAACAGAAATGTTATTATGACAAAATGGTGGGAAGATGGGACAAAAACAAAATAGTTAACAGTGGCAGTAAAACAATCAATCACAACCAGGGTGGTCTGTGGAGGATGACATGTTACTGGTACATTTTCACACTTTTTGCATTTGAAGCTCTGGATCTACGTTCACACCACAATCTACTACACGTGTACTTTGAAGCAAACGTCGAGTTTAAAAATGTAGCTATATATGATATATTGTTTATTTTTCCATTGCCACACAAGGGAAACACAGACTCCTAATGTCCAGTGTTAAGATAAGACAGATCTTCACACATTCCAAAGACAATATTTGTGCTCAAGATGCTTGATGTACTTTTGGTTGTGCAGCAAAATTCAATGGTCTTGATAACTGCGATGGTTTTTAAATGTTCGGTTTTATAGCATAACTTAACATGTCATGATTAAATTTTGAGCCGACAATTGCTTCCACGGCATCTAATCAAGTTCTGCAACCACAGAAAAAAATTGTATCAGTAATATGGCTGCAGTAGCTAGCTAGCAGACTAGATCCTAGCACTGGTTACATCATTCTCTTCAACAATTCATGGGAATTTGTCATACGATCAGTAAATGCAAAACAAGGGGTCCTGATACAAAAAACATTTTCTATATCAAGACACTTTAGAGTGCATTATCATCTTTATACCGTGTCCCAAAGAAAACTAAAATGGGACCAGAAATTAATTATTGTCACTTTATCCAGCTTCTGTTGGCTAGCAATAGCCAAGCCCTCTGCCAATTTGCCAGTATTAGCAAGGTGACTGGTAGCTGTAGCACTAACGCTGACGTTGGGATGATTAGAAAAATTGCTGCACAAAAGCTGAGCTTCAGTCAGCTTTTATGAAGCAACAAAAAGGTAAAGAAAAATTGGCCGCGAATAATTAATTTCGCAGAAAATCAACAGCCGTCATCGGCGACTCCTCACGTTGCTTGTGGTGTGAAGGCACAGTGAGTCACTAAAATGCAAATACATGCAGTTAAGAAAGAAAAAAAAGTGTGCTCCCATCAACACTATCCCTTATTGTCCACATTACCATACCACACAAACTCATGAACATTACAATGAAAAGGAACCTGTCCTTCTCATATGACATACCCTCCGGAGCCTTTAACACTAGAAAGAGACGTTGAGAAAACAACAATGTTATTTCAATGTGAGTTATATCTGTGACTGTAAAATATGGTGGTTGTCTTTTGGGAGCTGAGATGGCGACAGGGGTGCAGTGGCCGGCTTACGTGTACGTTCACTTCCAATCAGGTCTTCACTCTCCGACTCGTCTGGGTAGATGGCTGTGACGGTGACGGTGTAGTCGGTGTCAGGGTCCAGGTTCTCCAGCACATGGGTGGTCTCATCGCTATTCAGGATGGCCTGCAAACGAACACAGAGAGAGAGAGAGACAGGTGGAAGTATGTTAACAGTCTGTTACTATAATAGTAATGAAAATGAGTGTCAAGCAATCTCTGTCATCCAGGCAGTAGGACGCCGTAAAATAGATTTTAACTTTGTAATTTTTTGACAAGCAAGCTATATTAAGCAATAAGGGAAGGAGGTACATTATTTCCATTGGACTGCATTATCTTTGCTTTCCTACGTACCCACGTTACATGTTGGAGAAAGACAACTTTGATTTTGAAAAATGTGTTTTCATACTTCTGATGGAGCTAAGCTAGCTCTTTCCTCGAGCTCCAAGCCTTCGTGCGAAGCTAAGCTAAACAGGTCCTGAACCTCTCTGTAACGGATGCAGGGTTTGAGATCGTTATTGATACTCACATCTGACATTGGGTAAACCGATGTCAGATTGTCTAAGGTGTGTTCGATTTGGTTTCTTACCCCGTGAACTAATGGAAACCACTGAGCTTAGATCCAGTGGATTCACTTTTGCTTTTGCCATTGCTGTTCCCTGGACTTTGGTTTAACAGGATTAATTGAAAGGATCTGGAGAACTCTTATTCATAGCAAGTTACAACACTGCAACCACTTTTTTTCTCAGAGTGGAGAGTGGTTTCTTTTTCCTTGTTTTTTTCGTCAAATCTGTTTCTACAGGTGGCTCTGTTTTGTTGTTTTGTTCAGCGATATTGGCTATCACCACTGCCGAGTTCTTCCTCTTCTATCTATTCTAAATAAATTGGAAAGGTGACACACCAACATAATGTTTGCTTTAGAAAAGATTAAAAAAGAAAAAGTCACATTTTTGGTTTTAAAAAGGCACTGTGCAACGCTTTACAGAGAGAAGCATGTTGCATCTCTCTGTTTTAATTAGTCAATAAAGAAAGTCTAATAAACTGGAATTCTGAGATTAATTAAGACTGTAATAAAAAACCCAGTATTGATCTCATTTTATTCACAGATTTTTGTGCTCAAGTGTATGTTGGGTGGGGAGGCAAAAGTGGGCCCAAAACAATCTTCCTTCTTGGAGAAGAAGGAAACAAAGATAGCATTATTGTTGATTCAGCTTAACTGGATGTTTTTATGTTAAGTCATGGCGTACACAACTATTAAGTTTTGTGAGGCATGGCAATTTTAAGAGATCTGTGAAACTACAATGGCTCATTCTTGAGATATTCTTTTTTACTTCAGTAATAAGAAATATCTTAAACGATAGCCCCACAGTATGACTTTCATTTTGCATTTAAACAAATCCATCCTCAGTTAAATAAATGTAACTTGTAATGTAATCGACGCTCCTTGGAAAACAGTCCTTATTTTAGAGAGGGAGGACTGTTACGGGAAGGTTGACGGTTTAAATCTGGACTGCTTAAGAAAATCTGTGCAGTGAACTCAGTCTCTGCAGGTGCGCTTGAACGTTCTAAACCCGAACCCTGAGCTGTACTCGCTGTTTTTGAGTTCAGGCTCGAGTTTTAATCTCAGGGAGGAAACACCGTCAGGCTACAGGCAAAACCTCCGCCACTGGTTGGATACTGTATGGATGAGGCAACTGAAACCAGATGTTTACTGTCGCAGCAGACAGATGGTGCTGTACAAACACAGCTCATTTGAAAATGTCAAGAGAAAGGTCTTAACTAGATTATTTATTCAGCTGCTAAAGATGCATTTTTGATAACAAACAGAAATGTAAATTGAACAAATCCCATCCATATACATCTGGAAGCAAGATGTCAGACATCTTCTTCTCAGGCAGCAGTGGAACGTTGACTTTACATTTCTCAAATCGCAAAAACTTTTTGGAGTTAGCTCTTTCCCCGGAATTAGAAAACACTTTAGAGGATCCACCTGTGTATAATGCACAGAGATTTGCCATATTTGAGGCAAATCATTCGTTAAACTTCCATCCACTGCTTAGTTGACAAGTTAAGGCTGAAACATGCTGAAGCATGGACGTGGGCGAATGAGAACTTGGGCTGTTCTGAGACGACTGCATGGATGTTTCTTTTTCGCATATATGTCCGACTTGAATAACGTTTATGACTAACATTTACCCATAACACCCCTTGGTTTTATGTGCATCTTCCCAGAGCATACAGTAATTGCAAACATAGATTTTGAAGGGTTTAGTTCAAAGCTCCTGTATTTTTGCTATGGACTTAAGCGCCCCGCGTGTTTAAATGGATTTCCTACCATTCAGGTATCCTTTAGCACAATGACTTTTACACAGACTTAAACTTTTAGGAGAATCTGTCAAAGTAAAAGATAACAACTTGTGCTTAGAAACGACTTCTAGGAAAATATTTAAAGCTTGAGTCAGCTCCAGAAAAGTAATGGATTCAAGTGCTATGTCATTTTGCAGGGAATTTCTCTTCAAAGACAAACAATAAGCAAACAGTCCTGCAAACTAAGCGGTAAATGGTTATTTTCTTGCAATAAAATTGCAATTTTTTCAGCCGCAGAGCCAAAGCCTTGGTGGAGCTTCCCGACAATTCTTGAACGCACCAAAGAAGGAGTTTTCCAAAAAACTTAATAGTATTGAAACACTGAAAAAATAATGAAAGCTGACAAAATGTTTACTGGGATGGAATTACTGGTTGTTAAACAGGTTTCAAGTTAGCTGAAATGAGCTGAACTCAACAAACTAAATGGAAAATTGGAAATCAACCTACAAAACATATTGTGAGCTATGTTTTTCGAAATGGTCAATTCAGTAGTAATGAGTAGTGTATGTGATATTCTAGTAAATGAGCTAAAGCCTGATAAAATGCTGCCGTTGGCATTTTTATTTGCGTCTTATCCGTTTGGTAAGACATTAATATTGTTTATTGTACGGTTTGGAACAAAAATCTCGCTGCTCTTCTCTCTGCCTTGGCGCTGTCTACGACACTCCTTGACTGGTTGACTTACAAACTCGTAATTGTTCTCCCCCTTCTTGGTCCAGCCGATGCGGTAGAGGGACACGTCCGGGGCTGGGTGCTCCCAGGTGGCTTTGAACGAGGTCTGGGTCGCGTCAGACAAAACCAGGTTCTTGGGAGCAGGAACAACACCTGTTCACACAGACAGGAACAAGAAAGAGGACGGATGTGTTTAAGAGGAGGTCTAAGGGATGAGGCAACATCATGCTACATTTGCTGTAGCTGAAAGTGTGTAGCTGATTGCACTTTGTAGGCCAACGTGTGTGTGTGTGTGTGTGTGTGTGTGTGTGTGTGTGTATGTGTGTGTGTGTGTGTGTGTGTGTGCGTGCGTGTGTGTGCGTGTGTGTGCGTGTGTGTGCGCGCATATTTGCATTGAAGTATGTGTGCGTTCCAATGATATACAAGAGATGTGGGCAGTGAAATATAAATGTAAATATCAATACCAATCGTTACAAGTGTAGAACTGCAAATG
Organism: Xiphias gladius; assembly: GCF_016859285.1. NCBI lineage: Eukaryota > Metazoa > Chordata > Actinopteri > Istiophoriformes > Xiphiidae > Xiphias > Xiphias gladius. The sequence continues at coordinate 2,301,002 of NC_053403.1, read as the reverse complement.
CGTGTGTGTTTGTAAATGCTGAAAACAAGTTGTTCCTCAATTTAACCGGGATTTATGATAAGCAGGGCCAGTGCAGTAAATGATCACACACACACAGATTTACTGGTCCGGCCCCTCTGAAAGCCTTTTTCAGTCGAGGAGGGGAAGTAAAAAGAAAAGTGATGTCAAAGTTGATACGGACGTCATCACAATCACAGACATTTGTGCTCATCTCTAAAGCACATTTAGTGCTAGGACACCCGAGAGGGTTTGTCAGCTTTACAGGGAGTTAGAGGATCAGTTCAACCAAATAAAAAAAAACACTTACAGCAATTCCCCCAATAATTCCAATTCCCAATTTACTGGCGGTACCTAACCGTGCAAGTACCTTCTAGGTTATTTGCCGAGGCTTTGAGACGACCGCTACTGAAGCGTCTGCCGGCGTGCAAATACAGCAGAAGTACACAAAACATAAAAATAAGCACATAACGGGCAAACCAAAGGCATTAATCAAAAGCAGATTCGGACCTGTGACAGCGTTTCCGATCATTGGGTTTCCAGGTCCCTCTCTGTAGATCGGGGTGACGGCCACGTCGTACTCGGTCCTGGAGATGAGGCTGTACAGGTCCACGGTGGTGACGTCGCCTTTGACTTCGACCTGCCGGCGGTAGATTTAGTTATCAATAACTGCACTACCTCCACTAAGGCTGCATAGTCTTGTCAATCTTATTTTGTTGTCATAACCATAGAAACATTTTTTTTAAAATCTGAATCAAAAAACATGGTGGATTTCTGGAAAGTGTTTAAGTCCAGTCCAGGAATATTAAGACTTTGCTCAACAAAAAAAAAAGAGGATGGTGGACGGGTTAAAACATTTTCCGCCAAAAATTTGATGTGAAAATTTTTCAGCCGAGTCAGACTTATCATGTATCATGTTGTTCCCGAGCCACATTCTGGTGAAAGGCCATCAGATTTTGCAGAATCAATCAATCAGAGTTAAAACGTCGATGTGTTATCTGAATCTGGTTGCCATTGCACTAATTTGTGGCACTTTCTCCAAAAGGTCATGCCTACAAGAATTTGGCGACCATTTACTGGAAAAAACGTATTTCCTCTTTGATGATTATCAGTATAACTGATATTATTAGCATAACTGGACACCTGTGACGCAGGTATTTGTTTGCAGTTCTGAATTAGCTAATGCACCAGACTGCCACAGCGAGGCTTAGCTAAGGAGCCCGAATTTTTCTGTATAAATGTGATACTGATTTCAAATATTTGTCGGCAGTGCAAGACTCCCTGCTAAGCCTTCTGTAACATACTCCTTGTAGATGAGGTGTCCTTAAAGTGCTCACAAAAAAAAAAAAAAGGGAATTCAAACACCTACTAGTCAATGACAACTGGACAAGCTCTGCCGAGGAAGATCAAGTGACATGTTCTAAAAGTCCAGAAGAACCACTAAACGGACCTTGAGGTAAAGTTTGTTTTTTTTCCAATGGGAAGAATGAACGCTGAACCTCATACTCCTTTCATATTAGCTAGACAGATGTACATTTCATAATATTTAAAACAGAAAGGTGAGATCAAAACTTTTTTTTTATATAAGTAAATGAATGAATTATATTTTATATATGCACGATATGTATGTTGGTCAGTGGGCACCTCAGCAGGGGTTTTGGAGGTGTCACCTTTGAGTTTTTACGTGAAATTAAAAGTATTTACCAATGAGGTGAAAGTAAACAACGTAAACGACAAACAAAACTGTGAATTTGCAGGGTCAGAGAATGTCAGCTGGCAGGGTAAAGCACGGTACAGCTTGGATAGATAAAACGCTGAAACATGTCTCTTAAATAGATTTTTTCCATTTCAGGGGTAGAGCTGAGTGACGTAATCAGCAGAGGAGAGAAAAAGCTGAACGCTCAGCAGGCGTAAATCCAATGTGTGGGATTCTTCTCGAGACAAAAAAGCCCTCAGCAGTAATCCTTAAGAGGAGCTGAACTGATGCGCGTCATCCATCAGAACTTTCTGGAAATGTCTCCCAGTTGTCTACCAACGGAACCGTCGGCTCCCGATTCATCACAGACTGTTTGTCCTCCGCTGACATCCAAGTGAGAAATTATGAGGACGGAGTGGTGCTGGGATGATCCAGTCAGGCTGGGCTGACGGCCGGAGCCAGCGCTCCGCTGCCAGCAGCCTGCTTTTCTCATACTGACCGGCCAACAAGGTGGAGCTGCTGCTTTAACTCTTGACTCGGTCCTGACTTGGTCACTTTCCCAGAATGAAGATATCACTGTTGACCAAACCGTTGCCCTTATGAAGCCCTCTGTGAGGTTTTATTGTCTAAAGGCACTGTTGTTTGACCTTACAAACGCTTTCAAACGAGTTGTGCAGCCATACCGTCGGTTTTTAAGTCAGGGGAGCGACAACTGAAACCCGCCAGGGGTAACGGTCACAGCTGTACATCCCTGCTATACACATAATACTGATTAGACTATTTACTTTGTAAATTGGAGAGTCTTTGAACTGCTCAACTGACTAATCAATTACTTGACTGATCGTTTCACAGCTAAACCTGCTGCCCTTTTAAAGCTAAACTGACGGGTAAAAACTTGTTTACATTTCATTTTAGTATTCTAACACCTGTAGTTCATTCATAACTGTTCCTCAGTGAATACTACATAAGTACTTGCCAGATCAGATCAGGTTTTCAGGCTCTAATCTAGGGGATTTGGCGCAGTTTAAGTCTCCAATGAAAGGGTGCTTGTACCAACGCGGTTATCCCGAAATCCTGCACTGGGGGTAACGCCGAAACACAAAACCTCGGGCTTACCTCTTTGATGTCTCCTCCCTGTGCTTTGTAGGTGATCAGGTACTTGGTGACAGCTCCGGGAGAAGCGTCCCAGTTGAGCTTCATGGTGCTGTGGGTAACATCCGTGATTCTCAGATCTCCGGCAGGAGGCATGGGCACTGAGGGAGGACAGGGTCAGGACATCCATTAAAACTTCAACCCCTCTGACTCAAGTATAAAAACATTTCCCAGCATCACTGTCAAATGTCTGTGAAGACTTTTAAAAAAATCCCGACTGACACGGTGCAGCCAAAACTAACTGAATAGCCGAAAAACAGACAGCAGCTTGGTTTTAAGCTCTGCTGCTGGATAATGAGACATTAGCTGAGAGGCAAACGTGAACTTGTTGAAAGACATTTTTGTTATTTTTTCCTTTAATTTGCCGCCCCTCTGAACAGTGGAACATGGATTAAACTGCAGGAGTGTGGTTTTTTTGGACAATTTGATACTTTTTTCCACCATCCTCACTTCAAACCGAGCTTAAGTTGAGTGTAACACCGTGGTTCTGCCTTCTCATGCTGAGGTTTTAATTCAACCTGATTATTTCCGTCTCTACAGGATCTCTGCCTCCGAGAAACGTCTGTAAAGCTAAAACTCGTGTAGTGTAAAGAATCGGTTTGCTGTGACATACAGGTGACTCCTTTCCCCTCCAGAGGGTCGCTGGCAGCCTCCCCGTGCAGGGCGTAAAGTGTTATCAAGTACGCTGTGTTGGGTATCAGCTGCTCCAGCTGGACGCTCGTTTCATCTCTTCCAACTCGTACCTACAGGATGATGAAGGGGGGAAAAAAGCAAAAGAATAGAGAGGGGTTGGGGGTTGGATGGATGAAATAGGAATGCAGGTGGAGGTCAGACAGCAGAAGCTTTTTTTTTGTTTTTCTTTCTTACTCAGCACCTGGTGAACAGGCCTGATCTCCATCATCCCCGCTAACCTCCAAAAACAACACACCGGTCCTGTGTAACGAAACTGCGCTAGAATTGCTGAAGTGACACAAATGCGATTTCTGGTGCTTCCACACAGACTGAACGTGTACACAATAATGGTAAAAATGTAATGTCATTACCAGCTCCATACCAGTGTTTTTGCACGTTTTAAACCAATTTATTGGTAAATAACCTACAGTATAATACATGGCCAAAAGTACTGGGACACATACTTTTGTCTACCTTTGGTCTGGGTTTTTTTTCCCTGGTTATGGCCCCTTAGATCCAGCGAAGGTAAATCTCAAGGTTACTTCATACAAAGATATTTCAGGCAAGAGTTCTTCCAACTTTGTGTCAACAGTTTTTGTTTGTCCCTTTCCCGTTTCAACATGACAGTGCCCCTATGCCCAAAGCCAGCTCCATAAAGAAATGGTTTTCTCAGTTTGGTGTGGAAGAATTTGACTGGTCTGCACAGATCCGTGACCTTAACCCCATCCAACACCTTTGGGTGATGGTGACTGTGAGCCAGGCCTTATCGTCCAACATCGGTGCTGGACCTCACTAATGCTCTTGTGTCTGAATGGGAGCAAATCCTTGCAGCCAGGTTCCAAAATCTGAGGGAAAGACCAAAACCAGAGGAGGAAAGCTGCTACACCAGACATTAATGAACATTAATGCACATACTTTTGGCCACGTAGTGTAAATTGTACATTATTGTCTTCTGTTTTTCAAAGTGTAGCATAGTTTCTGAATGACTACCTTCCAGGCCCATATTAAATGGGGAAAAAACACCGGTATGGTCTTCTAAATGGTACAATGTGCCAAAAATACACTACAAAATCACTTAATTCTCTATCTCATGTCAAATGATTAGAAATAATGCAATGTTCCACTTTGTGTTGAGATCTTGATTCATGCTTCAGGTGCGTATTTTCCAGTGCAGACCACCTCTCTGTACATTAAATCACCCCTTAAATTTTCCTCTGTTGTATAATTACACATGTAGGTTGACACCACAGAGGCGTTCAGTTCCGTCCCTACAGCATCTGTTCGGTTTATATCATCGCAATGACTTCAGGCCATGAGCTAATCCTTCCCATTGCCCGGCATGTCTGAGGGCTCGGCTTTCTGTAGGCCTGGCCTGAGCCGTACCGCTAAAGTCCACTTCCTGCTCCGTGAGGCGCTCATCGTATCGCCACCTGGAAGCAGTGAGACGGCGCAAGCAGAAGCCGGCTCTTTCAAAGTCAATGAGGAAATGCCGAGCCCACAAATCGAGATGTGTGACTCTATGAGTCCAAGTGTCTGTTTCTTATGTTTAAGAGTGGTTGTGTCCTCGGTGCTGTGGTATACTCGTACATTGCGGGGGCACAAAGCTGTCATATCTTGGGTATTCACATCCTATTTGTGGAGAAAAAGCTGCTCTCCACAAGGTAAACACCCACGTTTTAATATCAACACTTACGTTTAGGGCAATGGTTGGGGTTAAGCATGTAGTGGGGAATGACTGTAAGTCAGTTTGAGTGTGCCTGCATGTGTGTGTATTAGCTAGCATGCGTAAACGTGCGTCTCTGTACGTGTGCAAAAGCTCGCGAGCGTACATCTGCGTTCGCAGATATACTGCATGTTGTATATACAGCACCGTGCATCTACATGTGTTCACATCTTGACATTCGAATCACGCTGCAGCCTCCTCTTCTTCCGTGCTCGTAATTTATATATTCAACAGTCAAGTGTTGTAATTCCCGTATGTTTCCCTCATTTGCTCTGCTTTCGATGTTTCCCATCACTGACAGGCAGGAATGTGTCAGGACCACTTTATGAAGGCGGAGCCCAGGTTTGGAGCGACATCCCGCCGTCGGCGCCACTGTTAAAGGGCTACACTTTGATTAGTACCCCTTGATGGCTCGCTAGTTTCAGCTAACAGAGCAAGCAGCTGGCGTAAGTGGACCAGAGCGGCTGACGAACCAAGATACAAGGGCAAAAAGCTAGATTAGTTAGCTAGATTTGTTTATTGCTTTAGTTAATCGATTAGTTAGTTTAGTTTTTTTACTATGATTTTTCGTTATAGCTAGTTTGGTTTAATGTTTTAGCTAATTAGTTCAGTTTATTCTTTTATTTCATCCGTTAATTAGTTGGCTGCCAGCTCACCATGCACAAAGCAAGGTCAACCGTAGCTGAGCTAAGCTACCAAGAACCAAAGAAGGGCTACGAATCTTTTATCTACCATCAGCTGAAAAAGCCCCACAGTTAGCAAAGCTACCACCTCCTCTCCGTCACCTTGGTTGTTACTTGATACAAAAGGAACATAGGCTTTCATTTAAAGTAATTACCGGTGTCTTGGCAGATGTCTATTTGAATGAATAAACCTCAAACTACTTCCCATGTTGAAAACATTTGAATGTAGCTTTACTTTACCTCTTTCTCCAGCTGGGGCTCAGTGGCGTTGATGGATTTGTACAGCAGCAGGTAGCCCGTGGCACCGTCCGCCTCGTCCCATCTCACCTTCATGGTGCTCTTGGTCTCATCATAAACAATCATGTTCTTCACTGCGGACAGCGGCACTGAGAGCACAGGGACACACAGTCAGAGCAAGGGAATCGGTTTCATATCTTTTAGTAGATTAGCATGATACCCAGGACTCAGAGAATGGACAGTCCTCTAGATTTCCTGTTTTAATAATAAAGTAATGTAATGTAACTCTACATTACATTACATCAATGTCTGAAGAAGCCTAAGAGCCACCGCTGGAGATTCTTTGGACTTTCGAACGTGCATGACAGGGAAAGTATTGCTGAAAGGAAACATTATTGCTGTGGCGCTAGGTCCCTGCATCCCAAATAATTGAATCTAAAAGTCTGACTAAAACCGAAACTAGAAAAAAATTTGTCTAAATTAGCTGGTTTCCACAGATGAATGATCTCAAACTCAGACAAACAGGACAAACGGCGTGTGCTCTTTCAGTACAGAGCTTAAACAGAAATACTTTAAATCTATAGACTCTACATTAGTAATACACCTAAGACCCAGTCGTGGTTCAAAAATAATGTTGGAGAGATGAGAGAAATCTGATTTCTCTAAATAATCAGATTTCTTTTGTGCGTGTAAATGTGGAGACAGCGAACAGGGATGGGAAAGAAAAAGAGCAAATGGGACGATTCCAGACACGATTCAAATCTTCAACACTCACTGAGACACCAAACCATTCCATATTTACCTTACTACATTTATATTACATGTATATATTTACATATACATATTCAACAGACCTTTACTGCGAAACAGGATGCACCGTTTTGAGCACCCATATACATGTAATTTCTGGCTTTATAAAAATGAGGTTTTGCACGGCAAGTCCTAACTCCATGCCAGATCATTAGAGGACATCCCCTCCACAGACTGTAAGATCGAGCCACGCAGGCATACGGCACGCTGCGTTTTCAGAAGGACGTCATGACCTAATTGAGTGTTAGTCTAAAAAATGACCACAGCGATCTGACGGCTGCTGGTGCCACCCAAGTCGGTGACAACAGAACAATCAGCTATTGTATAATGAATCTGTCGCACATTTAAGAACAAATAAAACAAACACTAAGGCACAAACAAGCAAATAAAAACCCTTAGAGCCATGCGCTTAACACGTCGTTATATTCTATCAGTTTATATAAATATACGCCAGGACCACAGCCCTGATAAATAACTTGTTTACGGTTGTCTTTATGGCTCAACATGATTCCTACTTCATCCACCACAGTCTCACAACCACAATCACCCCATAGCGCTGCGTCATAGGACGCTGTTTGTGTTAAGCCATTTTTTCCGCCTCAGATCAGACGCTGAATATGCGTTACGTTGTATAAACAGAGATGCTGGAGCAGACTGATGGGTCATTGGGGGCGGGCGGCAAGTAAACAAGTTCCATCATGTGTGAAACAGGATAATGAGCAGGGAAATCACGTTGTTTATGTAACAAACCATATAGAAGAAACAAAACGCTTTCCCACAACAGTAAAAGATTGCAGAGCGGTGATGCTATCCGCCTTCAAAGCTCCTCTTCAATCACGTCTGTCGACTTAAAGGGCACCCAGTGTCTTGTGAAAAGGCCCAGACGAGCATGGAAACTGAGCGCTTCTCCCGTTTGGCAAAGAGGAAGACGTGTCTTTAGAAGGTTTAGTGGCGAGGGGAAACAGAGGGAGAGGAAGGTAAAGAGGTGAAGAGGAAACGGACTTACAGGTGGTCTCCGTGCCCGTCAGAGGCTCGCTGCTCTTCTCACTGACCACGGAGTAAACATTGACGACGTACTCGGTCAGAGGGTTCAGGCTGTCCAGCACTACGGTGGTCACCGTCCCGTCAACCACCACCTGAAACAGTGAGGCACTGGTTATCATTCTGTGGCCAGTCATTTTAAATTCTGACGAATCCTCACTTTATTCGTGACGTTTTGGGCCTCGGGCCTTTAACAAATGAAACTGGGAAAAGCTCACCAAGGTGGTGGCAGCAGAAGTGCTGCAACTGTTATTTCTAAGTCCAGTCAGTTTTATTTATGTAGCCCCATATCAGAAAAATTGCCTCAGGGGGTTTAACAATCTGTACAGCATACCACACCCTGCGTCCTTAGACCCTCGAAAAAACAAAAACAGGGAGAAACCTCGGGAAGAGCAACAAACGAGGGATCCCTTTCCCAGGACGGACAGATGTGCGATAGATGTCCGGTTTACAGTCCAGAGCGTTACTGATTAATCTGCCAATTTTGTTTTTTTTTAAGTACTCGAGTTATATTTTTAGCCTACAGGACGTCCGAAAATAGAGAAGAATGCTCGTCACAGTTTCAGATGACCCGAATTTAAACGTTCAAATCATATTCAACAGTCCAACACCCAAAGATAATCAGTCTACTACCTTGAACGCTACAAAAAAATACCAAATACAAACAAGTGAGATGCTGCAACCTGTGAGTGTTTGGATTTTTTGCTCAAAAAATGATCTTCCACAATAAATCAGTCCTCAAAATTGTCACAGATACATTTTCGGTTGGTCGGCTGATCGATTAATCAAGGATGAACCAAACTGGCTAGATTTACCTCAAAAACTCACATATTCCTTTTTATGGAAAGAGATGTCTTCGTGTCTAATTCTTTTAAGGGTTGTGAGGAGTTTTCACACAATACAACTGGACCAGAATCATAGCACACAGTAACAGTGACATTGTTTCTTTAAAGAGAAGTTGCTGCTGATTTTTTCAAATGTCACTTTTGAATGCTTGGAGAACCGCAAATGAAATTCCATCCACCTCCATCGTTAGCAGAAAAAACACAAAAACCTGGCTCCAGTAAGACCAAGACTATCTGCACGAATAGATCGGAGTAACGGGTATGCAGCTGGATATCCCAGCTCAGTGCGTTTCTGGTAACGCTGCTAGAGAGCAGATAGTTTTGAACAGTGACAAGCGCCGAAAGCTGATATGTGTCGGTCCTGATTCAAATCTTTCAAAAAAAAATGCCAATTTTAGACTGTATTTTATTAATTAAAGACATTTACCGCTACTTGTGTTCGGACAACGTCTGAGAACTTTCAGAATTTCTTTTCATACAATTTTAGAAGGGTTTTCCATAGAAATACATATTTCTCAAAGTAAGTTATCAGAAAAAATGCTGCTTTGGTTTCAAACACCAAAACTACAGAACGTTCATGATATGATATCCCTATCCCCTATAATATAATCTATTGTGCATACTTATGAGTGTGAAGTGCAATCAGGCAGGAGCCCAAGGCACCTACTCTTTGAAAAATATATCAGTATGTTTTGTGAGCTTAGCGCTGAAGAAGCCAGAGGGTGCCAAGTTCTTTTTTTTTTTTTTTTTTTTTCCTCAAAAAGCAGGAAATCCGCAGTCTGGAGAGATTTCTGTGCTGATTGTGTCACCAAACACTTCCTGCCATCAAAGAAGAGAAGGATCAAAGCCGGGCAGGTTGAGAAGAAAACGTTCCAATCGCTATTCGGGCGAGTGAGAACACACGCTCTCGTCACAACCTCAAGGCTGAGCCCTGGAGGGCTTATGATTCAGAAAACCGGTGATGAAATGTGACTCGCACTGAGGTGTCAAAGTGTTCAAGCCGGCTCGAGTCCGTCTGAGAGGACACATGGCACCTAACATAGTAAAGGGGACGACTGGAAACGAACTTCTTTTTTGTTTCTTGCTCGTCACAGGGGCTCTTCAAATGTAAAGAAAAAAAGATAATAAAAAATTCACCAAAACCTTCTGATTCAAGCTGATTTTCTTTTTTATGACTATAAGCTGGTTTTCTAAAGCAGAAAAGGACAGAGCGACATTTTTCTCAAGGGGTAAATCAAAGTTTTCTCCTACTCTGTCATCTCTGGCTGATGATTGTCCTTTCCAGACATCCGTTTGACTCTGCAATACAACATCGAAGTCGCATCAAATCATGAACACACGTAAAACAAGCAGTTCGTCAGCTCATCATTATGTTATTTTGACATCTGAAAAAGTTCAAAATTTGGCTGGAAATCGGTGAACTGATCTCTCTCTTGGTGATCAGTTCATCATATCTTCACTATTTCCATAGATGATTACAGTGTGTTGAGCCGAAGCTATCGTGCTGCATTCATGCACTGGTGGGAAAGTCCTCGTGTGTCCAGCTTGGCCGCTGAACGGTGTCACATTCCTGCGCTATCCTGCTGGTAAATCAAACCCGAAGGAGAAACGACAAACAAACAAGGAGAGGCTGCAGCCTCACGTGCTGGCGGAGTGTCCAGTCGAGTGACCTGCAGAAACGTCGCCCTCTTATCAAGCTATTTCTATCGGAAACTGATTGCGTTTGACTTGTTTCCAGTGGAAATCGAGTAGTTTCTTTATTTTCTAAAATCAAGTATAGTTTTACTTGATTCTCTCAAAGCGACCCGCCCTTTGTTGAATCGAGACACAGGCACTCGCCGCTAAGAGATTCTCACAACACGCTGATTTCTGTCGGAAACGCCGAAATATTCTTCCTATTTTTCGCTTGCTTTCAGAAAGTATATACATTTTAAGACAGAACTTTGTTGATGAGAAGATTTTTTTGCAGCGTGCTTTGTGAAGTCTGCTCCAGGAAGCTAGATAACAGAGTTATCCTGACAGGTTCGTTGAGTAAATAACAAAACATCAATCCAGATTCCTGATTTAAAGGCCCATACCTGCAGGTTGCATGTTTCATTCCCAGCTATTTCCAAAAGCATGCATGTATTTTAGCTTTTTTCCTTAAAATGTTGTGCTTCACTGTCTAAAACGCCAGTCTGGATTGGATTTATAGGTCACAGTAGTTATAATTTCTCTCATAAAACAGTCTTTTGTTCTGGGACATACATTCCTTTGGTGTAGGATCATGTAAGACTGGTTAGCAAGACAGATGTCCAATGCATAAATGTTGTCAGCTGTGCACTTCAGTGCATGAATTCGCCACCAGCAAGAAACCGAAAATCACTCTGTGCTTTAAACTGTGTTTTAAACTAAATCTCGTAAATTAAGCAACTCCAACGTTTCAGTGTGACGCATCGGGTACGTTTCAAGTCTCTGCAAGCTGATTCGCTGAGTCGTGGTTTTCAGTAAAGCGAGGTGTGGACTCGGGTCACTTGAGTCATGAATCTGATTGACTTTGAGTTTAACACCAATGACTCCTGACTTCGCTTAGACTTTAGCCTTTTGCTCTGGAATGACCTGATATCCTAACACAGTCCAAATAACCAAGTCCACATAAAGAGGTGCAGACCAGCAGACAGGCAACAGATGATAACCTCAGATGGATGGTTTTTGCCTTTGAATGTTGAAATGAATAAATACAGATGTTTGTAGCTAAGGCCTGAGACCTACATGTGACTTGCGAAACCATGACTTTTATTTACACTTGTAGCATTTACTAGGCTGAAACCCGCAAAATCAGCAGTGTAATCCTTCAAAGGGATGCTCGCGTTTACTGAAAGCTATCCAGACAACTCCCTAAACTTTGACTTACAATGACGCAGAAACGCCCACGGCGTTGCATGACTTTCTACTTCCCCCTTATCCGTGAATATTCCGCGGTGCACTGTGATACGTGTTTCATTCCTTGGCAGCGTTGCTTGGCCTTGACCCTGACCTTTCTTGGTACTGGTTGCTTGTAATCTAAGATTTCACTCCGCTGTTGCCCTGGATGTAAACCGCTGTAGATAAGACCTGCACTAAATACCCAGCGTGTAAATATCATATGTCTCGTGGTCTTTTGTTCATACATGCTTTGCAGACTAATGTAAACAGATGAAAGAGGAAAGAGGGGCAGTGCTTCGAGGGGTCTCGGCCCAGTGTGAGGTCTACAACGTTAAACTAGGTGGATCTAGTGGAAACTTGATTTCAGATGAGCCAGATTTTAATCACACAGGCTCCATCCGGCGAGGGCCAATAAAAGCACCAAGGATGGAAAAGACCCAGTGCTCTGTTTTTAAAGACGGGACTGACAGGAGGTTAAGTGTAAACTAAATGCAGGTTCACCAAAGTAACTGGGATCCAGATTTCAGTTCCTGAGGGCCAAGCAAACAGGCCTTTGAATAAAAGCCAGACCTGGGTATGTGGAAACGCTTCCAAGAGTCGGTTTCTAACCTGCCTTGTGCGGTTTTCCCGTATAGGATGACAAATGCCAGAATATTCAAGAACGGGGGGGACTGAAGTGTCGATCAGCCTGTTTTTGTGTGACTGACAACCTGTCATTATCTGACTGGTACGGTTCAGATGTGAACAAAGCGAGGGATTTATCTGTTACAGTTTAGGCCAGGTCTAATTTGAGCCAAAGGGAGTCAATAAACAAACAAGATGCTGTTTGATATTCAGGATCTTATCCAGCACTAACAGATGACAGACATAAAGTTTCTGAACCAGAAAGCAAAGTGGGCAGATTTTTCTAATGAAGTTCCATGAAACCGACCCATTATCTGAGAGTCTTTTGACCGTTTATACCCGGAACAATCAATCACAGAGCCGGGTCTTTATATCGAAACCAGGCCGGAGATGTGAGGGGGAAAACAAAGTTCCCTCTGCTCCCTTGTCTTAATCAAAAAGCTGTACATTGTGTTCGAATTGTGCAAAACTCTGCAGCCAGGTTAGACATTGTAGCACCTTTAAAATAATTGTATCATGGATTCTTTCAAATGTATCTCTCTATTGATCTCTGTAAATAATGTTTAATTAGTTGGATTGTTTTTCATTCCTTTTTGTTGGATTCTAAACTGTATTTCATAAATCAACTTGTCTTGCCTTGTTTGACTGTTGAAGACATATGACTAGTTATCTAATGACTGGTAGCTACAGTTTCTGTTGTTTTTTTTCGTCGCTTTTATCACCTGATTTTCTGTGTTATCGCTTTACGTACTTTGTAAACAGAATGATTTTTATTATTTGTAGTGGTAGTAGTCATTGTCTTTTAAAGGATAAGGCTGCTGTTATTCTACATCTTTTGTTATTGTCAGCAAATAACAAGATAAGACTAAAACCAACAATGTGTTAGTTTGTGTCTGCTGCTCTCAGCTCCAGGTCAATTAGTTTCGTTTCAGAAAAAGGTTCAGTAATTTCCCAAAAGTGCTGCTCACTGTATTTTTTTAATCAAACAAACAGGGGGAAAGAGTTCATTTGTCGGGGACTATTTTCAGCGGCGGATCAATCCGCATTCGGTGCTCTAGCGAGCATTTGGGGCAGCGGGACAGTGTGTGTGTGTGGGACTGAGTCAAAATAAACTTGTTCAACTTGTTCCTTGTTCATGGTGATGAAGGAACATGTCACCCATCTGCTTTGGTAGTTTCTGGATAACAGTGGAGCTCTGTAGCACAGAGGAATATGATATATCAGGGTTTGGATACACAAACAGTATTTGTTAATAGGATACATTCTTTGTTAGTTTTGGGATTTGTTCACGATAAGAAAAATGTCGATTATTTCCAGATCTACCCGTAACCACAACTACTATGCTGCGTCTTTGAGCAACTGGGAGAAGTCCGGCATCCGAGTCTTTCAGGTCGCCCGTTGAACACCGTTACGATCACACGGGGGAGAGGCTTTATCTCACCTCCTCGGTGGGTCCTCCGGCCTCAGGCACGTAAGTGACGCGATACTTGTCCACGGGGGCGGCGGGTTTGGTCCAGGTGGCACGGAAGGAGTGGTGGGTCACATCTGAGGTCATCAGGTCGGTGGGTGCCTCCAATATAATCTCTGAAAGGGAACAAACAGGAGCCGGAATACGATCCGACATGTCAAGTATTTCGCACTGTGAACCCTGCCACCACAAATCTGCCCTCACGGCGTTCGCTCCGCTGACAAAGAAGCCGTTGGCCCACGAAAAAAATGTTTTTCTCCGGCTGTTCTGTAAATCATTTTTGTGTTTCCTCCTAAAACTGATTTACACACAAGAAGTACTTTCAAAAAAAGTTTCAGACGCTTGGATCCAGCTTCCTCTGATGTTCCAAAATAATCGAAATTGTCGGGCAGAATCGAGTAGAAATTTATCTACAAGTTTATCTCATCGACAGCCAAGGCAGGCCGATCTTCTATTTTCTGTTTTTAAGAGTAGAATTGATTTGGGAAGAACAGAACACGTCATTCTCATCTGGGGATTACAATGACTGAATAATTGCTACTCTCTTCTTTTCAACAATATTAGTTTTGTCATCCAAACAGACTAAAAGCAGCTGCACCGAGGAAGTGTACTTTTGCTTATGCGTCTTTACTTGGACAAAAGCTTATGTCGTCATTCATAAGCAGAGACACTTTTCACGCCCTCGAGCATCTGTAAAACTGCCTGAAAGCCTGTAGTAAAATTTAAAAAAATATATGGTTGTCAGTCTCGAACTGTGCTTATGTAAATTCCGGAAAAAAGTAGAACTTTGTGCAGCTACACAGTCTCCATCTGATCTCAAACACCAGTAATTACTTAAAGGTGTAAACCTGACTCAGCAGTATTTACAGAGTAAAGCTGCGAGTACAGCTGCAAGCAGCAGCAGCAGCAGCAGCAGCAGCCACGCCGCAGTGGAGCGTTCGAACCTTAACAAATGTCTTCAAACTTCATCGTAAGAGGGTAAAATCTGAAACAATTCCTCCTCACGATAATATGTTTGTGTTTTTTTTTTTTTTTCGCATTTGGGAAAAGAAGTCTGCATTCACTTCAGATGAAGATGGAGCATTCTGCCAAGTTTGGTGCATTTTTTGAACATTTAGATTTTTTTTTTTTCTTTTTCTTTTTTTTCCCTAAAAATTGGAAAATAAGTAGGATGAAGGAAAATAAAAAACAAAACATTTTTTTTTTTTGTTTTTTTTTTTTAATTTTTTTTATTTTTAATTTAAACTTATTTGAACCTTAACAAATGTCTTCAAACTTCGCCGTAGAGTAAAAAAAAAAAACAATTTCCTCTCCTCCGACGATAAGGGTTCTGGCTTTTTTCGCGCGCGGCATTGGGAAAAAAGTTCTCATTCACAGATGAAGATGATGATGAAGCATTGCATTTTGTTTGGTGCATTTTCATCCATGATGATTTTTCTTTTTTTCTTTTTTTTTTTTTTAAAAAAAAAAATTAAAAACACACATAGGTATAGATAAGTAGATGAACAAAAATAAACGAAGGATCATTTTTTCTATTTAATTTGTCTTTGAATGTTTTTTAACAAAACTAATTTGCCCATAAAAGTCTATAACAGAATCAGGACAAAATGTTTTCAAAATTGGCCCAAAATGTCA
This sequence comes from Xiphias gladius, assembly GCF_016859285.1. Taxonomy (NCBI): domain Eukaryota; kingdom Metazoa; phylum Chordata; class Actinopteri; order Istiophoriformes; family Xiphiidae; genus Xiphias; species Xiphias gladius. Next base: position 2,285,515 of record NC_053403.1, on the reverse strand, counting down.
AATTTCAAGCTAAATGGCTTGAATTTTGCCACAGGTCATCTTTGTTTTGCTAGACTAGGCCCTCCTCTGCTTAAACATATTTTGTTGTATATTATAACAGACTAAAAGACAATATTTCCCAGCTGTAAGACAACTTGTTGTGAAAGTGTAAGAATCCCAAATCTGGCCACTTCTTGCAGCCTTCTGAGACCCCGTGTTTCTTGAAGCTGATTCTGCTGATAGCAACTCTTTCACCTCCTTTCTCACCTGGACCCTTGACGCTGTTACACAGGTTGATGGTGAGGTCGTCAACAATGTCCAGCAGGAACTGGAAGTCGTTGACGTTGTACATGTGAATGTCGTCGGGGTCGGAGGCGATGGACCTCAGCTCGTTCTCATCGGCATTCTTCACACCTGAGAGGAAAATGTGCCAAATTTGGCTGGTAAGGTGCTAAAATTGTTTCAGTTGCTGAAATTAAAACTAATCTTCCCCCGTATTACAAATTGTGATATTCCGTGATTCACTGCTGACCATTTTCCAAAGGTCACATTCAGATTTCAAACTTATTAACTTATGTCCTAGCAGCCATTAGTTTCAATTAATTTCAGTACGCTTTGAAATTCAACTTCCAGAAACTTGTCTGATTTAATTTTCAGAACATTTACGACTGCCTATAGGTAGGAAATAAATCTAAAGCCTTGGGGGTGAATCCTGGAAAAAGGAACGGTGTTGTCTTTTAACAGTTGTTGTAGCTAAGAAATAAGCATTTTTAATTCCTGCTATTACCACCTAATTCTTCTGGAGTAAATTAGCACAGTTTTTCATCTTCACGGCACATGACCAGCAATCTGAGCTTTTCTGAGAGCCTGAGATTCCCTGCTATCCCAGCTGACAAAAGTCACCCACCGATAGCGTAGAGCTCGATGCCGCTGTCTCTCAGGTTCTGCGAGTTCAAGACAACTTCGTCCTGGGACTTTCCGTCAGTGATCAGGACGCCGATTCTGCGGGAACCGGCTCGCATCCCCACGTTGAGTTTGAAGTTGTTCTGGAGGATGTAGTTCAGAGCCATTCCTGTATGACAGAAACAGAGACGTTTTTACAAAGAATTCAGCCAGTGAACTCTGTGCAGGTGAAAAGTTACAGGTAGATTTTGTTAGTTTCAATCACGTAAAATATCTCAGCTTTTCTGTTATTTTCCAGAACGAATCCATCCTACCTGGGGCTATATGCAGACACTGACAATTATTTTTGTGCATTACGTTATTTGCAACAGAATCTTCAAATCACAATCTCTACTTTCTTGTTGCACTTTTTGAGTTTCAGTCTTTGGCTAATGGACCCAGATATAAACATATAGATTCGGATCCCTAACTGGGGCCTAGATCGGCTCTAACCCAGTGTGCAGTGGCCAAAGTAATGTCACCTGTCATGGTGTTTCCTCCCTTGTACGGCAGGTTGGACACAGCCTCCAGCAGGGACGCCCTGGTCTTGTGGGCGTTCAGATGCCACTCCGTCTTTGGGTCTCCGCTGTACTGAGCCAGACCTGCAGAAAACGCACGGCGAATCGTAAAAAACTACCCCGGCCTTCATTTTTCACACTGGCAATAAATTGCAGTGTTTAATGGAAAACTCTCTAGTACAGTAGTATCACGGTAATGAAAATATGCAACCAGTAATATGCCAGTAAACGAAGCAGGCAGCAGCAGTCAACAGTAATTTAGAAAAAAAAATTAGAATAGAGAGAACAGTAGTAGAAATGCCATTCGTAGCAGTTTATTAGCAGTACTCAGAGGAGTGATAGTAGTAATTATAACAGCGGAGGCAGTATTACGGTAGCAGCGGCTGTAAACACAAGTCATAGCGGTAACAGTAGCAGAATAAGTAGTTGTATAGGTTGTATTGGTAGAACAGTGGTGCCAGCGGTAGCAATGGTATTCATAGCAGCGTTAAAAGTAGTATTTAAAATTATGATAGTAGTAGTTAGAGTAGTGGGGACAGTAGTGGTAGTAGTTCTAGAGGTAGCTGTAAAAACACTGGCAGTAACAGAAGTATGATCACAGTTTTGAAGTACTATTAAATGACCACCACTTTACTCAGCTACATTTCAGAAGTAAATACTGTACTTTCTACTCCGCCACCGTGGTTTTATTTGAAGGCTGTAAGTAGCAGTTTCTTTGCAGATCAAGATCATAAAAAACGATTAATTGCTGAAGTTTAAACAACACAACTTCGATCTAATGTAGGAAGACAAGCTACATTATTAAAATACTGCTAACAGATTAATTATTCTTACAACTTTTGACAGAAAATATTCTTCTTTTCAAACTGTACATTTTACTGCCATGACATCTTTACTTTGTCTAGCTTAAAATTTTAATTTAATACTGGAAATTCACTTGTAATGGAGTATTTTTACACTGTGCTGTGAGGGTTTGGAGTACTTTTGTCACCACTCTTGATAGTAGATTAATAGTGACAGAGGCGGCGGTCAGGGAAGTAGTAATAGTATTTAAAACAGTACCGGTAGCATTAGTATTATTAACTGAGCTGAATTGTTGGTTAAAATAATAGTAGTGTTAGTACAGGTGGTAATCACAGCAGTGTTAGAAAGGGGAGTGACGGCCGGTGTTAGCCGTAAAAATATTACCAATCTGGACCCTTTCAGGGCTGATGTCGAAGACGCTGACCATGCGAGAGATGAAGTTGCGGATGGTTTTGAAGTTGATGCGGCCGATGCTCCACGAGCCATCAACCAGCAGCACTAAGTCGGCCTGCGCTGTGGTCTTACACTGAGTGTCTGCAGGGAGACAGCGAAGGGGGAGGGGGAAGTGAGAGAGACTCCTGGTACACCACAGACACCCACCACCAAGTGTCCACTCCAGTTTTATATGAGCCGTTAAATATGACTGTGTGTGTGTGTGTGTGTGCGAAAAGAGTGAAAAAGCGAGAGGAAGTTTTGTGGGATACATCAGGGAAGAGAGAGAAAGTGAGGAGCAGGAGTACATCACAAAACTCTCACAATCAACCAAAACAAAAATGTTTATACAGCAGAATGTTTTACAAAGCATTATGTAACACAGATAATTCACACTCGTAAAACATTGTGTAACAGCTGTCATTTTTCTGGATTAACTGCTCTCTCTTCAGGGCCTTTTTTTCTCTCTCTCATCCAGCGCAGTGAATCATTTGGGTTTTTATATCCAGCGGCGAATGAGCCCCGTGGTCTTTTTCTGAATGACACTGAAGCTGTCCCCTCCAACGGCAGGAGTCAGCTTCTCTGACAGTGTGATATACGAGGCCTCCCGTTCGCCAAAGTTACTGCGCATTCCTGCTCCAGGCACCTGTAGGGGTGAAAAAATGGCCGCTCGTCCTCTTTGCTAGGAAGACACGCTCCACAGACACTGAGCGATTCAAATCTGGGACCCTGTGTGTGCGCAATTGAAAACAGGTTAGGTGACAGTCGATTCAATTTTTCAGCTCTTTTTCAGCAGGGCCGCAGAAACAGATGCGCGACGCTAGGAGGAACTGAGACGGATGCATGGACACAGTCTGCTTGAGTTATACCACCGCCGGTAAACAACATGCTCATGTGTCCCTCCAACACTCATTAATAAAAACAGATGTCATAAACAGAGGCACCCTTAAGGGGCATCTAATATTCTGCAGACGACTGCTGGATCCACTGTCGCTCGGTAAGAGTCTGATCAAATAAATATCCAGCTCAGTCTGACTGTGGAATATAAATCATTGGTGTCCTACAAAAACCTGCAACAATTCTGAATTTTTGTTGTTTTTGCGTTCAGGCCAGCAGCTGACGATGCTTTAAAACCCTTAAATGAAATGGCCTTTTACTCCAAAATCAAAAACTTACTATTTGAGAAGATCTGGTGTGTTCACTGACAGAGGGTGAAGCAAATACAATGTCAACCTGAGGTTAGATTTTTGTTTTTATAAAATGGGATTTATGTCATTTTGGAGGGGACCCATCTCAAGTTTTTTGATGGCTGCAGATGTAGGTGACTTAGTTGGCCTTATGGGTATCGTCAACTTGTTGATAATCCTTTTGAAACTCCAAACCTAATGACCTTTGACCGCAGTCGAACACAAGAGGGACGTCTATGACATTTTGAGCAAAACTGGGTTTAAATAACGTTGGAAAGTTAAGCGACAAAGTTCATTCTTGACCTTGAAAATGGTAGTTTGACTGAACGAAACCAACTTAAGAGCCACTTTCTATCTTTCTCCGGGTCTTTCAGCTGTTACGCATGATGACCAGCCATTTTAATCCACTTTGGACAAGATGCCCTTAGAGTGCTATGGAAGGAGTCATTGAGCTCACTTGTCATACTCTATCCGCCGATCAGGAGAGTTTGATTCGGTCGAAAGCGCTGGGTAAAAAGTAGCAGGTGGTTCTTGAGTCAGGACTGTATTGTTAAATGTTGAAAAGCTTTTAATGAGCTCTTGCTGCATATTAGAAAAATCCTTTGTAATCATAATAACCGTCTAGAGAGAAAATGATGCAAATAGGTTTGGAGTGAGAAGAGTGTTAGTGCCCCAGAAAATGTGGAGCAGATTTTATGTTCTTTATAACTTTTTGAAAATGGCATCCCTTGTGGAACTAAACCCTTGCTATGTAAATGTACTCTTAGCTATTACAGATGTTTCCATTTTTGGTTTAAATTCATGTTTGACAATGCCCAAGGTCGCTGTTTTACTTTGGAGCAATGTGTCTGCTGTTACTGATGGCACTTTTACTGGAACCTCCATACATCCAGTGAGGTAAACTTTAATCCTTTTGACCACTAAATCCAGTCTAAAAGCTTATACATTTAAAAACGATGGTCACCATTCTAGTATTATGCCCAATTTCAAAATTTGCAATGACTTCTACAAAACACAGCCATATTACCGATATTGTCAAGTGATTCAAGAAAATGTTGCTGGAAACATGTAAAAGTTTCTCACTTCCGTGAAAAGTTTTTCACACTTTGTTTAAAGAAGAAAATTTAAAAACGTATAAAACATTTAATGATCTGTAAAAAATCAAGTTTCTGCAGTGTATGGAGGACGCCTCAAAGCAGCTCTGCCAGACCATATGGACCTGTCAGAAAGTCTGGATTAAAGCCTCCAATAAGCAGCCTGCCATGTGAGAGCTGCGGTTTAATATATGACGATCTCTAAGTGGAACCTCAGTGGAACATCCTGGCCTGTTCCCTGCTCTGTGGGCAGTCGGTCAGCGTGTCTGCTCCCCATTAGAGCAGGAATTTCTGCCCAGGGTCAGCGCTTCCTCTGCGTCTTTTAGAGAAGCATAACATTTTCCTAGCTGCATACGTCCCGGCAGTGGCTAACGTTCTAGATCATAAAAAAAATGTTCTAATTGCAAGCAGAGCCCTCTCTGAGGCACTGGATAACATAAAAATAGAAATATCTACCTTCGTGTGACAAAAAAGATTTTGCAACAGATACTGAATCTCCAAGATGAGTTACTACAGAGTAACTCATGAAGATATATGTTTGTGGCAACACCATTATAGGTCAGCACATCGTGGGGTGGCTGCTCACACACTCGCAAATATGTAACATGTGAAGTGGTCAGGGAAGACGTCCAACTGGGCAATTGATAAATGTGAGTGTCAACACTTCAGGACATGTCTGTTAAATAGCATCTCATTTTGCTCCAGATCATACTCCATATGAGATATGGGGGAGGTGAGGAATCGTGAGCCAAGCAGCTCAAAATAATTTGTACTAATCATAATCATCTGCAACAAATTTCGGTCAGCAATTTTCAAAGCAATGATATTAATTCCCTTTGACAACAAATAATTCAATATTCTGGCACTAATCTGGACGGCAGTTCGACTTCAGACCATTCTTGTTCTGAAGTGACTTGGATCAGAGAGCCTGTGGCCCTCAGACCTGCTCTTTAGGGCTGCTGGCCGAGTGTGAGGTGCAGTGTGGTCAAGTTATCAGCTTTTACCAGAGGGGCCAAAAGAAGGAGGGTCAGGAGCGTCAGAGAGGGTCGTCTTCTCCTCTCCTGCCAGAGGAAAACTCTCCCCTCCATCAAACATCCCAAACACAGCCACTGAGTACTTTGTTCCTGCCCTGAGGGAAAAAAAGAAATTACATAAACCTATTTCAATCCTTCACAATCTTTTGGTTATCAAAATTATTAAGTTATAAAATTAAGTTAATAAATTAAGGTTATCTGTAAAAAGTTTTTGCTAGGGTGTTGTAAAATGTTTGATAGGGCATTGCTTGGTGGTTGGTATGTTGGTGATAGATACTCTCTAGGGTGTTCAGGTACTGTAGGTTGTTAGGTTGTCAATAGGTTGCTGCTAGGTGTTGGCAGGGCATGGCTAGGTGTCTACTAAAGTCTTTGGGGTGGTTGCTATGGGTTTTCCAGGTGACTACTATGTGTATTCTATTATTTTTTCAGGTGTTTGTTAGGGCTTTACTAGATGTTCGCTAGGGTGGCATAAGCACTGACGACGGCACTACTACTGCAGATGGTTGCTACGGTGATGATAAATTAAAGAAACGCTGGCAAGCTCTGTTGGCTCAGGTGACTTAAGAACATTTAAGAACTTTCCTTGCTGCTTGTCTTCTTCTTCACCCTATGATATTTACTGGTTCCCTTTATGGTGAACTCTGTAATTAATGCATTTAATTCCTCAGAATATGTATAATATGCCTAATATCTAGGCATTAGGAAAGCTTACCTGAGTTCCTCTAGAACGACTGTGTTATCATAGGGACCGACAAGCATCTCCCCCAAGTCAATATCATTCCCAGTGGGATGAAAGGTCACTTTGTAGCCCCTAACATCCCCGGGTGCTGGATCCCAGGAGACTCTGAAACTGGTCTTTGTGGGCTCTGAGGTCTGGAGGTTCCTGGGACCCTTGAAGGGTGACACTGAAATAGAAGAACCCGGCCGGAACTTCAGGACAAACTTGCGCAAAAGAAAATTAAACAAAAATTCCATCTTTTGGCAAAGGTTTTAAAGATCAGCCACACCACATTCGAGCCAGTTTCTCATTAGTCCATAATACAATTCCTTGAACCCGATGTCATTGTTAAAAAGCCCAGTGTCATGCCGTGTGTTAGTAATGCTAGCGTGTGATTGAGCATGTGTTTAACTGTGATTTTAGTGTTCTGGTGAAAAGACACTGCTTCTCCGCAGTGCAGCAGCACCTGTAGTGTGAGAAAATATTAATCTTAACAAGTTTATTAAACTTGAGGTCACTCCTAAAATCTTATTTTTGGTGGAACAATGGAAAAAAAATCTGAAACTTGGATGACAGAATTCCATTTGTTTCCAATGCAGAATGACTTGTGTTAAGTTTTATCGTGCAAAAAAGTGACAAAATTGTCAAACAAGCCAATTTGTTTGGCTATACTGACATGTAATAGAACATCCAGGAAGCTAACTGAGACAGAGGTCAACACATCCTTATCTTGGTCTCATTAAAATTCAATATTAAGAATTGTATCCTACTTAAACCAGAGTCACATCAATACATAGATGTCCAGTGAGATGAGCCTCAGACAGCTGGATTACTGGATGTCTGTGGCATCAAGCGGCAGCTCCTTTCAAAATTAGAGAAATATACTTTCAATAATATTTGCATATTGACCTACCATTAAATATTTTCCCTTCAAAAAGGGGTATGTTTTAGATATATACAAATGCATACACTGTGGGAGCACGAAAGGGTCAAAGAAGTTTAAAGGCACTATATACTGACACTAATGTCCATAAACATTTTCCATTAAGTTGCATAAAAATGTGATTAATGAAAGCTTTTTCCGAAACCCAGTGAATCAGATTCTGTGACACTGAATGAAGGGTCTACAACGGAAAAACTGGCTCTACGGGAAGAACTAAACCCTTTTTCCCTAATTTGAGAAGAAGTGCTATGTGATCCCATTGACATCCGAAGTTGAGCTAAGCTAGGCTATTGTCACGATTCAGAACCATTTCCAACTACATGTAGAGAAAAAAAAGAAAATACCCGTGAGTTTGTCTGACTCTGGGTAAATAGGGCTTCTAGTTGCATCTAACATTTAAACATTTTTAATTTTATACCTAAATTTCATTATCCAGCTTTGCAGGCCATTCACGGGACACCCTGTGACTCTGAAGGGATCCATAAAAAGGTGAAATCACCTCAGCAGCAGATTTTTTATTTCATTCCACCAATGACAATGTTTTAAGACTGAGCTCGGGTTTAAATATCTTGGTTAAGATAACCATGTTTCTGGTGTGTACTGTCTCTCAGAGGGTTGAATTATGGACCAACGTACGTGTCGTTCCTACTCCTTGCCTTGCTTTTCCTTCCCCGCGCTTGTAGATCGGGTGAACAGTGATGTTGTAAGTGGTCATGGGCCGCAGGCGCTTCATGATGGTGAAATTGTCCGTCCCAGGGATTTTCAGGGCCACTTCTTTGCCTCCTCTACTTGGGACATACTTCAGCCGGTAGCTGACCACCTTGCCCGGTGCCGGCGTCCATGTGACTTTCATGGTTCGCTCGGTCTCGTCCGAGACAGTTAATGTTTTACCAGCAGCAGAGGCTGAAAACAAAGAACATAACAGGATTCAGATAATTTAGTGTCCACATAAGAAACGTGTGCAGTAACCTAAGATTCCCAACATAAGCCTTCAATTTAAGGTGTTTGAACAAACTTTTTTTCTTGTTTTTTAAAGAAAATCATTGGGTTATTTCAACTTAGCCAACCAACGTGACAACCAGGTCTGCAAATAACATGTTGTTTTCATTTTTGATTAATCCTTTTATTTTATTTTTTTGATTAATCGATAAATTTGATCTCTAAAACATCAAAAACAGTTTCCTAGAGTTGAAGGTGACATCATCAAATTTTTTTGTTTTGTCCTACCAACAGTCACAAAACTCAAAGATCATCAGTTTTCTGTAAGACAAAGAAAATCAGCAAATTCTCCAATTTGAGAATCTAAACTCCATCACATATCTGGCATTGTTGCTTAAAAATCGACCTATAGGATTAATGGATTATCAAAATAGCTGCTGATTAATTTTCTATCGACTGATTAATCAACTAATTGTTGCAGGTCAAGTGCTATAACAAACCGACAGAACCGTTGGCTAGTTTTTCAAAAATAAAACCCAAGTGGTATGGAACCACGGCTTTCCTTTAAAGCTAACATTCCTATAGTCAGAATAGGGACAAATTTATTCTTGGCGACGAAAAGAATAGAATTTAGAAAAAAATGGAAAACATTTCAAGGCTTTTAAAAACATATTTAGACCTAAGAGGAACCCAATCAAAACGACCCAGTTGAGGTTAAAAGGCTTCCATGTAGTGTTCATCATCAATTCATCATTTCCAGTGGTCTAAAAAAAAACTGCATCTTATCCACTATATTAGAGGTGGTTGCCACTTCCTGAATGATTATGGCTAAATATTAGTTTGTAATGATAAGTACACTGGAAAACTTAACATTGGCCAAAGCCAAAAAAGAGCATTTCAACATTGTTAAGGATTTTTACTTAGGTTGAGAAACAAATTTCTTAAATAAACAGCCGTTACCAAGCACAGTTGCTTCTTGTATAAAAGATAATAGATCCAACAAGTCTACTGGCACTCTGCAGTTAAGAAATGGACTTTTGTCAATAGTTTTTATAAAACTCAAAGTGCATCTCATCCTCTTAAACTTTCACTTGCTTTTTTGTTTTTAATCATACATACTTTTTCAGATTTTATGTTCCGTATGTGCAGTACTGTACTGTACACACTCACCAGTCTTCTTCTTGTGCCCACTTAATAGCCAGAATCATTTAGTTATTTTTCATTTAAACCCTAAAGAAAAATGTATCCGTCTCTCTCTATTTTCAGGCCAAGTGTGGTTTCCCTTTATCCTCCTTCAATAAGTGTTATGAATTCATAACTGCAGGCATGAATGTGGAGTAATACCATCGGATTCATGCCAGAACTAACTGGTTAAGAATTAGGCCCTTAGCCAGAGGTGATTAATTGGGGGGAAATCCTAAACTGCATTCTCCTTTTCCCCCGAAACAACCAAACCCCTGTAAAATGAAATTAACTTATTCTGATGATTCTGCAAGGATTAAAAACATTTTGCAAGGGAATAATATGTATATTTAATGATCCCAAGGAAAGTTTTTCGTACCACTTGATTTCACTTTGGAGAATTTTTATTGGTGGAAAGAAACATGGCATCCAACTTTTCAACGTGCTGATAGATCTGAACAAATATGCGAAGCAGGAAATGTAATAGTTCTCTTGGAAGGATGTACTGAGGAACAATATGTACTAATGTGTTAGTTCATCTACATGTTGCTTTGGTTTGTGAGGATCTGGACCATTTCATTTCCCATGTAAAGATACAGTATACAAAGCATGTCTTTCTCTGATGAAGTTCAAACTGGGGATCACAGTTCAAACCACAGTTTGAAAAGAATCTCAAATGAAAATCTTAATTTAAATTTGGACGATTTCCATAGACGAGAAAGAAGAAAGGGTTAGGGTTAGGGTTAAAGCTTCTGAAAGCTCCTGTAGAATGCAAACGGTATGTTTAATGCAAGCTCTGAAATCTGTTTTTTCTGACTAAATGACGTATTGAATCTACTTTGGCTTATATTCAGGTGGCACCTTTCCTTGCGATCAAAACATAGTATTTTCTGCCAAATGTGTAATGCTGACAATATGGTGAAAGTTTCCTAAATTTTCTGAGGGTTAAAGAAAAGGGTTGGACATTTGGGCCAGTTAGCTTTGATCTCTCAATACTGGCCCGCGTACAGAACCCGAACACTTTTCTGACACCAATTAAAACATGGACTAACTAACTTTTAGGCACCAAAACCTGGTAATCTTGTTTACTAATTCTTTGATCAGAAAGCTCCTGATTTAGACAGAGTTTTTGCCATTTTTACACTGCATCCTGTACTGCTGCCTTTGTTAGTACAATATTTAACATTTAATGCATTTGGCTTCTTTTGTTCAGTAAAATAAAGAGTTTTGTAGGAAAAACAGGTTTAAATATTCCTCAAAGTAAGGTGTCAAAAAATACTTTTAATATTTCCTATTATTTGTAACTGTGAGTGTCTATGGAGTAAGAAATGCAGTCTGCTGAAGCTGACTTTCTTACCATCAGTGGTTTCCTGTCCATTGAGTGGGTCGCTGTCCTTGTGACTGTAGGCGGCAACCACAGAAACTTGGTAGAGTGTCTCTGGAGTCAGACCTTCCAGCACCGTGCTGGTAACATCTCCCGGTACAGTTTTGTCCCCTGCTTCCTCGGAAAACAGCGACTTCCATTGAACACGGTACATCTTCACGTTCCCAGGCGCTGCCGTCCATGATGCCGCAAAGCTGGTGTCGGTCACATCGCTTGTGACCAGGTATTTAGGAGGGCCCACCTCTGAAGACAAGGAGCAAAGGTATGGATTAAACAAACCTGTATGGGCTTCTGTAGTGTATTTTGACGAAAAGTACAATACGCAAACACCTGTATACAAAAAGTGAAAAGCTATCTGTGATTCATTATTTATGTAGTTTAGATAAAATGGTTAGTGAAGCATTTGTCTTTAAATACAGATTATTTATTGAGGTACAATAAAGCTTTAAAATCCCCTGATTTCCTCCCAGATTACAACAGATGTTTTGAAACTCAACTGTGAGCGATTTTTATATTGTATAAAGTCATACTGGCTGGGGTGCTCACATGTTCTTTCAAGTATTTGTCGTTGCTTTTTTTTAAATTAACTTCCCTTTAAAACAAATGAACCCTTAGGATGTGTTGGCAGATCGGATTATTTTTTTTAAATGGAAACTATTAAAAGGCCATCGAGTGGACAGCAGCATTGAACAGCTCACCAAAGCCATAAAGGGCAGAGAGGACGGGAGAAACACATGTGAGGAGCTGTCAAGGCTCAATGGATATTTTTTTTTTAATATAGGATATTTTGGACATTTCTGCTTCATTAGTGTGTCCAGAACATTGGGAGACAGGAGACATGGGAGACAGAAGACATAAAACATGTCAGGAACCGGATGAATTCAAAGTGTCTACTGAGCCAACAGGATAACATCGAGCGGAAACCTCTTTTTTGTAGTTTACTGAACATCTTTACTTCATCAAATCATTACTACAGTCCTTCCCCCTATTGATAGTCTGTAAGCTGCAACCTTTGATATGCAGCAATCTGCAAACTTTTTAGCATTTAGGTAGCCAAAGGCTTTTGAATGACCTAATGTCTTGCTTGCTGTTTGTGGGTTTTATGAACATTTAATATTATAGTGACCCTCTGACTTAAAGGGAAAATCTGTTTTTTAAACCAAATTTTTACCCAGTGCTAATTGGAACGCTTTTGCTCCAGTAACAGCATCTCTCCAACACATTAGTCCTGAGAAAGAATTTTCAACAACTACAGGTCAGGTTAACATGAAATTTGCGGTGGGTGTTCATGGTCTGCAGAGGATTTTTTTTTTTTTTTTAAGATTTCTGGTGACCCTCTAATTTCTTCTCTAGCACCACTAAAAGACCTAAGTCTCTGTTTGTACACACGAAACACCAAATTTAATAGGCTACGTCACGTGAAATCAACGGATTTATGCTCCTCAGCGGATGAACCCTGTTGATTTTGGGCACTGACTAGGTTTTCATTAGCATCATCAACTTTACAAGCAAGGTATCTCATAATCAGATCCCCATAAAAAAGAGCACATTGATGCTCCTCAGAGGATGAACCCCTTTGGTTTTAATGACCCCCAAGACCTTTGTTCTAGCGTCAGCAGCTCTGGCGGAACACTGCATCTTTAGCTCCAGTGGCTCCACAGGTAAGTTGCAAACAAAAATCCTCAGTATACTGTTTGTTCAATCCAATATTTTTTAATTTTGGTGTGTATTGAGCATTGGAGCCTGTAGAAGCCATCAGCAGTTCATTAGACCCTTGTCTTTCCTGCAGCTTGGCCAGCTGTAGACACGGTAACCACTTTTTTTTTTTAACCACTGGTAAAAGCAGGTAAAACAAATAGGGAAAGATATGACAGTTCCACTTTGACTTCTTTAAAACATCCAGATATAAGACACAGTCTATTGCTTTTGTTTGTGTATTTCTCATAGAGACCACTTAGTTTACACAGAGCTGCTGTTGTTAGTAGGAGGAGTTCTAAGTATGCACAGAACACGTCAGTGGCTTTTGAGAGTTTGAGAGTTAACCCTTACTCAAACTTAAACTGTAATCTAAACCATTTCTAAGAATAAAATAAACAGAAACCATAAACTCGACCCTTGTAGAAGAGATGGAGTGATTAAAAGACATCACTTAACAAAAATGGGCTTCCTCTGAAATTGGTTATTTACACAAATGCTTAATCAAAAGGATACCAAAAAAAAAAAAAAACATACACAAACACACAGGGTGAGTGTTGACAGTATTTAAGTGTTTTCAGAGGTTTCATGACCTCAACTTAACTTTCTGAGGGCTGAATTACAGAGAAGCCAAAACCCCTATAGATTTGTGCAACCGACCGAGACCAAATCTCACCTCCGCAGTGGCTCGTGTTGCTGCAAACGGACATATGGTCACTTTACTATACAGAGACAGGAGACCACTGGAAACATTTGTGAATGATGGAAGAGGAAAAGGGAGGGTCGATATCAGGTTATGATCCTTCTTCGCTATAAAGATGACAGCATATACGGAGGCCTCGCTGGAAAGACTGAGGAGCCAAGTTTCCACAACGTGATAATTAACACCAAATATCATCTCCAGCTATATAATAAAGAGAGGCAGCGTGAAATAAATCACATTCTAGCTTTTGCCAGGTGATACAGATCTTTGGAGAAAAGGGGATCAGAAGGAAAACACCAGGCTCCCTAAATGTTTATAGTCAGAAAAATTGTTTCTGGTCTGGATACAAAACAACAAAAATCAGGATTCTTCTTTTGAAGTATGCACAGTGAAAAGGTCCAGAGTCAAAACGTGTGTATGTTTCTGTGCTGAAAATACATAGAAAAAACAAAAGAACTAAAATGAAATAGGCCTGGATGTCGATGAGTGCAGGCCATTTTTCTTCCTGCCAACTGATACTGGGAATGTCCGTTTCATCATGTTTTAAATGTGCAAAACATGTGGTCAGACAGAGGGATGAGCTATGGAAAACTCCATTAGTGAATGAAGTTCTGATGCTGGTTTACAAGCATATCCTGACAAACCTAATGAATTTACAAAGATATACTGCAGAGCTCTAAGTAGTAATATCATGTGCAAGAAAACAAAAAATGCTTTGAAAGTTGCAACCCTGGATATACTGAGCTTTGCTTTCGATGCATATGGCTATTGGTTTATCGTTGTCTGATACTTCACATGTGCTGCTCAGTCGCCGTCACTCAGTCTTCACCGCACAGACGCCTCACTGCAGCCACCATTAGCAGGGGGGCTGGGAGCTCTCCACAGCTGCTGCCATTTTTTTTTTTTTATCTCCCTCAAGGAGCTCTGTCTCTCAAAGCTGGAAGCCGAGTCTGGAGGCTTTCGAAAATAACAGCCACAGGCATCCATCAGATGGAGTATGGAATATCTGGCGCTCTGCAGATGCTGCCCGAAACGCACTCAGACCTGTTTTTCCACAGTCCATCATTTAGTAAATCTTTGCAAAACCGCAGGGAATTTAATGCACTTTTGAAGAAATTTCCACTAGTGTCCATGTCTCTATCTATCTCTATCTATCCATAGAAACTTAAACTACACATACATATTATTTCTGATTATTGTGTGTATATGAAAGCTAACTCAACCTGAAATGGTTTTTAAAATGCTATACCTTGATTCTGGGTGAAGAAGACTACCTGAAGTTGAAAAGCATGAACCTTTGTTACATCTTTTCCTGTCAGTCTATTTATAAAAGTGAGTTTTCACTATTTCGTTGCTGGAAATGTTTGCTGGCATCATCTCCTCAGATCTAAAACCATTTGGCACAAAACTGCTAAAAATACTTGGTGAAACTAGTCATTTTTGGGGAACTAGTGAAGCAAAGACAATTAACCTTATTATCCAATATGGTATATTTGACTATTTATTATCTTAGACTTTTATGTGACTTTTTTTCTTTCTTTTTTTTGCTTTGCTGTCAAGAAAACAAGATTCCTGCAGCACACAAAAAAATGAAAATTTGAACGGTTACAGTTGAGTGACATCTGGGCAAATTCAATCTGCTGAGGAATATTGTGTGATACAATCGAAAACTCCAGAACAGCTACTAAATGGACCTTGTGTTGCGATGTGGTAAGATTTGCTGGTTAAATGTGGTTTAAAAAAAACCCAACAGTTTAGTTGTAGTTATACAAACATTTTGCACGAGACAGAAATGATCTGACAATTTGAATTAAACCTCAGGGAGCTGATCTAAAGTACCAGATAGATAGACTGCTTCAGCACCTGAAAGGCACGTTTATGAAGTCCAGGCCGGCTTTCTGTATCCCGTCTTAAAGATTTTATACGTGTCTCTCTAAAGAGGTTGAGTCTTTCTTGCTCTCTGACACTAGGCTAGAGGAGGAGACTCAGTCTGGGACTCCCTGCTGCTGAAACCTCACGGACACAGTGGAAAATCTCTTGGCTCACCGTTTGTATAAACTTCGCTACTCGACATGTTCCATCTTCCGTCAGACATTTAAAGCACCTTGAATTTCAGAGAGTGACGGCAGTTTCCTTATGGGTGGCCCAGATGGTGGGGAAGTAAAATCACTCTGGTAGTGTTATTGGTGCTACTCCACATCTGAAGAGAAGCTCTGTCTAGCTCAATGAGTAAGGCGGTATTATTGCCTTTCCTGTGCGGCTCAGAGGCTACAGCAGGGTGAAGGCCGCAGTACGGTTGAACTTCGCGTCACTTTTCATGAGCACAGATGAGTGCACCATCACGAATGCCTTTCAGGAGGGACTGCCCAAACGTGTGCACCGCTTGTATGGTTCAATGCATCCAGACTACAGAGACAGAGTTCTTGGAGACAGATCCGGGAGACAGCGGGATGTAGCCAGGAGGAGCCTGTGATGGCTAGCTGTTTGTCCTGCGTTCAAGTGCTGCCGTATTGCCTTTAGAAATGTTCAGATTACATGGCGTGCGAATAATTTAATTTGTAACAATCGTACACTTTTAGTGCCAGGGTTGGGCCTCGAGTCATGACTTACAAAAATGTATGCATATAACTGTAGATCCAGTATTTGCTTTTTAATTAAAGTAACTGATTAGGAATGCACCGATCCGAAATGGTATCAGCACCAATAGTGACCTTATAAAGGGAATCGGTCATTGGCCATGATGTGACCGGTCGACATTAAAATCAGTATCTCAGACTCCATTTTTAGCCCCACTGAAATCCCTGGCCATGTTACAAAAAAATAATTCACACATGATCTATGCGGGTAGGTACACCGATTTTAAATTTGAGAAAAAGAGAGCACTGCTATCAGATCCGTGCTTGCAGATACCCTGAGTTTAGGTATCGGAATCAGTACTGAGAGAGAAAAAGTTGTGCACCCCTGCCCCAAAATCCGCTAATGTTAGGACGTCCGATCAAACGAAAACAAGCGGGAAACAGACATGGTTCAACATAAGATGAATATCTGTGTTTGTAATTATTGTACATTTTTACCTAACAGAAGCACAAAATACCTCAGCCTTGACTGCAGCCTAAAAGTGTGATAAAATCAGTAAGCAATAAGCAGAATCTGAATCATAATCAGAACGAAAATGTACAAGTAACTGGTACCCAACCATAGCTGAGGGGTTCAGTTTCAACAGGGGCAGCTCTTATTTAAAAAAAAGAAAAAATGTCCCCTTCGCAGCATTATGTTTGTCACTTGATTTAACAAAATATCTTCCATAATAGACTTTGATGGAAAACATGTAGGAAACATGTCTGAAGTCTTCAGCACATTTTCTAGATCACAGGCTCATAGGGGAGTATTTCTTCACAGTCAGTCCATGCGGCACCCTGCAGCACTCCTTCTATTTTTCCTCAGTTTAAACATTATGACCTTCATGTGAAAATTGAAGAGATGTCATTTTTTTTGGACAAAAATTTACGTTTACTCTTTAATCACAATTCTAAACTGAGACCTAAACTGAGATGGAATGTGCTGTCAAGCCAGAATCGCCTCAGGAAGACTGAGTGAAGTCTGGTCGTAGCCAAACTGGAAAGTAAGACTTCATATGTTCAGATAATGAGTCCCAACCTCACCTTAAATCCAATCTCAATCTCAACCCCTGAAGCAGGTCTGGAAAGATAATACAGGCGAAAACTGCAAAGAGCAAAATTGCCTGTTGAAAACTGAGACCCCTTTGACAGGTTAGGACAAGTTGGGGGTCTGGGACTGATCACACTACAACTACAATCAGGGAAAAAGAACCAGAACATCAAAGGTCAAGAGCCTAGATGAACACTCCTGGCTTTAAGATTGGCTACCATGCACAGTCTTTTTAGATTGTCAAGAGGTTTGAAATTTGGGTTCAATGGACACAAAGATTGACATAAAGCTTAAAAAAGGAAACCAAAATTGTCTGGAAAGCCTCCTCAAATGCACCTCATCAATCTAATTTTATAGCTTTTTGTTTAATTCACATTTGTCTTACTATTTATGAGAGTTTTTCTGTCTCTCTCTCTAGCATTTATACAGTAGCATTAGACTTGATATATCACAGAAAACTCTGTAACCTGCTGATTTTGGCATGAAGAAGAGTTTTCCATTTTCCTCCCTCCCATTTGGTCGTAAACAGAAATGCCCTTGCACAGTTTTTACAGTAAGAGTGAGCTCACTGGTTTCGATGTGGTTACAGTATCGATGCGGCCGAGTTTTCCGTTGCAGACCTGAGCAGGTTTAGCCCTGCGTGTGAGCGAGGCAAAAGTAATGAGGGTCCTCCTGCCATCTGCCTCTGCTGTGGGCCAACACCAGGGATGTCTGGAGGCCTTACTGATGCACCTCAAGCGTCCTCACAATGAACTAGACTGTGAATGCAACACGGGGGAACAAATGCACCATACTGCTCCTGTGTGGGCCCGACAGGATAACCTGAAGCATTGGAAAAAAAGGGCTGTACTGATTGCATGGCACTGCTACCAGGGAGGCATCTGGAGGTTGCGCAGGCCAGTACACAGAGACTGAGGACAAACACCATTAAATTCCAGGCAAGCCCTCACACGGTAGAAAGAAAAGGAAAGAAAACAACTTAAAAAAACAAAGAAAGATAGAACCAGAGAGACGTAGAGGGAAAATAGAAAGAGAGACACAGCAAGAAACGGACAGAGAAGGAATGGAATTACCATGACGAGACAAAGATAAAAAGAATTAAAGAGAAATGGAAGGTGAAATGGGAAACGCAAAGACAGAAGGTGATAAAGAGAGGCAACATGAAACAAAGACACATGGAGACAGACATAAACAGAGAGAGACAGGAATTAGTCAGTCTTCCCTGCTCCTCCTAACCTGCCAGCCCTGCTCTCTGCTGGGTTACATTCCTGTCCGGTCTTGCTGTTTCTCATCTCTACCTCTCAGCCTGTGCGGCTGGCTGCTGTGTCCACTGTTACTGTCGCGGCATGTGGCTTAAAAACCAGCGACTCCAAAGTCCGAGGTGCGCCGGTGAGCAAACACCGCTTAAGTGCATCCATCCTGACGAATTCAGGTCCACCACAGTGCAGTCAGCACCATTTCCTGGCAATATTTTCAAAGGTATACCTGTTTCTTTTATACATGTTCTATAACCTTTTTGCACAGAAACAGATCGTAAACATGGGGAAAGAGACAAGACCACAACATGCAACAAAGGCCCCCAGTTGTAATCGAAGCAGAGACGTTGTAGTTAAATCGCATGAGTCTTCCCCGCTAGGCCACCGGGATCCCCCACCGTACTGTAGCTCGTTTCGACTCTTTTAAGCAACTGCACAGTCACAAGAGTCCCAGAGTCCCGTTTCCTATAAGACCCGGGTGGTAAAAAAAAATACATTTCCTTTTAACACCGCTACAGCTCCGAGAGTAAACCCCTACAAAAACTGGATTGCTTATTCCTCTCCCTCCTCCACTTTCCCTCTCTCTCCACTCTTCTGATTGTTTATTTTTACTCTCCAGTATCAATAAGCCTGACCTTTAAAGCCTCTCTGGGTACTGAAAGTAGGATATTTTCTAACATTTTGCTCCGTAGCAAAAGAAAGCCGTGTCTAAACAGAGATTCGAATGAAACATTAGCTTTGTTTGTTTTAAGAGCCCTTGCGGTGATTTGGTCATCTTCCAGGGTTTAGTCACAGCAATTAAAGTAAATCCTCAAACATTAGCTGTGGTTGTTCAGCCATACAGTCACAATGAAACACGCATAATCACTTGATCTAGGAGAATCAGCGGGTAACAGCTGCGTGCCACAAGCAAAATACCAATAATGTCTTGCTTTGAATTGCTCAACTGTTTATTTTACATCTATGCATGAGCTGTGAAGACTGGTTTCACGATACCCTGATATGGGTATTTATCCACTTTATCTGTCAACGTTTTTCCTCCTTAGAGTACTGCATTTTAATTTAGAAAAAATATCAGCCTCGATCAAAGGAAAATATGGATGAAATCTAGATTATTCAATGCTTTTGATATTTGATTAGACAACATATTGAACAAAAGTGACACTGTTGGTCAGAATCCCAGAAACACAGAGATCTGCAGAGCTTTCAGCCTGTCATAGTTAATTGTTTTGGTTTGACGGTAAATTTACTCTAGAAACCGAGACTGAGACCGTTGGTCCAACACTTGGACCGGCGGTCACGCAAAACCTCACGGCATTGCATCAATCCATAGTTTAGAGATAAAGTCGTGGCTCAGTAAACATTGTAATGTGGTACAATATCGTGAGCCATACGTGGAGGAAAAAAACGTAAATCCATCACAGAGCCGGCTGAGTGTTTGATGTCAGAGAGGTGCAAGCTGGGATTAATCCTGCCTCTTTGCAGCCGCATCGTCTGAACGAGCTGGAGGCACCCGGAGGTGAACAACGCACTCCGACGCGTTAAGAAATGCCGTTGCCATGGTAAAGAGGAATCTAATTGGTTTATTTCCAGTTGCATCCTTAGTGTTCTGGCTCAAGGTCACTAATATTAAGTGTTTTCAGAAGACACGTAATCCCTCCCTTAAAGTGCAAAAGCTGACCTTGCTGGAAATTTCTCCATGAGATAATCCCCCTTCAAGAATCTACGAAAGATCATCAAAGTTTCATAACATCACCGTCCAGAGTCTAGAGGGTTTGTCAGCTCAGGAAAAAAAAATCTCCTCCACTTTCCTTCCTCATTGTTTATCACCTCTGAGTACATCTTGACCCACTTTTATATCCCAGCATTCAGTGCTTCCGTCTGTTTTTCATTCCTTTCCCTGTAAGGCAGGAAAGATCTGACGAGGAGCGTGATGGGTGGCAGGTTGTACTAACACTGCAGGGTTAGGAGTTCACTCTCCACTGAGGTCAAAAATGTGTGGACGTCTGGCACTCCCAGGCATTTTTGGAATACAAGCAAATGCCAAATGGCAGATGATGGCTTTAAAAAAAACCACTGTGGACAAATAGAGTCACTGAGGATGTCAAAATAAAGTCCGAACTTACTGTATTTCCATTGTGGTCTTGAAATGACGCAAAAAGATGGAAAGACAGTTTGAGTTTTTTTCATCATCCCATGTCTTTGTGATTTAAATTTGCAATTAGATTTTTATAGTTTTTACTGTCCCATAGCACAAACAAAATGACCAAAAGACATCTGCAGGCACCTGTTGTGGATCACTACCAGTGACTCAACGATTACTTAACCAGCTACTCAGATTTCTGGACTTCAGAGCTCAAATTCTGGCCCCAAATCCGTTTTGGAGCGAAGATTTGCCATCAACTGGAGTTTTAAACACTCATGTAGATCTCGTTCATGAGAGCATCTGTTGATCATTATCTGTTAACCCCTTTGGACTCTTGGCTGTTTTATCTCTGTTGTCACACCCTTTATATACAGGCTCACGGAACTATATAGGCCTTATGTAACTACATGCCCTAGATGGTCATACCATTTATTGCAATGTCAGGATAAGTTTGGATATTTAGAGAACTGTCCTAGAAAATACTATAATTATAATAGTACACAATCTGAAACTCAGCAAATATCTGTAAATCAATCAGAAGAGATGTGTCATTGTTCCAATTTTATAAGAACCTGGTTGATGGGATTTTCTGAGCCATGGGACAATCTGAAAAAGTACTGATAGAGTAAATTTTCATAGATTTTGTCATACTATTGTGTTTCTTTTTCTTATTTCATTTGGCACGATTCTTGATTGGCACTGGAAAACTGCTACTACTGGTAACCATAACTTACACTGATTCCACTAATATTTGAATATCTGAATGTCTGAATATCTGTGTGTTCTGGTTGGAGTGAGTAATGACACTGAGAGGAAGTTCATGATTTCTGATGCAAAATGCATCAAAAACTGTGGGCTATGAGACGTTTCCAGTGCCAAGCAGCGCTCTCTTCCTATTTGTAACGGTGTATAAATTGTTGCCTAAAAGCTACAATCACCTTCTTTGGTGGTGCCCTCAGTCTGCCGTGGCACTCCGGGTCCGGACCGGTATTCAGGAGTCACGCTCACGCGGTAGGTGGTTTGGGGCTGAAGCTCCTCGAGCACAGTCGTTGTCTCTGTGCCGTCAGTGGTCACCTCCATCCTTGAGCTCTCGTCCCCAATGGGTTCATAGGTCAACCGGTAGCGAGTGACAGCTCCTGGAGCTGGCTGCCATGATACTCTGAAGCTGTTTGTTGTCTCTTCAGATACTCTCAGGTTGCGCACCGGGCCTTGGTCTGCAACATGTGAATGACATAAGGTTTTACTGCTCCCATTTACCAGCTTAAAAAACAAAAGATAAATGTCTTGAGGCTACATAAATACCTTCTAAAGTGTTCTCATAGCCTTTCAAAGGCAAGCTCTCCCCTTTGTCGTACTCAGCGTAAATATTGACCTCGTAGCGAGTGAGCGGGGTAAGGTGGGGGAGGAGGGTTGTGGTTGTGTCCCCGGGCACAGCCATGGAAATATAATGCCCGTCGGCATCATCTTCTGGCCTGAACTTAACCAAATAGGACTCGACGTTGTCGGAGTCGATCTCCCACGAGGCCCTGAGGCTCCTGGGGCCGATTTCTGAGAAGGTAAGGTCCTTCGGTTGGACCAGTTCTGGAGAAAGTAGAAGGTAACGAAAGTTAAAATGATACAATGCCATATAACCATGCACAGACACAGATGGAACTTGTAGACTACCGTTGGCTTTTGAACATATAACATCATGTTTTTAATTTTAGTTTATTTGGCAGGAAAACTCTGATGAACCTCAGCTTAATTAATGGAGATACTACAATAAGGTCTGTAACTTCTTTCTGTTCCCTTGATGTTTAAACATTAAGGATCCCTGTGTGATTTTTAGCACCGGTGATGTTACATATGGTTGAGCACGAATCAACAGAACAAAACCAATATCAGTTAAAGACAAATATTCAACCATCAGCATCTCAGTACCACTTAAGATAAACAACTCCAAAGTTTAACACGACCGTCTCTTTCTAAATTGTCCAAAAGCAAAAGCAAATTCAGACTAAAAATGCTAATTCAAACCAACAAGAATGTTTTGCCATGTTGATTTTAACTCTGGTAATGCTTGAAGATGTGATATCTATGGGTGTCCCCAGTGCTCTTTACGAGTCCTGCTGATACAGACTTTATGGTCCGTGCACAATGAGCTTCTAAAGGTTTTATTTTTCCACACTGCCATTTTGGCTTAGGCCCAGCCCTAGCATGATTAATTTATTCACGTTAGTCTGCAACTTATCTTTCAGTTTTGTTTTTCTTTTTTTAAGCAGTCATGCAGTGAACAAATTACCATGAAAAGCTGGCTAACAGTCTGAGATTTGCATGATCAATCAGCTTAGTCTTTCTGTACTCCCAGGCTGTTATCCATAAAATATTAAAGATAGTTGGCAGAGAAAATGCAAATCACCAAGGATAATTCTGAATGGGCTGAGCCTGGGCTGTGGTTTTGACAAGACCTCCCTAAAAAAAAAAAAGGAACAAAAAATGAAGGAATCCAGGGGTTGGAAGGGCTGACCTACACACCACTTGATAAAGAAGCACCATTACAACCAATCTGACAGCTCCATTATTTAAAGAACATCAGGAGGGCGGCCGCTGTGAAACGCCCCACTTTGGGAGCTCTTTGAGCCATTATGTTGGATGGAAGCCACGACTTTGCTGCTCATTCGGGCTCCTGTACACTTCTCTTTGTTGATAGAGAGTCATTATTACATAAGAATTGTATAATCAGCAATCAAAGCTGGCATGAGTCACGTTCTACATTGGCAGACCGGGAAGCTCCTTTTGGCAAAGTAACACAGAGTGATTAAACTCTGGCTTTACGTGGGTTAAACAGCTTTTGAGAGTAACTCTTCTTGCTTGTTTAAAGTTGAGTACCAGATATCCAGGGGTGGCTAATGATGTCGGGAAAAAGAATGAATCTCAAAGTTAGGGTTTTTCTTTGGGATAAATGATGGACATCACTCTTGACTGTCTGGATTGTCACTTGATATGGTAATAACCGAGCCATCTGGTGCTCCAACCAACAAATGCAAAGAAGTCTCTGCAAACCACTATTTGACCCAGTTCTCATATTTCCACACGCAGGAATTCTCCCTGCCCTTGAATGTTCTAAAGGTGGAAATATGTTTAACACATTGAGGTAAAAGAGGAAGGTTCAGCTGAAAAAGACACACTTGGAAAAGTGACATGAAAGTAATTGTGTGCGTATGGATGACTGGATGACGTTACTATTGTGCATTCTCCTCCGCAGTGAAGGGTTGTAGAGTTACATCTGAGTGCTGCAATAATTTATTGTTAAAATGTTGTTTTGATCACCACAAGTGTCCCAAATCCTAATACCTGACAAGTAGTTTTACGACGTGCTAAATTAAAAATCTTAATTTTTTCAAATTAATTTGCTGAGCCCATGGAAGTGATTAAAAACATGAATCATAGCTCTTAGTACACTAGACAAATAAATACATTTTTCTTCATCAAAAACAGTTTCAGCTCATCATGTTTGATGACATTATGCTGAGGAAACTATAGCTTACACTGACAGCGACTGAAAAACTAACAAAATATTTTGAAGTAATTGGACATGAATAAAGAATTAGGAAGATAAATCAATATTAGCTCCATCACATGCTCTCAAGTTAAACCCCAAAGTGGCTACAGAAATTCATCTGCAGGTTTTTTTTTTAGTACTGTATTTTTACATCATCGCAAGGAAACGTTCACTAGTTTGAGATAAAAGAATGTACTTGTTTAAGAGAAGGAATTATTTTTCTGGCCTATTGAATAAATAATTAATTAATTTAAAAAATTAAAACTAATTACAAAAACCTGACAGGAATATGCTGACTGTTTAGTGCTCCAATGCTGGTACGGTTGCAATCGTGCTGAGCTAGCATGTGCTACAGATAAAACAAAGCTAGCATGCAACTAAGCAAACAAGTCCCACTCCAGAGCAATGGATAAACAAAAGTGAGATGGCTCCAAATCTTCTTACAAACAATTAAAAACATACTGTATGACTGTAGGCTCAAAACGACCTCATTTAATGTGACATTAGAGATAACAGTAACATGTAATCACTTCCATGCAATGAAGGAAGTGCGTCTAAAGCAAAGTATTTCCAGTTGTGTGATATACAAAAGCAGCATTTTTGATGTCTCCAGGAATAGTCACAATGCCCAGTGGTCAGCAGATTCAGCTAAGTGGAGGTGTTCCATACGTCAGGAAAACTTTAACACCAAATCTTGAAACTGAACAGAGTGAATAGTGAATCATGGGGAGTAAACACCAATCAGTGGATCTTGATTAAAAGTTGCCCAAAATCCACATAAACACCCACGATACATTCGTTGCAGACAGGTGCTTACTGTATGTAGGCACTGAACTGAGTCAAACGAGCAACTGAATGAACTTTCTTAAAATCCAAGACTGAATTGATGACAGTCGGAGCAAGACGACATCCCAGATCTATCAAGGGTTTGAACCAGCAACCTTATGGTCGCAAACCCACTTCTCTAACCTTTAAGCCACCATTCCCCAATATAGGTGTACAGTAGCTATAGTATAGGTACTACAGCTTAGCATTTTAAAAAATGAACTCCATGGTGAGTACAAATCTTTAAACTGAACTGACTGAAACTATTCAAACCATCAAAGTGATTCTTTATTTCCACCTCTGCTGCTAAAGCTAGGATCCAACATAGGTTATAAAAAGTGGGAAACAACCAGCGATCCACTTATATTTTTAACAAAAAGAACCACAAAATACCATGTCATTTATGACAAATGACTGTATGACTGTTATGGCACCTGGAATCTGGTGAAAATAATGATAGTTGATGTCAACATTTGGCTTTTTTTCTTACACAAATAATACAACAAGAACCAGAGCAAGTATTTGATAAGGACCAGAGTCAAAAGGCATAACTTAATCATCATAGATCAAATCTAAACAATACATAACAGTAAATCAAAAGAAGATTCCTCAAAATAAAGCAAACTGTAATTAGCATAGGAGATAAATCAATCTTGCTTACGTCTCTGGATGATGTTGCGAAGTTCTTGCTCAATTCTCAGGCAGATGGACTGCGTAAGTTCTTTGGAAATTCTCTGGAAGGCATCGAAGTCCTCCACAGTGTACACATGGGTCTCTGCAGGTGTGTTGGCAATGGCCTCCAGCTCAGATCGTACAGCATCCTTAACACCCACTGCGAAGATCTCCACATCAGCATTCCTCAGCTTGTTGGCTGGCTCCTGGAAGGCGTCGGACGACTTCCCGTCGGTGATGAGGATGGTAACACGGGGAACATTGACACGTGCCCCTCTGGTGACCTGGAAGATCTTCTCCCTCGTGTAGCTCATGGCCTTGCCAGTGTTGGTGGAGCCGCCTCTGTACGGGAAAGTCCTCACAGCCTTGACCACGGCACTCAGGTCATGGTGAGTGTTAAGGTAGAACTCGGTGTGGGGGTCCCTGCTGTATTGGACCAAGCTGATCTGAACCTTATTTGGCCCAATGTCAAAGGTGTTCACCAGCACCTCCAGGAAAGCTCTTACTTTAGCAAAGTTGGCCAGACCAATACTGTAGGAGCCATCAACCAGGAGGACGACGTCGGCTTGAACATCCACACCAAGAGAACATTCTAGATGGGAAAAGCAAAAATCATAATACAAAATTGTAATTGACTGTCAGGCTCTTTATGCTTCAATGACAGCACATTAAAATATCTCATAGTCTCTCACTTTTCACTCTGAGTGGGACTTGTCTGTTTGCAAACTAAAGACAATGGTGGCAATGGGAAAGATTCCCATGTTGACGTCTTGCAAGGGTTCACATTATCAGACAATTCAAAATTGTAGTATGACTGCAGTGCTTGTCCTGTGAGGGTTATAATATACTGTGCATGGTCTCATGGATGATTTATCCATATTTATTCAGAACTCTTCATTTTGGGACTTGACCCGGTTGGGAAACTGTAAAATCATTACTTTTTCCTCACCCACTGACACTTTAACTGGCTCCGTCTTCTGCATGGCCATGATGGGCTCACTGGGCGTCAGGCCCTTCAGAGCGAAGAGACTGATCTCATACTCTGTGTCTGGAGAGAGGTCTCTGACCACCACCGAGGTCTGAGACGGGCCCACGTACAGCTCCTGCCGTTTCCTGCCGGTCATCATGGGGTTCATCTGCACCTTGTATCCAGAAACGTCCCCAATGGAGGAGTCCCAGGTCACCCGCATGGACTTCGAGGCCATCTCCAGGATTTGGAGGTTAGAAGCTGGCTCAACGACTGCAAAAATCAGATTCAGACTCAGAATGATAGGATTATCTGATTTGCAAGGCGCAATAAATGTACACAAAAGGAATGTTTGAAAAGTGAAATGAAAGAAAAAACAATTTCTCAGAAACTAATTTGAAATTATTACAACTGATGTTCACATCATAAACCTATAGTACTGGTAATTTTATCAAGAAAACTATTTATACTATTTTGAAAAGTAAGATACTATATAAGATTTTCAAAATGGAAAAATGGAACAGTAGCCTCCATAACTAAGTGTCATAGTCACAGACACTATAGGACAGGACTTAAAGAAACATGTTAATTCTTTTTTCTTTGCTGAGAATTAGATGTGAAGATTGATGGCACTCTCATGTCTGTCCATTAAACATGTGCCCAAATGTTTAGAGATATAACTTGTTAATTAGTGAACTTCAGAGGCATTGGTAGGAGGACTTTGTTGTTTTGGGACAGAGTCAGGCTAACTGTTTCCCTCTGTTTCCATCAATCTTTACATCTAAGTCACAGCAAGAAAGGGAATAAGTGTATTTCCCAAAATGCAGTACTATCATTCTAACATCATGTCCAATGTGACAATGGAAGACAGAGGGTGGCAAACTCCAAAAAAAGGAAAAGTCTGAGGCAAATGTCACATTCTCTCCATTTACTCACGCACTTTAAACCCAGACCAGGTATAAAAGTGGTTTTTACCACATCTCACCTTCTTCTCCGCTGACGAGTGAATTGAGTTGATCGTCGACCCCAGTGCACATCTGAATAATGAGCTCTCTCTGCACATTGCTGATCATGTCGAAGTTGGCGACATTATAGATGTGACTTCTGTAAGGGGTGGAGGCCATTAGCTTCATCTCAGCTTCGTCGGCCTGTTGGATGCCTAAAACGGATCCAGAAAAGTAAATCATTAAAGTCGCGGTAAATGCAGAGTATATGATACTCTATTGAAACAGGGAAAATGTTCTGTACGACTGTTGTGATTGTCATTGCCTGCCAAATGTACGGGCGTTTTCTCATTCTGAGCTGAGAAGACACCACTGAATTCATACCCGCCCTCGTAAAGTCAGTGGCATCGTGTGTGGATTATGGGTCAGACGTACCGGCTGTATTTGTGCTTGTAAGTCTGTAAATACTGGATGAAATGAGCAGTCTATAAAGATGTGAAATGAAACGTTTGTTTTCCACTTTAGGGTATTAACAGTTCTCCAGCTGGATTTACCACCAATCGACAACAAAAAAAAGCTTCGACTTTTTTACTCTACATTGGCAATAAATATGAAACTGGTTGGACTCCATTTTAGGACTGGTGAGTTTTACAATCTTCTGTTCTTCTGGAACACTTTGACACTAATGGAAGAGCAGTAACACGTCACAGAATGTAGTTTGTTCAAAGTTTAACTTTAAGTTTAAGTGTTGCTCTGTGAACTCTCTGATCGACAGAGGTGGTAAATAACTAGGTCCTTACTCGAGTATTTCCATTTTTTGAGATTTTCTACGTTTCTGCTTGTACATTTGAGCGGGAAATACTGTGCTTTTTACAAGACTACATTTATATGACAGATAGAGTCACAGGTTACTTTGCAGATTCAAATTTCTCTGTGAGATTGGTTCAAGACATAAGATCATAAAGTATTGCTGATATTGTTCTTTCTCCTTCTTCTTACTTCCTGCCTTCTTTTCTTTCTTTCTTTGTTTCCTTCCCTCTTCCCTGAGTTCCTCCTATGCTTTTTTTCTTTGTTTAGATTTCAGTGCTGACACTTGTTTGAAGTTTAACTGCAGTAGTTTTTACTTGTTACTGAGTATGTTTCCACTGTAGTATTGACAGTGGTGTAAAGTAACTAATTACATTTATCAAAATACTGTACTACACTACAGTTCTAAGTTACTTGTACTTTACTTGAGTGTTTCCATTTTCTTCTACTTTATACTTCTACTCTACTACATTTCAGAGAAAAGTTGCACTTTTATACGACACTACATTTCTGCAACAGCTACAGTCACTAGTTACTTTGCAGCTTAGGGTTTTAAATCCGTATAATGAGCATTTAAAATATGATGCATTGTTGTACAGTAAATGAAACCACCACGGTATATTAAATATGTAGATTTAGCTTCTCTGCTAGAACATTAAAATGCTGCTTCCATGTTAATGCATCACTAATAATTATCCAATAATATAACGTATTATAATGTGACACTGACGGAGCTCATTTTGCCTTCATAATGAATTCTTTTACTTTTGGATGTTGATGGGTGTTCCCGAAAATCCATCCATTACCTATACATAAAATATTTGTCTTGCACCAAGTCCACAGTGTTTCCCTCTCAACTCCGTCACGACTCCAACTTTAGTCCACATGTAGCTTTAACTTCAGCTGAAAGGAAGCCAAGCTCTCGAGGTATGTTTATTTTTGTGGTGGTGGTGGTGGTGGGGGTGGTTATTTACAGTGCTACTTGTCCATGTTACCAGCTTCTCCTGCAAAACCTTGGAACATGTTTTATGTCTCGCAAAGCCGGCTTCTATCATTGACCCATTTTCACCTACTGTAAAAGATGAGCTGTTATTTTTATTTAACCAACAGCCCTCTTCAACACCATAGCAACAGCCCACTTCTGTTTCTCCATCCCCGGTTTGTGGAAAGTCTGACAGCGAAGCCTGAGCATTAACATACATAAAACTTGCTATCACTCGTTCGCAATGTTCATGAAGTGGGAATTTGACCATGTTCCATTATTATGTCATCACAGGTTGCTTTTGTTACGGAGACAGTCAAAAGCATTAAATACGGATGGAAAATGTAAGATGTGGAATGTAATAAACTTGTTCTGGCTACATACCGAGGACAAAGATCTCCACCCCCCTTCTCCTGAGCTGCTTGGCGTAACTCTCCACTGAATCCTCAGATTTGCCATTTGTGATGATCACCAGCACTTTGGGAAAACCCTTCCTGGCGCCAGCCGCCTCCGTGAAAGTGTTTTTCAGGATGTAGTTGAGGGCATTGCCTGGAGCAAAAAGACAGACAGGTTTTACTCAGCTGAGATTAACTATCTGTTGATGGTTTTCTTCATTCTGACAGGAGAGGTTTGTGAAACGTCACGTTTTTTCAAACATCAGTTTGACAGTGTAATTCAGATATTTATATGGGGATGAAAAAAAATAAGTGAAATAACCTTAGATCTTCACTTGATGCAAAATAATAATAATAATGAGAAAAATAGCAATATTTTGATTTAGGAAAATTGCACTCATTTTTTCAGTTTTCGTCTCAAACTAGAACCAATTTCATTATCACTAATTGGTCAAGAGGCTCGTCGCACCACAAAAAGCAGCTCTGGACCAATTTAAAATCTCTTCTACGACCTGCCTCACTTAATCAAATTTTCCTTGAGGTTTACTTTGGATTACATGCGTATTTTCGGAATGAAATTGTATATTCATCGTTATTTTTCTACATAAGTAGCCTCCCCATTTGGTCGTACATGTCTATTTAATCATTTTTGTTGTTTGTTTTTCGTTATGTTACATTTAAGTTATTGAAAACATTAAAAGAAAATTCTCCATTTTAAAAAACAAATAATTATGACACTGAACCCACTGAAAGAAAAGTCAACTAAACTGAAGCGAAGAAATAATAACAGTGTAAAGCAAAATTTAAATGACATCAACAGCATACCTGTCATGCTGTCTCCTCCCTTGTATGGCAGTGAGCCGATGGCCCGCAGCAGCACCGGACGCGTCAGGTGTTCATTTAGGTTGAACTCAGTTCTGGCATCGTTGCTGTACTGCACCACCCCCACGCGGGTTTTGTCCTCGCTGATCTGAAAGGCTCCAGCCGCCACTGAGATAAAGTTGCGGATGTATTTGAAGTTCGGCCTGTCCACGCTCCAGGAGCCATCCACCAAAAACACCAAGTCGCTGATGGCACTCACAGAGCATTCTGGGAAAAAGGTTTCAGAGAGAGTAGAGAGAGAGAAGAAGAATGGGGAAAATGAACATACTGTAATACAAGAGGGCGCTCCTGAAATTTAGATTTCCAAAAAAATACCTATCTCTGAAGTATAAAATAATAGTCAAAGATCATGAACGCATGAATAACTCACTTGAAATCACATAAAATCAAATTTTAAAGTTTGCACTATGACAAAAAAAAAGTGGGGTTCAGTTGTTTTGTTCCAGCAATATTAGGTTTTTTAGGTCTTTCTTTTTGATAACTGTAACCAAGTACAGTAAATTCTCAAAGAGAGGACTGGGCTTTTTTTCATCTCAGCTGAAGAAAGAACAGAGACACGTATTCATTTCTAGTTTACTCTGCTTGGTAAGTGTGTTTTTTTATTCTACGGATGGCAATGTCTGTCGATGGTCGACCACTTTTCGTTCAGACCACCAGACTGATTGCCATGAAATTTGGTACAGACATTCATGTCCCCCAGAGGATGAAACTGGTGATCTGGTATGAGAATGTATGGCACTTTTAGTTGCCTAAACTTAATCATATTAACAATAATGTAAATGCCACACACATATTGTAGGAATAATCAATTAACAAAAACAATGGTAATGCATGTCAAAGATATCGTCACGAGAAGGAATCGATGGGTTTGCAGAACTGAGGTTCTGGCCTCGTTCTTGGAAATGTACTTTACATGCTCAATGGTGATTATATTTTATTTGATAAAAGCTCTGTATTACTCGAGATGAATGTTTGACCGGTTTTCCCAAATCAACTGAGTGTGTTTAAAGCTCATTAATAATTATTTTTGGTTGTTTAGGAAGCCTTAGACAACTGTTCGGTCACACTGGTTGTTAAATCAAACTGTTCTGTTATAGGTAGAAGTAGAGGGCTCTCTGCTCTGCCCTGCCCTCTGGGAGTTACCTCGTGACTTTCCTCTCATGAAAAGAAGGAAAAATCAGCACGAGCTCGTCATCATCTGCAGAACAGGGCCAGGGCGGCAGCAGCAATGCTCTTGTAAATCAGCATCTGTAATGGTTTCCACTTCTCTCAGCACTTCAGGGCTGGGCTCCTCTCAGCTCGCTCCCCGAGCTACAACGGCGGCCTCCCGCCCTACCTACAACCCCCGCAGTGAGCATGTGCAGCTTCCTTCACATTGGCACAATTGGCCGGCAGGGGACGAAACCGATGACCGAATACTTAAGAGATTTACGGGGGCCTAATTTTGATCATTGCTATACAATGGGGTGTTGTGTGGTAAGAGCCTCCCTTTGCAGCTGAGCTCAGGCTGATGGACGCCGCCCAGGAGTGAAGGAGAAAACTCGAGAACAAAAGTGGAAAAGTCGAGGAGGTACAGCAGCGGGTTGAACGGGAAGGAAGTAAAACCCCCCGTCAAATTTGGGTTCAAAATTAATGAGCAAAAGGACTTACTGACTGAATCTGAAGGGTCGGGCCTCCTGGGTGGTGCTCTGGCACCTGACTCAACTGAAACACAATAAAACAACCATGTAATTATAAAAGTTACAGACAATTCAGATAGGCTGTTGAAAGCTTCCTCAAAAAACCCTAAATCCTCATACAAGGTCATGTAAGGAACCATTTTCTGTCAGCAACTGAGCTGTTTTTCTTAAACAAATAGCAGATTTCTCAAATTGGAACAAAACTCGTCTTTTGTTTCTATGCAAGAGATTTATTCTCTCATCGGAGGGTTTGTTGAACAGCATATATCCACCTCACAGATACCACGAACGTGCAAAACGAGCTCCCAAAACGGGTTGATGTCATGGTTTCAGCCAGATTTCGAGGGGAAGGTCCGGAGCTCAGAGGGTTTCTCAGACCGTCAGTGTATGTGGCAGTGCCAAGCAGGCGTACCCATCAAACTGCCACCATGACATCCGTGAAGATCTCGCTCACTGCTGGAAACCTGGGACACGACTCATCTAGTGATCCATATGTAATGTCAAATGAGACTTTAAATTTCGCCGGACTTATCTATCTTTCAACCTGCTCCAACTGCAGTTGTCTCATCTTACCTTATGCTATCTGCAGTTGGAAGACTGAATGCATTGCCTCTTGGTGCCTCTCTCATAGACTAAATCAGTGGCTCCCAAGTTTTGGGCTCCTGGCCCTTTCAAATGAAGCCATGTCTACTTGTGACCATTCATCACAGACCTAAGCGTAGACATGAATTGTGAACAGTTGAACCAAAGTGATTGTTCTTATTTTGGAAAGTTTTTTAAGTTTTCCCAAAGAGGTGAAAAATATCCAATATTTCTCCAAAAAAAATGCAAATATTTGAAAAAAGTTTAAAAAAAAAAAAATCAATCTAACTCTGTGTAACAGTTTTGCTTCTCTTATGACTTTAATTATCTTGTGACCCATCCTGTTTATCTTGAAACTTCTTGGGAGGTCCTGGCCTGAAGGGTTTGGGAGCCACTAATAAAAGATCTTCATTTTGAAAAAATACTTTTTAAAGTCATTATGCTGGTGTCTTGTTCCTCATGTGTTTTCAACTGTCTTGTTTTTGCTTTTGAATTTCAATGATGAAGTCAAGGATTATTTTCCGCAGTGTGGACAATAAAGTACTGTCCCTAACTTACTGTCTGACTCTCCATTTTATTTTGTCTTCATTAAAAAATTCACCGGCAGCTTCAAATACTGATGTTCACCTTGAAAACTGCTTTTGAGAAAACAATCTCATTCCTTGGACCATTCAGTGACTTTTCTGGAGCTTTTACAGAAGCAGATGGAGTTTACCCAGTTGTCATGAATTCAGATTTTTTTTTCAGCACTTTAAATACTTTTCAGTCTACAGCTTTCAAACTTTTGCATAGCTAGAAAACTGGGTTAACCCATTTTACAGTGGAGCTTGTGGTAAAACCGTTTAGTCGACTGTTGTTTCCTTCTAAAGCAGATGAAAAGTGCTTAAAGAGCTAAAAAAAAAAAAAAAAAGGAGTGGAAATTTGAAGATATCTACAATTCCATCTGTTGATGAAGATTATGTGATATGATCAAAAGCTCCAGACAAGCAAAAAATGACTACTAACTCTGAACCGTGGTGAAACTG
This sequence comes from Xiphias gladius, assembly GCF_016859285.1. NCBI lineage: Eukaryota > Metazoa > Chordata > Actinopteri > Istiophoriformes > Xiphiidae > Xiphias > Xiphias gladius. The sequence goes on along the minus strand of NC_053403.1, from coordinate 2,251,589 downwards.
TTTTCTCATCTTAAATGCATTTACTTGAAAAGTACTCATCCTGAGTTGCAACTTAAAACCAAAATCGTAAAAACCAAAAAGTGCAAAGGGTGGACAAAATAGAAGAAACACATCTCTATGCTGAGACTGTCCCAGGAGATGTTGTTTTATTTGGACTGTATTACGTTGGCAGGTGTTCGTCTTATTTTGTCCACTCACTGTATGGTGGCCTTTAGGTGTTTTACCAACCAGCTTGGTTCGTAGACCGAAGTAGATCATCATCGCGGTGACTTCCTGCCAATATTTAGCAGCTGCAGACAAACCTTACTAGGATTTGGTTGGATGTCAGGACCTAATTTGCACACCCAAACCCACGTGGACGCACACATACACACTTGGGGACATGGTGACTTACCTGTGATCTGGCCGGAGATGGGCAGACTCTCCTCCGACCCGGCATGCGCAGTTATCGTTACGACATAATCCACATTTGGACTCAGGTCTGATATTGTGGTCTTAGTCGCAGATGCAGGCAGAGTAAATTCTTTCATTGGTTCTTCTAAAAGAATGCACAAAGTCAGAGGGAAGCCATTAGGGAACTATTGCATCACCTAATTTCTCCAAGTCAAAACAGGGCTTCAGAAAAAAAATGATTCCAGCTCTTGACCTGAGGACGGGAAGAGCCGTCTAAACACACAACAGTATGATTGAATTTAATGAAAACTTTCTGCATAACCATGAATCAAAACAAATTATTTTAACCCTTAAATATTCTCAAATCTTCCATTAAGTCCATGCTAATTACTTATTTTAAAAAATGTATTCACGTGTAGATTTCCGATGCCTGTTTTGTAGGTTTACAGGATTATTCATGTGAAAAGACCCATTTTCACAGAGTCCATTAAATAACACCGTATGCCTTCACTTGTACGCAATATGACAATTAAAAATACTTTCTTCCTTGTTTTAAAATAACTTAATTGAATTGAAAGAAATTGAATTACTTTTGTGGTTTAAAGGCAAAAACCACTTGTCTTTTAATAAACTCCTAAAGAGACAAATAAAGGGTTTTGAGATTGAGTTAGTTTTACTGGCAAGTTCTTGTCTCCCCAAAGTTTTCATTATGTTATTAAGTAAGCAGGGAAACACTGAAGGAATAGTTTTCTTTCTTGGAGTTAGGTTAGAAGATCAATATAAATCTGTCTCAGCTTTATGTAGTAAGCTCGAGTCAGGATTTGGTTAGCCTGGCTTCGCATAAAGACTGGAAGTTGAGGGAAACAGCTAGCCTGGCTCAGTCCGAAGTTCAAAAATACACTTGTCAAATCTCACTGTACCATGTTTGTTTCATCAGCACACAAACAAAAATGTAAAAGCAACTTAAATGTGGTCTCAGGGGGAGTTACATGTTGGATCTATTTCTTGATGTACATAAGGTATATATGCACACATAGAGAAATATGTGCATTTCAGTTAGCAATATTCATGTAGTCAAGAGTGCGAGGGAAGTATCCAGTTAAGCTTTACTAAGCACAATAAGGGGTCATTTGGTCCATTGGCACAACATTTTGCATTTGAAGCATATTGTGGTTTCTTTGAAATGTGAATTTGAAGTCTTCCCAGTTTATGGCTTTATTTGAACAGTATTTTAATCAAGTATCTGGTCAGATATGTTGACCATATGTTTATATTACCAGTTTTAGCCTTCAAACTAAAAGGTTTTGTTAGTTACCTTAGAGTACGTAAAACTTAAACCTGGCATTTACTTAAGTGAGTGTGCAAGCTAACGAAAAGATCTGTGAATTAGGTAGTTCAGAACCAACTGTAACCACCAGTTACACCTGGCAGTTACTGAATGTAAATATGCAATTATTAGTTCTGTGAGTTAGTTCGTTCATTTTGCTACGAGTACTTAACTGTCACACCTGGCAGTAAATTAATGTATTCATTACGCTAGCTAATTCTGCCAATTAACTAGTTCAGTTGTATCTAACAGTACGTGACAGTTACACCTGGCAGTTACTTAATTAAAATATGCAAGCAAATGTTAGTTCTGTTAGTTAGCTGGTTTAGTTGACTAACAGTAGGTAACGCTTACAACTCGCAGTTACTGAATGAAAACATGCAAGCTAAAGTTAGTTCCGTCAGTTAGCTGGCTCAGTTATCTAACAGTACGTAACAGTTAGACCTGGAAGTTACTTAATTAAAATATGCGAGCAAAACGTTAGTTCTGTCAGTTAGCTAGTTCGTCTCGCTAGGAGTACTTAACTGTCACTGTAATGCAAAAGTAATGTGTTAGTTCCGTTTAGTTGCCGGTTTTAGTGAACTACTAACAGCAGCTGCTTACTAGCATTTTTACTGAATTAAAAATCGCAAGCAAGCGTTAAGTTAGCTTAGTTAGCTAGTTCGTTTAAGCTAAGTAAAACTAATGTAAAAAAAATCAATCAAATGTTTAGTAGCTCAGTTAGCTGGGCTCAGTTATCTAACAGCATGTAACAGTTACACCCGGAAGTTACGGAATTAAAATATGGAAGCTAACTTTAGCTCTGTCATTGAGGTAGTTAGCAATTAGTTCAGTTATGTAACAGTTGCACCTAGCAGTGACTGGGTGTGAATATTAAGTAGAGCTGAGCTCTACGTAAGAACTGGTCTGTGTGCTGCTAGTGATGCATAAATCAAGCCTTGGTAAACCCCTTGTTTTCTAGTCATAACGAGGCCCAGTTTGAACTTGCCAACCAGCTTTTGGTTGTGTGCAGGAAGGGCATTATCGTGTTGAAATAGGAAAAGGCCTTTTTATGGTTCCATGAAGAGGGAAGCACACTGTTACCTGAAATGTTATCATATGCTATAGCTTTAAAATTTCTTTTCAATGGAGTCGAGCGTGAACCCTGGATGTTTAAGTTATAATGAGTTGAGTGTAGAGGCAGCCGATAGCTGTCTTTTTCAAAGCCATCTCAGCTGTTGAAAGATATTTTCCACTGCAATGTTGGTGAATGGCAGCACAGCCGGCTGGCGATTACTCTTATCCATGCATAATGTTTTTTCCCTTTGCCCCGTCAGGTTTATCATTAGAGCTCCCAGAGCCAAACGCGTCTGCAGAAATCTTCCGATAATTGCAGGGAGTGTCAAGTCTTGCCAGGCCGAGTCTTGTGTTAGAGAGTTTATGACACTTGTAACGTTATGGGCTTGGCAGGACAGAACTCGCAGGTTTAATGAGCACCCACCTGTGTCTGAGGTCACTTGTATTCTGTAGCCCTGTATCCTCGACTGTGGTCGGCTCCAGACCATTTGCACTGTGTTCTCATTTAAAATCTTAAACCTCAAATCTGACGGAGGGTCGACTGTGAAGAGGAAACATCAGCACAGTTAATACTGCAGCTTTAGCACGTGGATGTATTGTAATGTTGAACATAAAAGTATTTTTGCAACATTCGACAGGGTTAAGTAAGACAAGTTCACTTTTGGAGCAAACAACACAAGACGACCCAAACTATAGATGTGGGGGAAGCCATTTTGGAGAAAAAAATGACTTCCGTTTGAGCTCCTATGGCCAGCGGCCACAGTCAACAACTCAAGCAACAACACAGTGAGACAACAAACACAACGAAACAACACAACACTACCTTCCTACAGTTTAGAACATTTACGGAAGAAAAACAAACAAGGCAGGAGGATTAAAAACTTGAATTTTGGCTGTGACTGGGTTCTACGGAAGCAAAGAATGGCCAATTTGAACGTGATTAAGCAACCAATACCTAATTGTAATTGGTATTTAGTTGTAATCACTCGTGAATACCAGCATTGAAAAAACGTTTCTTTCTGAACTCAAAGTCAGGCAGGAAATCCAGGTGTCCAGTATCTTAAAAAACTGAAATTAAATTGCTCAGGGTCAACCGGTCATTTTTGGATCTAAAAAATTCAAGTCTAGTCTCAGAGTCAAATTGATCCATAAAATGACCAGCTGAATCAAAGCAACAATATTCCACTTTTTAAAATACTGGAAACTTTTTTGTCTGAATTTGAAAGCGTGAAGTGGGGGTAAAAACCACATACGTTCAGATAGACGGGTTTGAAAAGTAACAGATTTCAGTGCTACAAACCCAGTGGTTTTGTGTTTGAACAGTAAGTATTCAGTAGTGGTGGGAGTTTTACAATTAGATATTAGGTAGTTCCTTATAAAAAAAATGTTTGAATTGTTTTGGCCTTCTTTACTTCCATACGGGCCACTCTGACACATAACCCATTTTTGGTGGTTTGTATCTAAAGATCTTTACCGGCTGGTGATGCAGAGTTTAGTAAATTTTGGAAAGTCACCAGCCACTTCAGGAAAAAAAAACACACTACAACAACACACTACAACATGGACCGGCTGACATCCAGCAGACTGTCCATGACCTCAATCCAACTAATGCTGTTGAATTGACAAACATCAAAACACACAAATCTGATAAAACGCTCCAGTATTGATTATACAATGGATAAAGAGCTGATTGATCGCTGCCATCGTTTCCATTGCAAACCTCATAAAAGAATGCACAATGTCAGTTAAGACACGTGTACATCTTTTTCCTGCTTACGTTACCCAAAAATGTGCACCAGAGGTTTTTAAACTATTTTAGCTCCAGATCCAACTTCTAAAAAAAATATTATTTAATGTCTCGAATCTTCCTTTACTTTTGTCCAAAATTCACCATCCAGTTAAAACTCTGGGTGTCCTTTTTGGGGTCTGGACCATAATTTAAGAACCACTGGTTTTTTGTGATGTTAACCAACAAACAGGGTAAAAGTGCACAAACATTTAAGTTTCCAATCGGAATCACTGACATGGAGGATCATGCAGGTGTACATGAAAAGTTGTTTTAACAACTTGGAGCAACGGACAAAAAGTTTCCATGTACACAAGGGTAATGAGATTATTTTTTTTTTAAATATTTTAAAATGATATTCTTCAGGTTGGGGTGGAACACTAGATCACAGACTGACGCAAACACAACGTCGCCTACCTGAAAACCTAGCTCGCTATAATGCACCGATATTTTAATGCTGCCTTATCAGCTAGACTCGCTAGAATTGCAGAATTTAATCTTGATAAGCGCTTAAAGTGAATAGGCGGTGAGTCAAAGATCTGTAATTAAATAAGTTAAAGTAGCTTAACGGCAAGATTAGCTTAAGTAGGCTATATAACTACCGTACATGTTACCAGTGAATTTGATGCTTTCTGAGCCAAATAACAAAGTTGTGAGGAAAAATCTGTTAACGTGAAGAAGGCGCAACGTAAATCCTGAAGTAGTAAAGAGTATAGTAGAGGCGCCCTGGTGGCCTAAGGGTCTCAGGTACTGACTATGAACTGCAACGTCTCAGGCTGAAAAAAAAAAAAAAAGGAAAAAAAGAAATGTGCACGAGAAAGTAACGGTAAGTTATGAGGCGGGATTAATTCTGAAACTGCACGGATTCTCCTGAAGTAACAACACAACACACGTAACACAAATCTAGGTAAAAACTACTAAGAGAGACGAAAATCGTACCACAGATCATCTAGCTAGAGTTTACACATTACGGTGTCCAAGCCTCTTTTTTCTAGACCACCAACCAGTTTGTCTGTTAGTGCGGGAGTGAAGAATATCATTGTAAAATATTGTCGTAAAGCCAAGACTCAGGGTCGAGGCTTGACCGGGAGGTGTTACAGGACGTCAAAAATGGAGGAACCACCAACCTGGTGAGTCAATTCAAGGGCCGCGGGCTGCTGCTTCTGTTTCCAAACCGGCCAATTATACCCAAAACTACCCCCCCCAAAAAAAGCTCTTAATCCAGAGGAACGCGCGCACACACACACACACACACACACACACACACACACACACACCAACCACACCATCCAGGCTTCAGAGCTTCTCTTCGACGTTTTCTTCAGTGCGGGCTCTGCTCTAAACCGCTTTTAGGTTGTAATTTTTTCACCTCAAATGTGACAGTTTTGAGTAGTGGTCTTCCTCCTCGGAGTCTTTTTTATCTTCAAGGTGTCTGAGCCCTTAACTCCGGCCCGGACTTGTCAAACTATTCCACACGGTAGAATATATACGACCCCGTTACGATGCTGTGTGTGGGCCCCTGCTGAGACATTAAAGGGGGTCACGGGGGGATCGGAAACTCTCCTGGGAGGAGAGAAGAGGAGGATTCACCCCTCTATGATCCCCCCCCCCCTTTATTATGAGAGAAAATCCAGAGGCACAGAGGAGCAGATCCTAACCTCTAAAACCTCTGGAAAATAACGTGAAACTCATATTTTGTCTTTCCGTTCCATCAGGAGAGAAGACGGAGGGAGGAGGAAACTTGGCCATGTGCCGTCTAGTTTATTTCTTCTGGGTTTTTTTTTTTTAACTGGAGAAATGTGGGCTACAGTAGTAAATGGGAGATTTTGAGCAAAGGCCCCTCCTGGTGTAAAAAAGATCAAACTACATGTCTGAGGATGAAAGGTGCCCTACTTAACCTACAGAGGGACATTTATTTCTAGCTCTAAAGCCTCACATGGGAGGCAGCAGGGCCTAAAAATACATGCTTTCATTACATTTTTTTTCTCAAAGATAACTTTTGAGATAGTTTACCGTCTTTCTACCGACAGAAAACTAACAGAAGTAAATCGCTGGCATTAAAAGGAGCATCAGACGGCTGGAGGTTTTCTCTTTCAAGGAGGAAAGCAACAAAAAAAAATTAACTTTTTCTCACAATATAACGGTTGTTTCCTTCATAGTGGCGGCCTGCTCACTAACTAGAGGCCATTTTTCATTGTACTTTTACATCTCAGCTGCATCACTGCTGTGAGCGACTTTCACTTATGTCTCAAACCCCTTAAAAAAAAAATGCTACTGGTCTGGAAAAAAAAAAAAAAAAAAAAAAAAAATCCTGTCCGAAATATTCAAACCAGATATTTGACGCTGACACCGTTTTTCTCCTCAAGGGGAAATCTTGCAAATCCCTGATGGAAACTGGAATTATTGGAGTGGAAAAAAGAAGACATTCAATCAAAGGTTAAACCGAGGCTGAGAAGACAAATCAGTTCAAACAAATCAATCCACCAACACACACATTTGCTTTCGCTATGTGATTTTTTTTTTATTCAGACTAAATATTCAGCTACACATTGGAGGAGGAGAAAAGGCAGAGGTGAGAGGAGGTGAAGTCAGATGTGTTGGAGGAGGAGGAAGAGGAGGAGGAGCGGCTTTACCTGGTTTCTGGGCCTGAGAGGAGGACAGCAGCAGTGCCAGGAGGGCAGCCGCCGCCACCAGAGACAGCCTGCTCTTCATCTTCAGCTCCTCTGGCTCAGCAGCACATGAATGAAGCTGCGAGAGGAACGAGGGGAGGCGGTTAGACCTTCAACATCGGCCCGGCAGAAGCCTTTATGCAACCTGGACGTGAAGCTCAAGGCTCCTTCACCCGCCACACGCGAATCTGTTGTCAATTAGTCGCTTCGATGCCACTGGAAAACGCAGCTTTCAGGGCAGGAATATTTAACAAGTCACATTTCCACAATTCTCGCGCTCCCTAAAAAACTGCTCCCCAGGCAGAAAGAAAAAAAACACGACAGACTTTATATGTGTGATTGGATAAAGTCCAAAAATCAACAACTTCACAGCTTTTAAACAACCAGTGAAGCAGAGTAAACTTCCTTTTTCCCCTTTTATGAGAGCTTAAATTTTCGCGCATCTGCACTGCAAAGGGTCCAATCCAGTATCTACTACTTGGGAAGATGAGATTTACCCACTCTAGCAGGGACAAAGTCTTTCCACAGTTCAGAATAACCGAACGCCAACTCCTGGCCCCGTGCGTAATTACGCACCGCAATGCAAGAAATAGTCCAAGCGTTTCTGGAAATATTCCGAATAAAATGCCGCTGTAACCGGGATAATAGAGATAATTAAGCCTAGAAAGACTAGCCTTCTAAGGAATGAAATTAACTTTATGTCATGATATCGCCTGGAACTCGAGAAATTCACCTACAAGTGCAGAAACTCAAAAGTCATGCATCACTGACCTAGAGAGGTGACTGTAGGAATTCTCTGGTTCAAAAAGTTAAAAATAAGAAAAAGGATTAAATTCTCTGTTGTAGACCCCCGGACTGAGATTAGGGAGAGTGAGCTGGTCCGGTGTTGAAGGCAGAGAGCTCAGCGGGTTTTTTGGTTCCCAGACGCGTCGGCGAGCCTCCTTCCAAGTGGGAAGACTCTCCACACAATCTGCTACTTAACAGGGGGGCTGCTCCCAGCTCTGCCTGCCCCGCCGCGAGCTCTTACGACATCCAGTCGGGCCAAAATATGATGCGTAACCTCTGAAAGTGCTGGAACACACACACACACGCAGACGCGCACGAACACACACACTCGGAAACTTTTACATAGTTTTCTGCATTCCTTTCCGGTGATGGAGGGCTTCTGTGCGTCCCGGCCGCAAGGGGAGATCGGCGCGGATCTGCCTGTCGGGAAGACGGGGATCAGTGGGGGTTTTTGCCCCCTCTTTCATTTCGCGAATCAATGGGAAAATATTACCCAGTCTAGTAATCTGAGGCCCCGAGTCAGTCTTTTCCTTTTTACAGCATCGTTCCGGTTTTCAGGGACGGAACAGAAGTTTCTGGGGTCCTCGGCAGGATTTCATGGAAGTGAGACAATCAACAGTTAAATACTTTTTTTCTTAATCAAGAGATAAAACACTGTTAAAAATCACAGTGTTAATTCCTACAGAAACTGAAGGTAATTGATTACATTTTATGATGCACCCCCCAAACCCTAAACTTTGGTAAAGAGCCCCCAAAATGTATCTTCTGTGACTGTGCAGATTTGGTTTTAGTGTCTCCAAAGTCGTAGCCTTTGGTCCAGCAACCCCCCGTATTTATCTTCCACATTCCATTGCCATATTTTTTCAGTCTTCAAATTCCCTAATTAGTTAACCCCCCCCCCAAACCCTATTATCTGACTGTCATATAAATCCCAAATTCTGGCAAAGTACCACAAAATGTGTTAGTCGTGACAATCTGAAAATTGTTAAAGTGCATTAAAGAGTCAAAATCCAGTGTGATGCCCCCAAAGTCCCAAAATCCCAAAGGTGTAACCGCACCCCAGACTTCGGCCTGATGCCCCCCCAGTGTTCCCTCCCCACAAACGCACAGTTTGTGTTGGTGTCCTCGCATTTCTCAAAGCAACCCCGGAGCCGTTTAGTTGTCTCAATCCGGAAACTTCTTAGTGCTGTCGTGATCTAAGGTGTAGTAAAGCTTATCAAAGTGCCCCCCCCTCAAATCACCATCGAAAACGTGCACGAGCGTTGCCAAAGTTAATGTGGCGGCCCGAATCATTTACCGTTTCCGATCCCGCGATTTGCGCGACTTGTCAGTGTCTCCAAACTCGTCAAATCACCCGAACAGATTTAGCTAATTCTTACAATCCCACAAGTGGCTGTGGTTCAGCAAACCCAACATTTATGGGCATCGTTTTATTTATTGGCACAGTTTTTGTGTCGGTGCCACCAAAGGTGTCAAAAGCGGCTCCGAGATGTCGGTTGCTCGTAATCGATGGCGCCATCGCGGGACCGGCTGTAGCCGCCTTGAGTCCCCGAAATTCGCAGAGCCCCCTCCAGATTTACCAGGCGTCATTTTCTTCGTTTTTCATTTCTCGGGGATTTTAACAAAATCGGGGAGTTTTAAGTTAAATTATGACCCAAAAAAAAAAAGCGTCAACGTTCTCAGTGCGTTCTGGTGCCCCCTGGTGGTTGGCCGATGGGCCCCCAAAAGTCCCTCTGCTCACTCAGGTCTCTGACCCGACCCTGTTTGTCATCACGTAAATTTCAAATAATTTTGAATAACCTTCACACAAACATCCATTTTATTTATTTCTTTTTTTCCTGGGGGGGGGTTGGCAGGTAGAGGAGACCACCTGGTCCTGGTTCTCAGCACCGTCCAGTCATGTTCTCGTACGCGGCGGATTCCCCGGTGCTGATAGGTGTTGTTTTCTTTTCAATTTCCCCGAGAGAAGCTGCGGCTCGTCCGCTTGTTAAATGGTCTGTGATGGGCGTTGACTGACAGCGGAACACGCCCGAGGCCGTCTCCGTTCACACGCCGCGTTAAATTAAAACAGACCCGCCCGAGAACCGGGAGCGTAGATGAACACCAGGTATCTGCCAAATGAAAAATTCATATTCTTGGAGCTTTTGTGCGATTTAAATTTTTTCTTTTTGCACAGCAGCAGCAGACAGGCTAATGACGGGATGTAATTATTTACATCTGGACAAGTCTCAAGACGGTGGGGAGTTGTCTGGATGGATTAAATGCTTCGACACCGATCTCGGAGAATTCAGAGGGGGACGGCCCCAGAGTCTCCCTCGATCTCTTTGCAAATGTCGCCCTCCAGCGACGGGAACCTGAACATCCACACAGGAGAATGTGAAGCGTTGCATTTCTGCACAAAGTTTTAAAGACATGCAATACTGCAAAAAAAATAAAATAATAATAATACAATACTATAAAAGCAAAAATACTGCACGGATGGTTTGGCACTAAATTCTTAGCCCGATGTTAAAGCGGTGAACAAGACTCACTGTCGGTGATGGGGGGTTTCTGCAGGGTTCACCAGGTTAAACCTCCCCAGAGTTCTCTTTGCGACGACACAGACTGCAGGTAAACACCCGCGTCGTGGCCGCGCAGGCGAGGGGTGATATGGCCTGGCGTTCATTTAGAATCACGTTTTCTTTCACTGCTTCCCTCCACATAACAATGATCGCTCAGGTCATTAGTCAATCATTGAACACAAGACAGGCCTTGAAAAGCAGCAGAAAATGGATGATTGGAGGGATGGGTGGGTGGGTTAACCATTGAAAACATATTTATTCAAGGTCCACATATGAATTTTTCATAGCATCAGAGGTCTGGGACAATGGAACAGGAGGTTTACCAGCTAGTTTTTGCTAAAATCACATAGAAATACATTTTAAAAGTAACATTCCTGCCCACGACAGGCTATAAAAAAAACATTTAAGACCTTTGTGAAAAACTTTTAAGACTTTTCTTTTTTAAAAGGAACTGAAATAAATTCTTTTTAAAGACCTAAGACCTGCAGATATCCTGTGTGAAGCATTTATAATCTGCCACCCACAGGTTTCTGTTATGTAATTTTAAATCTGTTTTGTGTTGTTTTGTGAGTCCTCTCGTATGAAAAGCGTCGGCTCACCCACGTAACGGATTGTTTCCATTCTGTTGTTTTCTCTCCCGCAACTCAGAGGTAGAGGATCCACACAGTTTAAATTATTCTAATGTTTGTTTTAAAGCTGAAGTCAAATGTAAGTTATTTACTCTACAAGTAAGATTCAAGATCCACTTTGTTTACTTTGTGAAATATAGGTAACCCCCTCCCGGTCATTAAAACGCCTCAATTCTTACACATATTTCTGAGGACATTTACTCAAAGGTCGTTCAGGCAACGTCGTTTTGCTTTTATTTGGCCAGATGCACAAAACACAGTGTTTTTCACAGGGACTATTTTTTCTTTTTTAGACCAAAGTAGCTTCACTAAAAACAGCTGACAGCGAGTATCTGCTGATTGTCGTGCTGACTGTCATTTTTTTTTAAAAAGGCCATAAGCAGCACAAGCCAAACTATCTCCAGCAACACTTCCAGTACGACATAATGGTGGTTTCTTCATATTTCAAGCGTTGCTGGAGTTTTGACTACAGACCCCTCTTTCCAAATTGTACCAGAGATCCCGACTATCCTTCAGAAATCTGAGACAGGGACCTCAAAACCTGGCCGTATAAAACCGAGACTTATCTGCACGGTAGGATACAACGAGAGGCAGGAGAGGAAATGTTTTTGGTAATTTGGGTGAATCAACCCTTTAGCTGTGTCGAGGTCGTCTGAAAACTTTGCGGGACGTGACGCTGAATCTTATTTGCAAACTTTTCCCAAATCACTCAGAGTCTGAACAATAAATCGCTGTTCAGCGTTGATTCGTATTGAGATTTTTGTACTATTCGTATTTGCTGTAAAAGTTTTCCGTGGCACCACTTTCTAGTGAAGAAACTGACCCACTGAACAGGTCAGTTCTAAGTCACTGGGCACACACCAGGACGTTTGTTTCTTAAAATCATGGTCGGACCCCTGACGGACATCCTGCAGTTTCACCTGCCTCCTCTTAACGTCGCATCTGACCGTGTTTTCATCTGTATTTGAAACACGGATGAGAAAATGTGTTAACGGCTCAGAAAGACAAACGTACACAGGTTTGGTCATGAGACAGTTTTTTTTTGGTTGTTGTTTTTTTTAATTGATCCTCAGGTCATCATAGAGAGAGTAAAAGAAATAAATATTGATCCCATGAACATGAAACAATATCCTATCACGACGGGAAACACACCGACACAGATGGAGTATTATCTCTTTGAAACAATATAGAGCGGCTGGCCGGCTTTTAAAATGGAAATAAACAGCTGAGGCAGTGGAGTTAATTCTTCTTCTGAGGGAACGCTGCCTTCCACAGTTCATACACGACATATCCAGTTCCTGAAACAACACAAGTCTAGTTAGGAGGACATGATATTAAACAATCAGGTTCAAAGATGCTGTTTTCCAGCGAACGACACACACCAACTCAAATACAGAAAATCTGACGTGTTCCTAGTCCAGTTCTTTTTCTGTGTCAAATCATTTCGGTCAGTAACTAATAATCATTTTCATTTAATGTCAAATCATTTGCCATTTTGTTTTCTTGAAATAAAAATTTAAAATTTCATAAAAAATAGTGAAGAATACCCATCACCATTTCCCAGAGCCCAAGGCCCCGTCTTCAACCTACTTGTTTTGTCCACAACCAAAAGACTTAGATTTACTTTACTATCAAAGAAATCACAGAAAAGCAGCCAGTGAAAAACTGGAACCAAAGAGATGGGATTTTTCTGTCGACTAACAGATCATCTGTTTCAGCTCCAGTTCCATTATAGACTGAATCTCTTTTGGCTGTTGGTCAGACAAACATCCCATTTTGAGCTCTGGCTACATTTTGGTGTGTGTCTGTTACTCTTTGAGGTTTCACAGATCAGAAAAAAATAACAATCAACATTAACTGCAGCCACGTTCTTCCACAGCTGCGAATGTATATTTTTTTCCCCTCATGAAAAGAAACCAACTTCCGTATGAGCCACAAATGAATTTGAGCAACACGGGGACGATGCACCGATTCAGATTCTGGGTCCATTTTGTCAAATTTGTAACCATGACATTGTTCTATTAGTAATACCATGGATACCGTCGCACTACAAACTAATCCGTTGGCCCACCAGGACTGTAAACGTCATCGATATCATAAACACTGCATTTTTTAAACGACAATGGCAAAGAAACTGTATTTAATATGGCAGCGGTCTAACACCTGATCGGCTTAACAAGGTCAGTACTGGCACTTACACGGATCCAGCGTAACAGATCGGGGCTTTCTTGGTTCCCCTCAGACTCTACCAGTGTCAGAAATGAATAGCTCTTCATCGGACACATCAGATGTTTCTCTGTTTTCTCTGACGCTGATCCTGGTGTCAGTTAGACGGCTGATAGAAACCCGCCTGTTTCTGCACCACTACCCACATTTCTGACTTTTTTTTCCCCAGCGGTTCAAATAGGTCCGCTGCTGCGCTTGTTGACGTCTGCCTCCCTGGTTGAAGAAATAATTAAGAGCTTTGTAGTCGGGATAAAGAACGGGGACTTCGCCTTCCAGCGGCAGAGCGGGAAAAAACAGCAATAAACGTGGTTGAGATGGACGCAGCTGTGCAGGTCGTTGTAAGTCGACTTCACAGAAGTAACACACCTCAAAACGGACGCATTTCTCTGATCGAGCTGAAAAATTGCTCCTGCATCCTCTAACACAGCAATAATGAAGTGAAAATAAAACATCAATTCAGTCTCTCTGTCAGGCTGGTACACTGCACTAAAACCGTTGGGGTGTTCACTTTTCTGTTTCGATAAAAATACTCGTTCTGAACCTGATTTTAGTTTTTTGGCTGAAAACCTCACCTTCATTTTTACTTTTCTTTAACTGTTGGAGCGCAGTGGACTCTAGTGCTAATATGTTAAAAATAAATAAATATATATATATGGCTGTACAATCCTGCAGGAAGGGGAGAGGAGCTTAAAGCAGATGATAGAAAGAAGACACACACTCACCGAAGACAGTGAGTGTCATCGTTGCTCTGTACAGCAGAGCGTCAGCGGCCCCTCCTTTCAAATGTACCGGCAGCCCATTATCCTCCTGCAGGAGAGAGACATGATGGAAAACTTAAGAGAACAGCAACCAATGGCATTTAGGCCCTGTCACAATCACTTTGATACAACTGGAAAAACACTTACTCCAACATCTAATTCATAAATGTGTTAACTCTGACCAGATTTTCATTTCCTCAGTTTGTTTCTTGGCCTCGTCCAGGAAGAAAAAGTCGTGTGAAACGTGTCGGCTTTTCTGCGTTTTTAGATTCTCAGTTTTTTGTTTTTTATTATTCTTCCAGTTTTTTTTAAGTCCTTTACTGGAGTTTTAGGGAGTCATAAGCAGCAACGTTTCTCGTGACTCTTACCTCGCCGAGGCCAAGCAGTGAATCATTCGGTGGCAGCAGTGTACGGTCGAGCTTGGTCCTGCATCAAATGCAGGTGTGTCTGGGCTTTGCCCAGCAAATTTTTGATAGAGTACTTTATTAACCCCAAAGAGAAATCGCGGCATTGCAGCAGCCACTTCACATGAATGAAAAAAAACAAAACAAAAAAAAAATAAGGTAGGTAAACAAACAATGTCAAAGAACGCTGTCAGCTGGTTGGCTCTGTTCATGTTTCCTTCAGCCCGATTCCCCTCGGCCTTGAAACCTGTGATCTTCTTCATACCAGACCACACGTCCCTCACGTTGCTCTGCTGGAGCTTGTTTTTTTCCAGCTTCCCCCAGTGAGCATTTTCGCCCTCCCTCAGCCTCCCTTTCAGTTCCCTCTGCACGCTCTCCAGTAGGTCCCTGTCCACCTCGGCTCTCTTCTACCTACTCAGGGGCTCCTCCAGGTCGCTGGTGACCCAGGGCTCGTTAACATGGCACTGTCCTGGTGGAGATGGTGTCGTCCACACAGACGTTTATGTACTCTGTTACGCAGTCTGTCATGGAGCCGGTGTCACCTCCATGGGGTTCACAGAGTATATTCCAGTCTGTGGCCTCAAAACATCCCTGCGTGGTCTCATTAGCCTCCGGTGTCCGCCCCATCGAAGTTCTAGTGGTCACAGGCCGCTGCTGGACGATGGGGGTGCAGGTGGGATCCATGGTTCACCTTCGCATACAGTAGACTACAAGGTCTGATTTTTTCTCTGTTGGGGCAGTTGACGAATTGGTACAAAGTTGGTAGCGTGGCAGACAGAGAAGTGTGGTTAGAGTCTCCCCTGACGGCCACGAAAGCGCTCGGGGGGCCGAGTTTGTAATCCAGCGATGACAGCGTGAGCAGCAGCTGATGGCGGATTGTAAATAGCAATGACAGCGTTCACATGGGAACTCCCTCAGCCAGCAATATGGGTACGGACTCACGGCCAGCGGTTCAATGTCCGGGCCACAGGGACGCTGTCTCACAGTAGCACCTCCGGGTTTACACCACATGTTGTTCACAAGCACTGGACCAAAGTCTTTGGTGTCACCTTAGCCCTTAGCCACTGACCATGTGTCAGGAGTAATAGTGAAACTTACAACTACCACATTTATCATGAGTCTCTGGGAACTATTTTACTTGTTAAGAATATTAACTGAGATTTTTTTTTAAAGTCCTCTGACATTTTTAAATAACAGAATTACACTTTGACAGCACTAGTGTTTAACGCACAAGTGTTTCTCGGCTCTCTGGTCATAGTGAAATAGCTCCTTATAATGTAGTTATGTGTATTTAAGCGGTTTATTGAGGTCTTACCTGAAACAGTTTCTGTTTCTCTGGGACCTTGTTCTTCATCTCCCGGCGGGCAGAGCTGGAGATAGTCCGTCGGGCCACCTGCTGGAAAGCCTGGAAACAGCCACACAAAAAAAAACCAGCAGAGTCACCACACTCAGGAGGACACGGAAAACGCACTGAACCCGCCTTGAGTGAATATAAATCTACACCGTTTTTAAAAGATAAGAATCGACCGGCTCAAGGCGAAAAATCACGAATAAAACTGGCACGGAGGCTAAGCTAACGCTAACTCCCCCGGCGTCGTCCTAACGTTGTGACTTTGACCTCTAACAAACAGTTTCAGGCTAAATGCCGCCGCGCTTTTTGTTCCCGACACCAGCTTGGAAAGCCGACGGCTGACTCCTGGGTTAGGTGACAAAGCTACAGGTCAGAAGGGAAAACAGAAGAGGAAAATTCACTCACAATTACGTGTCTGTACATCTTGACAGTCTGTCGCACAAGGGCACCGGAAAGTCCCACTTCCGTTGTTAGCGGCTTCCACTGGGTCTTCCTCTTCGCCTTGGCGGAGAGCAACGGCAGACTCCGCGCTCTGCCGCCCCCTGCAGTGTTAAACACGCACTCGCGTCCGACTCGGGGCTCATCTAAAGGCTCAGTTCACACAAAAAAAATACAGCTAAAATCCCTCGGGCGTCCGTCCCACATCCCTCCTTAATTTTAAACCAGCAAGCGACAGCGTGGCTGGCACTGTTTCCGCCTTGTGAATCGGCGTTCACGCATATTTATACTGTATAGTTATTTACCTGTATTCATACAGTATTATGTACAGTACACTTGACTCCCTCACTAAGGTATTCAGAGTTGCACTTGGCCTAAGGTACCTTGTCTTCTGAATTTCCTTCCTTTTCTCCTATTTATTTCATTTAAATATATAGATTTTCTTCAATTTGATCGGTTTTCTACACATCTCACCTGTTTCTTCTGCCTCTGTACTGTGTGAATTTCCCCTCAATGGGATCAATCAAAGTCTAATCTTACAATAGGGGAAAGATAACTTGTCAAAATAAACTGTAAATTATTCATACATTTACCGTTTGAACACGGGCTGATAAAAGCAAAGTGAAGAACAAATCGGTTTTCATTTAAATGACAAATTTATTCTTTTAAAGCAACAATACAACACAGATGGAGTATCAAAAGAAATGAAAACAAATCTAGTGCTTCTCATAGTTGCAAGTGACAATTTATCTTGATTAAATGTATAAAAAGAAAATGAACAACACATTTTTACTCAGCACATTTTAACATGCAGCATCTATTTCACAAGTTTATTAATGTATGACGGCAGCTCATAATCAGCTGCAAATGGCAGAATGTGGGTGTGAAACTACTTGTGTGCATTAGACTGACGCTGTAGTGTAAGTGTTGACTGACAAACACATAAACATTTAATCATACTGCGTTACCGTTCATCCCGTCTTGATAATCTTTTATTATTGCATGTAAACGACAATGAACGAAGCTACGACACCGTGTTAATATACATTTTTCTGCAGTGCACACTCGCCACACTTAAACTTCCTCAAATCAAACCCACTTTAGACTCAAACCCCCTGAGGTCTTGCGTGCAAATACTGGCTTTACAAGGCAAACATTCTTAGGACTCTAAAATAAATACAAAAAAAAATAAACGTTATTTGTGCAGCTCCAACATTCTAAACATTTCGTGTTCCCGCTGACGCGGAACTCGCTCAGCACGTTTTAAAGTGATTCGACTCAGTAAAAGCTTGATTTTAGTTTAAAAGCAGGACCGTGTTACAGACGAAACGAGTCACAAAGACGAGCCGCGGGAGCAGCTGGACAATCACATCAACATCAGGACTTACAGGAACAAGACTCCAGCTCACCTCAACTGCACCATCAGCACCTCATAGATCCCACTTTTCAATTTCATTCCTGGGCAGAATTTCTTTTTAACCAAGATTTGAGAATTATTTCTGGGCCTTAATGAGATTTAGCTGATAGCGACCGGGCAAAATGACATTGCACTTTGATGCCAGGATATAATTCTAGTGGAAAATATTAAATAAATGTATTCATTTTGTTTTTCTTATGGCCTAAAAGCAGTCAAATTTGGGATTAACTCTTAAAAAACGATCAAAATTAGTTTGGATTTTTTTTTAAGTCTATATTAATGTAATAGTCTGATGTTGAGTGTATTTTGGAAGAGTTGTAATCATACCTCCCGTCCCGTCCCCTGTAGAACAAATACGGCTGCAACAAATAGCTGAAATTAAGTTGACGCTAATATGAGGCTTCAGCAGTCTGAGTTAGACGATTCAAATGGGCATCGTTCCAGAGTTACTGTATTTTTAGTAATAAATTGTCCCCTATTCTTTCCGGACAGTGTTTCCCTGTTGAGCTGTGGGAGAGAGATACCACCCGGTCGTCACGTTTTAGGCTGTTGCTCTGACGAAACACCAGCATTTAACCTACGTACAGTACATGAGGCTCTGACGGGTTTGTGTGATTTTCAGCTGAACTGTTCTTGACGTGTGGCTGTGCTAAGAGGGTATCACTTCATAGGGGGAGTGACTGCGCTGAACGATAACCCTTTCTACAATACATATGACATGAGAGCGGGAGCGGATCTACAGAGGGACAGCTGCCCCCCCCCCCCTACTTTGGAGCGCCTAAGACTGTAACTGTAAAAAAGGTGATTTTCAGTCACCGCTATGCGCCTAAGGTGTCCAAAGCACTGAAACGGGGAAGAAACGGGGAGCTTGCTGAGGTGTAGCTTCATGTTTATTGTACAGACATGAGAGTGGTATCGATCTTCTCATCGAGCTCTCCGCTAGAAAGCAGATAGGGACACTTCCCAAAAATTTCAAACTATTCTTCTACCATAGGCCTAAAAAAATCCAATGCTAAATTTTGTATGGCCAACATTTAATTTTTGTGTAATTGTAGACTGTAAACTGCTCTTCGGGTTTTCCACAAACGGGACGGACGACAGGATGAAGAACTGCAGTCATTTTCATTTCACAGCTTTTGTGCGATTCTGAAAACAGTCCTGACCGGGAATTTCTTTCCAGACCTGAATTGGAACTATGTGAATATATATTTTGATGCTAAAGGTAGTTGATCACGTGACTAATCAGTCTGATACCCGCTACCTATTTGCAAATGTTGTTAGAGGTTGAATGCTGCTGCTAATGTTTGGCTACTTTTCCATTCACTTTGGCAAATAATCCCCCATCGTCAAGGGGTTTTTTTAAACCCCGAAATTCATGTTTGACTGCTGGAGAAATTACTGCGGATATTAAATTTGGGAATTTTTCTGCCCGTCTGAACACTGCGTGTGTCTCAGGATCACTGTTCGCTGCGGCGGAGGTGAGCTGGAGAGCAGCCGGTGTCTCAGTTGGAGATGTCGGCGCTGTTGTTGCGGTTGCCGTATTTGTGGTGGATGATCAACAACACGACGCCCAGGAAGAAGCAGACGGAGCCCACGGTGATGTACGCGATGCCCAGGAAGGGGTTCTTGCCTCCCATCCAGGAGATGGTGCTCAGGATCATTCGTTTCCGGCCCTCGAAGCTGCGAACGGGATAATCTGGGTTCAGCCAGTTAAAGATCGAACAGTTAACGGTGTTTACAGATCAAACGGAGCTCAGGCAAACTTACACCTCTGACCTGGAGACAGTCTGTCAACACTTCTACAGCAACTGTCAAACTTTTACATCAGCTTTCTACTTTTCTATTTTTTTTTCTTATCCCCAAACTTTTCCAGACCCTGAACTCACTTAACTTTGAAGATCTCAATAACTCTCAAAACAGACAGCTCATCATCTGAGTGCGTTTACTCCCCCACAGCTGATTTCCATCAAACAAGGAAACGTCAATAGTAGCCAAAAAAGAAAAAGACGGTGAGCTGGAGAGTCGCTGGCCTCTTAAGTTGTCAACAGTATAAATGCATGAATGCACAGTTAGTTTATCACAGCCAATACTGTACTGATGATATTAATGAAACCATATTACAGACAGGGTTTCTAAAGGGTTAACCAAGAAAAAACACGTTAAAAGACTTTTTAAGACATGTTAACACCACACAGAATACGATTGAATCCCCCGTTCATGATAATACCATCGAAAGTATGAACTAAATCAATGAAAACCAGGGATGTTAGGTCTATTTACCAAGTGTATTTAAGGTTCAATAAATGAATTTTATATAAGGACAGAGGTCTGGAAAAATTGCATTTGGGATTTCCCAGCCAGTTGTTGCTAAAATCACATAAAGACACATTTTATTACCCATGTTACTGCCTATGGAAGACTACAAAAATTCATTTACAAACATCTTTGTACATGAAATTGAAAACTTTTTAATACTTTCCATGGCCTTTTTTGAGGAACCTGAAATCAATCTTAAGACTCTTCAAGACCCTGATACCCTGAAATTAGTTGTGATTACCAAGAACTTCTCGAGGGCGTTAAGGGTTTGTAACCAGTAACTAAAACTGAAGACCAGCGCTCACGGCCAGTGGATTTTGCTACACATACCTGCAATTGTTGTTTTCGACTAACGGTTCTGGGGAAACTAGTAAGAAGTTGAATTTTATTCAAACATTGACCATGAACAACATGCTTCTTATTAGTCTCTGTCTTACCAATAAAACGTGCAAGTTACAGTGACCCACGCCTGAACTGCCAGAGCTTTTACACCCGGAGACAAAGGCCACTATACCTATACTATATCTATTTCTTCCATGTCCAATCTGTCCATTTTGTATTACTCTCCAGATAAATCTTGCGTCTCGCCAGCGTTGCTAACACCAGAGCTCTCTGATGAGTCATATGTTCACCATTGCCGATGCAGTGTGAGCAGTATCAGGCTGTGATTTCACATAAAGGATACTGTAGACGACCTCCAGGGTGTAGTTTCCTCGGAGCAGAGTGGGAACCATGTTGTTCTTCTTGTGAACGATGCGGTAGAGTTTGCGGAAGGTCGGCAGAGCGGCCGTCCTCATCCACACGATGAAGTCCTCGTTGATGAAGCCATTGTTCTGTGGGTCGGTTTCTAAATCGTAGACAGGCCTGCGCCAGTTCACCGGCTTCGTTGTACCTGAGTTGGAGGGAAACATATACAGCAGCACTTCTCACTGAACGAATGATTATTGGTCAGTGATCGAATCCTGAATGCGTATTTGTGTAACAACACATTTTCTCAGGTTTGGTCTCCATACAAACTGACATACGGTTGTCATCCATTTACAGACTTTCTCCTCCATATTCTCTGTTCCTCAGGTAAAAAAAACATAAATGCTTTGCAGGTGGTCTAAAGCTGAGTGCTCCTGCTCTAAGCATTTTTAAAATTTGTTTTGCCATCTTCAGTTCTCCAGTCTGTATGCACTAATGATGACATGGCCTTAAGCTTTGCATTAAACCTGCAGTGCAGAACTTTTGTCTCCCTCTTCTGGCAGTGAGAGTAATTACACAAACACTGTCGAACACAGAGAAATGTCCACAGTTCCAAGACAATAATCCACTATTTAGGTAGAGAAAATGTAATAGCTACATGGGCTACCTTCTAATTTTACAAATGCCACGTGCCCAAGAGCAGTAAGGCGACATCCGTGTCTGCCCTCAGCCCCTTCTCTTCTTTCAGCTTGTTCTCCAACGAGGACAAGCCGCACCAGTGGCAATCAGCGTTCGTCCTCGCCGTCAATCTCTTTCTTTTTAAGACTGTAATCCCTCCTCTGAAGGCAGAGTTTCTTTTTTATCTGGAGCATCAGAAATTTTTCTTGGATGCTTCCCAGGCTCCACCAGACTGCTTGCTGCTATAGCCTCCTCTGCCTCCGTCACTACGGTTGCTCCCCTCTTCAGCTCTGGCAAACTTGCTGATTGACGTTAAACGCATCGCTACCGGTGCGCAGCGTGGGACTGTCGCCACAGACACCGGATTTAAAACCAGATTTGAAACTCCACAGTGTGAACTGATTTGTAAGGGTAAGTAACGGAATGTAACGGTAAATCATCCATATGTAGAGGTCCCACACTCCAGCTTCAAATCCAGACAGGTTACATTTCGTGGGAGGGTTAGTGGCTCTAAAAGGAGAAGCATGGCAGTATTCTCTACTTTTGTTATTGTCAACAAATCCCACGAAAAGACCAAAACTAGGTATTGTCTCTCAATACTTCCCTTCACTTGCTGGGACTCTCAGCCCACCGGTTCCTACTGACGATGTAAATCTTTAAAAACACCTCACAACTGAAAACAAATTTTCTTTTTTGAAAAGGCTGCGTAATCTCCTTAAACAGCTGCTCACTGTAGTTTCAATCAAACAAACAGGAGGAAGAAGTGCCTTTGATGGGGACTATTTTCAGTGGATTAATCCACATTTGTTGCTTTAGGGAGTATTTGGGACAGAAGGACGGTGCGTGTGGGACAACAACGGAACTCTGTGGCACAGAGGAGTAAGACATGTCAGGCTCTAATAGACAATACTTCTTAGTTGGAGACATTTCTGTCTTTTCATGGGCTTAGTTGACAATTAGAAAAGATGTAGAATATCACCAGACTTCTTGAAGCTGGCTGAGGAAAATCACATCTTCTGTTCCAACATATTGGGGGAGACAACACTGGGCGACTAATGTTCAACTTAAGTGGAAAGGTCAGTAACTCCAAAGAAATGTATACAAAGAAGCTGCTGGTGATACCTTGGAAAACTGCTGTGAG
Source organism: Xiphias gladius (assembly GCF_016859285.1). Lineage (NCBI taxonomy): Eukaryota > Metazoa > Chordata > Actinopteri > Istiophoriformes > Xiphiidae > Xiphias > Xiphias gladius. Next base: position 2,228,966 of record NC_053403.1, on the reverse strand, counting down.
GTTTGGGTTGTTTTCTCCCGGGTTCCTGAACTTCACATGCTTGTCTGTCCACCAGGCGATTCCCGTTGCTGTCAGAGGAATTTGAGTCTTTGTTCCATTGGGCTCGTTGTAAAACAGCTCCAACGTGTCTGCAAGGTAAGTATAGAAATAGAGATATAGTATAGAGATAGAAATAATTCTTTAATCAAATAAAGAATATGTTTAGTCAACAGGACAGGAAACAGGCTCACCGTTGAACATGCTGTTGGCGATGGCCCCACATGGTGCTATTGGCTTGTTTTCATGATAGGCATATGGCTCGCACTCCTTACTGGGTTGCTGTTAATGAGAAGGAGACTAAAGATTAATGGCACCACATGCTGGTCACATTTAAAGCTGCAACGGGCATGATCCTGTACAAAAATGTACAAAAAGACACTCGGGTTACCAGCCTCGTAACAGGGGTTCTCTGGAAACTGAGGTTTTATACTCACATTTGGTTAGTGTTTATAGCAGAAGATGGCAACTATCTAATAAACCAAAGATTAGAAGTAACTAATGCATGTGGACGCCAGAACAAAGTACAGTTTTGTTAACTAACCTTTGGTCTTTGGTCAGTCCTGAGAAAACTGTTGCTCAAGCCCAGCTGCTTGTTCAAAGCTTCAGACAATCAAGAGATTTGTGGAACAGACCTGCCAAGGAGGTTTGACGGACTAGTAAAGGCTGCCAGTGCGGCGCAAGTGAAAGCAATGGATGCTTTTGTTAATATTATATAATGCATCAAGTTCACTCTAACTGCATTCAGAGAAGTGTCCATTAAACAGCCCTGAGGGAATGTTTCCTCCAGAGAGAGGTGTACTGTAACTAGCATTGTCAAAATTAACCAAAAAATGACTTTCGATTATTCCCTGTTAAGAAAAAAAAAAAGTTTTGAAAATTCGAATATCTATTTTTGTGCATTATGTCGACAAGAGGTCAAACCAGTTGATTGATCAGGGTGAAAATCACTGTCTGCGGCTGAGCTGGGTTGTGAACTCTCTGCCATGAATGATTTGCTTGTTTGCTTGTCGCAGCTTGACCCACATCTCCTTTTCAATCAGTGAAAGTGATGTCGTGTGACTCCTGTCCATCATGCGGTGCATACAGTGCAGCGGCCCGGGCCCACGCCAGACCTCGCGAGGCAGACAGCCACGGTAGTGCTGCTTTTTTTTGTTTGTTTGTTTTTTTCGGCATCGGACATTAATTTTCACAATGGAATGTTTGTTTCTTGGGTTGTTTTTTCTTTCCACAATTTGATTATATAATCAAATTTAGAGTATTGGTTGACTGCCCTTATCATAACAGCAGATCTTACGGCACCTTGTCCCTTTAATGTCCTCTGAATGAACAGTATCCGGCCGGCAGACTAGCGGGGGGTTGTGTGCAGTTTAATAGCTCCTTCTCAGGATTTATGGCTTCTGAAGATGAAATCTCATGGTCCTCGGGCAGAGTTTCCTGGTGCAGCTTTAGCAGTGTGATAATGCACTTTCAATGGCACTGTGCTCTCAGTCGTGTGATTACGGGGCATTTTGTTGAAGTGATTCATACCATGAGGGATTTGATGTCCCCATTCAGCTGGCTGTCATCTCTTGACTTGACGTAGCGACGGTGATTTTGGTAGAAGTTGGAGAGGCCGTAATACATGAAGACATTATTCTGGTGATTAAGAGAAAAGTATAAACAGGTCAAAATCCATCAAACTGGCTGTGTGAACATGTATGGGAAGTATCCTGAAGATCCGTGTATCTAAAACCATATTTCTCACTTCATATGGCTGGTCCAGGTAGAAGGGTATTGTGCAGGTACACGGCCTCGTGCTGTTCCAGCTGAAGTTCTGGGAGCAGTTGAAGCAGGGACTGGACATGTCGACTCCAGTGTAATCAATCTGTAAACCAGCAAGCAATCCTATAAGCTCTCTCTATATATACACACAATATATAGATATAAAGAAAACTCTATGTAGCACTTTTCAAAAATGTAGGTACATGTTTTACAGCGGAGAGAAAAGAGTCAATGAAAGAGACAGAATGACACAAAACCTACAAACCACAAAAAATAAAATTATAAGTCAAAGAAAACACACTTTAAGATACTTTATGAAAATGTAAAGTTATAGTCCATCTGTTACAGGCACAATGACTGGCTGTGTGGCATAATACAGATAACACTATAATGTGCATATGTGGTAAAAGCAAGTAAATAATTTAGTGGCAATATAATGTGCAAAGTAATGAGATGAAACAATCAGGAGTCTGTCATGTTATCGGCAACAGCACAGTATATTAGGGCTGCGACTACCATTTGTTTTTATTATCAATTAATCTGTCAATTATGTTCTCAATTAATAGATTAACAGTTTTGTCTATCAAATGTACAAAAAAAAATGTTTTAAAACCAAAAATAATGAATTGTACTCTCGTGTGCGAGCAGGAAAGGCATTAAATCCTCACATCTGAGAAGCTGGAAACACCAGATTTGTGGTATTTATGCTTAAAAATGACTAAAACGAGTATTTAATTATCAAAACAGTTGATGGTTATTTTTCTGTCGACTAACTGACTGATCGACCAATCGGTGCCGCTTTCCTTCCTGTAAGGGGGCATCGAGCCAAACTCCATTTAAAAATATTCCATTTTAGTATTTAATCGAGACGACTTTTAATTAAAAACACACCCTGTTGCGGTACAGCCGGTTTACCTTGGACCAACGGTGATCCGTGTCACGCAGGTTTCAACATCTACTGAAGCCCGGAGGCTTCGCCCGTTAAGCGGCGGTGGCGTATTTGGAAGGGGGATAACGGGAGTGGCAATCTGACGAACCAATCTCGGCTAGATGTTGATTTCGTTGCTTATTTTTTTCGGGTAACATTTCCGCCGAATTCTCCAGAGGAACAACAACCTTCCAGAAATGTCTGTCACATAAAACAAAACCTGAACGAATGCCAATATCTAAGGTGAAGAGTAAATCGGCTAAAACGGACAATTTCTGAGAGGAATTTGGCGTCAGTGGTCTGATCATAAAAGCCGGCTCCACTGAGAGTATTGTGACATAATGTTGCTGCTGTTGTTGTTTGGTGGGATAACACACATTTGTTCCATGATTGATACCGCAACGTTACCTCAAACTCCTTGATGTTGTTGGACGTTACGTACAGGCCGATGCCGATGGGGATGAAGATGAGTCCGATGATGAAGAAGGCAGGGAGGACGGTGCCCGCGGTGAGGATGGGCTGCCACGCGGGAAGTCTCTGCTGTTTGAACGCGGTGTTTTCGGGCTTCTTGCTCCGCAGAGTACCGCCGCCAGGCCCGGACACTTGGATGTGTCCGTCCTCGTCTTTGGCGTTGTAACTGGACTCCATCATGACTGCTGCGCGTTATCACGAAGTTCTCGCTGACGTTAGCCAGCTAACGACGTTAGCCTCCCCGCTGTCCCTAACTTGCGCTGCTCTGGCGCGCTGACATATGATGACTACCCACTACAGTTATCAAATTCCTTAGATAACGTAATGTCACTGGGTTTTCTTCAGATATTCGGCGAATTAATCCATTACTCCAATCACCAAACGGCTAGCTAAAAAAAAAAAAGCTAGCGACGGCTGCTTCTCCCGGACGTTTACAAACAACTGAAGGCAACGCGCGGTGACGTCACTGATTTTTTTGCTGATGCCTTCGGGTGCCGTGGGGAATATCGGAAATTATTGGTCGAATCAGCGATCCGACAGATAAGGCATGGGATGAGTAAAGGACACCTACGCCCGTTGATCGATAACCGAGCGGCTCAGGGGCCCAATGCCCCCTCGAGGACCCTGGGCCTGTGCCTGTGCCCAAAGGGGCATCGGGCCCCTGGGGTTCAACAGCAATTTTTTTTAAAGAAAGAGACACGAAATGACCAGAAGAGCTGCAAAACATGCACAAAGAGACGCAAAAAAACGATCAAACGGGGAATCAATACAACCACAAAGAGATACATATCTTCGGTCACGATTGAGGGATGGGGGCTCCACACTAACTGTGCCGGCAACTGACAGGGTACGTTTCTTAGAGGGTCAGTGTTGTTATTATTTCCAACTGGAATGACACATAACAAACATTTTCACATTTCAGAGGTGGGAATTTACGAGCCTGTGTGGAATGCCCGAAGGCCTCGTCGATGCCGGACATGGGCGAAGCAGAAAATTACCCGAGAGCCGCTGGTTAATTAAAGGGGTCCGTCTCGACCGAGCTGGACGGGAAGAAACAAAACTGAGAGACACAAAACTGCTGAACAGAGTCTTTAATTTCGGTGCCGTCGCAAGTTTATTCATCATAGACCGTCAGACATCTCCACAGTCGAAGAACAGGTCGGTCATTATTTATGCATCATCATGTCGCATGGACTTAAAAGAACATGAATGATGTGTTTAAAATGAAATTCAAACAGAAAAAAAAAACAGATGTTCTTTGTTACAGGGAAGAAAACAAACGTGAAAAAACTTAAGATTCTAATACGCGTGCGTGTGTGTGTGTGTGTGTGTGTGTGTGTGTGTGTGTGTGTGTGTGTGTGTGTGTGTGTGTGTGTGCGAATGGTTCTTTCTTATACTGACTACACCATCAAATGCACTTTAAACTGACATGTCACCGACTTACCATTCCTGCTTTCAGGACACTCCAGTCATCCCGCAGCTTTTCGAAACTGTTTTCCAAATCCGTCTTTAAACCACACCACACATTGGCCAAACTCTCTGTCCAGGACCGGATTTAAAACAAACTTGAAGCTATCGCAAGCTCAAAGGTAAATTTGAATACTTCCATGCCAAAAAAGAAGAAGAAAATGTATATATATATATATATATTCAAAACAATTTTAAAATCCCTAATTTTCTTAACTCCAAAAAAAGAAAGAAGATGAAAACCTTGGAACCTGGAATAGAAACCTCATGGAAACTGTTGCAATTTTCAGATCAGAACCGAAATCTTTCATGTGCCATGATTGTCTTTGGAGCGCTGTCATTTTTCCTCCCACTTAATAAACCGCCGTGCTGTTTTTGATATGAATGCCTGTCCACTGCCTGGGCCGACCCCCCCCCAGCCTAAGACCTGGACTCCCAAGTCCCGAGTTCCTCAGCTCACAACCCAGTAAGAAGTACTATCTCTGTCTTTGCTTGCAGTGGTGGGGCAAAGTACACACATCTTTTACTTAAGCAAAAGTATCAATACCACTCTGTAAAAACACTCAGTAACAAATAAAATGCCTACTTTCAATATTTTACTTAAGTAAAAGCATCACAAGCAAAATGTACTTAAGGTATCGAACGTGAAAGTACCGGTTTGTTTATTTGTGTTATCAGTGATGCGTCATCAGTAGCTTTTAACTGTCACAGTTGGCTGAGGTGGAGCTAAGTCTGGCTACCTTACATACCGTGGGGTAATTTCCTCTATACGGAGCCTGATATTTCCTACGACGATCATACGTTCCAGAAACCAGGAGATCCACTAACGTCAAACATACATAAGAGTAAAGTTACTCCAAAGAGGACAGCAAAGGAGTAGAGTAACATAAAAGTCAAGCAAAACCGAAGGCTTGAGTAAGCGGCCACCATGAAGAAGCTCTGAAATGAATGTAGTGGAGTAGAAAGAGAGCACAGTATCAGATCAATGTAAAGTACCATATATTTAAAACCTGTACTTGAGTAAGTGGATTTAGTTACTGGTCCAGCACTACGTGCTTGTATCCAGCACCGATTGTGATCCGGATACACTTTTGTTTCGAAAATTCAATAAGCAGATATGGCTCAAAATTTGGAAGTGGCTGGTGAAAGGTAAGCTGGTGGAGAAAACTACATTTGGCTGTTTTCCAAACTGCACAGCACATATTTAATATATAGACCACATTCTTCATGCTCTTGATTCATTCATTTCACACTAAAGCCGTGTTTTCTTTTTCAACCTCCGGTCAACAAAACGTTAGAGGAGCTGAGGGCGGTGTAGTGTCTCAGAGCCGACGAGGGGCTTCGGCGGTCTCCCCTCGGACACCTTCGGAGGTCGCCTCGTGGCGCTAGAGGTCACGGCTCAGCGCCGGCCGTTGGCCGAGTCCATCAGCGAGCCTGTGGTGGAAAATGTATTTATGATAATTCTCCGAAGAATTGACGTAACGAATTCGCATCACGTGTAACCACATAACACATTAGTTAGTGCAAAAATGGTGACCAGTGGAGAGTTGGTTCAGAAATGAACTGATGTCAACCAGCAGCCAAATGGTTCTTAGTGGAGCTGTAGGAAAACGGTGTTTCTGGAAGAGGAAAGGTTTTTCAGGAATGAGACTTTTAGCAGGTTTCAAGGGCCCGGAGTTGGGGTTGGGCGCCAGACACTGCGATGCGTACTGCATTCATGTAAGCCATGTAAGCCGACTGGGAGAAAATGGTAAAACCTCCCCATAGTCTGACTGGGGAAAACTGGTGGATTAATCCGCACAGCCGGCGGAGTCCCACCAGGTAGATGGAAATCAAACCTAAATTAGCTGTGTTTTGTTTGTGTTGCATGTCTGCAGCAGTTCGTTAACAAGGGAAGCCAGACACAAAGCGTGTAACACTATAATTCCTTTTTAATGAACTGAATCCTCTCTGTTAATGTTGACCCCCCTCCCATGTTCATTTTTCATCTCTTTGTGGTGGTTGTGTGTCTCTTTGGGATTATTTAACTGAGCTCTGTGACTTCCAAGCAAGAAATATTAACAGTTTCTTCATACAGAGCCTCTTATTATACTGATATACTCTCTTTCAGCCGGCCCTGCTCAGAGCTGGGGAATCTTTAAATCTCTAAACTTTATATTCAGGCAACAAAGGTGAGGATTTGAAATTCAGCTTTACCGCAGCAGAAAAAAAAAGTCTCCGTCCTACTCCAGTTTTTCTAAACCTGGTTTTCTGAGAGGCGGAGGCATGACCAGGCTCAGACACGATCTTAATAAACCTGTTGAGCCTCCGATGTTGTTCCCAGGAAGAAACACTTGATCCACCAGGAGCTCGGTGCAGCGGCCTCGGGGGAGTCACGGCCGACACACTGCAGCCGAAACAATAACACTCCGCTTGTTATGAATCAGCGTTTGACGCTCTCCTCGTGTTTACCCTCCTGAGTTCCAGATGCTTCCTCCAGACTCTATTACCAAACCATCTCTCAGTCCTCACTGCATTGTTTAATATGCCTCTCTCGCCCCCCCTCTGTTTCCTTACATCAGCAGTATTTCCCGCTCTCTCATTCTCTTGACTGGTTGGTTATTAGAAGCTAATTAAGGCAGCAGAGTTTGTTGATAGCAAATCCTTTATTTTGTGTCTCTGGTTTCCTTTTAGTAAACAGGATTGGCCTGCGGATAATTCTGGTTTAGTGATTTGGTGTTTAATGGGACCCTGCAGCGAGACATCGTTAAGACCGCGTATGAGGCTGCCACGGTTTCGGTTCTTTGGTTTATAAGTTTGGAATCATCAGATTTCTAAACGGCATCAGGTTCCTCTTGACGTGGTCATTCTGTATTTTTGCACTTGTCCATGAGAGGGCGCTAGACGCTTACTGTGTCTCCGATGTGAGGCTGAAAAGATCAGATTCGATATGCGGTCATATGCATCGCAACCATTGAAATACGTGAAGATTTTTGCAGGAAAACGTGCAGCTGCCGCGCAGCTGTGAACAGAGCGATCTTCCCGATGCACCACTCGGTCTGGTGAGTAACTTTCACGTGTCGTTTCGCAGAAATGAGATCTTGATGTAAGCCTGGACCAGGACCAACGCCGGTTTCTTCGTGCTCCTTCTTTCCTACTCTCATTGTAAAATAGTTGTGGCACTCATGGACATTTTTTGGGGTCAACCTGAATGTGCACCCCCCCCCCCATCAGATGCTGAACTGCACCCCACCCACATCTAATTTTTTGGAGCTACATTTCCCATAACTGGAGGGTATTATGTTGCCATGGAGCCAGTCTTGGGCACCATTTTGTTTTTTTGTTTTTTAGCCTATTACGTTTTACATTTTGGCAAACTGACATCATTAAAAGTAGCTGAATTAGCTCTTAGCATCTCCTGTTTGCAGTGTAACCATGGATGTACAGACAACTATCACTTGTTCACTGTGATACTGAGGGACAACTTAAAAATACGATGGTTCTCCGCCAAGTTCTGGAGTTACAAAGAGCGCCTTCTTTTCTATGATTTCTACGCCGATTTATTTATTAGCGATGCACATCGAAGCACAGATTTCGACGTCTCCCCCAAAGCTCACAGTTCGAAAACCTCTTCCCTTTGAGAATCCACAGAACCCACTCACAACCTTTTTCATGTGAACTACTCTCTACCTTAGAAATTTCTTGTTTTGTTCTTTTTTTTTGTAATTTTTTGTGTCATTTCTGTCATTACTCGAAGTGTGTCCAGTCAACAAGATTTATAGTTTGTGTGAACTCAATGTTAGCGACTGTATACAGTTTTTCATATATGGTAAATATACCTTTTTCTAAGACACACTATTTTTTTTCACACAGGCCATGGAAACATCACATGAAGCATACATGAACATGTAAAAATGAAAATTAGTTTTCACGGCTGTTCAGTTGTGTTTCATTTAGACGCATGGGTTAATATTATGGAGGTTTCCTGGTTGATACTCACCCCTTTTTTAAATACACACATACACACATACAGACACACACACACACATTAAATGACAGCTACAAAGCAATGCCATACTCGTTTCAGAGATAAATAGTTTTTATTTTGGTGCATGTCACAAATGGTGGCGATTCATACTCCACAACGATCTCACAATGCGCCAGTGACTGGAAACCTCCATAAGTTGTGGTGAAAGAAACACATGCTATGAAAAATATGGATGATGAGATTAAAAGTCTAGACCTACTGCCAGGGATGATCACCAAGATGAAGTTAATCAAAATTGAGCTTCCACATGCAAAGAGAGGTGCATAAACATAAAACCCTAAAAACCTGCCCTGTGAATTACATAAAATCTTTCCTGAAAACATGTAAAGTTGCAAACTGAAGGTCTGAATGACATAAAATAGTGCTTGGAAAGCTAAGCTGTTGTAAAAGGCAGAATCACACACAGAGTCCCCGGTGTGCATGTCTGCCGATGTGGCCTGTATCTCAGATTTGGCAGCAGATTCAGCGACAAACTCAATCACGAGATGTTCACATTGAGCCGTTGCCATGGCAGCGCGTTCAGCCCTCAGCTCTTGCCTCCTGCTGCAGAGGCAGAGCCGCACAGTGTCGACTTCCTCAGCTCGATTTTCATCGAATGGCTCTCGGCCCGTGACTCTAACCTTGTCACCGTCGACACTCCCAGAACCGCCTTGCTGGTGGGTTTCATACCTTTTGACACAGGGATCCGCGTGACCGAGCTCCGAGGTGATTGCACATCCGAACCGGGCTGGAAAATGAATAGCAAAGCAACGTGAGACACAGAACAGGATTTGAATAAGGGAGAGACAGTTGTGATCTGTTGTTAACCGGTTTTATGTAACCGTGTTGTAGGTATAACTGTTATTTAAAGCAGGGACTGCACTTAAATAAAAGCTGAACTCCCCAGTAAGTACGGTTTTGATGATTTGTGAGTCAAAAGATGTCTGGGTGTCAAGGTTACGACCAACCCTGATCGGGGACAAAGGGACGGTAGTCGACAAAACAAACTCACAGGATGACGGTTTGTCTGCTTGGCAAATTTTAAGGATCAAAATTTATGTCAAGCACGTGCAAAGTAACAATAAAACAAAGGCGCCTGGCTGGACCCAATCCAGGGATGTCGTGGTTCATGGTCAGAACCAACACGTAGTTAAGCCGTGTTTAACATTGAAAATGTTGTCATTTAATGCTTTTGAAATAACAGCTATGCGAAAAGCTAGACCTCTAAACATCTTTTCAACCTCAAGTCACAAATTGCAGTGCTTGCTGGGTTCATTTACACCAGTGTGAGTGTTAAGTAGGGCTGGCTTTCTTGGACATTCATTTACATCAAGTTTGGTCACATACTGAACGTTTGAACAAGGCTGCTTATTTGTAATTTTTAAGTGCTCAAAGTGCAAAAGTCAAACCGGCCACTTTGTGCCTGTGTTTGGTTAAAAAGGAGGAAAGTTGTCAGTTGGGGAATCTGTGTTTGTCCATACAAGGCCCTTAGAAAGGCCTCTCTGTAGTGGGTTCTAATGCATGTCAGATCATTCCAGTGTTAGTTCATACCAGTGAGATCATGTTTTTATAAATTTGCCGCTTTATACCTGGAGACAGCGCTATCTAGGGAGCACACACCACCTGATTTCATTTTGAAACATTTCAGAAGCAACTGAAACGTAAAAAAAGATTAGATATCATTCAGACATTTTTGTTTGTAGATGAAAGGGAAAATAACATCTATGCCGCTTTGTATGTGGAGTCAAAACATTCAGAAAGTAAGACAGATGAAGGACAGTCGACATGAAGATCACCAAAGCTCTCACCACTGATTGAGTCGGCTTGGAGGCTGCCGAGGAGATGGGTGTGATTGTTATGCTGCTTGTCATCTTGCTCGGAGTCGTCTTCCCCGTTGAGGGTTGGCGTGGGGAGCGGAGTACTGTTCCTGTCGATGTTTCTTTGCTTTCGGAGCTCATACCGAGAGATCTGAGCGTCAACACAGAACTACTGCATCCCTCAGAAGGCCTTTTAAACTGTGGACCCAAGTGGATGTGGATCTTATTGTCCTCTGTTGTGATAATGTTGCTGTTACCGTTGTATTTCCTGACAGCCGCAGGCCCAGGCTGCTTCTCTGGGGTCATCTTGATCACAGTGCGCCCCGCAGTAATTTCGTGAGGCTCAGGTGAAGCACATGCTTCGGCCACAGGAGTGGTGCTGACTGTGATGATGGACACTGGAGACTGAAGGCTGCCAGAACTGCTGCCGTTGGTCTTCTCCGGACTCTTGGTCCTGGAGATGGTGGTTATTGTGACTGGAGATTTGGCTCGATCTAGACCTCCCATCACGTCACAGGCTTTGCTCTTTGTGGTCACAGTTGTGGGCTTAGGGACAATTGTGATGCGAGGCTTCTGCAGACCGATAGTCGGGATGATGGTGGTGCTGGAGAAGAAATCCTCAGCTCGAGGGCTGGTGATCTCCAAGGTGGCAGTGCTGTTCCCATGATCTGGGGTCACTCGGATGTGTAGTGGCTGACCTGGCTTTTGGGACATGGTCATTTCTGGCGGGAGCAGGGATGCCCTGTTGGTCTTCTCGGCAGTGGTCTGAGTGATTGTGATGGCCTCTTTCTTTTTCATCCAGGGTCCCCAGGATTTTCTTGCCCCAAGTTCTGCAGATGCTGGAGGGTATCGTTCAAGAACTGTTGGCTTCTTAAGACCCCGTTGTCTGAGGTTACTCATGAAGTGGTTTTCCTCAAGGACTGATTTTCGGATAAAGCCTGCTGTCGTCTCATCCTCAGCAGGCTCACCGGCTATCACATCTGTCTGCACTGCTGTGGAGGTAACCGGGACATCAACCATCCTCCTACCGTTCATACTAGGCCTCAGGGCACGACTGTAGCGCTTCGTGGCCTCCAGTTCCTTGGTAAGGCTGTCCACTTCTTGACTCATGCTCTTCTTCTTCTCTTCCTCTTCCATGAATCTCTGCTGCAGGACAGAATAATCCACCTGCAGCTGGGAGAGCTGGTCTTCCTTGTTCATCAGTTCGTGGATTTTCTCCTTCAGGGCCTGGACGTCCGCCTGCAGCTCTCTGGATTTAGCCTCCTCCACCTTGCAGCGAATTCTCAGCACGGCCTCAGGACCCATGATCTCACCTTTTTCTATTGCTTTGTTTCTGGCAATCTGACTTTTCATTTCTTCCAGCAGCTTAGAAAGGGCATTTGCTTTGTCCTGCTCCGTTCTGAATTTCTTCTCGAGTAGATCGTACTCGTCCTCTGTTTTCATTAAATCTCCCTCCACCACCTCGAGTTGTTTGAGCCTGCTCTTAAGTCTTTCGATCTCTAGCGTAAGCTCTTTTACTTTGTTGTCTCCATCTGGATTTTTGTTACTCTCCTTGTTGGCCCACTTTCTCTGCATTTCCCTCTCTGTCTCCTCAAGTCCATCCATTCTTATTTTCATACCACTTAGCTTGTTATTTAGCTCCCTACACTTTTCCTCTTCACTTGCAAGTTTAGTTTTTAACTCATCTTTCTCTTTAGTGAGAGTTGTCACTTTAACCTCCATCTCTGATTTGAATTTGAGAAGTTTTTTGCTCTCCTCAATCAGCTTCTCTGTGACCTCTGTGACCTTGCCTTGCTCTGCCTTAAACATCTTACTTAAATCGTCACTTTTCTGTTCTTCCCGTTTAAGTCTCTCTGCCATGTTTTTCCTTTCATCTGCCAGTATGACTGTGAAGGATTTCAACTTCACAAGATCGTCTTTGAGGACCATTTCTGCCTTTTCAAACTTTGACTCTGATGACTCCAGTTCTATCAGCCGGGTTTTCACTGTCTCCAGCTCCCCGGCCAGATCCCTCACAATACGTTTCTCTTTTTCCAGGTTTGTATGAAGCTGAGAGCAATCTGTTTTGCTCCGACTGAAAGCCCCCTCCAGTTTCTCCAGTTCAACCATTCTCTTCTGCAGTTTATCCACCTCCAGCCTCAGCTCCTTGCTGTGGTTCTCCTCATGCTGCAGCCTCTTCCTCAGCTCCCTGCACTGGTTCTCTGTTTTGGTGATCTCCTCATCCTTTCCCTCCATCTCCAGCACTCTCTTCCGCAGATTCTCCAGCTCAGCCATGAGAGACGAATTGCCACACTCCCCTTTGCTGATCTTCTCCCTCAGCTCCTGCAGGTCCTCCTCCGATTTCTGGAGAACTTTGTTGCTCTCTTCCAGCTCTTCAATCTTGTGCGCAAGTCCCGCCAGCTTTAGCCTCAGCTGTCGGCTTTGTGACTCTTGGTTGGCCAGCTTTGCAGTCATCTCCTCGTTCTCCTGTGCGAACTTGGCTGCTCTATGCTCCAGCTCGGCCTCCAGCTTGAGGACCTTCTGGCCGTCCTCCTTTGCGGTGTCGGTTATAGCTGCCAATCGCTGCTCTTTTTCCTGCAGCTTCTGAGTGAGGTCCTGGACCTTCTGGCTCTGCTGGTCGATCTGCTCGATGTGCAGTTGCCGCTCGTCCACCAACATCAGGGCAAAGGACTTGAGCTTTACCAGCTCAGCTCTGACCTTTTCCAGCCTCCTGCTGTGGTCCTTGTCCTTACGAGCCTGGTAGGCCTTTTCCTGCTCCAGCAGCCTTTTGAGTCTAAAAACAGACAGAATAAAATACAAGATGTGAATAGAAGTTAATATCAAACACATTTTTAACATAAGGTTGTTTCAGTGCAGATGTCCCCAATCCTGAATCAATTTTACATCAAAATGTTGACAAATATGCTCACAATCAGCAATCATTGGATGCAGAAAAGGAAGAGTCGGTTATTATCAAGTACTCCCGTATCCTCACTTAAGAGCGTTTTGTTTTGGACAACTCCTCCCATCACATCTGGTGACCAAATTAAAATAATTAAGTATAGTTTCCTGTAATCCTGGATCAGATGGGGAAAGTTTGGGAGTATCTCTAAAAAGCCCGAAGAGACTCCGAATGAGGCAGGCGGGCAGATTAAATGGCAGCAGCAGCAGCAGGATAACCGAGGGAACAAGGGAAATAAAAAGAGAAGCACATTAGGGCCTGAACTCCAGTGATTCTCTCTGACAGAGGTTACCCTTCCTGTCCAGAGTTCTCAGTTGAGAAGCTCATAATACCACTAATAGAATTTGATTTATATCAGCTTTAATAGGCTCCGCAATGGTCAAAAGGTTGATTCAAGAAGTTTTTCCAGTTTGTAAAAAGTAAAACTACGGGGCAAACACTGGTATACAGTATATCCTACTCATGACTCACACTGAGAAGAGTGCAACAGAAAGCAAATTTTTGCGGCATTGAAAACGATGGATTTAGATATGTAACTGTTTCTGTCACATGTTATGCAGTTGGCTGTTGGTAATCAAGAGCTCACACGTGTTGCTGATCACGCGATGAGTGAACCTGAAGAGGGCGATATGCGAAACACGGCGCTCGCGCACAGATTCATAATCGTGTAGGACTACTAATAAATAACCGTGATCTAGACATCCCCTGTGTGCACTGGAATTCCTCCCGTACGACTAGTGCACAGTATATCCTACTAATGACTTACACCAAGAAGAGTAAGACAAACAGCATAAAAAACTGTCAATTCTTTGGCACAAACTGTTTTTGGTTCAATAACACTGCTGATAAGCGCTGAAACAACTCTGTAATGTGCAGACTTGTGCATAAAACTGCAATGGAGTTGATGTTTTCGTCTAGAAGTACTAAAGTCCAAGGTATACTTGAGACTCACTTGTTCATATCAAACGTCATCCAACCACGTCTTAAAGCAAAAGTGTTCCAAATGGCCACCCTGTAAAGCCATCACTGAGAGGGGCAGAATGAGTTCGATCATAAAAAGAGTGATTACAATGGACATTTTTAGACTTTCATGGTATCGCTTGAAATGTGACATAACTACTGAAGCGAAATGGAAAAGGAGATCTGTCGGACACTGTTTGATCATCTGTCATGCACAACATTTGTAGCGTACTGACAGCTTGAGTTAACACAACTGGATTTGCCGTTTTATTCTTGAGTCCTTACTCTGAGAGGGAACCTCAACACCAGGCTGAAAAGCAGCGTTTTGCTGCCCTCTGTGGCTGAGCGTTTTCAAGCCCGTTTCATCTCTGTTTGATCTCGGATGTGGTCAGAGGCGTGCTCTGTCACACCTGGAACCACCCCCCAGCTGTGACGTCACCGGCTCCTGGGGTGCACACGAACTTCGCTGCAGCCAGGTGAGTAGTTAAACCACTGGAGGTCAGCAGAAACAAACATTTTCAGGGAATGGTAAGTTACTCTTTAAGGTGCAATCAAATTTTGATTTTGTGTTATTCATGCGTAAATGACCGCTGGATTGTTTTTGTAATCTCTGTGTTGATTTGCCAAAGATCCAATTTTCCAACTGTGGGGACACAGTGTACTGTGTGTTTGTGTGTGTGTGTGTGTGTGTGTGTGTCTGTGTGTGTGTGTGTGTGTGTGTGTGTGTGTGTGTGGCAGCTCAGTCTCTAACTGTTCTCCCACCAGTCTCCCTCCTTTGTCCCCTTGTCTCTGTAAGTTTACTAAATAGATTCGTGAATCTCAAAAAATTCAGCTTGCATCACCCCAGGGAATGGCGTCTAATTGTGCCCACTCATGTCTTTCTATTGACCTCGCATTTATCCCTTCACCTTGCGTTCTGTCTGAAAGCCTCTTTGTATACTTGTCCCAAGATGTTTTTAAAATTCACCGTCGTCAACACTCAGTGCCTTTTAATAATATTGTAGTTTCTGGTTTGCACAGGTGAGCGCATGACTGACGGTTGATGATACTTTGCCTCTGCAATATGATTTTATTGTGACGGTGAAATTTGACTCTCTTCTAGGGGAGCCACATGATAAGCCTTTCGGCTTTCGGCTCTGCCTGCACATCTCTTGCGACTGTGCAACTATTACCATGCGTTTTAACTTGTCATAATTTTTTTATCCGACTTTTTGTATGTTATTTTCTTTTTGATATTGTGCAAACAACCGAAACACAACCAAACCCACCTTTAGAAGACAGATAAGAATTAAAAAAAAAATGCAAATCAAGTTGTCTTGACATAGTACTGGTAGATATTTTATTACCTGAGCCACTGGGAGTCTTCATGGACGTGTTGATTTTTACACTTTCACAGATTTAAACTCCCATCAAGACACCAAACCAGCGGGATAAAGCAATAATAAGAGTCACTGCAGAGCTGCCAACAAAGTTCTGAACATTCAACCTGCTTCTGTTAACGTCCTGTTGGTGGATGTTTAACTAATCTCTGCAGGAGTCTGTGTGTGTCTGAGAGAGAGTCTACTGCAGTTTCCCTTTCATATGGGGCACGCTAAGTCACATCAGACTCTTGAGAAAATATAAAAAGGTCTCAGTATTGCACAACGAGAGGTCTGAAAGTCTCAGTCAAAAAAAAAAAAAAATTTAAAAAGTCTCCCAAAGCTTCACAGTCGGATCCTCCCGCGTCAAAAACTTTTCTCCCGACGCGCTGCTCAACTCACCAGCCAGTCGGGATGCGGGGCAAGTTGATCCATATCTGAGTGTGTTTTTAAAGCTGAGCAGGAGCCAGACTGCTGCTGCCGAGAGCCTCACGGGGTCAGAGAGGGAAGGAAGGAGGGGCCCCGACTCCGCTGGGAATTAGCCATCGCATTCCGAACATGTCATCAGTGGACAATGGGAAAGGTGGATGTTGTGCTAAAGCAGCACCGCTCCGCCGCGAGCTGATGTCATCCACCCCTCCATATATGGTGCACAGGGGGGCTGCCCTTGCGCGGACACCGCGGAGGAGGGGTTCAAGCTGGGGGGGTGGGGGGGGGCTTTCATCAAGCTCTTCCTCTTCTGTCTAACTGTTTTGTTTTCCCTCAGGGGAGGAGGCAGATATGACATAACACACGGAGCCACTTTGATGTTCAAACATTTCCCTTTTTTTTTTGTTTTTTTTGTTCCGTTTCTCTCCTTTTCCCAAAACGTTGCTCCAGTTTGACCCGATTGTCTCCCGTCCGTCTTGCAGCCCAGCAGTGTTTCCATAGAAACAAGGCAACAATGCAAGGCGAGACTTTTTGTTTTGGAGGGGACAATGCCAGAGTTGCACAGCCTCTCTCATTATAATCCCCCTGGTATCGCGCAAAGGGAGACGACATGGATATAAATTCTCCATAGTGGCTGGATTGTATGCGTGTGAGATCATCGTTTCAGACGGCAGAGGAGGCCTGCGGTTTGCGCTGCAGAGGCTCCTAAATGAGCCAAATGTGAGCAGTGCAAAGAGCTTACAGATGCAGAGGCTTTATATCGCCGCTCTTCATTATTCCAAATACATGTTACACATAAATATCGCCGGGACGAGGGAGAACTGTGTGCACTAATTGCCTGTGCTCTGCGGCTCGCATATTTGCACTTTTTGCTGGCCCCGTGTCATTTTGGAGATGTGGGAAGAGAGC
This sequence comes from Xiphias gladius, assembly GCF_016859285.1. Classification (NCBI taxonomy): domain Eukaryota; kingdom Metazoa; phylum Chordata; class Actinopteri; order Istiophoriformes; family Xiphiidae; genus Xiphias; species Xiphias gladius. The sequence continues at coordinate 2,211,880 of NC_053403.1, read as the reverse complement.
GCGTCTCGTGCCGCGCGCGTTACGGGTCCTGAGGGATGAAAAGCCACTGCGATATCGTCCAGAAATTTCCAGTGGGTTTGAAAAATCGGGAATAAAGCACAGGACAACGTGATGATGCCATTTGTTGTAGAAGTTAAAACATCACAAAATGACTAATGAACAAACCACCGCGGGTCCAGACTCAAATATCTCGACAACTATTGAGCGGATTACCATGACATTTTGAAAACACACTAATAATGACCAGAGTACGAAGCCTACTGACTCTGGGAATCCCTTAAAGTTTCAGTTTAGCGTGTTAGCCCGTCTCCACCCATCACTGAACTGTTCCCGTCTATCTGCATCCGGGTCCTTTTCCATGCTGCGTCGTAATCCAAGAAGTTTTTAAAGCTATTTCACTCTGGACCAAAGAAGTGGCTAAAAAGTCGGCACCGGACACCAGGGTCACAGTTCTGTCTCATCACTTCAATAGAGAAAACCCCACGCGTTGTGTCAGAGAGGCCTTTATCCCCGTTGCAGTCATTTTGTCAGGTTGCCGGCGTTAAAAGCGCTTGAAACTGCACACCCGGCTTTTATTTGTCCCACTTTCTGAGTTTTTCCCGAACTCAATGAGCTCAGTGAGGCAGAGGTCTCGCTAAGTGAGATTACTCAACACCAGAATTTATTATCAACAAAAAGAACAATATTAATGTCTTAGGAGGACAGAGCTCTGCGGTCCTCTGTGATTTCGACTCCATTACTGATTAACACATATGAGAGGATTCTAATATAAAACTCTTGCCACTTGCAGCTTTAAATTGTAAATATATAACAATTCCTCCGACATGTAACTAGGTTTTCTCCTCCTTGTGCTCGGGACCCAGAGTATCTATCATTATAACCTCGTTGGCAGCTGATGGCTGTGCAGAAAGGCTCTCCCTGCTCGGGTCTATTCATAGCCTCAGCGCTGATGGAAGCCCGTCGGCGAGAGAGAAGAAAGCCCCGCAACACTCATAAAGCCGAGCCGAGCCGAGCCGAGCCCACAGTAAACTCATCAGAGCAGGAGATTCCGGTCTGAAGCTAATTATAGGTGCAATAATAACCATCCTTATTAACATTCAGAACAGACGAGTCGACGAGGACGCTTCTTTACCCAGGAGGCATAGCTGTTGTTGACTGTCTAGGGGGTAAAAGTGGGATTTTTTTTCAGGCGGCATTTTAGCCTGTATCGGAATTATCCACCACTGTGAAATTACATAGAATCAAAACCTAGACTTTTCTGAAGAAAGGCATGGTTTACTGGTTTAAATCCTAACTTCTCAGACCACATACACCACTACCAGACTGGGATCAGGGACCTCAGGGTGGCCTAGCAGTTGGAAGGCATTGTTCCATAGGCTTAAGGTCACAAATTTGGCTCTATGAAACTGTTGCAACCGTGTCTTATATAGATAAGTTAATTTAAAAGTTAAGTTTATCCACAAATCATTTGCAGCAGCAAAAATATGTTGAAAGAAACATAATGCAGCTCAAATTATGTTTATCAACAACAAAAGTTGATTCTGAACTTAACAGCAAGAAGTTTACGCCTTCGTCATCGTATTTCATGGCACCAAAAGCACGCTTTTACACCTGCAGTAACTTATTTTTTGGCCACTTGGGGCAAGTGGAAACAAGTTGTGAACAACTCTGACATTTCATCACCTTTTAAGTTGGCATGGTGAACTTGTTAGCAAACAGCTGCTGCGTTTCCACATTCAGCAGTTACAGAGCAACACGATCCTTCGAGTGGATCTGATGTCTGTGTCCACCTGCTGAATCTAAGTCCAGCACTCCCTCTCCTTTAGCTCTAGTTGTGGTCTCCACCAACTCCTGATGGAAATATCTGGCTCTTCAGCTGCTAAAAGCTCCACCGTGTTCACCGGCTGTTCTCGGACTGTGTCCGTCTGCTGTTTGCTGCTGAGCAGGTAGCGGACAGAGGCTTTTCACGGCTCGTTTGATGAAGACATCTGCCTGCTGCGGCCGACAACGACGCCATGAGAGCGGTGAGAGACAACCAGAGCGGTACCGCTGTGTTAATACGTCAAATATGTTAATGTGGTGTTCTTGTTTCCGCTGCCCCCAAGTGGTCAAAAAGCCAGTTACTGCAGGTTTAACGTCAAATCATGTTTACTGTACATGTTTGCTGACCATTTTTGAATGAGTTCTGTAGTGTTTCTGATTGATTATATGTGTTTCCAATACCTTTCCAGGCAGAAATTGACTTCCATTCATTTTAGTGCAGTACGATAAAACCAACTAGAAAAAGGCTTGAAGCTTACTCGATTTGCGTAATCCATCACAGTGAATGTCTGCATAAAGCAATATTTCAGTTATCGAATTTTAAGAGTCTGCACTGTACTAAATTATAACGACAAAGCAACAAACAAAAAATGAATGGAAACCAATGGGTGTCTGGAACGGTATATTCTGTCTTTCTGAAACACAGGGCCGCTTTCTGCCAAATGCTCAGCTGTAGCGTAAACATGATTTTCAGTGAATGAGTAAAAGTGCAAAACCCCTGGTACGGTCCTTTATGTATGTTTTGACTCAAGTATAATCTATCTGTTGACATTAATACGTCTTTGTGGGCCGTCCAAAGGTACTGCATTTTTGGTCTTTTGACTCAATCAATGCACTTTATTTTCTATTTTTAAAGCTAAAACGTCCGACTCTTCTGTCTGCCGTATGCACTGTGATCATCGTGAGTGACAAAAGCCTTTGCTGGGTACATTTTAAAAGAGCAAAGACAGGCTTTCACACACATGACTTGGCCTTTTTTTTTTGCAGTATTGCATTTTCTGCAAAGACTAAAATATTGGTTGTGCTATTTGCCGCAGGTTTTTCTGACAGCTAAAAAAAAACAAAACAGAGAGAAAACCTTTTCTTGTGGAGTCGTTTCAGCCCATGACAGTTGCTTCGCGAACAGAGCCTCCGATCGTCCGGCAGGATCTCTGTGAGGAATGACATCACCCTCCCTGAGTTCATTCATGATATCACCTGCAGTGAATCTGCGAACTGACTGCAGCCATCGGGAATGTGGTTATCAGACGGCACTGAGAGCTGAGAGCAGGGCGACTTTGAGGCCAGGAGAGGCAGTGAGTGGACGGGTTTAAAATCAAGATGTCGACCAACACCTCGTCAGTGAGAATCTGACGCACAAAACACCCGTAAATCAGCACCGACGGATCCGTGCAGCGAGCAGGCAGGAGCCGGGCAAACACCGCACATGCTCGTCAAACCTTTCAGCGAATAAATAAAGGTAAACAGAGAAGGATGAAGGATGTTGCTATGAGCCGTAAACACAGATCTGAGAGCCAGTGGAGATGAATGAGGTGCACTGAAGCGTGATTCCAGTTTTTGAAGTTTTATGGAGCATGGGGAGCAGATGTGAGTGGTTCTATGACGTGATGTTTTATTTTGCAGATTCTCTCTTGTCATCTCCCTCATCTGGACAGTTTGTTTTTAACTGCTTGGGTTCAAGTACGAGTGGGGTTTTCAGATAAGGCATCAGCAGGACTTTACATGTAGAAGAAAATAGGGAAAGGGAGAAGAATGAAAAAATAAATGCTATAATTACCATTCACAACAGGCATGCAGGCGCACAGTTGCAAAGGATGCAATAGTTGTTACTGAAAGTACACGGAAAAAAGAAATGTTTTGAAAGAAGAGGTACTCTACGAGGAACTAGAGGCCTAAAAACTGAAGGCTGATTCACCGGATGTTTAAGTGACCCTCGGGACAGCGGGGTGCCTAGCTGGACGACCAGAGAGGTCTGAGAGGCTCATCTCCTTCCAGCACGTCTAACCGTATATGGTGGAGCAAGCCCATAGATATATAGAGAGAGAGAGAGGCTTGGTGTGGCTCTTGACAACACTCTAACTCAGAGGTACTCTCGTTTCTTAAAGCTCTGTGTATAAATTTTACACAGGGTCAGAGGACAGGAACAACGCCAGCCATAATGAAAAAACCAGTTTAAGTTGTCCATAGTGTAAGAAAAACTTTGTACGTTCACCAGCTCAAGATAAAAAGCAAACCAAAGCTGCATGAATTCAACAAGACAGAATCACAGACAGAATCGGGTCCGGATTGAACTGCACTCTGAGAAACCCTGGCCCTAAAATGTAGAAAGGTGGATCTGGTTTCCGCCGACTGTGGCGCACGTCAGCCGGCGGTGATGTCAAAAAGACACTGTGGCACAGAGCAACGCAAGCCGCCCTGCACCACTGCATGGATTGTCACCAGGGCTGCCCCCTTTTTCTACGAACGAGGCAAACAAGAAAAAACAACAGGATAAAAATCCATCGCAAAGATTTGAAAGTCTAATGAAATAAAACCTTTGAGGACGGCCTCTGAACGGCTCCTGCAGCTCACAACCTTTCTGACGCGCTCAGTCGTATCTGTGCACTATGCCGTGTCTTCACGATGCCTTGATAAGGCACGATTCGTCACCCTCCCTATCGGATCCACCGTCCAAAACCCTGCTCTGGGTCTTATCTGATGCCTTGTGCCAGAAAAATGAGCACGCATCAGAAAAACGTGCGGGTGTTTCAAAAGTGATGAGTTGTGTCATGTGCACACACGTTTGCGTCGAGACGCGCGCGGGTTCGTAAGCAGATAACGAAAGCTACTCGACCCGCGAAGGATCGCACTGCGGTGCGTTTGTACAGGACAAGAGGAATGCTACTGACGGCACCGTGTGTGATCTCGGCAGCTCTGCTATAACTTGCTCCCACCGGGCAGATGAGCCCGAGGCACTGGAAGTCGTTCGGGGTGACGTCTGGATTCCACCTCTGATGCGGATGCACCGTGCTGGTTCCGACGTTCCCCCTTGGTTTTGCTCGCGATCGACTTTTCTTTGAGGGTCAGGCGGAAACCTGGGACCGCTACACTTTGAGACGGCCGTCGGTTTCCATTCCCATCTGCGCACGTCATGAAACCAGCTTGAGTGGGGTTGTCCATCAGTAAACATCAGCTCTGCAGTAGCAGTTGTCACTGAGTTTTGAGAGTTTTAAAACCTAATGTCACCTGATATCTGCCAAAACCCAATCATCCCTGAAGCAAATGAACGAATGGAAACCAATGGATGCCTGAAATGTTTTTGTATATAATCTATTTAAAGGCCTTTTGCAAAACCAACTGCTCGGTGTGCATAAATATTCCAAATGAACTTTTGCGTAGTGTGTGATTGTCTTCTCGGCCTCAGAAAAAACCCGTCTCCCATCAGTTTATCTGACGGAAAAAAAAAACCCAGCGGGCCTTTTAAAAAGCACTTACTGTTGCTCTGAAGGGACTTCCAGAATTCCCAGAGACTCCTCTAACCATCTAGATGAAAGAATATTCCGTCTGCCGCGCGATTAAAAGAAAGATTTTTAACCCCAAGGCTGAGTTTCCCTATCAAAAGGAGAGATGACAGCTACCTGGACAGGGAACAGAGTGGAGTGTTTGGGGCTGGGCCTCAGGAAACCGCGTTGTTTGTATTGCTCTCTGCATGACCTGGTTTTTAGGCGGCCCGTTTTCGAGCGGGTCTCTCTTGTAAAGGGGATTTTAATGTCAACGAGGCTTTTTCCAGGTTAAGATGAAAGTAAAGTTTCGTCTTCAGGAGGAGCCGGTGGGCTCCAGACCCAGGAGGAGGGTCAGGTCAGAGACGGACCGACACGGTGCTGGGTTTTTTGACGGGAGTGCTGAGAATAAGGAAAGTACCGAATAATACCCTCCTCATTCTTTGACATTGGAGAACTTTGGCTCCTGTTGGGTTCACGAAAAACCCGGGGCGTCTGTGGCTCAGGAAGGCCGGGGGTTCGATTTCCGGCTGCTCCGGTCCACACGTTGAGTTGTGAGGTAAAGCGCTTTGTAAACCCCTGAAGCTCTGACACACGCACACACACACACGCACACACACACTCGGCCCTCACCTCTCTCTCTCCTGCTCCAGCAGGTTGGTGAAGTCGTCGCTCTTGTTCATGAAGTCGGCGTGTTTGCGTTTCTCGTTGTCCAGGTCCGCGACGGTGCGGCGGTGGCACTTCTCGGCCAGCAGCAGCTGCTCTAGCATCCGTCTGTACGTCTCCTTCTGTTTGTCCTCCAGACGGTCCAACTGAGGGGAAAGACGTCAGCGCTCATTATTGCCGACAACTGAGACTCTGACGCCCGCGTCTGCCAGCACGGCATCCCCGACCATTAGCTACGGGTATGGTGATAGTGTGTTTGTGGGATAACAATGAGCGGAGAGGCTCTCTCCACACAATTACGAGCTGTATTCAGATATTTTCACGCCCACTGCACATTTGTTTCGGCCTCTTTTTCTGCCGTAACACCCTGCAGACTTCACCGAGCGTAGCAAATTATAATTTCAAGAAGAAACCGATGCAGCTCGACGCATAAAAGACCGTGGTTTTAGGCCCTGATTTTACCCTTCACTTGCATGAGCGAAACACACCAACAAAATAAAAGTTGAGACAACACTGGTACTCGCTGTATCATTTGTTGCAGCTCAATATTCTGTAAACAGTTTGAACAAGCTCTCGAACTGAAAACATTTTGGTGAATTCTGAATTCCTGTATGTTCCTGTTTATAACAAGTTCCCGACGGAGGGCAGCGCGGTCATGTTTCCTGTATGCATTTCTTTTCTGGGAATTTGGGGGTTTTAGGAACCTTGGAGAAGTTTTATTCTAAGTTACAACTTTTTGACAGATTCCAGTATTTTTCCACCAGGATTCAGTATTTCCCCGCCTGAAATGTATTCCTGGCAGCGTGGGGCGTGCTTTGAAACGGCATTTAGACTTTCATGTCGAGAAATTAAATGGTAAAGCTTTGTTTTATGGGTCCATAAAGTCCCAGTAATTTCCCCGAAAGTTTACTGGAAAGAATTATGTTTTCTGGCATTAATTATAGGAAAAACAGACAAATTTATGAGTCAGTTATTAATTTCTTTTTTTTTTTTCTATGGAACCACTTCATTTCAGTGCATAAATAGCAGAACATACAATAGGAGAGAATATACTGTAAATGACCAGCTACGGTCACTATGAAAAATCCAAAGAAAACATTTTAAACACTGGAAGTTGTTTGTTCAAACTCCGTGATGGTGAGGTTTTAGAAAACAGAGGATTTTTTTCCCCCTCAAACTCCGACACCTGCAAGCCACATCCATTTTTCAAAAAACATTTATGATTTGGGATTTTCTGCAAAACTTTTGTGCCATGACCCCCCACTGAGTCTCTAAGTAGGTCTAATCCTAACTGACAATTCTCACTATATCCCTTCACTCACCTCGACCATGGGTTTCTCATACACATCGTCTGCGCTGTTGCTGCTGTGGGTGAGCAGTCCGTCCCTCTGCAGGGCCTGCAGGGGTTTGCTGGGGACAGCCGAGCCATAATGAGCCTCCAGAGTCTCCGGTCTGGTTCTCTCCGACTTCAGCAGGCCGATGATGTCCTCTCTGGCCTGAGGAGGCACAACACTCTTTAATGTCCTGTCCACACACTCGCTGCCCTCTGGGAAACGGGGGGAAATTGAAATGGCACTTGGGCAGTTTTGTGTTGTTTTTGTCAGGAGTTTTATTTTGTAGGCGTTTGTTTTCCCTGCATTTTGGTGATCAGGGTTCAGCTGATTGGGGCTCGGGACAGATCGGGGACTGTCATTCACGTATCTTTACGGACGAATAAATTGAACCTTTGAAAACTGTGGGAGATGATCCCTTTTTTTATTCCTAAAAAAAAATATTTTTCATGACATAGGTGGTTGTTTGCCTGTTGATGAGGTACTAGAGGTCATAGTCGACCACTTCAAGTCTGATAATGAGGCTGTCTAATCATGCTTGCATAAGAATTTATCATAATACCAATAAAAAATAAAAAATAATAATTACATTTATATGTAAAGCACTTTTGCTTAATTCACAAAACCCAACAAACGGAAAACAATCAATTGAAAAGAAAAATTGAAAAACAATGAGTAAAAAACTGAAACAGATCATAATGGAAATGGAACATCCAGCAAAAACGAAATTAATAAACAAAATGATAACAAAATATGTATATTTCTATACCCACACACACACACACACACACACACACACACATATATATTTATATAGCTATAGTAATGTGAATGGCACTTTACAACATCATCCCCTCACACTGACATCACATCAACAGATACAAACTGCAAAAACGTGTCTTCTGCTTCTTCCAGGTTCACGCCAGCAGGGGGGGCTGTTCCCTTCATTCTGACCTGACCTGTGCTTCATTTCACACAAACGAGGCCTTGGGACGAATTCCTGCACAGTTGACGGCAAACCGTCTTCGGCCTGAGATAGGTGCGGCTTGGACGGTCTGCTGTGACCGTCTAGGCTCCGTGAGCACCGGAGTCGTTTTAAGTATCAGGTCTTTTGCGGTCGGGCCTCGCTCAGGTGCTGAACGTCACTGAAAGGTTCCCCCGCCAGTCCTCAGTATCTGCTCAGGATTTCCCTACGGATCCGCAAAAAGACTTAAAAATACACCGGTCTATTCAAGAGCTGGCTCCTGATGTCACAGTGTGCGGCAGGACACGGACGTGATAAATAAAAAAAGTATATGATATTATCTAATGATATAAGTCTGGTGTTCTTGTGTATTTTCCTTATTTTCATCAAATCCCATCAAAAGACCAAAACCAACAGTGTGTCTGCCCGCCTCTCAGCACTTCCTGACCCCCCTCCTCTGCCCGGGGCTCTCAGCTCCAGACCCACTGGCTCCTACCGAAGACGTAAATCTTTGAAAACACCTCACAAATATACAGTTTCATTTAAAAAAAAGGTTCAGTAATTTTCCTAGAGCTGCTGCTCGCTGTAGTTTTTAACAAACAAACAGGAGGAAATTGTGTGTTTGTTGGGGACTACTTTCAGCGGCTGATTGAATAGTGTGTGTGTGTGTGTGTGTGTGTGTGTGTGTGTGTGTGTGTGTGTGTGTGTGTGTGTCTGTGTGGGACTGAGTCAAGGTAAACTACAGTGTGTGTGTGTGTGTGTGTGTGTGTTGATGGTGACGAAGGAACATGTCACCCAGAGAGTTTTTAGTAGTTTTAGGACAACGATGGAGCTCTGAGGCTCGGAGGGATAACAACCCAGTTACACCTGATATTAAAATATTAGCCAGTAGACAGACGAAGCGGTCCCCCCCTCAGTCCTCAACTATGGACCTTTTTCAAGAGACCAAGTGTCTGCTTTGAATTTGGTCCAAAGAAAGTATACAAGCGAAACTCGGCGATCCATATCGCCACCGAGCCATTTATGAAGCAATGGCTAAGCAAATGGTGGAAATCCTGCTCTTTCTTCTTCTTCTTCTTCTTCTTCTTCTATCCTTTTTTTTTTGTTGTTGTTGTTTATTGTTTTGTTTTGGAGGATGTGACATGAGCCGGACGGAGAGCGAGCAGATCCCAGTCGGATCTCTGCAGGTTAAATCACATCTAGATACAGTCTGGATACGAGACGCAGTATAATGACAGGTGTAAACAGAGTCTAAGATCAGGCTTGTGATACTGACACACACACACACACACACGATGCTCATTAGTAAGAGACATTCATTATTGGTTTGGTTCTTTCATGAGATTTGATGACAATAAGAACAATATAGAATATCACCAGACTTATCCTTTAAAGGAACATTTCCTGGGTGCGTCATCAAATCGTTCTTTTCTATTCAATCTTATTGCCAAATTTATGTATTATCCTTCAAACACCCTTTTTACTATTTTAACATAATGGAGATGACGATCAGAATGATCTTTCTACGATATTCTCCAGCACAGCGTCTGTGCCTTTTTCCATTTTAGTGCTTTTGAAAGCCCTCATGTGAAACAAAGCAGAACAAAAACAGCTCTTCCTGTGCGAAATGTCACTCCGTGTTGGGTATTTTCTCCGTCCCATCGCTAATGGAAAATATTCAACCCGCCCAAGCAGATGAGCAGGATGGAAACAGAGGGTGAGGCAGCAGCATCCCGCTTCTCCGGAGAGGAGTGTATAAATGCGCCTCCATTAGAAAATCATTATCAGCCGTTTCCACACCGGCGAAGGTTATTTTCAAAATCTAACCCTGTGAAATGTCAATATGTCTCAGCACCGACCACAAACTCCGCTGTTTTTATGGTTTTATAACATGCTTGCCATGCTGCTGTAGGGAAAAAGAATCACGTGATTTGCTGGATGCTGGTACGGCCCACCAAGCCGTTGAGTGAGCACTCCTTACTCGGCTCAGTCAATAACGAAACTCCCTGCGATAAAACTGTAACCGAACGTGCTGCTCATTAAAAAGCCAGCGGGTTACTGATCCAGTCCGGCGGATCGCCTATTACTTCACCAGCTTCTGAAACTTCTGGGTCTCCTGTATCACTTCCCAACATGTTCGCTATTGCAAATGAAATGCTTCCCTCCCACTGGAGAATCAAGACCCCACGCTCACTTTTTAAACCCAAGTGCTCTGACGCACAGCTTCACAGTGGTTAAAGCAGACATGGTGACTGTTATTTATGGGGTTAGCATTGGGAGTTCTGGTTATAAATTAGGTTAGATAAACTGTACAAATCTCTCCTATGATAACAAGACTGAAATGCCTACATGCGATGTGAAAGTGTCTTATATAGTGAGAAACTTTTTAGCCTCTTTTAGCTTATAGTTTTGTTTTTTTGGCACATTTACATTATGGTCGTTTGTGCCTCTGTAACTTTGGCTCAGTATCTCTTCTGACTCATTCTGACCTTTTGGTTTTTATAATCTAAAGAGTCATGTTTCAAAGGAGACCGGGGTTACGTCTGTAATCAAAAGGGTTGAAGAACAGTAACCCTAAAAACAGGGGTGTCTGGTACGTTACTTTATTTCCATCCCGTGTGCAAAAAGAGGAGGCGCTCTAGGAACTACGCTGTGCCAGACCCCTCCGGCCTGTTCGATGGCCATGTCTGGCCCATGTATTTGAAACACGAGAACATCTAAAAGTAATCAAATGCGGATAGAAATCACAGACTACTTTTTATTCCTTTAACACGGGACTGATTCACACCTGAACTTCTCCTTCCATGATTCCCAGCAGGTGAAGCAGGTCCTTCTTTGACAGATCTGGCGTCGCTGTCTTCCTGCTCTCCGCAGGTTTCTGAGGTTTCCCCAACAGCCCCGTCCTCCCGTCCTTCTCCTCTCGCTGGACTTTTATCCTCCTCTTTGTAAGCTCTGGTGTGTTTTCCTCCTCCTGCTTGATGAAACCTTTAGTGGGCTGGATGCGTCCGTCATCTGGACCATCCATGGTGCAGTTCCTGGATCGCATTTTATTACCTGTGAGAAACGACAAAACGGACGAAACAGTGATCCAAAAAACCCCAGATGTTGGTTATCCGTACTGTAGGTTTGTAGATTATTTTCTTCCTTTCCAGACAGCCACTAGTTTTAGTCTGGTTTCAGTGCAATTTTCAACTCAACTTAAATCTTACTTGACATAGGTAATCCATCACAGTGGACATTTAGTTACCTGAACTCTTACGTCGCCGTTGTGTTATTTTTGTGTAGTATTACAGCTCTTCGAAGGGTCTTGCCTTGGAGATTTTCACCGTTGGTGTGTCTGCGGACACTTTGGAAGTTTCTGAGCGACATTTTTAATGCAGAATAAGAACAAATTCATCATCGCCCTTCCCACCACATCCATATTTGATTATCATTTCCCCTCTTCGCTTGATTTTCCAGCCACATCGCAGAATAATACAGTGCTTTTTGGCAACCCCGGTCTTAAATTTTGAGCACTGTATATACCAGAAAAACCATATTAGCAAGTGATGATAGCATGACTGGAAAATGAAGGAAAATGAAGACGATGAAATGTTCACCATGATGGATTACCGGTCGTACCTATCAAAGTTTCAACTTCTGCAAGATGATTTTCATTGTGTAAGGAAATTAACTGGCACCAAGAAGCTGCCTGGAAGTTAAATTAATAAAAAAAAAAAACCTATGGTATGTTTTGGAAACTGTGAGGTAGTTATGTAAAACAGAGCAGTACTTAGTGGACTAAAACCTTCAAAAGCACCAGGTTGATTCTTTAAAGTTCTTTACTGTGAAGCAAAACAGTGTGTGAATATAGAGTAGCAGGGCTCTTTTTGCACCAATCAGATTTTAACAATATATGGGAAAATATATGAAATATATGATGACAGTTGGTGAGATGTTGCCAATCGAATCTGTTCAAACCCAAACACGTAATCGGGATGAGACGGTATCCCTGGGAATTACGTGAACCTTGGACGATTTCACATCCTGCGATTTATTTTCAATGCCCGTAGCTAGGCGAAAAGAAAGGGTGTAGAAGTTGGGGTGGTGGATGGGCTTGTGGTAGAGGTCTTCACGGGTCCAAAACTTTGGAGAGTAGTGGTAGCCATTGAAAAAAAAGGGGGACTAAAGCCAGTCAGGTGGTTATCACTACTGCCCTCATTTGATGCCTTTTGAGCACAAACAAACAGTGATGAAATCAGCAGCTGTGGAGCCTGTCGTTTGGTGGGGGTCCTGAGAAAAGAACAGGTTTATAGGCTATTGGATCTGAATGAGGCCAAAGTTCCCAGAGGCTGCAGGTCTGGATGAAAGCAGGCGGTGACTCAGCCAGAGAAAATCCTGGCAGCAAAGTGGTAGCAACCACATTACCACTGCCTGTTATTAATAGTTGTTTCAGGGCAGATGCCAAGGTCTCCCACGCGTCAAAACCACAGATCTGTTTTTGATGGTTAGCTCAGTGAACTGGAAGAGGAAAGGTAGAGCTGGGGGGCAAAATATGAGGCCAAGACAATCCTGATACAGCAGTTAAAGGTTTGGGCTTCAGAGGAAGAACATTTTGACGGGATCTGGACAAGAGCCTAGAGTTGGTCCACATCGCAGGCTCAGTGATGTGCAGTGTGCTGCCCAGTGGCCTCTACGCTACCTAATTTACTGTACATGCGCTCAGATACACATCATGCAAAAGGGCAGGCTTGCACACACATTCACATACACGCAAACATACTTTCTGGTCTTTAAAGATAAATGAAGGAAGGGTTCTTAATTTGAGGTCTATCTGTCTGGCTCACCTTGATCTGTTTGGTGTGATTCCAACTGATGTATCATCCACCTTGACATATCGAGGGATCACAGGCCGCTCCTCCTTCAACCTCCTCACTGCTGCCGAGCTTTCTTGATTTTGTTTTGCCCGTCTTTTGTCATGGCCTAACGCTTAGCACTAACATTTTTTATCGAGCCCTATTATTGGCATGGGCATTTTAATCTGGCTGCCCCGCGCAGATTTCAGACTTCTTCAGCTGCCATACCAATAAATGTGTGGCATTAGTCGTATTTTGAGGTATTTCCTGTCAAAGCAATGTGTTGGGCTCGCTTTTTTGCAATCTTAGCATTAGCCGGGGAGCCGTAGTTAGCTGGGGAAGCGTTGCATCCAAATTTAAGAGCTTAGTTTGTATTTTAGGTTGGGTTTTTTTCCACAACAAGCCAGAGTTTGTTATGCCTGTCTTTCATTATAGCCCAATGCCTTCTGTTCCTTTTACAACAAGTTTTTCATTGAGTTTTATCAGTTCCGAGGGTCTTTTAATCCGGTTGCTGGGAGACATTTTTTCTTAAGCTGCCACACTGCTAGATGTGGACGCAGATCTGATGAACTTGAGGGACAAATCGTGAGATATTGAGATATCAACCACTGAGATATCCGTGAGGGTTGCAATTTACTTGAATGGGAAAGTTGTGATCTGTGATGGTTTGATTGGTGTGTGGAACATAAAACTGACGTTAAAGTTGACATTATACATGGCATAAAAATAAAGGAGATTAAAAGTGCATTACCATTTCAATTTTCAAAAAAAGTTATTTGTCATATCCTATGGATTTTGCAATGTGTTCACATCCATTTTTTAAGTAGTTATGTACGTTTAGCATGTTGCAAAACAAATTTGTCATGATGTTGGTTATGTCGGTTAAGAGGTTTAGTTTCACAAAGTATTACTTTGGATAAAAAATGTAGGTTTTTCATAGGGAATGAATTAACATTATAAACTTTTAAGTGATCCTAAAAAAGGGGGCTTACGTTCTGCAACTAAAAGAGTGAGTAAACAGTGAGGATCAGGCCTGTAAATGGAGACAATTGCAGGTCGTGTAGGAGTTTCATTACTGTTGCACGGTGTTACATCAAAGGGGTTTGCAGGTCCCAATTGAACTGAGCGTCCACATGCCAGCACAGTGTCGCATCGAGTCCCAGATAAGCAAACTGATCTGTGTAAACAGTTTACCTTCACAAGAGAGGAGCTCTGACTCACACAGCCATTACACAGAGTGACCTTAGCAGTGTTACACCTTGATAAAGGACGGCCAAGCTCTGATGATGGATTCTACTTCTCTACTTTGAGGGGTTAGACCATCACTAAAACACCAAGAACTCGGCCCACGTGAAGTCACGGGAATGTAAATAGTCAAGAAAACCACCAGTACTTTAAATATGTAAACCTCTGCCTACATGTATTCAATGACCAAAAGTATGTGGACATCCTGTACTTGTGGTCTGTGGCTTTTTAATGCTACGGCGAGGTGGGGGGCCTGCAGAGCCAGATAGTACTTTTACTTTTATACTTAAAGTACATTTTGCTGAAAATACTCACGTACTTTTACTTAAGTAAGTTTTTAAATGCAGGATGATTACTTGTACAAAGTATTTTTTTAAATTCTGTCGTTTCTACTTTTACTTAAGTAAAATAACTCAATTTTTCTTCCACCACTGGGTGTAGCAGCTGTAAATATACAGTGACTAACTTCAAGTCTTAACATGTATTTTGAGGCTTTGATTTGTTTACGTTGTGATGTCGGTAACCACTGCAGAGTGAGAGAGCCCTTCATGTTACGATGGCTTCAGAATTTCCCAAAAAAGTGGTTTCCAGCTACACATCATATTCCTATGGAACAAATATAAATAAACCCAAAGTAAAACCCGCCAAATAAATTGCAGATTGCATCTTTCATCCTCCCTGGGGAGAAGATATTTATGGAGACATGATGAAGCTTAACTAGTATCTCTGATTTACACTGCAGCCTGGATAAAACTTCAGACAGCTGTAGCCCATGATCGACACACGAGAGCTACTACAGTGGATAAGTGGTAGAGGGGGTATGTTGGCGGCATGGTGTCCATGTGGTTAGAAAGCTCGTCCAATAATGAGAAGGTCACAGGTTTGAACCCGGGATCAAAGTCTCTCCAAAGCGAGTTATGTGCCCTGATGAAATGTGTTTGTTCAGCATGTCTGGTTTTAAAGTGATTTAATAAATTCACACCGAAGCCGAATGTATCATAATTCTGTTTTTTCTTTATTGCAAGCAACTCAGATATGATTTGAGTAGAAAAAAGGCTAATTGAGACATACAGTATTTTTAGCTGTGCTAGCAGAGATGGCAAGTCAATCCGTTGTCCAGTTTTTCCATCTAACACTTACAACCATGGATGGATTGCCTTGAAATTTGTCCAAACATTGATGGTTCCCAGAAGATGAATCCTTATGACTGTGACCTGACTCTTCAGGTCCAACACTTCAGTTCATCTCAAAATAACCTCAAAAACCGTTACCTAACTCCAGTAGTATGCTAGCTGTAAGCATGTTAAACTTGGTATTATTAACATTACCGTGATGACTTCAGCGTTAGCATGTAAACAGACACGATCATGTTAACATATTAATTAATATCCTTTGTTATACATGCTGACACACTAATGTTACGATGTTAACATGCTCCTAGATGTGCAACACTGGCGCTAACACAAGGAACTACTGGAAAAGGAAACTCTCGGGAGCTTTCAGCCATTACTCTCAGATGGTTAGCCCATTGCTAGCCTTCTAGATCCAGTAAATTTATAGCGTCAATTAGCTGTTTTTATTGTGTTACATATTTGTTGTGGTCAGTTTAAAAGTGAAACCAGATACAAACAAACGGTAGCTACCTTTTAACTAGCTAAATATGTTGTTTTAGATTTTCTTTTCTGTTAGTAATGGTAGCTTTAGAGCCATTTTGCCAAAAAGCTCATTAGCCAGGTTTTCTATTCAAATGTTGTGTAAATTTTAATAGAATTTTTAGAAAAATCAGCCAAGAAAAAACCATGTAAATATGCGTTTATATCCACTACAGTTATGTATATATTAGGAGTTGGTTTGTCAAGATAAACAGCTGTTGGTGCTAATTCTGCAGTCAGGTGCCATTGAACTGGTGCAGAAGAATACGGTGCAACAAGACGACGAAATTAAAAGAGCACCAGTCAAACGTAAAAAGTGATGCAGAAGACAATGACATTTATGTTTCTTTCATGTATCAGTTTGAGGGACGTTACAGTCACAGTTGCCATTTCACACAGATCTTATGTTTGCATCTGCCGCTAGTTTTTGTCTCTACGGTGGAAAGTTAAGTCACATGCCTCATGTAATTTATGATTTATTTGCTAACTCTGTTTCAATTGCACTTTATTGCATCTAGCTATTAGCCGTACACCTAATTTCCACCTCAGCCAAGTGTAAAAACTTTAATATTCAAGATGTTGTTTTTTTAATTTTGGCATTTCGGCTCAGGTTTTTTTCACTTGCAAATTGAAAATGTGCATAAAAAAAGGTGGATGGAAACCCACCTATTGACACCTCTTTGAAATGTGGGAAGTTGGAGATTTCATGACCCTGATATCTCTGACAACTAAGATGTGAACAGGTCATAAGTACAGTCTGTACAATAGGATGTGAATCGCGTCATGATGCTTCATATGCTAACAGCAATGCCAACACCAGCATTGTGTTTTGCTAACATTGGAATCATGTACTATGCTGCATTCACACGATGTCGGCCGATCGGGGAGGAAACAGGAAACAGGAACAACACCTTTTACTCTGCCTCGGGAGTGTTCTCAAAGTAGTCGCGAGAGACAAACAGCCTGAATTAGCATCTTTTGTTGTGTTACGTATTCGTAGCAGTTTGTTACCAAGTGAAACCAGATACGAACAAACAGCTCCTAAAGAATTAGCGGGACTGACTGTATTCATGACAGCGGCGGTACGTTCGCAGCCTTTCTGTCAGCAGTTCGTAAACATGTCTCTGGTTCTTTTCACCAAGTCGCTGTCAGAAATTCACGATATCCCCACCCTGGAATTACAAATCAGAGGCTGACGTTTTTTTACCCATGAGAAATTATAGGATATGGTCTGTAATATACACGGACATTCAGAAGGACCAAGACAAAAGAGAAACCTGAAATACAGGATACTGAGTACAACGAAAAACAGTAGGTAATTACTGCTGTAATTATTACTGAGTTGGTTGTGTGATAAAAATTACCCAGGTACGTGCTCCGGATGGGATTAAAATCACTGACCACAGGTAACACTGAAATCATCCCACCTTCCCTAGAGCAATAAATCAAGTTCTAGTGGGGTTTTTGACATTTCCAGAGCAGTCACCGTGCTTTCCAAATAAAAACAACATAAACAAACACCGAAGCCAACTTTGTAAGTGGTGTAGGACAGTTTCGTTCTGATGTCTGACTGAAGAAGATGACCGTCACTCATCTGCTGTACAGCTTACTACAGTGTAAACGCAACAAACGGCTGCGCTTTGCCTCTATTTGTGGATCTGGACCCTGTGCAGCAGTCGCAGCTGTTTGTTTGGTGAAATTTAAAAAGGGGTATTTTTAGGGTCTCCCCACTCGTGTCCAGAGTCCAACAAGGGGCTCCAGGGCTATCACTTTATAAGCCATCAGCAATCCCACGGATGCCTGAACCTCCATTTTACTTCACAGCCGCAGCCCACACTCCCCCACAACAACACTCGTTGTAAATAAACTGTTTATCAGGCTTAAAAAGCGTCAACAGTTGGTATCTGGAGGGTCACATACGGCCAATCCCTGCGTCGGAGCAGTGTAACTAGCATCCTCTGGGTTGTGTTTCATTGTATATGTATCAGCATATATTGTAATAATATTTAGAGACATGTACCAGGGTAAATATAGATCCCGGTAGCAGTGTCGCCTCTGCGGTGACTAATTGTTTTCGCTGTGACCACCTAATTACAACACATGCTGACACCAGAGCCAAGTCCCGGCTTTTCCCCTCCATTACCCATCACACGTGTCGTTATGAGCGTATGTTGTTGGCAGTGCAAGAGCAACGTTAGCATTGGCGGCCCAAGGTATTACCCTGACAATTAGGTGGATAAAAGTAGGGCTACTTCTCTGCAGTGATCAGCTGTCCATGCAAACACATCATCCATCCCTCATTGCTCGTATGAAAAGCTGTTCAAAAGTCGGAAACCAACTACAGTAAGAACACATTTTCTGTTTAAACAACGTTAGCATGTTAGCTAGTCAGAATCTGTCGATCAAGACTCGAGTAATATTAGTTTTACTATTGTTACAGTAAATTTAGGCGCTATTTTTAGTGAAGTAATATAGTTCACTTCAAGTTTTCATTTGCCAAAATGGTGTACCATCTTGAACTACCTCAACTGCTGAAATTCAGTGAGACAAAACTTCTTGGCATTGACATTAATTTGCTGCACCAATGGAGCAAATACCATTTAGCGTGTGGTGAAATTAAATATGTAAGTTTCCTCTGCCACCGAACGTGGTCTCTTGCTGGTAGCTGGTGGTGGTCGCTTGCCAAGAGCTCCAGCCGCCGTTGCGTTTACAAGACGAGGGGTGAGACTACGTCCTCTGGGAAGCGCTGCCTCTTCATCCTCTCACGTTGGAGCGAGGACGGACTGGACGCCACAGTGACTCGCTATCGGAAAGCGACGAGGCGGGCCGGCCATGCCGGGGCTAGCTGGTTAGCGTGCTAACATCGTTAAAAGAAGTGATGGGAGCCTTTGCTGTAAAAGTGATGGTTAATATAAAGTCCTAATAAGATCACTTTCGTATGACCCTGCAGGACTCCCTGTAAACTGCTTTGCAAGTGATGGCAGCTGTCCAAGTTCACCAAATCAGCTTTGTAGTTCTTCAAACTCTGCATTTTTCATGAGAAATATGATTTAGGAATGTAGGTTCAAATATGACTATATAAGGGAACGATCAGTGTTGTGAGGAGGTTTGAAGAGGTCTGGCGAGTCGTTGTAACTCACCATAAGGGGGAAAGTTATGTGGTCAGTCATCTGTGCTCCTGAAGGGCTTTAGATACAGAGTCATCAGAGGCAGGAGGCCGTAAGCAGATGAGGAACTGCTTTACGGGAGAGCCAAAATAAATATACTCCTGTCATTAATCCACTGTTTAATATTTCTGTCGAGTTTGTGTCAAGATTTGTTAGGTCTCTCTAACAGCTCAAATATTGATTCAGTCATAGATCTCATTGTTCCCTAAATGCCTGTGGCGTTACGCTTCACTGCTCTGAAGACCTCGATATTCCTCAGACAACAGATCTGCAGTAGAGTCACACCGGCAAAACCTCATTCATTTCATTCTCAAATGAAACCATACCGTTGTTATCAGCGCAAAACTGCGTGACGGCTCCAGTAGATGGACGGCATTGTGATGCGTTTACGAAACAGCGCCAGGAAGAAAATGAACGCAAACAATCTTTACAGCCTCACAAAACAGATGCTTTCAGTATAAAAGCACGCTGGACTGACAGAAGAAGTAAGAGAGGAAAATTGGATTTAGTCTGATGGGCCCATTTTAATTTGTCCTATTGTATTTTATGCCGTATGAAACAACATTTTAATCATTTTCAGCAGTGTGAGACAGTGGAACTTAAAGCTCCCATACTTTAACACACATAGTTATATCTGTACCATTTATGTATGTCTACTAAACTCCTCTGTAATGGTGTTAACAAAAAAAAAAAGGGTTTTTGTTGTTGTTGTTGTTTTTTCGGGGGCTCACATCAATGTTAGCTTCTCCAACAGGCTGACATTACGTGTACTTTATGGAACGTCTGGCAAGTTGTAATTTTTATGTAATTTGGTGTAGTTTCTCCATTGGTACGAAACACACGATGAAAGTGAAAAAATATTTAGCTATTTTTTTACCGGACCAAAAAAAAAATGGTGCGTTTCACACCAGTGAAAAGATTGAGCGGAAGAACGTGATCATTTGTAAATATGGTAAAAAAAAAAAGAAAGAAAGCAAAAAAAGAAATACAGCCAATGGAAGTGACTCGACTTATCTTCTTTGATTTTACTCTTTTTGAATCCTATTAATGACCGTGCATCTTTTCATACTGCCCTGTGTTTCTTCTATATCTTGCCTTTTTACATTTCATATAAAGCACTTTGACCTGCCCTTTTGTTAAAAGGTTCTACACAAATAAGCATGCCTTGCGCTTTCGGTAAAAGCCACGCCGAGGCTGAACAGGGCAACGATTATCGAAGCGGCTACCACGACTCAAAACACAGTACGAAAAGGTAGTTTTAATTGGAAACCTCCACCAGCCGCCAGCCGAAGGTTTGACTGATCTCTGAGCTCAGCTGGCAGGGACTCACTGACTGTTTGGAGGTTTATTTCTATCCAACTGAGCTTGTAAAACAGTGCGAGTGGTGAGAGAAATCTGGGAGGAAACAGCTACTGCGGTCTGTGGATGAAAAAAGTGGCTTCTGATGAAAAAGGTCTAAATTCCAAAAGAAGTCACGTCTGTGATTATTAGTTAAACCACGTTATGTTCCGCCGCCCTGAAGAAGAGAGCTGCTTGACTGCTGAGTAGTAGCAGGCAGTTTGACCTGTATGTGAACCCCATCACAGTTTGAGTGTATTCACAACAGGGAAATTAGATTTAAGTAATTTACTGGTTTCAGAGTGCAGAGCTTTTCTTGTGGCCCTCAATTCTTCCCCAGTCGCTCTAGACTTGTGGGTAATAAGAAAGCTATAGTTCTCCTTTATAAATCTTCTTTAATCAATATTAACCTGGAAAGACAATAAATGAAATAAAATAAAATAAAAAAAATCCAACCTCACTCTGTCAGGATCCATATCAGACACACTCACTATACTTCTTACTGTTAGACTCAACACTGGCTCCCAAATCAAGAGCAGGTAGGAACTGAAATTACCCTGAGGAAACAGGAAAAGAAATAGAAACTTATAGACTGAACATAAATAGTAATATTCATAGTGCTGAAATCACTAATGAAATATGATAAACCTTAATGCTGAAACAGTCCTAAATAATATGGGGCCTAAACCTACTCAAAACATACATAAAGATATAGATTTCAGTTGCTGACGAAGATCATGTGTTGAGACTGAAAGCTCCAGAAGATCTACTAAATAGATATTGTGGTGAGATCATTATGTCACCTGCTGTTTTTCTAAGGTCACCTTTTAAGTCTTTAAAGTGCTCGGAAAAAAGGACAATTTGAACATCTACAGTTCCATCGGCCGAGGAAGATCATGTGATATGACTGAAGGCACCAGAAACAGCTACTAAATGGACCTTGTGGCGAGGTTGAAAAACTCATCAGACTCATGAGAAATCAACTTTTTGTTTTTTCTCATAACGCATCTCCGGCTACAGAACTTCCGACTGGAGCCATCGCGGCACCAGATAACCTCTCCAACCGGGTCAGCGTGAGGCCTCGTGGTCACACGCTCCTTAGAGGCCCGGAGAGCTCGGACGACGCAACGGGGTGCCAACTTTGTCACCGGTCACGGTGAACCTGGATGCCCCCGGCGAAGGCCTCGTGGGCACCTGCACGGTGAATGATGACGGTGAGCCAAAAAAATAGACAAAAGCAACGTACCCTGCAACACACGTGTCAAAGTCTACAACGCAGTGCAAGAGGCCGGTAGAGTTCTGTTGCACCGGCGTGCTGTTCTGAGCTTTCATGGAAGCTCCATGGAGACCGCTCGACATTGCAGGCTGAAATATACTGTAGGGTGCTTGACTAATATCAGTCTATCAAGCACCCGCGCTTGAAATAGTGACACTTACAGTTGCGGCTTGAGTGTCACTACGGGCTCACATTACCATCTTTAGCGCGTCATAGCGCTATCAGAAATAGAGGGAACGCGAGCAGCGGTCGTCAGACAGCACGTGTGATACAAGCACACAGTTTCTATATTGAGATCTAAGACCGAACACCTTGACTACAACCCGCCTCAAAAGAGTAGTTCTGTTCCTCCACTGCATCCCTCATCCGAGGTTCGCCATGGAGCGGTGAAGGTGACATTGTCCTCAGCTGCCTCCCAGGGATACTCATGCCGGTTTAATCGGTATCACCTTTCAGGTCACGTCTCAAAACTGTATAAACTTGACCTCGTTGGCCATGCTCCAAGCCGCAAAAGTGCCGGATCCAGGCTGCATTTGTTAGTATTCGTCCTGAAGTTAATTTTACTCCTCGTGCTGCAAAAAGACCCCATCTGTGAAGTTTTCGGGGTCATTGTTGAATGTGTAAAACTCGTCACACACACAAACACACACAAAAAAAAACCTATTATATTTACTATTATGTCTGAGGTCAATACTAAAACAAAAATCTGAGATGTAGATTGATATGTTGGCCATAAATTAAAGTAATTCAAATCAAGATGTAATGAGTGGGCCATTTGAAAAATGAAAAATTATTCCCTCTATGTAAATTTGATACTACCTCAAAACTTTGTATCTCTGGCCCACCTGTGATGACATTTCTAGTTAATTATTGGCTGACGTATAGTAGGTCAGTACCAGTAAATCGGTGATAAGCACCACGAGGGGCTGCTATAAATTAGGCATTTACACATTTTTGATTCGTAAAAGCCAAAAAAAAACAAAACAAAAACAACAAAAACAAACAAACTTCTATCCACATTTTTCTTGCACTGAGCTGAATTTTCTGCCGAAGCTCACGCCCATTTTCTCGTGTTTAAAATTTTCCTAAAATTCCAACAAAATGCAAAAGCTACCTTTGGCAAAAAGCGTTTTTCCGCCTCAGAGCGACCACATTGCTGCTCAGTCTGAATATGAATCATCATCAATGAAAATGCAATGTTGTAGTAATTTTGCCATAAGAAATTTGCTGTATTTCTCACAACAAATTACATTATTTCACATTTTTATAAAATCCTTTGAAACCTTTTTTTTTTTTTTTCAGAGTATGCTCAGGTTTTTTAGCAGAGTGTGTGTTTCAGTATGTGTCTCTAAACCACCAGGTCAGCATATCATTCCCACTCTTTGAGAGCTGAAGAGAGAGGACGGTTTGAATGTTCAAACAGCTCTTCCTAGAAATGGAGTGGAGCAACAGCAGTAAGATTTCTGCACCGGCTACACAATTTTTAATCACACGAAACACGGGATTATTCGCAGTATCACGTTGCGGCAAAACCTCCGCCCCCTGCCATCATTAACCTGCCACCGTACATGGAGGTCTTAAGGCTCCACAGATGAGTGAGCAGCAGGGCTGTGAAGAGGCCGGTACAAAAATAGAAATCACGAATGCATCCCGAGTTTAAAGCGAAAGCGAGCGTGAAAACCGGCTCAGAGGCTTGGACTCAATGCAGACAGGCTCTTTCGGAGAGCTGTCTGCATGTGTAAAGCAGGAAAGCTTCTCGGTCAGGTAAATACAGGTTTCACAGGTCTGGCGGAGTTGGAGTCGGCAGCCCAGCGCAACCACTCACATTTGCCGTAGGTGACCGAGCAACTGAGCAGCACTCAGACGGAGTCAGGGCTTTGCTCCGAGGACAGCTGCACACTACATGCCTTTGTCTTTACTAAGATACCCAGTCACAATACAGCTGTTGTCAAGTCATCCGACGATAAAATAGTGATCTGATCAATGGTCGGACTGTAGAAGAACAGGAGGAAATTTCGAGCCACCATCTCATATTTGCCTGAAAATAGAGATCGAAGCATGAAACAATAGAAACAACCAAACCAAGTATTAGCACAGAATGGAGGTTAATCTGCTGAAATTTCTATTGTTGAGGCGTTTCGCTGGTTGTTAGCAGAAAGGCACAGAAGAAGACATTTAATCGCTTCGGATGTTTCAGTGCAGACGGAGGAGCTGTCAAAAATGACCTGCAAAGCACCAGTGTGAAGTGAGTTTGCTCGCCTACGTGCAGCTTTTGCATCGTAACCTCAAAAGTCAGTCCTGGGCTCTGCCTTTATGTGCCACTACTTTCTGACAGCAAAGCGTTTTGAATGAAACACCCGGCAATCTGGAGTCCATTTCTGAAGAAACAGAAGAAGAGGAAACGTTTTAATGAATGTTCCTCCAAAGCCGCACAATGTTTTTCATTTGTTTCCTACAATATCCGCCTGCAGCGACTAAAGCATGCGGCCCTGCCTCTTAGAAATTACGTTGATATATTACCAGATTGTTTTCCCTATTACGTTGTGGTGGAAACATAATTGCCGGCTGGATTATGTTCAGAGGCAACGTTGTGTTTTTTTTGTTTTTTGTTTTTAATGAATGAAGCACTACACATAATAACGGCAGCAGAGTCAGCAGGAGGGGGTGGATGGAGGGTGAACCAAGCACACGGCCGTCACACAAAAGCTGCAATAAAAGTGCTTCGGTTCAGGAAAGACGGCGGTTTTGGTTAAAAGTAAGGTTGTGTCTGAAGGCAGCGTGAACTTTCTCTGCATTAAACCAGACCAGGATCTTTCCCGAGCCTGAACCAAGTGCCGCGAGAGTCAGGGCAGAACCATAAAACGGCTTAATAACGCTGCAGTCACTACAACACTGCTTGTTCGACATCAACAAGCATTTGGCAGAGACTTTGATCCACTGATGTTGCAGTTTAGTGTCGAGGATTAAGATGTCTTTCAGCATACACATTTGGCAGCAAACAGATCCGCATCATTTAGTTTAGCTGTTGAGGCAGTGATACCCAGCACATTTTTGCTGTTTGGTAGAGCAGGGTCCTGCTGAAATGGAGAAATTTGTTTGTTTCTCTTTGGGGAACCGTTTTGGGATTTCACGGTTGAGTTTGGTCGTTTCCTTCACTAAGGGACTTTGTCCCATCGTGAAACTTGAACTTAACTTAAAATATATTGCAGGACGGGATGCTTCTCTCTCCTCTCCTTCCACCCCGACATTAAAATCTTGCCCAGGGCGGCTTCAACCTTCCAAATTAGAATATAGTCCCCGACCACGTCAGTCATCGGGGGGGGGGGGAGAAATTCCTGGGCTGAGACGAGGCAGGTTTTTAAACCTCCAACGGTTTGTGCAAGAGCTCTAATCAGCAGTGACCAGTGCAGAAAGCTGACATCACTCCCAACATGCAGCCGACCAGCAGCCAAGTCTCACATGCCTTTCAGATGGAATGAGCATGAAGTCACTTCCCTCATAAACTGTGAGAGTAGGGGAGGGCGGAGGGGGTGGGCGGGATGTCATGAGACCGCTTCTCATTTTACGTCATTTTGCATTTTTACAAGCCATTTAGCTCCCGAACAGTGATGAACCTCGAGTGGTTGGCCGTAAGCCCACCAGCAATTCAGCATGTCACTGGCTTGAGAAATGACTCGTGGGAGAGAAGTCAGCTCAGACCATCCCCTAAGTGGCCTCAGAGGGGACTCCCATCATTTCCACAGACCTTTAGTAACCAATATAGTAAGAGAAATTGGTAAATGGTGCTTGAGATGTCCCATATCACCGGGGAGGTTCTGCGTTCCAGTTGCAGCCGAGCATACACGCAAGCGTTAAACAAAAGCCCAGACACAGTAAACTCCACCGTAGGTGATAAGAGTTCAGCTGAGGTTAATATGAGGCTTCAGCAGTCTGAGTGAGTAACTTCCAATTTCACAGGATTTTTAGTACAAAATTCCCTCCCTGGGTTTTCACAAGCAGTGTTTACTTGCTGAGCCGTGGCGGTAGGACAGGAAATGACTGTAAAACTGGAAGATACCGTCTTGGTTTTTGTAACTTAGGCTGCTGAAGCCTCTTGCTACTTCATCTTGACTTGAAAATTTGTGTCATCTTGCCCCCCATCACTTACATTGAAATTGCTTTAAGAAGGGGTCTCTCTGCAGCCAGTTGGCACTGGATGGACAATTACAGCAAACAATAGCTCGGAGTGCACATATGGGCATGTGGGTACTGTTTCAAGAAAGACTTGAAAAAATGTGAACCTGTCCTTGAGCAGATAATGTTCTGTATTTTGCTCCGGACTCTGCAACAGAGCTCTTCTGGAGGAGCAAAACTCAATGTGCAACACTGACGGGAACGTGGATGAAAGTGCAGCATGTTTGGGCTTAAATTTGACAGAAAATCCAGTTCAGTTTCATTGAGCTCATCATATTTATCCCTCGACACAGCCGAACGTCTAACGTGTGACATCTTATTGAAGGGTCTGGAGCTGAGCTGAGACAACCTGCAACAACAGAGAGTTCTGATGCCGACGTGACATCTTTCCCAGCGTAATCCATCATGATGTTATCAGTTGTTTGATATGCCTTCCTCGGGAACAGAAAACTGTACCCAAACAAACGCAGTGCTCCTCTCTGGTCCCTGTTATGCTGTCATGGGAACAGCAGTTGCTGTTATGAAACCAAACAAGAGGGCAGACGCTGCTGAACGTCTCCCCCCCCCCGTTAGCCTCCCACACAGATTGCTTGGCTGAATTAGCAGGATGATCTCACGGTTCCCATCCTATCAGTCGGCCTCGGGCTGCCGCTAGAAGACACAGTGACTCTGCTGCAAACTGAAGCAGGTGATTTTTAAGGCAAACACTGAGTGACGACCGATGAGAGGTAAAAAGACGCCTCAGCAGTTAAAATCCTAACACGCAACATTTTAATATGATAAAAATACTGTGATACTTTCTGTTTCTTGAATGCGGATTCTGACATATTGCTCACGGAATGGTTTGTTGGGTATGAAAATGATGTGAATCATTTGCTGGAGCCTTCACAGTCACCAGATCTCAACCCAGTTGAAGACCGATGGCAGAGTTTGGGGCGACGTGTTAGACAGCGCTCTCCACCTCCATCATCGAAACTCAAAATGAGGGAATATCTTTTCGATAGAATGGGGGAAGAGTTCAGAGACTCGGAGAGTCTATGACAGGAAACACTGAAGCCGTCATGGAGGATCGTAGTGGACACCAAGGAAAGGTCATGTTTTCCTGTCATTATGTCATCCATCTGTAGATGTTCTTCCTTCCCATTCTGGTTCCATCACTTTTACTCTCCAGGTTAACGTAGGTACCATTATTGAGCATCAACCCAGGGGGCTTGCGTAGGTCTGAACACAGGCTTCATTTTGTAAGCCTTAAGGTAATGTTGTTGTCTAATACTGTATCTTATATCTTGTTGTGTTTACACTTGTCATTTCACGGGGCCTATATCTGGATAATAATCCAGCTAAGGCTTTGTGCAGATACATATCTGACTGCATCCGTCTTGGCTTTCACAAACAACATGCTAATCCGGGTCAGCTCTATTTCAGTCCACAGGGTGGTGTCAATGTCCTGTACCCGAGCTGCCAATGGCGCCAAAAGTTGGGCACATGTGCGGCTTAAGCACTGATCGGGGATCAGATAAACACAACAACAGCAAGTTACACCCTCTGTTTGACTGTTTGAGTTGCGAAACCCTGGAGTGGCTAATGTTCACTTTACATGTGACAGGAAGTACGATGGCTAATTTCAGTGTCATTCATCCATTATCATGAGGAAAAAGAGCCATTGAGTGGCTTCTTCCACTCAACACTTACTGACGTAGCCACACTTGGCAGGGGTAAAGATGTATTTGTATTTGTCCTGGAGGGACGGATGAATGGACAAAAAGTCCGTGGGTCACCAAAGGAAAAGAAATAATTCTCCGGGGATCATGAAATATTAACGCTGCTCTTCATGAAAATCTGGCCATAATGTGCCGAGATAACCTGGTGGGGGCTAAAGTGTTGGACAGGCAAAACCCAACAACCAACATCAGCAACCAGTCATGGTACAGCGTGTTGATGCGATGATCAGTCAAAGGTAGGAGAGTGATCTTCATCAGTCTTCACCAGTGCTGCATTGCAAAACCAACCAGTTCAACACACCCAAACGCACCTTTTCTTTTTATGTGAAAATGACACGTTGAGCCATTCAGCGTCCCTTAAGGATTTGAAACAACAGGTGGAAAAATCCCAGATCTGGATCGTCACCAAAACCTAATCAGTGGCCCCGTGGCCCGCAGCCGATCTGTCCACCAAATTCTACAGAAACGTGTTGATAAAGTTTAGCCCGAGATATCCTGCTGACACACAGGCCAGGCAAACAAACAGGCTGACAGAAGGGGTTTTGCATGTTTAACATTCAAATGAAAAGAAAATATCTTTGTATAAATGGAATAAAATGAAAAGTTTTTGTTGACATTTGTGAATATTCCATAAGAATAACAGATTTCCACATAGCCGCCTCAGGTCCTGGTTTCTGTTGCTCATAGAAACAGGATTCAAAATAACTTGTGCAATGAAAACTGGAAAAGGGGAAAGCTATTAATGGAGAGAAAGGTCCCAGGAGATCGGGGCAGGGCAGAGCATGCTGGGTATGATAACACAGAGGAGGCTGAGCCGAATAGCCCCCCGGTTTATTGTTTGTTTTCCACATAGATCAAATGGGGCACATTTTCCAAATTTAACTCCGAGGGTAGGCGCACACTGTCGTCTGGAGGGACAGACTGTCCTGGCATTGAGATGCGACGGGGTTTGATTTTGATTTAGTGCCCTTGAGAGAAACACTGAGCCCTTGCGGTGTCACTCTTTAAGTCACAGCACTCACTAAATGGCTTAAGTGGAGGGAAGTATTACCTGATGGAAGATTAAAGTGGTAATCCCCAGGAAAGTGCATTTTTGATCCACAACCTGGGTCAGGACTGAAATATCTCAACAACTATTAGAATGAGGGCCATAAAGTTTTGTACCTGACCTGTACGGTCCTAGTGTAAAGTCCTATGGACTTTGAGTCAGTTCGTCAGAATTCATTAGGATTAGGGCGACATCTGTGGTTTTCAGTGAAATGTCTCAGCAGCTAATGGATGGATACTCATGAAATTTCGGTTCAGACATTCATGTTCCCCTCAGGATGGATGGTAATTGCTTTGGTGATTCCCCGAACCTTCACCAGGCGCCGCCATCTGGCAGTGATTTATATTTGTAAACCAAATACCTCAAAATCAAAAGGGTGCGGCAGCACTTCACAAGATTTAGATTAATTCATCAGCTGATGGCTGAAGTTCATCCAACGATGTCACTCAAACAAAGTGGAAATATCACTTCTGATAAATGAATAATGAGCGCTTTTAAGCTCAAACCTTTCCCTGGAAAAATCAAATGCCTACCCACTTATTTTTATCCGGTGCCTGGACTG
The DNA here is from genome assembly GCF_016859285.1 of Xiphias gladius. NCBI lineage: Eukaryota > Metazoa > Chordata > Actinopteri > Istiophoriformes > Xiphiidae > Xiphias > Xiphias gladius. Next base: position 2,182,602 of record NC_053403.1, on the reverse strand, counting down.
TTCACAGATTTCTTCAAAATCTACTGAGAACGTGTGTGCTCCACAGAGGATGAGCCACTTTCTTCTGACACCATGGCCTCTCCTCCAGTGCCTCCCTGAGGTCAAAATATCAACTTTTCACACGACATATTTCATAATGAAATGACAAAATGCCATTGATCATGTTGAATACATGCCTAAGACCAAGGCAACGAACCTTTTTTGGATTTTACTGACCCCATGACCTTTGCTGGCTGGTAGGGTTCACAGAATATCGAAATCCTCTGCAAATCGACATGTTCGTATTTTAGGTGTAACAAAAGCACCGACACTACACGGAGAATAATATTACCCCCGTAAAGGTTCATTTACGCCGTGAGATTCTGGGGCTGTCAGGTGAGGGTTGACAGTAAGCTGACAAGCTTGATGGTCCTAGATCGCGCTGTCTCGCTTTCAGAAACTTTTCAAGTTTTATCACGCCCATCTCACAGGGTGTGACGCGCAGTGATTGCTGTTGTTGCAGTCCGTCAGTGGCCTTATATTAACGACGTGCGAACCTGGCTTCCTAAGGCTCCTCGAATGTTGAAAAGAAATCACCACCGGTGCTCTTCTGCGGCGTCATCTCAGCTCCGCCCCCGTACGCCGCAGGTACGCATCGGTAAGAGCAGGAGCTTAACTACTCTGGTAAAAGATCTATGAAACGAATGACTTCTGACGTATCGCTTCCTGAAGCAGGCATTTACTGGGCTGCGAGTGAAGGGGGTCGTAACTCACCGGTTCACTGAGCGAGTGTCTCACAGCCTCTCCATTCATGAGTCAGTATGGACGCACTCAGACACTCAGCGTGGCGCAGTGGGCGTGCCCTCTTTCCAGAAAACACATATCACAGTCTTCACCTTTGTTTGAAACGCGTGAACTTATCACACTTTACCTAACATTATGTTTTACTGACTTTATTTGCTTGATACTGTCACTCTGTTTCTCCATATTGTGATTCTGCTGCTGCTGCTGCTTCTGTCTACTCTGCATGTACAACATCTGCTGCATCCTCTGATTCTCCCTTTTTCTTTCTGTACGAGGGTGTTTTTGTTTGTTTTGTTTGTTGTCCAAGTCAAATTGTATGTTGTAGAGACTGTAAAAGCCTCAGAGACAAATTTGTGATTTCATGCTACATACACACACACACACACACACACACACACACACACACACACACACACACACACACACACGTGTACTTGTAATAAAATAGGCCTCACATTGAATCACTAAGCAACAAAAAGTCAAATAAATACAGAAGAAGAAGAAATTTGTGACGGTTTTGACTGGCGTAAATATTTACACTATTTTCCAGTGATGGTCACTGTATGTTACTGGAGTACTTCAATTTGCTATATTTTCCTAAATGGAAACGCCACCATATTTGAATGACAGAAATAGTTACCTGTTACTGAAACCTATAACTACCCAACATTATATAACAAAGCTAAATTAGGCCAGAAGAACTGCATCTTTCACATGAACCCATCAGCAATAATGACCCAATATTATAATAAATACCAACCCCCACAGGGGCCTCTCTGTCTGCGTATCAGCACTTATAATTATGACATGACCAGTACATCTCGCTGACAACGAGAATAATGACTGATGCTTGTCACCGAAGCCAAAAACAGCGTCTAAACGGGATGTTTTTTTTCTGATCGAAGGTGGTAAAACGGTTCAAGAAGTGCTCAGTTAACAACGGCATCAAACTAAAGCAAGAAAAGTCTCACAGATATCAGAACCCTGTGGAGCAACTCATCCAAAAAGACTGACAAATCATTGCAGCACTGATATTGTCCCGGTCATAGAATTTTAAATTGATTTTATTCTATATTTAGATATGGTAATAAGCATGTCCATCTAATATATTAGGATTTATTTGGGTAAATAACTGTTTTGTACCACTTTTATTTCAGCCGTATCAGCAGACGTACAGTGTGATGTTTTTTCTTCCACCAGCTAAAGTCCAGACTCTTTTAAACCTCAACGACAGTCGGCCTTTCACCGACACCAGTTCGTGCCGACGTCAAACTCACTTTGTCTTACCTGGTCTCTCGGCTCCTCCAAGGTGTCACAGCTGTTCAGTCCGAAAAAAGAGCCCGACTTCACTGACAGCGCTCACAACATTACTGTGTTTATCTAATTATGTCTGCAATATCTTCGCCTCCTTCCCTTTAACTTTCCTCTTAAATCCAACCTACACTTCCTCTTCTCCTCTGCCAGAGTTGGGGGCACGGTAACGGAGCGGTGTGAAGCTTTCGTCCTCTCCAAGTTTGGTCTGCAAACTCGCGGGGCAAGAGAGTAATAGTTAAAACTGAGGAGAGAGAGAGAGAGAGAGAGAGAGAGAGAGAGGGAGAGGGAGGGAGGGAGGGAGAAGTGTTGTCAGAGCAGAGATGAGAATAGACAGACTCTCTCTTTCAGCTTAAATAAAATCAGTTCTTCTTTTGTGCCACAGGATGTTCAGCCTCTCTCTTTGAGTCTGTTGGTTCCTGGTCAGGAGTGAGAGTCTGCTCTATATTTAACCTGTCCTCTCAGTCCGTGTTAGCAGCTGAACTGACTGACTGAGGCTTTTCCAAACCCCCAACAGCTGAACTATCAGCCGGTCCAGCAGGGCTGACCACTCCTCCTCCTGCTGCTCACAGCCAGGGGCTTGACTTGGCTCAGCTCGCACTGGTTCAGTTTGCGTTGGTTTGATGAGGTTTGCCTCAGTTGTGTTGCAGGTTTGCTGTGGTTTGGTTCAGCAGCTTGTTTTGTTTTCTATTTCTCAACGCCAACAACCTTGGCTTTAAATCCCAGCGGGGATCCGAAAGTTTCCAGAGATACCAAATACGTGAAGCTGCATGATTTGAAATCAATTCAAATTTGCATCACATGGAAAATTGAAAAGTAAATTTCCATTTAATGCAACCACATACGAGAGAGCGCATACAGTTCCTCCGTGAAGGCTGCACAAGCCTTTAAATTTGCTATTTTATTTATAGAAAATGGTTAAAAATGTTAAAATTTGGAGAATCATATCCAGCCAACCTGATGTTTTTTTAGCTCGGTCAGTCCACCACTCCGGTCCAGGCTGAAATATCTTTAGAGCTATTGGAGGGATGTCTTGAAAGTTTGCGCAGACATTCGTGCTCCCCAGTGGATGAATCCTGCCGACTTTGGTGATCCCTCAATTTTTCCTCTTGCGCCACCATGAAGTTGGCATTTGTGGTTCTGCTTGAAATGTACCGACAACTATTGGAGGTGGAACAAATATTCGTGTCACCCTCTGAATGAACTGCGGGAGCTTCGGTTTATGACTTAACGCCTGCAAAATCACAGTAATGACATTCCCGTCAACCTGTAGCCGTGCTCTGCCGGCTGCTGATTGGCGAATGTAACCGCGCTAACACACTAAACTGAGATGGTGAACATAGTCGACATTATTCCTGCTTAACAGGCATGTCGACATCGCCGTGGCGAGCATGTCAGCGCTCAGCTCAAAGCACCACCGTGCCCACAGCCTCACAGAGCTGCTACCAAGGCCTGTAGAACCGTGGGCCACAAGTGCCGCGCACAGCTGCAGACAAGGTACGTACACAATACAGCAATAAAGTATATTGCGTCCATACGAACGCAACACGAGACAGACACATGCACACAGCACATGGTGGTTTGGTTTGTGTTTTTTCAACATCCACAATTAAAACAACAAAGATGAAAACCAGATGCGTGAAATGGCATTTAAATTGGATAACCAAGTGTTAACTGTAATAATATCAGGCAGCACCACACATGGGCCCATATGGTTAAAATAAATAACTGTAAAGTGGCAAGAAGAATTAAAACAATAAAAGGAGAATAAACAACAGGACCATTAAAAACAACAGCCCGTAAAGTGGCAGCACATGTTTCCAAGAATAAAAACCATAAAAAGGTGAAATCCTGGTGTGCAGGGGGGGGGGGTGCCCATAAATTAGATATAAAAACTAAACAGAACAAGTTCAGCAGTTGACTGAAGACCACAAAGGTGTGTGATACTGTCACACGGAGTCAAATAAGTCGATTTGAACCTTTAACCTTAAAGTTACTTACTCGGGGGATAAAAGGTAAAAACTCCCCGTCAATGATTAAAACCCCCGCTGTTAAAAGTCAAGGAGAAGAAAAGGGTGCTACAAAAAAAACAAACAAAAAAAAAACATGTTATTGTGCCACGTGCTGAAGACATTAACCACAGAGAGCAAAGTAAAGAAGGATTTAGAAAGGCTGCAAGTCAGTTTTTCACCATAAAGACTCTTACTTCTCAATTAACTAATTAACTTCTGAAGTTGCTCATGTTATGAAAGTTCCCATTAACTTTAGGAGACAAACAGGATTAAAAGGTAGAATTCAGTCTGAAGCAGAAGGCTTGGGCCAAAATAGTGAGATATTATCTCACTATGAGGTATTGTACTATGTCAAATCAGTTTGACTTGATATCTAACAATTTAAAATGAGTAATTACATGAAAGTAACCAATTCTGTAAACATAGATATTAGTCAGACAGATGGTTTATGTTGACATCACAAATTCAAATTCCAGACAACGAAAAAACTTCTTAAGGTACAAATGAATTTAAGGAACTTTAAGACTTTTTCAGGGCACGACTGTGGCACCTATTTCAGTGTAAAGCTTTAAAATAAGAATAAAATTTTATTATTGTCAGAAATCAGCCTGCAAACGGGTTTGTTTGTTTTTTTCTCATCGTGGCGTTGTCCCGCAGGGTTTTAGTGCAGCTCAGCTATGTAAATGAAAGGGTGTGGGCCCACTCTGATTTCTCTTTATTCATTGTTTTCGGTTTAAAAAAAAAAAAAAAAAAAAAATCCACTTGGACCTGCTCTCCTGACTGTCTCAGCAGTTTTACCGAAGCTGGAGCGGACGAGGGCCAGGCGAGCCTTTTCAAACACAAAATGATTTATTCACGACTGCGAATACAAGAACATTTGTTCCTAATAAAGGCGAGTCGGAGCCGGGCGTTATAAATGAGAAACAGTGAGAATTTGAGCTCGGAGTGTGACATCCAGCTCCAGCAGACACAACACAGCTGACACGAAGGCCTCATCGGCCTCACTGGGTGGACTGTGTGGCCTTAAGCGTCACGTCTGAAGCGATTTACTTATCAGAAAGAGGCTGTACAGAGATATTTCATACGTATAAACACATTTAAAAAGAATTTTTGTCTCATAATTCAACGCTCAAAGAAAAATAATCACATCACCTCATGAAGCAAAGTGGGGAGGCCAAAATGGCTCACATCATTTTAAGCACACACACACACACACACACAGCGCTTGGAGGTCATCATGTTCATGTTCAGAGCTTTCACCTCTCCGTGGAAATATCCAGTCTCGTGAAAGCGCCAGATATGTCCGCACACGGGCGTGACGTCGCTGCGTGGAAGATCGCTCTGAGGAATGAAACCGCTGTTGGGCGGCGACAGGCTCACACGCCAGTCATGGGAGGTCGGCGTTGACTTTAGAGGGTCAAGTCATCGATCATTCCCGGACACGGTGAAGCAGTGTCCCCCTGTTCTCTCCTTCTTCAGTTTATCTCGTCAAACTTTCATTGAATTTTTTTGTTCATTAAAGCCACCGTGTGTAGAAGTGAAGAATTTCAACACTGGTGACCCCTAGTGGTAATATAGAGTACCACAAAGCACGCCACCGTCCTTTACCCACCAAACATACGAACTTGTTTGGGTATTTATCTAAACGCTGTATGAATAAAAATGATAATGTTACGTGTTTGTGAGATTATTTTTTTGGTTGCACCAACAAATTTTGGAAAAATTTTGAAAGTTGAAATATCTGTTGCCGTAATATTCTTTTTTTTTTTTTTTACACTAAAACACAGCGATCTGATTTCCATTAGCATAACCCCGTCTACTGAATGCACATCACGGGCTTTTGTTTTGTTTTTTGTTTAAATTTTATCTGTTTGTTGCATTTCTTCCCTTGAAATCAAGCTACCGTTGCTGTGAACTGGTACATTTGGGGGGTGGCTGTTGGGGGCGTAACCCTGGCTCAGGGCCCCTGGATTATTTTTGACATGATAGGGTTTTCTTTTGAAGAAGACCACAACATTCAAAAACACAAGCGTCTAATCTATTGACATTACTGCACCTTTGTTCTCAGAGTCTGTAAAAGTTTAGTGGTTTTTTTGGTCGTTCAGTAGAGGAATAAAACCCTAAAATGATCAATCAGTTTGGTTTCAGTGAAGAGTTTAGGTTAAATTTACGATGCCTGTTTTTTTTGTTGTTGTTGTTGTTCTTTTTTTGTTTTTTTGTTTTTTCTTGGGACATTTTTAGCTGAGAAATCAGATCCAGACTTGTGGCCTCGATTCCTGGGGCTATAATTTTATTTGACATAAGCTGCTGCATACATCGTGCAGCTGCAACCAATCGCGCAAGACACGCGCACAAACTGCACTTGAGCTCCAGACAGCCTCGCAAAGTTCAACGTCAGATGGCATCTGGGTCACAGGTGGCAGTTGCACCACACAGCTGTATGATCAGTTTAAACAGTCACAGCTTAGCGGCCTTGAGTCTGATGCTCCTGTGACTTTTGCACCATGTGGCCTACATACAAATCCCGAATGTTCCTAAAATGAAGGTACTCCGCAAAAATCGGCACGATTGTCCGTCACCAAAGCTGGAGTACATCCGTGCACAGCAAGCAGCTACTGTAGCACGCGGACCCAGATCCTTAGAAAAAGGGCCCGGGTTTCACCGTCTGCAGCAGCAAAGCACAATATGAAATAGTAATGATGGAGGCCTCAAGGCAGCATCTGCATCACTACCCTGTCTTGAGGCCCCTTCTCGTGAAGGGGCCCCCAGTTATCAACCCGTAGTTCATTATTTCTGTTTATGCTGTAGTTAGGTGTGGTTAGTGCACATTGGAAGATAAATTGGTGCTTAATCAGCAAACAATCACAGTCATCACTGCTGACTTAATAATGCTGACACAATGTACAGACAGTGGGAGAAAGAGGGCCCGCAGTTCATTTTTGTCCAGCTCTGACCACCACAGGGGGTGTTTTGACTCCCATCCGGATTCGGAACAAAGCCCTCTAAACCGTTTACATATATTTTGTGACAGTCCTGCTTCTGCTCTGGCCTCACGTGTCCCTTATTGCCCATTCTCATAAAAAAAACTCTCACACATTCAACATAGTTTATTGAGATTAATTTATGCCAGTATACACACACACACACACACACACACACACACACACACACACACAGACACACACATCACTGTCATGTGAAAAAGAAAAGGTTCCTAAACTAAAATTCCTAAACATACTTCCATTAAATGTAACTTGAATGTCTTCCGGTGAGGAAAAAAAACGCCACGCTGGAATAATAAATGATGTATTCGTATGCAGAGGCCACAGAGAGGCCGCGCCCGGACCTCCTGCCGCAGTCATACGGTTAGCGCGCGGCTGCCACCATCCCTCGCCTCTCTGTAATTTTCCATTAAGCTGAACCTCTGGAAGCACTGCAGATGAACGGGAGAGAGAGATAATGATCGCAGCGCATTAGCAGAGGGGAAGGCCCCTGACTCGGTCCACTCCCGATGAGCTGCTCCTACCGCTCTGCACATTTCACTGTGAATGATCAGGTCCGGGACGGACCGTATGTACCCAGGATGAGGATGCAACTCTGTGCTCTCATCTGAGGCCAGAGCTGGAGTCGCGAGTCCCCACCGGTAACGATATGATTAAACGTTTCGGGAAATACACTTGAGTAACTGCTTTCTCCCCAAGAGTCGGGTGAGAGGATCAATATCAATCTGATGTGTGCGCGTGTTGCGTACGGAGCAAGAGCCAGGAGGCGATTAGCTTAGCTTAGCACAAAGACCGGAAGCAGAGGGAAACAGCTAGCACGGCTCCAAACCACAGGTCAAAAATACCTGCACCAGCATCTCTAAAGCTCAATAACTAACATGCTCTGTCTTGTTTGTTTAACTCGGACATGAACAGAAACATATAAATGACAAGCTGTGGTTTCAAGGGGATGTTATATGTCGTAAGTATTAAGGCATTTTACCAAATCCTTAACATATGTATCTCAAATGACACATGACTCTATGGATGTTGTGAAGAATTTTAGCTTTGCGTCGCATTTGAATGGTACCTACCTTTGATCGGAATTATCGGACAACTGTATTGATCCAGTCATAACTGCTGATAACACAAAAAATAAATAACTTTCCTCTGTTTTGTATCCTTGTAAAATTTATACGATGGTTAGTTGCAGCCTTAGAATATGGAGCCCAGAAACCAAGACCCAAAATTTAGGGACACATAAAGAAGCCGAGAAACAAAATGACTTGGTGAACGATGCACGCAAGGAAAAAAAATTTTGGTTTTATCAATTTTATCAAATTATTGGAGATAAAAGAAAAACTCTGAAGCTTCATATTGATATATATATATTTACACTTTTGACTCGTCTGATAACGGTTTACTGTCTCTTGTCTGTACTGGGGCCGCGCACTTGAATGCTTGCGGCATACATATTCCTCGTCATTACATATCTCTGACTTGAGCATGAAACTGTCAGAAAACAATTATCAGGGGTGAAAAACAGCTCTTACGCCGTCAGACTAAGCTCACTGCAGGGGGACCGTGGGGAGCCCTGGAGGTCCTCGTTCATCTCCTTTCAGTGAGGAACATCGCCATCTAGCTCCTACCATCACCTCTTCATGTATCTCGAGATGTTAAAGGACGATAAGCTGCACCCTTTTGCTTGGCCTTTATTTATTTACCTCTCTCTCCCTCTTTCTCTCTCTTATAATGAACTATCAGTCAGCGGATTAATGTCTGATTATCACGCGGCCCTGCTGTGGCACACACCTCAAATAAATAATAATTGAAAAGATAAAAAACAAGATAAAATAATCACAAACTGTCCCTGTTGGGATGGAAAAACGCATGTTTGCAGGAGGTGATTTGGCTTTTTTCTCTAACCTCTTTCCATATTTCTATTCCTGCCAGGGTCTCATAGTTCCTCACAGGCCTATTTTGCTCTCTCTGGCTTTATTTCTTCAATCTCCTGCCGTGTGACTCTGCGTGCCTCTTAACGTTGCTGCAGGAGCTGATATGAGCGTGAGAAAGCAATGCGTCTGAAACTGGCACGACCCCGGCCCGTCACAGTGAAAAGTTGACATACATGCAGTCCAAACTCCAGGCTTGTGCGTATGTGGATCAGTGGGCCACCGATTTTTCACAAAACTAAAGCGTTGCCCTTCCGGAAATAACCTTCAAAATAAAACCAGGAGTATGGTTCGACTGTGTGGGTCTGGTCACTTTTTCTTGTGTTCATCGGATCATCTTTTGTTTTCCTCGTCGGTGCTGTTGTTGCTTCAAAATGACCAAGATAATTCCAGTTGTTTCCATATCTACAGTTTCAGGTTTCAGCTCAAAGTACAAAATAAGTGCGGGAGAAATACGGTAAAAGAAAAAAAAGGAAAATGGTATCATTTGTCACCGTTTTGGTCTTTAATGTGAGACTGTATTTGCACCTCTGTTTCTGCATTTCCAGAATATTTCAAATCCCTTGTGCATGCTTGAACACATTATGGCCTGGGAACATTTACTAAACCAGGTGGGGTGGGGGGGGGGTATCATTTCATTTCACCAAAGCACACAAAACATTTAGGGATTTTTGTTTCTGGAGACATAGATAAGAGGATTTGGCGGTTCTTTGTACAGTATGGCTCGGAGAATGTAAGAAACATTTGAATTTTAAAAGCAAAGGCAGAAAACTTCACCAAATACTGACTGAGCAGGGGGCCCAGGCTCTTGCACACGCCACAATTACTGTTGAGAACCTTCTTGTTTTTGAAGTTGAAATAAAAAGTAACAGTGCAATAACATTTGAAGAGAAAAAGGCTCATTTTGATGTCTGATCGCTGCAGGGGTCGACCTCTCCACCCTGTCAAAAATCAACAATACACACACACACACAACTGTAATTACTGCCAAAACACACATTTTTGGAAACGCTCCTAAGAAATTATTGGGAAATGATTAGGAATTTAAGGGCCAATAAACTAAAAACGTATCAGCATGCTCGCAGTTAGCAGGCCACGATGGAATGACATTTATTTGAAATGAAATCTGCACCGGGTGTCCCCAAACTTTTGCGTACAACCGTGAAATCCAGCGCAGACAACACTCAAGAGACAAACACAGCCACTGATACCTACTGCTGCTTAAGTAAGGAACTGTCTATTTATTTTATAAACTGTCTGCTTGTGCAATAACCCTGAAACATTAACAAAAAACAAAAAAAAAAATCCTCAGAACCCATAAATTATATTCAAGTATTGAACCAAGCAGACTGTGCGTAGGTCAGGTGAACCAGATTCAAACATGTCTTTTCAGTAGGTGCAATTAAACCATGCAATTTGCCCTCCAGTACTTAATCTGCACCCTCAGTAGTTACCAGCATCACGGTGCCTACCTTACTGTTTTCTGTCTGCCGCAGGGGTTGGATTGACCTGCCTTTTCGCCTCTTCTCGCCCCAAAGATCAACGCAGTGTGCGCAACACGTCGCACCGCTTTTATTCTGAAGGCCGCATTCCCCAGACTTCCAGCAGCTACGAGGATTTCTTCGGCCAACTTTCCTCCGAGGGGTAGGAGCAGCAGCAGCCTGCAGCCGCGCACCGCCGATCTGCCGCTCGGGTCTCTGGTGAGCAAGGCTATCATCCGAGCGGGATCATGGAATAAACATGGCCCACAACAGAAGCTTTTTCTTTGAAGGTAAGCCGTGACACTCGGCCCCGCTGCCCCGGCCGACCAGCAGCCATTTTACCCGCACGCAGCCCTCGGGAGTCCTGCTGGCAGAGGCAGATCGAGGCTCCGCTGGTGGCCGCACATAATCGGTCCGAAATATGAGCGGATCCGGAGGGGGTGCTCGGTCGGCTAGGTGGCTAACGTTAGCCTCAGAGCGCTTGCTGTTATTGCACACTTCATCCTCAGCCAGCCGGGGCTGAAAAACGAGCCGCCGGGTCGGTGACAGTGCCACATCTTTGGGTCCAGAGGGGAAGACGGAACAGTGGCGTCGGCGGCGGCGCCGGCGCCGGGGGGGTCCGGTCCGGTCCGGTGGATTTTTAAACTGAATCCGGGCTTGCAAGCCTGAGCTAGCACCGTTAGCTCCGGGGGTTAGCTGGGTCTGCAATGTGGGAACTGGATGGAGCGATAGCGGAGACAGGCCTTCCTGTCTATGAGAGGCTGTTGTCCCCCACATAACGTTTATACAACACAGAAAAATACACAAATTCTTTAATAATGAACTTAAAAGCCTTTAGTGTTCGTCCTGACACCCCGGCTGCCCCCGCAGTCCCCGGACTAGCCCGCTAACCTCCTAGCTTCAAATATTAGCCGGCTAATACCTAGATATTCAACAGTGAAGACGAGTAAACAGAAATGTTCCCAGTGTTTCATGCAGTCAGAGTCGGTGGGCTTCATCTGTCCGGCAGTTCACGTCTAACGATTAGACCATGTGTGGGGGAAAGCCACGAATAAACAAGATGAAAACAGCGTTAAAAAAAAAAGAGAGAAAAAAACACGGTAGTGTCAAGCTGCAAAATTTAGAAGTTAAAAAAATAAACATCAGGTTTTGTTAAACTGACAGGCAAACAGGGCATCTCCTCACAAATTAGACTGAAAGATCAATTTTTATATATATATATATATATATATATATATATATATATATATTAATATAATATAATATAATATAAAATGTATGTTTAGAAATAATGCTGGGTATCGATTTTAGATTTGTAGTGTCAATACAGTACTAAAGCACCAAAACAATACTTTTCTTACCTCACCTTACTTCAGAGCTGAAACGATTAGTCAATTAAGGGATTAGTTGATTGATTAATGGTCTCTCTCACTTTTTCAAGCAAAAATCATTTAAAAATACTTAAGTTTTTGCAGATTTTAGCCTCTCAAAAGTGAAGATTTGCCGCTTTTCTTTGTCATATTTCATTGAATCAGCAAATTTTTTTTTTTGACAGTTTTCTGACGTTTCATAGACTAAAGGATTAATCAATTAATCAAAAAATGAAGAATCGGCAGATTAATCAATAACGAAAATAATTGTTAGTTCCATCTTTGCCTTTCTGTTTTTTCTTATTGTCAACTCATCCCATGACCTTAATAGTTCATATGTGTACATTTGCTTTTATTTTTTAATCTTGACCAGGATGAAAGTTTAAAGTAGCCGATTATTAAAGAATAAGTCTGGTGATATTCTACATATTTTCTTCTTGTCAACCAGTCCAATGAAAAGACGGAAGCCAACAATGAATGTCTCCTAACTAGTAGTGTGTGTGTGTGTGTGTGTGTTTGTATGAAAGGCTGATACGTTTTATTCCTCTGAGCCATAAAGCTCCACTGTTTCCCAAAAACTATTAAAAACACATCAGTGAGCCGCACTGTGTTTGTTGGTGGTGACATGTCCCTTCATCACCACGAACAAACACGGACGTATTAATATGTAAATACTCACTACAGCAGCGAATGTGGATTAATCTGCTGCAGAATATTGTTCTCAACAAACGCCAGCACTATTTCCTCCCGTTTGTTTGCTAAAAACTACAGCGAGCAGCAGTTTCAGGGAATTTCTGGACCCTAAAACAGCCTGTTTTCGTTTGATTTCAATCGTCAATCGAATAATCCCATCGTTTAATCTCTCTCTCTCTAAAGCACTTTTTGTCAACATTTGTTGTTTTTAATGGTGCTCTATAGATATATGGACTTTTCAAACACGCGAAACTATCTATTTGTGAGGCATTTTTAACGATGCAGGTCTTTTAGTGAGGAACAACGAGCTTGGTGCCGAGAGCCACGGACAGAGCAGGGAAGTCGGAGAGTATTTTGTGACTGGCTAACGCATTGTTGGTTTGGGTCTTTTCATGGGACTTGTTGACAAAAAAAAGGGAAAATATAGAATAGTGCCATTATTGTCCTTTTAACAAAAGAAGCCAAAGTTGACAGTTCTTAAATGTTCTCTATTGTTGTCTAAACACAAGCAGCCAGCAAGAATGTGTCTAAATGTAATAGTCTGAAATTGGCAAGAATTTGGAACCACCTGTTAAATGAACAAGATTATTGATCTGACCAGACATTCAGTGCCAACTTTCTTTACTTGATAGTTTTTGATACTGAGTCCAATGGACACATTTAAGGTCACATTTCAGGTTTGACATCCAGCCTTCGTCCAAAAAGGACGCCCACACCCGCACCACGATAAGGTGTCACGGAAGACTGGCTCGTTGCAGGGACTCGTTCCACATAAACGATAATGCAAATGATCGCGTTTCCTAAATGATTGTCGTACAGGGCTTTTGGATGCTCATGCTCTGGTTGCTAGTTTGGTGTTTGATGTGTCTCAATTGGTAAATCATGTTGGGTTTTTTTTGTCACTATTATTTCTTTTTAGGGCGTTTAATGCCTCCAGTAGATCGCAAAAGTGTTGAGATGCAACAAAGGCTTTCCAGGCAACGCCCTGAAAAATGTCAAAATTAATAGGAGACGAAATGATCTTATATTGCAAATGGTAGCTTGCATGTGGCAAGGATTGCATTAGGAATCATGTATTTTTGGTAGATTTAACCGGATGTTTGATAAACAGTTGAGTTACATGTCCTCCAGGGGTTGGGCGCAGTTATGAGTGACAACAGGCCGTATGGATTTGAACATCATGTGAGAGTCAAAGCTGTCTTTCTGCTGAAGCCTCACTCAATTCAGTCTGTTCGGATAAACCACGTCTCTGCAGTTGTAGCTGTCATCAGAGATCCCCTTATCATGGATTTGTCCTGCAGGAAATCCTCTGTTATACCCTCCACAGACAAAACAAACGAGGGTACTAAAGCTCTGTAGGAATCTTAAATGTCGCCTGGCTAACATTATCAGGGCATTTGTTGTGATTTATGAAGCTGGAAAATGGAGCAAAACGTGAACTTACCAGAGCGTGGGGTTGACTCTGTCTGTTAGTGGGAAGAGATAAGAACAGGCTCATTTAGGTCTGTGCAGGATTGAAATGTATGACTAAACCAACTGAGGCAGAAGAGCTCTGGGATCATAATCTAGTGTATGATTTTAAACTTTTGAAGATTATTTTTGTTGGCATTTAAAAGCCCCTGAAATTGATAATTCAATAAAAACAGGCAGCAGCTTTTTTTTTTTTTCCCCCCTGAAATGTTCTGCTACTAGTCCCATCTCAGTGTCTGCTAATCCACTGCTGCAGCTGCACAGGGAATGCAGAAGCATTATGCATAAGGCCGGGAGGAAAATGGGCCTAGAAGCCCAGAATTTGGTTTCTGTGGGAGGGGGGGCAGCTTTTAAGGCTCGTATTTTAGCCTCACGTATGTATGAAACGACGGGTACTGGATCTCGTAAGATCGAGGTTTAAGTAACCTGCCGGGCTTGCAGCCAGATGGATAACGTGCATTAACATGATCGTGGAAGTGAAGTTTGTGAGGTCAGTGGGTTCAGTTTGGAGTTTGAAACAGCAGGACCGAGGTGATGTTTTGTTGAGACAGAGTTACAGGACAGTTTCTGAGCCCCAGAATGGAAAACATCACCCAAAATAGAGTATCATTTATTGACTACTTGGATTACTTTGTTTCCCTGGTTTAACCAGGGAGATCCTTCCACGTTTCATTCCTCTGTTTGCTGTTTTGTTATTGACTGTTGTTTTGATAGCCACAAATTTCAGTTGATATTGGGAGGAAGTAGGAAGCCACAAAAATTTGTGCAGCAACAACTTGGTGGATAATTTTAGTTTTTGGTTTGCGAGTTGGTCCCTCAGTGTCCCTGAAACATCAGCTTTTCTTTTGACTTTTCTTTCTACCACTTCAATTCCATGGAGCATGGTTTTAATGAATTTGTTTTCTCCCCGTTAAAACTACGACAAACAATAGTTTTTATTACCGACTGATCTGGTAGTTACTTTGTCTGTGAATCATTTGGCCTGTAAAATGTCAAATAGTTTAAAAATGCTCAGAGTCATTTACCAAAGCCAGAGATTTTCAGTTTACAGTCGCATATGACAAAGAAAAGCCATAATCATTGCAATTGAGAGGCTAAAATAAGAGAATCTTTGGCATTTTTGCCTGGAGAAGTTACTGAATTGATTAATCGATTATCCAAACAGTTGATTATTATTTTTTCTGTTGAGTGACAAATTGGTTGCTTGAGTCATCGTTTCAAGT
Source organism: Xiphias gladius (assembly GCF_016859285.1). Lineage (NCBI taxonomy): Eukaryota > Metazoa > Chordata > Actinopteri > Istiophoriformes > Xiphiidae > Xiphias > Xiphias gladius. The sequence continues at coordinate 2,167,326 of NC_053403.1, read as the reverse complement.
CAAGGACCTACTAATGACACCTTGTTCTCCTGTCAAACATAAACTACACAGTCCTGAAACATGTAAAGATCCCTTCTTTAAAAAAATGCCAAATAATGACAACCACACCTAAAGAAGGAAAAAATTGTTCTGTACACAGAGCAAAGCAAAAAAAAAAAAAAATCGGATCAGTCTGAAACACAACCTGACATGAGCCATTTAGGAATCAAACATTTTCTGTCAGGTTTCTAATAATTATCTATTTCATGCAATAATTGTTATTTTTGTATCTTTTTATTCTGTAATAAAAATAAGAGCAGACATGTCACTTCATAAAATCTTATGTTGGTTAAAATAACCAGCTTAACAACTAATTAAATATTACAAAGACCGAAATGCAGCAAACAATTCTTGGTCTTTTTTAAAACTATATTGTAGTAATAAACTCCAGTATGATTAAAAAAATTTTAGAGTTTTTTGTAAATTATCCTGGTTTACTAGCCACAAAATTGACTTTTTAGGATGATTTGTACTATTTTAAAACACATGTCTCAAGATACAAAATATAGGCACCGTATTAATACGCCTTCATTAGGAAACAGTAACTGGAGCCTTAATTTTACTGCACCTTTCAGTGGCAGAGCTCTGTTTCAAAGAACTTTACTGGCCCTAGTTTCTGAAAATAAAAACAATCTGATCGTTTGACTGTTTCAACGCCCCTTCTCCACGCTCTGAATCATCCGTCGTCTCATGCTTTAAATTTACAGCTTTCCTGTGCTCCTGTAGTCTATGGTGCGGGTTTGTTTACACTGTAAGGGGGGTGGACTTCCTCTCCATTTGGACCCACAATTGGCTGGTGGAAGGAGATTAACTTTATTCCTTCAGTTCGGTTGGTTTATTAAGTTGACACTTGGCCATCGCCCGTAAAAAGCAGTGAAACTCTGTTGTATACTTTCCTGCAGCAGGATTGAAGCCATTATTTTTCAGCACTGAGAAGAAACATATTGAGATAATTGATGCTTTATTGCCCAACAAGTTAGGGAAAGTTACTATTCCAATACAGCAGCACATGAATGTACCGGCAGGCTTTAATCGACCTACACTTTCAACTAGATTTCCGTGCAGACTCTGGAGAGGAATCAATAAAAGTTACAGTTGCGGTCACCCAGCAGCCCTTGTAGATGCTAGGCGGAACCTCGTGCTGGGTTGATAGTCGACGCAAGATGTTAACAGGAGTCCTGCTTCAGCCAGGTGAGGGGAGATAGGCATCGAGGTCAGATACCGCGAGCACAACAGTAGACGGGTGTATCGTACGTGATCCGGCTGAATCAAGCTTAAATTATATTCCCCTTGCGTTTATAATATTTCATTTGCTCCTGTGTAACTGGAGTTACATGAGGTAACTTATATTTGACCTCGTCTTATTACTGAAAAGCAGAGTCCTGCCCTGCAGCCGCTGTATACGCATTATTTCATTCACTGGGACAGAGAGCGGTCCGTGTGGCCAAACGGCAGCTGTGCAGCTGCGATGACTTAGCTAGATGCGTGTTGCTGAAGATGAGAAGATAGCTGGGTGTCACTTGAACTCGCCTCATGTTGTTTTCACTCTCAGTGATCTCCACTGGCACCAGAAACTTGTAGGAGGGAAGAGAAGCAGCCCGAGCTGACCAGTCACAGCTTCTCTGAGGCCACAGTAGCCCCCGACGTCGAGGCCCATGGCTGAGGAGGCGCACGCGTCGTTTACAGCTTAATAAATGATTTGATTGATTGGATGGATGAGCCTGGTTCTGATATTTTTATGCATCGCGCTCTGTCATCCAAGAACATGGAAGTTCAGTGGAATTTTTTTTTTTTTTTTTTTGTGGCCGTACCACAAACACTGATGGGAAAAACACTTGGAAAAACTCTGCCTACCTCTAACTGCATTTGCTTACACCTCGTCTCATTAGAAATGGTGGCTCCTGTGTGTTGAAGAAAAATGCTGACGTCACCTTTTTATCTGTTTTAATTCTAGGCATCTTGCACAGACCTGCCAACTTGGGTAAAGCTAGAGTAACAAGGCTGATTTGAAAGCAGGTTCCAGGTGCTATGAAATTTAGACGATTGTGGAAAAAAGTACTGAATAATATTACACACGTGCAGTACTTTTATACCTGCTCTCATGTCACATATGATAATATTTGGTGTTTTCATTTTAATCTTTATTTACAGAGGGATATCGGTATTATCCAACCAATATCACCACACGTGCTTTGACTGTATAATCGTTACCTGAAAGATTCAGTTGAGTAATTAAGTCTGCAAAAAGAAATATGAATGTAAAAATGTGTCTCTTGATCAAACTTTATTGCGGTGACATGAGCGTATTTATGTTATTTTTAGAATGATGCTCCTGCAGTTAAATATTTGCAAAACTAACAGGGAACCCAAGGTTCTCCTTTGCTAATTATTACCAGTTTTTTTTCACAACATCTAGTTGAAACGATCAGCGCTGAAATGTGGCTTCATGTAAATGGTCATTTAAGCTGATGCCTTTGTCTTGGTCTTGTCTCCCTGCACTGACGTGAGTCTGGTTTTATTATTCAATTCAAGCCCTGGATAGATCAGAGACCAGGCGAGATGGAGGGTACAAGCACAACTGGAGCTTTTCTCTTTCTGGTGACAGTGAAGAGGAAAGGAGACATGAGTAAGCACTTCTCCGGCCCTCGTTTTTCAGCACCACCAGCGCTGCACTGCATCACTTTTCCACCACACAGCTCTCCCTCCACGCACAGGAAAAGACCCCAGTGACACCTCCACTGATGAGCAGGCTATTCCAGTCTCTGATGATATACTCACTGGCCTTTTAGTGCAGCAGTACAGATCTGTGCGGTCACATAAAACACCGTCTGCATGTAAATCCTCTGTTCTGTTGTACAAACTGGAATCTGCTTGGGTTGGACCGACATGTCGGCTGATAGTGAATATCGATCGTCGGGCCTGAAGAGGTTCTTTCAGGACACGCATGCAGATAAAAAATTAGTTAAATCTGCAGTGAAATATGGCTTAAATATTTTAATTTTTTTTTTTTTTTTTTTTTTGTACATTTGAATCTGCATTTAAGGCTAGTAGGGCTGCAACTGATGATTATTTCCTTTATTAATCTCTTGAATGTTTACAGTCAGTTGCTTAGTCTATAAATTGTTAGAAAATAGTAAAAATGCCCAGTATTGATTCCCAGAGCTCAAGCTGATGTCTTGTAAATGTCTCTTTTTGTTTTGGTTATTTTTTGTCTAGCCAACAGTCCAAAGCCCAAGGACAGTCCATTTACAAGGATATAAAACAGACACAATTAGCAAATTAGCAAATCCTTACATTTAATAAGCTGTGAACATCATCTTTGCTCAATAAATAACTTTATCACCCACATCTAGGATTTGTTAATGTGTTAAGATTTGACGTAGTGCTCGCTGACTGCAATTTCCCGCCGTCGTTACTCCAACCGACCAATCGGAACGTGGTAGGCGGAATCTAGTGTATGGATGACATCTTCCTGTATAGCTGTGCTAGCTACTCTGCTAAATCCGTCAAAAATGGTGACAGATACTGCAATTGGCCACATGACTGGCAACCAGAGTTACTTACAGAACTAACAACGCGTGATCTGGCGGGGGTTTTTTTTGGAACACGGAGGGATTCATTGCTCGCTACGGATTGGTTAGGCAAAACAAAACAAAACAAAACAACACAACACCCCCAAGAACACAATGTCAGACTGAAAAAAGTCAGTTTTAGCGCTTCCTTGCTGAAAGACCTGTCAGCTGTAAAATGACTCGTACAGCCTACGTTTCATGGGTTTCTCGTGGTGCGGTTTGAAAGTTTGGCCAATACTTCAAAACTTTTTGATCAAGATCCCCAGAAATGTGTTGTTAAATAATATTAATGGGATATTTAGAGAGAGTGGGACATTTTTTCAGCAATACTGAAATTGATGAGGTAAAAATTAGTTGATATATTGGTCAGGCTGTAGAAGGAACACTAAATACATATTAATATCGTATTTTTCAGTGTGTAAATGGTAAAATGTTAAGATAAATATCAGCTGTTGGTAGTAACTAACAGTTATTTTCATTATTTGTTAATTTTCAGATTATTTTCTTGATTAATCGATTAGTTTTTGTCCATTAAATGTCCGAAAATGTCCATTCGTTTCCCAGAGTGCAAGATAGCATCTTCAAATGACTAGTTTTGTCCGACACAACAGGCCAAAACCCAAAGATGTCCAGTTTGCACCGATGAAAAAATCAAATCCTCATATTGGAGGAGCAGGAACAAGCAAATTTTCATTGTTTTTGTTTGAAAATTGGTCCAAAGCATCAAACAACTATTGAAATAGTCACTAGCAATCAATCAGTCGATCAGTTGACTAATCATTTCAGCTCAAGCTGCTGGCATATTCAGTACTGAAACTATTAAATACAAATGGCCGCAATAATCCAATTATAATCCACTTTGTGTCCATTCATGTGCAGAACTCTTGACTTTTTTTAATATATATATATATCTATCTCATTACACACACAGGCATATTAAACCACGCAAAATAGGCTGAGTAAAAATGTATTAATACCGAGTGCACGCACGATTCTTATCATTCTTTTTTTTTTTTTCCCTTTTCCTCTCAGTGCGAGTGTGGTGAGCATGGAGGAGATGGACAGGCAGCAGCCGACCTCCCCCGAGGAGAAAAAGGTAAACCGCCCTCCCTGAACTCCACTCTCTCCTCTCTGCCTCGGTGACTCCCGGCGGGGCCGCTGGGGCTCTCCGATCCGCCCTGCAAACAGCGTCGACGATGCCAAAGCCTGGCTGGCGCCTGGTGCTGCGGAGCAATGGCACCCAGAGGACCCCAGTAGTCCATGAGCTCAGACTGCTGGGGCACGGCGGGAGTCATTTTCAGCTGCCGCTGCAGTAGTAGATGATGTTGTTGTTGTTCTCGGGTAATTGTGAGGGAGTGTCGGTCTGTGTTGGTTCCACGGTGGATCACATTTACACTAGTCTGGATTTATTTCAGAGAAACAAACAGATTAAACTGTGGTGAATTTAGGTCGGTGCATATGTTTTACTAACTTCTGATATATGGCAGGAAGTGACACCTACAGACTTTGGTGACATTTTATTTAGCATCTTTTTTTTAAGAGGCCTTGTTTTCCTCTCGTCTAAAACTTTAGTTCATGACAAATACCTCAAAAACTAATGACTGAATTTCTAAATAATCTCAGATCTCCCTCGAGATTAATGATAAAATAACATGCTATGCTGACACGTTTACAACCGACTAGCTAAAATTAACACATTAAACGGTGAGTGTAACAATCAGGCATGTTATGAATATGTCACTATCCTAACCTAACACGCATACACTCCTGCTTTAGTTTATTGGCCCCTTATTTCCTAATTTTTAGGGAACATTCCTGCAAATTTGGTGTTTGGCAGTAATTACAGCTGTATGCAAAAGTTTGGGCTAATGACATATTTTGTTGACTTTTCGAAGTGAGAAGAAATAAATCCAACCCCTGCAGCAAACAGACATAAAAAATGCTCCTCTTGTTCAAATGTTAGCGCTCTGTTACTTTTTACCTCATGAACTTATGAAATAGAGTAAAAAATTAAACATTAATCGTTGAATGTGCTAAAGTTTGCACACCCTACTGAGTCAGTACTTAGTAACCCCCACACACACACACACACACTTTTGGCAGATATCACAGCTTTCAAACACTTTTTGTAGCAGCTAAGAATCTTTACTCTCTTGATTTAGAAATGTTCACCCACTCTTCTTGCAGATCATTTCAAGTTGTGAGATACCGTCCCGTGCAAAGGTTTTAAGCACAAGTTGTAAAGGGAGGACGCTTTCAAAAATGCCACGAATAGTTTTATCGTTTAATTTCATACAAAGCACAGTAAACAGAAAAGACCTAAATCAGATTATTATTTGCTGTGACCCCCCCTTAGCCTCTAAACCAGCACCAGTTCTCTTCAGTACACCTGCACACAGTTTCTCGGGTTCTTGGCAGGTAGGTTGCTCCAGTATCTTGGAGAACCTGCCACGGTTCTTCCGTGGACTCCTCATGTCATCCCCGACTGACTCCATGATGTTGAGATCAGGGCTCTGTGGGGGCCAGACCATCTGTTGCAGGACTCCCTGTTCTTGCAGTTCTTCATGTCTCTGGCTGTGTGTTTAGGCTCGTTGTCTCACGCTGTAGAATGAATCTGGGACTGATCAGAAGCCTCCCTGATGGTATTGTGTGACGGAGAAGAATCTAAACATCTGAAGTGCCTAAAACCCCTGTGCAGTACTGTGTATGTAGAATTGAATGAAAAATGAATAAACATTTACTTGGCTGTGATTGGGGAAAAGTTCCTTCAAAGCAGTTCCTCTGGAAATCTACAGCAGCTTTTTAAACTCAAAACACACAGGGCTAAAATAACCGACTCAGGACCTTCTCCACTTTCCAGGTAGAAAATAACAGAGCTGCAAAATAGAGCTTTTCTGCAAAGTGTTACATTCTAAACATCAACACGTTCCGCAGTGTTAACACCGAATAGGCATTTTTTTAACCCGCTGAACTGTTGGCATGTTGACAGGTGCATTTAGTGCAAAGCACAGCTGAGGCGGATGAACGAGAAACCTTACGTCCACGTGTCTGTTGTGGACGTGGACCGGAAAATGCGAGTCAAAAGCGTCACCTGTCTCACTGACTTAGAAGAACGACGAGGCTTACTGGGTCGTCAGCGTGACTATACACTGACGAGCCAGGACTTTATGACCAGTCGGAGCTGAAGTGAGTGGCGATGATTATCCTGTAGCCGCAGCACGTCAAGGTTTGGGATTTACGAGACGTCACAGTGAACGCGCGACTCTCGCGGTCAGCGGGTTGGATGTGGGAGGAAGGTGCAGGTGTAAAGACCCGAGCGACTTCGACAAGGGCCAGATGGCTGGGTTGGAGCATCTCCGAGACGACCAGGCTCGTGGGCTCCTCCCGGATCGGCGGGGTTGAGGACGTGCTGATACTGACCCGAGCAGGGACAAACCAAAAACCGACGGCGGGGTGTCGGGGGACGGAGCAACTCTGATCCGTGGCCGCTGCACTTCGGAACTAATAGGTCTTAAAGCATCTGCTGCTAAAGTCTTGGTGCCAGATCCCACAGGGCACCTTCAGAGGTCTGGTTGAGTCCATGCCTTGGCGGGTCGGAGCTGTTTTGGCAGCGAGCGAAGGACTAACAGCATATTAGGCAGGGCTGGTCATAATGTTTTGGCTCATCGGTGCAGGGATTGAATTTTGTCTCCTCCTCCTCCTCCCTCCTTCTTGTTTTATTAATGCATGTGTCATCTCTCCAGTCTCCCACCCTCAGGCACTTCACTTCCTCTGATCCCTTGAGAACGTATGAAAACCGGCCAAATAATCACATGAGGCCTCTGAACAGGCTGGGACCCAAAAAGCTCAGGTACGGTGCATACACTGTTTACACAGCTCTGCCGCTGCTTTTTAACGCAGTCTTATTTCACAGCTCTGAAATGTCCGGAGTATGATTATTTTCATGTGGTTTGGAAATGAAAACTGTGGTGATTTAAAACGAGTCTGAAATATGGAAAAAATGATTACTTTTCTTCACAAATTAATATTTTTGTGAGAAGAATCATGTTTCACTTCAGGCCCTAGCTGCCACCGCCTAACAATTTCCCCCACATAGTAGAATTATAATAAATCTACTCTTGCCATCAGACAAGACATGAAGTCAAGTCAGGTAAATGTGAATGCTATTTCCTGTGTTTTTACATTTATATCAATCTAGCAAATGACCTTTTTATAATGGAATTGGCTATCAGGCTTTCCATATCGATGGTAGCAGAGTGTCTGACTCTCCGTCCTCTTCCTGTCCTGCAGCGAGGTCCCTCTCTCAGTAGCAACGTCCTCCCCCATGCCCAACAGAACCAATTATTTCATCATCAGTCCCGCACCTCCGCAAGGAATCGTCTTACAAGGGCGACACTTTCAGCACGCGCAGATGCCCTCTGCGATAAGGAAACCAGTGCAAAGGTAAGACAGAGTGAGTCCGAGCAGCTCCTCAGGTCTGTCCTGTTGGTTTTTGGGAAGGAAAAAAAAGATTTTCCAACTTTCGCTGCTCTTTTGCTTCTTACTTGTATTTAGAGGATCATCATGCCCTAATTTCTGGAACTACACTCCCCATAATGGGGGGGATTTAATCAGGAAATATAACGTTGCCATGGATTCATGGATCCGTTGATTATCTCTGGATTACTATCATACTGGAGAAACTTGAAAAGAAAACGTGATGATTCTCAGGCAAGTTCTGGAGCATCTTTCTAACTAGGAATTCTTAAGGACCTTATGGACGATAATTTGTACGTACATGGGGGATAGTGTTGTCCTCAACAAGTGAAAATCACGGTGAATCTAAAAATACGTGTATCATGTCTGTGTGTTGACAGTTTGGAAATCTCTGGTCTAGAGGACAAGAGACTTACTGGATTTTCTCTGGAAAAAGGAAAAGGAATGTAATTTTTAGCTTATATACATTGTCCCCGGTCATATTGTTTGCCTTTCTGTGGGAGATTCTTCAGGGAGTACGAGGAGTGGAAACCGTTGACCGAATCAGATAGCACTAAGCTTTGTATTCCATGCACGCCAGATATTGTCGATGAAAGTCACTTAAATCTGCAGATGTACCCTGGTTCATCGCATTCATCCTCTGGATGGATGAGAGTCTGGTGTTGGGGTTTGGTGTTTTTAAAAAAGAAAAAAAAAACAAAAACGGAAACCGTGTAGTTGCAGGCTGTCAAAAAAAAATGGTATTATGGCACGAGCTGATTAAATTAGTGAGACGTCTCCCTGTTTGATTTTTATCTTCAAGCAGCCTTGATTTGAAGGAAAGGTAAGACTTTGACTTTGATCCACCTGCCTCGCTCAGGGTGAATCTGTTAACGGAGCGAATCTCATTTCATGCCCTTTTCATGTCCCCTGAACATTGTGCATTTCCATTCATTTCAGGCTTTGTTTGTTTGTGCGTCAGCAGCATCTCTGTTGACAGACCTTGATACTCTGTTGGTTTTTAGTTTCCTTTTCCTTTGTTTCTTCTTGTGTGAAATTCAGCTTATGCATGACTGTGACCAAAAAAAAAAAAATCAACCTCCTACATAATATTAGTAGAGTGTTAGTAGAGCCTGGTGCTCACTTCCATTGCAGATACTTAACCTATATAGTGTTTGGAGTGTTTTTGTGAATGTTTCTGTGGTGGTTTCACTTTTTACGTGTAGGTGTAGGATCGCCTCCTGAAATTTTTGCCTCGGTCCCAAACCGGCCTGATACTTTCAGGCTGAAGTGGAAGAGCTTGATGATGATTTTTTTTTTTTTTTTTTTTCCAACTTTATATAGATATTTTCAAGCTAAATGTCGTGGGTTGGCGTGGACAACACAATACATGTACAGGAACAGGGACTTCCAGTGACCCGTGTAATCGGGTTTGTTATATAAACGCACACTGTATAAATGCCATAAATCCTCATATAAAAGCCAGTAGTCAAATAATGGCCGAGTCGCGTGGCTAGCACAAACAAATAAAGGCCGGGTAGGAAAACACTGAGGCAGGTGAAATTACCTGTAGCCGTCAACAGCCACAGCAGCTCACACGGTAAATCTAGTGTAACGTACTTTTCCACGGCACTGATTCGTCAGTACAGCGGAGTCATTTCACTCGCCACTCTGTTGAAAATAATGCTTTCACACTCTTATTCCTTCCACCTGCTTCTTCTCTGCCATACTCCTGACTGATGTTAAGTTACCACCCACGAAACTCACCCCTTCCTGATGCTTTTTTTTTTTTTTTTAAATTTCACATTAAAAGCCTACAGCAGGTGACGGCTGCAAGACGTTTTAATTCGACAGTTCTAGTGGCAGTATTGAGTTTAATTCAGGGTGGCTTGACATCATTTGGTGGAACTTGAATGCCTGACACGACTCTTGTTGTACAGATGAAATAGGCAGTGTGGAAATGGACAACACGGAGGTTATCAAGACAACAGGAGAAAAATGGAGGAGGTTTTGAGTTGGCATTGACTGGAGAACAGGGGTGATTAAAAAAATAAAGGCCTGTCTCTAATATAAGCCCCCAGTAGAGGCCTGCTTCTCTCACCCCCTGCGGCAAAATAACTATTTGAGAATTTCACTTTTTGCTCCCCAGTATCTTAAGATATGTGTCAGTTTGTCCCTACATTTCATTTAATCAAAAATTGCAGTCCAGTTGTCCTAGGTTGGAGGGTTTACTCGCAGCCGTTTCCCTGGGATGGCTTTTTTTGCCAGCAGCCAGAGGTATTTTACAGAGATACTCATCTTGTGCTGTAAGTTTAGGAGATTTTCCTGAGGCAGAATATAACAAAACTCGAATTCTGTTCCAAATAAAATATTTCCATCATGTCCAGCCAATAAGGAAAAAAACAATGGACAAGCCCAGATTTTTTTTTTTTTTTTTTTTACATCCCTGCCTCCAGCATTGGGTTTTGTCCCTGAGAACCCCCCATTTATAAATCCAGTTTTGGATATTGTATTTTGTTCCCACAACAGAACAGAACAGAACACGTCGGACTTCCACCGCCAATTGTTCGGCGTCAAAGCTGGAGACCTGCCAACAGCGGCAGCAACTGATTCGCGTCTGTTCCAGCCTCGGTCGGGCCGCAGCTAATTATTACTCTTGATTATGCGAGATTATAGATTCACTCAGAGGTTTGTCGTATGAACGGAGAACAGGTTGCACTACCAAACGAATTTCTAGTCTTTTGTCCTGTTTGATTACCATCCGTAGAAAAACTACTTTAAAAAAAAAAAAAAGGACCACTACTCTCAGTTATGACTTGAATAAAACAAACTGACTTTGGACGCCTCCGGGCAGCCGTGAGACACTGCGTGACGTCCAGTACTCTGGATGTTTAGCTCGTCGCTCTGCTCTGGCTGATAATTAGCTCGCCTCGGCCCTGGAGCGAGCGGACGCTCTAGCTTTTCCATGCTGTGGTGAAATACCTGTAGCTTAGTGCAGGTCGTCTGCCAACTTGCGTCCATCCACTGGGCTTTGGCCCAGACATGTTGAGTTTTTCTCTACATCCAAAAACCCCATGTGCTTCATCGCATAGCAACAGGTGACTGTTTGATGAAAAATGTTGCCTTTTTGCTCCCCTACCGCTTTGATTACATGAATAACTTGTTCTCCCTTTGACAATTTGCGTATATTTGTATTAGGGCCAAAACTAACTGCTTTTGATTAATCTCTTGATTATTTGATGAACAGTTCTGACTGTGAAACATCAGAAAATGGTGAAGAAATGCTGGAGCACTCTGGAGGCCTACGGGTTAATTGCACAGGCGCGTGAACTCGGCGTTCCAGGTCGACGGGGACCCAGCCCGTAGGCTGCTAATACAGGCATAAGAGGCCTAAAAATTATTTTTATTTATGTATTTCAATTTCCCAAAGCCAAAGGCCACATCTTCGAATGCAAAGATATTCCGTTAAAATACAAAGATATTTAGTTTAAATATGTAGATATTCACTTTACAATGATATAAAATGCCGAAAATCCCCCAAATCTTCACGTCAGAGGGGCTGGAAATGGTGGATATTTCATTCGATAATCAATATTGTTGATTCGTTTTCTATTGATAAACTAATCTATGAATGTATACATTTTTATTCCAGTTGTTGTCAGGTTGTGATGTTAACATAAGACACCAGCCAGTTGTCACTGAATTTGTCCCTAATGTTTTTCCTAGCAATATATGCAACATTTGAAACCTTGAAAGTCATTGAAAGGGCCTTGAAGTGTTTTCTGCTTTTTTTTTTTTTTTTTCACCCGGCTGCCAGCGTAACACAAACCTGGCGCCTCTCCCATCCAGAGGTGTACGTGGCAGGTGTTTTCTCCGTCCAGGTCTCTGACCAAATTCTGCTCTTCTCATCCTGCAGAAATGACTTCTCCACCACACAGCAAGCTGTAGAAGTGGACAGCATTGTCCTCACCTGTCCAGAGATCCCAGGTACTGTCCGCCAATCACCAAACACCCAGTCCTTCCTGAACTGTTTCTGAAGAGAGGAGGGATGGTAGTGATTACAGGAAGATAGCTGGTGTTGAATTTCAATAGGTACACCGTGTTCCTCCTGCTGGGGGGAGAGGACTGGATCCGTGTGTGTGTGTGCTTCATGTGGAGTGCATGGATGTGGTGTATGGTTTTGCTTTCGTGTGTGTGCAGCATCTGTGTGTGTGTGTGTTGAGCACTGATCGGTATCCGTGTATTAGTGGAAAATATGTGTGTGAGCAGGTGGTGTATGTGATGATCAGTGTGACAGCCAGCAGTGTCTGCAGGGCTGCAGATCAGGGGCTGAACCTCCTCCCTGCTCCTTTCAGCGGCGGAGGAGGAGGAGGAGGGAGATCTCAAGCCTCCCACATTAATCCTCAGAGCTCCTGGCTGATGGGGTAGAGCTTATGAAACACTCACTCGGCTACTAAAGGCTCTGTGACTGAAGCACTACCCCAAATATGAAAATGATCGGACGGCTATGCAAAAAAAAGAAAAAAGAGGGGGAGAGAGAAAAATAAGGGTGACCTTGGATTGAAAAAATTCCCACATCAGGCTGATAAGCTTGCACCAAATCTATTTTGGAGTTAAGAAACCTGAGTAAAATAAGGCTAGTACGGTTCAGGGAGAGATCAAATCAGTGTGCTTGTGTTGTTAAGTGAGAGATTTGCTGAAGCTCTGCTGCTCATGATCACAGTTCACCACTTATAAAGTGAGATAATGTGCGCAGTTACATAGTTCCAGAGGTGTGTTGGTAATGGTTGTGCATTCAGGGTTTAAGCTGCCAGTATGCCTTTTCTGTTTTTTTTGTTCGTTACACAACTTTTTTCTGTCAGTTTTCATGTGAACAACCAATTGCACAAGTTAGAATGTCTTCCAGGAGAGACGGAGGACGTGGGCCGTTATCCCCATACACTCCCAGCCTTAGAGGCTGGAATATTTAAATCGGTTACGTAAAAACAGCGTCTAATTCTTTAAAGAATAAATAATTACCAGTGAGTCAGATTGTGTTGATTGTTCTGTGGTTCGACCTTTCAGAAGAGGAGGCCCTGAACATCAAACGTCGCGTCCAGCAGAAGAGGAAACCGTTGGAGGGCTGCTGTAGTTTTCCTTCGCAGGTCAAAGCAACAGAGGTAAGAGAGACCCTGCTTTACGCGGCAGCAGCAGCAGCACAGGTTAGGACTCCATTACCCAGAAATCATGCATTGTCAAAAGACTGCCCTCACGCTAGACATGACTGTCCTCTCCTCCATCAGAGCTGGAGGCTGCGTAGAATCCAACTTTCTCTTCAGGACGTTCTCACCTGCCGTTGAGATTTTTTCTGTTTTTGTCCTAATTTGCTCCAACTTTCCGGTTGCCAAGACGATAGTTTGTCATGGCAGCCACACGGCACCACAATTTTTTTTTTTTTTTTTTTGGAAGTTAATCTACAACTACCCCCTTTAGTGGAATTTGGACCAAGTTTATTGTTTTACAGGATGAGCTTCTCGAGATGTGTCATCTCGTTTTCAAGAAAGTCAAAATAAATCATTACATTTTACAAGCGATTTGGTCGTGACGACAAAATTGATATACATGATACATGATATTATTTCACGATTCATGATTTTAAATAAGAAAAAAGGCTAGTTTTAAATAATCCAAACAATATTATAGATTTAATGCGCGCCAGCGAATGATCCCAGTCAAAGGAAGACTTAAAACAGAGAGTTTTTTTTTTTTCTAGCAGTGTCAGTAGAGAATGAGAAAACACAGGCAGAGCTGATCTGAGTGCCATCATAAATACATTGAGGTATTCGGCTATAAAAGTGCTGGCTTCAAATAAAGTGAGTGTGAGCCAATGAAATTTTCTTCCGTGGTTTTGGAGACAGCAAATTTAGAGCCCCATGCAGGTCACAATGATGAGTATGAGACGGACATTTCAGAATAAATTTACGTAAACTATGGGACATAACAATTAAAGGTCAGAGATGATATTGTGTATTATTACCGTACGCAGTATCATAATTGAGACCAAATGCTCCATCCAGTGAAAACCGGATTCGCCAGAGATGACTCAACTTCCTCCAACCTCTCCGAATTTCCATCCTTAAATATGAGATTTAATGGCGCGGCCTCTGAGTGGTTGTTCCGTGCTGCTACTACACAGCGTGGAACATCTTCCTCTCTCATCACTTTGTCCCCACATCCTCCCCAACACTGCAGCTGGTGCCACGGACGGACGCGGGGCCTGCTGTATATCTGGGGTTTAATCCGGGGCCCGTTGTGCTATAGTGCTTCATAATAAGCTGCTCTCTGGGACAGAACGCGCTGTGATCAGCCACTGACCTTTAGAAACAGGAAGACAGTGTGAATGAGGCAAATCACAAACCATCTTTCTGTCTAAAAGTGGAAGCGGCGGCAGATTTAACTCTCTCTCTCTTTTTTTAAACTGTATTACTGATTATTAACATTGGCCAACACCAAAGGAGAAAATGAACATGCATGTTTAATTATGTAAGTGAAAACATATAATACAAATTATAGGGATAGAACCAATTATTTATCACCAACTCTTTTAGCCCCTTTTAGCTCAGTTTTATGGCTCATTTTCTGTTTTGGTCAGCTCTCACACCCCCCTTTTTTTTTTTTTTCTTTTTCCATGTTATCAAACACACAACTACAAATGAGAAGATAATGTTGCTCTGTGTGTCTAAAGGGGCGATTATTTTCTAAGACATTAGCCACATTAGCACATTTATTAGGCGATAACGTGTCAGAAGTTTGTGTTTTTTTTAGCTTGTTGCCCCTAAAAGTTCCCCCCACCAAAAAAAAAAAAAAAAAAACCCCAGTGTGTTTCTTTGGCAGCCTCTCCGGCCGACCATCTATCAGTCAGTGTGCGTGAAGTGCAACAAGCCGAGCGAGGACAGCGGCGAGTGTCAGAACTGTGGGAACAGTCCGACGCTGCTGCCCTGTCAGCAGGCCACGCTGTCGTCCCCGACCCCCCGACCCCCCATCAGATCTCAGCCCTCCCCCGGACCAAACAGCCTGCCTCAGAACTTCTACAAACCGGCCACCACCATGAGGGCGCCCCGCGGGGAGACTGTGCCGATACGAATCACGAGCACCAGAGGAACCCTGCTGCCGCTGAACAATGGCAGGTCCCCACTGTTGGCCGGGACATCGAGCTGCTGCAGAGCCAGGAACCCCCCCAAAGGGAAAAGGACGACGGCAGCCCAGCAGCACGAGCTCAACGACCCCAGTAAGTAAAGGAGGAGAAATTTAGATTTAAAAAAAAATTTTTTTGCTGCGGTTCATTGCTCAGAGGACGTACAGTAAGTCCTCCTGTGGCGCTGCACTTTTAATCCAGTTCTGATGAAAGTTTTTTTAAAACATCTTAAATAGGACTTCGCTGATGCACACTGATGTTGATTGGCTGTAAACAACGAAGCGAGAACCTCAAGGACAACACAAAGAGCAACCCGTGACCGAATAACAGTTTTTTACTCTACCGGTTTCGTTCCAGGTGGCCGGTTCATTAGGTAACGAGTGGCGCCTGCAGACACGCACAACAACAGGGTGTCATCACTTGCTCTCTCGGCGTTTAATGGCGGAGAACCGTAGGGTTTGGTCTCGCTTTCACAAGTACCTATGCGTCAGTACTGGTGTATGACAATGTCACGTAATTTAAGATGTCCGCCATTGAGTCAAAATGGTCGAGAGGCACGATCAGAAATATGTTTGTGTCCTCACATCGCCGAGCAACACTAGAACGAACTCCTTCGCTCACACCCGCGCCAAGGCAGCGGATTCCTCCAAATCGACTCTACGTATTTAAAACCTGCGTCGACATCACATAACCACAGCGATATACAACCGTTATGTATATGTAGCAGATTTTTAAAAAATGCAGTACTTCACAAGAAAATGGCATTAATGCTCACAAAATAAAAAATAAAAATACACAGTTTTTGAAATCTGGATCTGCACCACCAATGAGTAATTTGTTCCTCAATCCAACAGCAAAACCTTGCACCAAATTTAAGATATAAAAAAAAAAAAGGTTTTTCAAATGTGTTTTTCGTTTTTTCTTGTTTTTGTTTTTTTAGGAAACAAATGCATTCAACATGTTTGTACGACCTCAGGGAAGCACATGTGTTTTAGTTTGAATTAATACATAAATTCTGTTTTACATGAGAACTCCACAGGGCACCTTTTACATGTAAATATTATATATTTATGTAAATATACAGTAAGACAGGGATTTGTAAAAATTATGTTTTTTTTTTTATAATGTGCTTGACTTCATTTACATTGCTGTTGTCATTCAACCAGAATTTTAACTGGTCATATCTGCAGTGTCAGTACTAAAAAAAAAAAAAAAAAAAAGGGAGTGCAGCAACAACCAACCACTGCCACGACACATTAGACATCAGGCCGTGAGTTAAAACGCTCTGTGCTGACAGATCGGTAGCAGTGTTTGTGCAGATCTGAAGTGGGTGTTTGTCTGGTATGGTGTTTGGCTCCCGGCACCGGTTTTGACAACCAGTGGAGATGAACTGGAATTCAGTTCAGGATGTTCTGGACTGTTCGACGCTGTTGTCACGTTTTCAGCCGTTTGACTCCGACGGCTGCAGTCAAGCGTCCAGAGCCAGACTGAAGGGCGTGAGGGTTTCTTTTAAGAAGCTTAAAATGTCTTTTACTTTTGTTTTTTGTTTTTTTTTCCTTTCTTTTGTTATTCATGATGTAAAAATGTCAATTGTAAGAAATTGAAGCAAAAGTTTCCCACAACAGAGAGAACAGTATTTGAGTAAAGATGCTTACTCCCTCCTACCAGCGCTCATCATGATTGAGGTGTCATCACTCTTAAGCCTCCCCTCGGTGTCCGAACCAAAGCGCGCAGGGTAAAGCAGTGCGAGCTCCTTCGTTCAGCTAAATGAATACGAACGTCACTGTCAAAGGCTTCCTGTCGACCCTATGACGCGGTTAATTGCTACAGAGGGAGCGGAGACCGAACTGTGAGGATCCGTTGACAACCTGTCGGTTCTTATTCAGACACTCCGCCGCCTTTTTTTGATTTAGTCTCGTCCGTGCCATTTTAAAAGGACTAATAGCAGTTGCGGTAATTATTCCACCAATGCAAGCAAAGAACCTCAGTGGATAAACTGGCCCAGTGAAAAACCGAAATCTCACCGGTGCGTCAGGGCGACGTCGTATTCCCCCAGTGCATTAAAGCTGCATCAGCATTAAGCAGAACAAACTGTCAAGTAGAAGAAGGAGGGTGGGAGAAGTCTGTGTACCTCTGCACTTGAAGCTGTGGACGCTGTGTATGTTAACGTCCTCGGGGGATTTGTGTAGTGAGGGATGGTCTACAGACGGATCGTGATCTAATCGAGTTTGCAGGTGTGTTTTTTTTTTTTTTTGTGCCATAAACTACGACGTCGAATCAAAATCCTCTACACGAGGAAGCTGTGGACGGTAGAGTCGCCTCGAACCGAGCCACACTGAAATGCAAGTCGGTCCAAATTTCTTTTATCAACTCAATTTGTCCAATGCAAATTTACAACATCTAATGGCCTAAATATCATCATTTTCGGGGGGGGTCTTTGTAAGTTTCAATAGTTTCTTTGAAAATTTGTTAACAGGATTCTTAGAACTAACAGAACCGAATCATAACGTCCTCGGTCCAGAGGCAAAGACGTCCCCAGTCCCGGTGCAAGGCTCTGTTAAGTTCTCTCGTGTTCCCTCCACAGTCGTCCTGTCCAGCGATGACGAAGAGGAGGCCGACAACGCCAGCACGGGGAGCGTCAGCAGGCTGGACAGCGTGTCCCCTCGACCCGCAGACTCGGCACACTCCTCGCCGGCGCCCTCCGGAGGCAGAGTGGAGGCGGCGGTGAAGAGCGCCGGAGATCAGGAGGAGATGAATACCGAGTTCTTCGAAGACGTCAACATGAAGATCACGATACCGCGGAGAGCTCGGATGAAAGATCAGGTGGGATTCAGTAGAGCCTCCCCCACGAAGCCGACCAACACCTAGAGGTCCGGTTCACTTAAAACGTCAGAAGTGACGTGTGAATTTTGAAGTAAAAACACAAGTCTCCACAAGGCGTTTTCTTCTACTCACAGCGGAGAAAGATTTAATCATGCGAAGCTTAATGTATTTCCTGCACACTTTTAGTCAGGGTGGGCTTTTACTGAGCTCACTGGGAATGGAAAGTCTGACTCAGTCATCCATTAGTACCGAGCCACAAAAGAGGAGAATCGGTTTCTGCCTTTCCCCCGTGCATTCAAGTGAAACAAAGCAATGAACCACACAGCATCTCATACTGTCCCTAAAGTCACATATTTGCCTTTTTGTTTTTGTTTTGTTTTG
The DNA here is from genome assembly GCF_016859285.1 of Xiphias gladius. Taxonomy (NCBI): domain Eukaryota; kingdom Metazoa; phylum Chordata; class Actinopteri; order Istiophoriformes; family Xiphiidae; genus Xiphias; species Xiphias gladius. The sequence goes on along the minus strand of NC_053403.1, from coordinate 2,148,882 downwards.
TTTTTTTAAATTTGCAGTTTGGAAATCAACCCCCCGAACAGTTTTCGCCGAGGACAAAGAAGCCCAAAATCATGTCCAATAAGTGTGACAGCATCATCCTGGAGTGTCGGAGCGTAAGAGTAGGAACTCTACGCAGGATGGTGACGAAACCCGTCGTCGTGAGTACTTTATTGCTCTCGCTTTGAAATGCGGCCACCAGACTAAAGCTGCAGCTGCTGCTTCAGGACCTTCGGCTGCTTCTAGCCGCTGATTCCCGGGCAAATTTATGGGACCGGATCATTTTTCCACAAAGTGTGTAGGAAAGTTTGGAAAATATCCAGCTGCCCAGTGCTGTCCATGTATTGTACTGGACATACATATGATTGGTATTCCCTTTGAAACATTATCTGCGTGATAATGGCTGCTTTGGTAAACTTAGCACAATCAGTATATTTAGCTCTAGTACACAAAAAAAGCGATTTTAAAAAAAAATTAGTTTCAGAGGAAACAACAAAATTATCCACTTCATACCCCAAACCCACTACTCACTTGTCTGCTGCCGTCTGTTTTGTTTGGTTTTTTTTTGACAGTAATAGTGTTACTCACTTTTTAATCGATTGCCTCGACGTCAGCACTTCTCCACGTGTGTCACAATTAGAGCCTTGCAGGGAAGTGAGGGGATTATGTTCTCTGAACTGCCGGAGGGGTTTTAATGTGAAGCCGATGAAGTGCTGAGTTTTTATTGTCAGCAAACAGCAGCAACAGCGCATTAACCTGACAAACAATAACGCTGTTAAATAAAAAATAAAATAAAAAAAGGACCATATAACACAAAGATACTAAAAATACAGGCTTGTTTTTCGAATAATGATCCTTCCCCAAGCCCTGAACATATCTTAAATTCGGGTTCATAAAGGCCTTGTCCACTGTTTGAGAATTTTACATGAGTGTATTTGCCTTAGTGGTATGTTAAAGGCAAAATAACTCGCAGACGGAAGAAAACACGATACCAACCAAAACCTTCAAAAGAGAAAAGAGATTCGAGTGCAGGAAGAGAAAAAAACGGGACTTTGAAAGAAAAAGGGAATGGAAATAAATAATAAATAACTGTTTGTTTTGTTCTTTCTCTCTCCAGTTTTCCATCGACCACATCCAGCTGGAAACTGAAGGTATGAAGCAGCAGTAATGAATTCAGTAAATAACACACAGTGTGCAGAGCTGCTGGATCAGACATCAGTGGAGTGCGATGGCACCACAGCCGTTGCCGCTGTCTGCTGTTTCAGAAAGATGCAGCTGTGCAGTTTTTCTGTCCGTGCTGGTCAGCAGATTAGTCGTGTGCACATTTGTGGCAACTTTATGTGTAGAAAACCTGCAAAAGCACTGAAATACCAGCGGGAAACGTAAAGCACTAGACACAGCAACATGTGACGGCTAATCATGTCATTTTTAACCTAATTGATTCACGTGGAGACTTGTTGTGCTGTTTTTGGTCTATTTAGTCACGACTGGAAAATAAAATCACACTTTTGGTATCGCAGACCATTTCCAAAAATGCTTGGTCGAATGCATGACTGCATTCATCTGCACAAACGTGAGCAGACACTTCTTGATCTGTTAAATTGGAATAAGGGGTCAGTCAAAGAATCCTGTAGTGACGACTTAAACGCATCCTACCGTCGACATACTGACACTTAATGTGGTGGAATCAAGTTATAGTAGTGTCTGTGTTAGTTTTATTTTTGCTTTTACACCTTGTTTATTTTGCAGAATGGTACAAAACCACACGTTCAGAAAGTTTAGCTTATCACACGGTCTTACTGCATTTAAGACCTAAGTCTAAGACCTTAAATCTAGATGGTTTATTTTGAGACTGAAGGAGCCGCCAAAGTCCACATCCTGTTGTGCGTTTGCCGTCAGGTCCGGAGCGCGACAGCATCGAGAAGGTTTGTCTTCAGGCGTCGGAGCTGATCAGCTGCGAGTGGTGCAGCGTCCGAAAGCTTCCCGTCCTGTTCTTCCAGACGTCTCCGGAGGAGTGCAACCGCCTGCGCTCGCAGCTCAACATGTCCAAGGAGAAGGGAGGGCAGTGGTACGACTGCGCTGGGGACCGTGAGTACACACGTATACAAATAAACTACAAGCGCACACACACCCAGTCTTCTGTTTACCTGCAAATACAGAGTCGTTTCTTATGACTGGAGCACAGTAATGTGAGACTCCCTCATGCCGAGACGCTGTCAGACATCACAGGATACAGAAAGTCATAATGTACAGTTGTTGCGTTGTTTTTCTTCAGAAGTGTCTGGTTTGATAAAGGCCAGTGATAATTGTGTTGCTGAAAAAACACATTTTCATTCGAGTCGCTACAGTTCAATTCAGAATGTTTCTCTGTGCAGCTTTATACGTCTCAAATTTTAATACTTTTTCTTACTGTGAGACTATTTTCACAGTCAAAAAATATCACGTGTTCATATAATATGAAAATTCTCCCGTTCTGTGAGAGAAATTAGGGTTTTCCTTGACTAAATAACAGAATGATTTAATAACAATTATAATAATATACATTTTTAAAGCTCTTTTCAAAATAAATAAATAAATAAAATCATATTATATATATTATATATTTATATATAAACTAAAACAATAGAAAGCAGAAAAATGGATCATCTTTTTTTTTTTTTTGCTGCTGCTTTTCATGTCCTCACTGTGATTGGATGGTGAGTTTTGTCTGATTTTAAAAATGAAGAAAGGACAGCTAGCAATTAAACTTTTACATTCTTAATATTTCATAAATCATCAGCAGAGTTAACATGAATTTCCCTTGTGGTTTATGGAGTGAAACTTTTTTTTTTTTTTTTGGGAGTGCTCCACGTGCTACCAGTTAGAAGTAGAAGGGCTTGTGCAAAATGGGAGTTTGAGCAGAAGTGGGTTTAGAAAATGGGGATTGTAACAATGAGAGGGTATTAATAAAGCTGTCTGTCTGTTTAACTAAAAGGCTTAAATTAGGTTCATAATTTGTCCTTAAATACACTGAACAACAACAACAATCAGCAGGTTACTAATGATTTTATATGTGGGTTAAAAGGTTAAAGAGCAGAACACAGCAGTAAAACAGGCCAGTGTTATGACTCGATCCATTGGTGATCGGCATCTTCGGTATGTGAATTTATACATATCTATAATGTAATATAATTTATAGTGGCAGGACTGAAGAGGACCTGGAGTGTTTATTTTGGTCATCGGCCAGCAGCGGTCTGACCGTGGGCAGTGCTACTGTTATCCCCTAGATGAGTAGTTCTGACCGATAATGGCTTTATGAGGCTCCTTTTATGTACCGTTGCCATTAAAGTACTGTGCCCAAATGACTACACACAGGCTACGGCTACGGATCTGTAAAGTGGCACTCATTAAAAAATGAATAAAACACTACGGAGGCTATTAGATGATCGATGAATAAATGCGCTACAACGGTCGCCGTCGTAGTTGACGTGTTGATCTGATCGCTGATGTGTCGAGGATCGTTAAAGTTCATTGTGGAGTGCCTTTTGTAAAAGGGCATTGGTAAGTAAAGCTGACTGATTTAAAAAGTTTTAAATGAAATCTGTCACAGGGACTCTGAATGCTTTCCGAAGCTGCTGTAGACCTGTGTCCAGGCTTCTCAACCTGACCTAGCCGCAGCAAACTGTTGAACGAGTCTTACTAAAAAAAAACAAAAAACCGACCTATCTGCACCTCTCTCACCCCTCCGTCAGAGTCGGACGAGAAGTACATCGTTCTGATCTTCGAGAACGGCCTGGCGATGAAGGAGCAGATGATCCTGGAGGACATCCTGGGCGAGATCGGCAGGACCAACAGCCTCAGCAACTTCCCCGCCAAGCTGCCCTTCGAAGAGGCCAACATCCGACTGGTCAACTACAACAAGGCAACGAAGCAGAAGGAGGAGAAGGTGGGTGCGCTGCACGGAAACGCTGGAGCGCGTCGAGCCAGCGGTGCTGGCTCAAGGCGACGTCTTTTAAATCATTCTTTTGTCCAACCAAGAGTCCGAAACCAAAGGTATTCGTTAGATAATGATATAAAATCCTTTAAAGATCTGCGACCAGAGAATGTTTGACATTTTTGCCTGATAGGTGACTTAAATGAATATTCGATTATCAGACTTTTTGGCAATTAATATTCTGTCGGTCGACTTACTGATTTACCGACTAATCTTTACTGAGTTTTACTGGTTTCTCTAGATTTTCTGCACCTGTGTTAGAGTCTGTCCAGGATCTCGCAAAATATTTGGCTTTGTTTTTGGGATGTTTTTACAGTTAACTGTAGTTATATTTAAAAGATTTGGATCAACAAACAAAAATTCCTACAATTTAAAAGAACTAATAACTCAGACTAATGATCTTAATATAATTTAAATTCTAGGAGGCATAAAAATAGTTTAGGCATTTGTTTGGATCACAGCAGTATGCTCTGGCTTCGGTGGGACTTGTTTTCCCCCTGAACCGAGTCTGTGAGGTAACCTCACTGCTTCCTACCAGCTCCATGAAACAAATCCTCATTGGAAGGTGTTAAAGTGTAAATTGTTGAGTTTTTTGCAACTTTAAAAGTGGTCAGCTGAAGGTGCTTGGTTGGAGAACTGTCCAGGGGAAATCAGTGCCTGAAGGGACACGTGTTAGGGGAATGAACCCCCCCCCCACTCCATAGTTACGTTGTGGAGATTGGGGCTTGACTTTTATTTGAATTTTACTCGTAGGAGTAGTTTAGGAGCAGTTCTGGATCGGATCGTTTTCAAATGATTAAACTAAGGTTCAGACTTTTCTAGCATCCTTTCATTTTGACCAAGTTTGGTAAAAATATAAACAACCTCGTGAGTTTTGCGGGCACTGGTTCTATTTGACTCGCTTCACAAACTTCCGGAGGGGGCCGTTCATAGCAGACGTTAGCTATTGTCACTGTAGGTGTTCATCCTCGAGGTCCTCGCGAACACCTGTCCCTCTCTGCAGGCAAAGCCGATACAAAGTCCCCCCAAAATGAGCCAGGGCAGCCCGGCCGGCAAGGTCCCTCATGCCACGCAGGTCGCGCCGGTGACGCCCGTCACGATGCCCGTACGTACGCGGATGGCCACCCGCCAGCAGACCAGCGCCTACTTTGAAGATGAAGACGAGGACATGACCGACCTCCAGCCCACCTTCTCCGGACCAATCGTCAAGTGAGTGACTCGCCTGTTGCGGGGGCCGGGTATCGTTTGAAACGCTACCCGGTTCCCTGTACCAGGGCGATTCGTCTTCTGAGAATTGCTGCAGTTCTGGTGCTACCGACTTAACGCGCGGCCAGAAAACCCCCGTCCGGTGAAAACCGTCGCTCCAGATGTTCAACGTTTTACCAGGAGAACATCCATGTTTTCATCCTCATTACAGTGCATTTGGGAGATGATATTAATTCATTTGAATGTTTTTTTTTATTAACCAAACAAGCAGGAAGAACATAATACTCAAAGGTACTATAACGGCTTCGTGTAAAAACTAGGTAAGCCTGGCTGGTTTCACCTGAGACTGTCGGAGTAAACCACATACAGTATTGTATTTTATTGTATGCGAACGCTTCACTGCTTTTAACACATCATTTGAATGAAATGATTAAAATATGACAGTTACTCCTTAAAGATTCTGCATAGGAATATAATGATTATACTTAGCAGTCACTTTCTCAGCTTTGACTCTCACCTTGCCACTGATGCAGCAGGTTGATCCGGGTTCGTCGCAGAACGATGAACAAAATGATGAAAATACGCCGTTGGTCCTGTTGAGTTACTCGTCGAGTAGTTTGGATCCACTATCAGTCGATGTATCCAAACAGTAGTGTGCTGCAGACCTGTTGCAAACAAAAATAGAATGGAGACACAATTGACTGCACTAAAATAACGAGGTAATGTGAGGAGAATTGACACAAACACGCATTTAAAATGGACGACTGTCCTTGGGATTAATATGATCAGTAGTTCGTTGGCGGTGCAGCCCTCGGTGCCGGCGGTAACGCCGAGGCTGGACGGGCCTCTGTGTTTTTAAACGCGTGTCGCCCGGTTGCTCTGGAACACTTCAGGAAACGGGCCAGCGAGCACGTTATCGGTGTTGTCTCTCCGGTTATTTTTACATTTCTCGCTCAAGCTCAAGGCGCCGCGTAAGATAGAGTGATGGTTACTCCTCAGCAACCCCGCGGCTGAAGAATACTTGACGCTGCCGAAGCCCCCGACGTTAAAATCGACGCCGGTTCCAGCTTAACGCCTGTTGATGTTTGTCTTCCAGATTAATGGTGTATCCTCCTCCTCCAGCCAAAGGTGGCATTTCCGTAACTAATGAAGACCTCCACTGCCTTAATGATGGAGAATTCCTAAACGACGTTATCATAGACTTTTATTTAAAGTAAGTAATTTGGTCATTTTTAGCTGATTTCCTCACGTAACACAAAAAACAACTGTCCCACACAACTTTGGGAAATCTTAAGTTTTCATACTGAAATGAGCCGTTCGGTTGTTTTTTTTCCAGATATTTAGTTTTAGAGAAATTGAAAAAAGAAGATGCACAAAGAATCCACGTGTTCAGTTCCTTCTTCTACAAGAGGCTGAACCAGAGAGAGCGGAGGAACGTTCCAGACACAGCAAACCTGCCGTGAGTATCCCACGGCGTCAGCGACGGTTTAAAAACCAAATGGCGATGGGAATTTTCTCCACTAAATGCGTCACTGTCTCCGGTTTCCCAGAATCCAGAAAAGGAAGCACAACAGGGTAAAGACGTGGACTCGGCATGTGGATCTGTTCCAGAAGGACTTCATTTTTGTTCCCATCAACGAGTCGTGAGTCTCAAGTTTGACAAACATGTCATGTTTTTACATTTTACTGGATTTCTACAGGAGTGGTGAGGTTGAATTGGTTTATGATGTTAGGTCACCGTCATATTGAACACAACCTTGTCACGAAAAAAGGAAAATAAAACAAAGAGTCTCAAATTATCATTATCATTATTATTATTCCTACTAAAACGTGATGGAATTATTGTCTTTATTTTTATTTGAAATGACGTTATTCAAACGCTGGCTGTCGGTGGCACCGGGTATAATTTATTCTTGTCCCTGTCTCCGTTTTCTTTTCAAAAGGGCCATAACTTCTAACTTTAACCGGTTTAACCTCCTGTTCTGTCAGAGCTCACTGGTACCTGGCGGTCATCTGCTTCCCGGGCCTCGAGGGTCCTGTGTACGAGCAGAACCCGCTGTACCACGGCCCGCTGCCAGCCTCCGCCTTGGCCGCAGATCCCACGTCAGAGGAGAACATCCCGGACCACTGTCGTCCTCTGTCCCCGGACAGAGACGGGCTGGACAGCTCCTCGGAGCAGCCGTCCCCCGCCGTCCCCGAGGCGTCTGGAGACGGTCAGCCCGACGCCGACGCTGCCAAGGAGAACTCTGCCTTCGCGGATGGCGGACAAGAGCCTTCCGGTACTCCCACAACGTCCAGCAACGGCCAGGCCGACGCCGAGCGACAGTACACGAGTGAGTCGCCGCCGGACGTGTGGTGACTCGTGCTCGGGGCTTTCAACTGCCATCGTTTGGGGCTTTTTTGCAGCTGACAGAGACGTGTACTGAAGGCTGACGTCGGTTGTCTGGTCAGATTCATGATCCTGGCTGCTTACTTCTTGCTCAGTTAGTTCCTGATTCCAATCAAAATTCAGCCAATTTTATTTAAGCCAAGTTATTGCAGGGCTCACATGGTAGGAGCTCTTTAGAAGGACAGATAAGCAGAGTAGGTTATTGCTCTGTGACATTGCCGACATTTTGGCAGCAACGTGCCTTTTTTTTGGAGCTGTTGCCAAAAATGTCAGCTCATGAAATAAAACTGCAGATTATTTCCTTGATTAACCTCTTAATTAAAACGATTATCAGGGTAGTTGCACATTAATTTTCTGAAGAACTCTGAAACAAGCAAGCTGCTCGTCGTGCTGTGGAGATGTGAATGGATGTGAATGGATGACTGGGAGGACGGGTCTCAGTCTAAAGACCTGACCCCCCAAAATGGTCAGTTGGTCGGTTCCTAACATGCATTCTTGATTTTTGGGAGGAAAAGAAAAAAGTCACAAGTCCTGGTTTGTTTATATCATAGAACAAACAAATCACTAAATGAAACTGGACTAGCAGATGGAAAAATCTCAAACTGAGAGCTGTGGGATCAGGATGGAGCAGGTTCCCATCATCAGAGGTTAATGTTCAAACCGTGTTTTTCTGATTTACCTTCATCGACAGAAAACCGTAATTCTCCGCAGCCTGTTTCCTCCCACTGCTCATCTCAGGAGAGTCGGTTTTACTGCCTCAACTCAGAAACGGTCCGGTTTTCCAGGAAGCAAATAAATGTCTGAAAAATGTGACATTTAATACTCTAATAAACACAGACCAGCAGAGAGGATATTAACAGTTTGTTCTCTGTAGCAGATTCATTTGTGTTTGTGGTCGTGATTTGTTTTTTTTGTTTTTGTGTTTTAGGCGAGTTGCACAGAATCAGTGTTTGTTACAGTTCGAGAAAAGGAGACGACGACACCTACACCTTCTCGGACGACCAGAGCTCCTGTCAGGTACTGGGCTCTCTGTGCCCTCTCATCTGTCTGCTCGTTACGCTGATGGTCAGTCGGGGTGAATTCAAGAAGCTTTGAATGAAACAAAACAAAACAAAAACAAAAAACCCAAGCATCATTTGAAACCCTGTGTGTGTTCAGGACGAGTGCAGTGAGGACGGGACCCTGGCCGAAGACACGCTCAGCTCTGACGCCTCCGGTTTGGCCTCCAAACCCAACCTCTGCAAACAGTGAGTGCACGCACTTCTGGCTTTTCGCCTGCAGGTGGCGCTGCCGCCCCGTTAATGTTGAATTGCTGCCGCGGGCGGGAGTAGGAGGGCATGAGCGGGTGTACTCACCTCGCCAGGTTGGTTTATGAGCCGGCAAACGCCACCCGGTCCGGATCCTAAGATTACTTCAGCTGTATGTAGACTTCCACTGCGTTTAGAAAAGCTTTTCCAAGATGCTCTGAGAAATCATTTCTCACCCGAAGTGTCTAAAGGAATTTTTTCTCTCTTAAATACATCGATGTCCTTCTAGTTACCGGTACAGCTGACGTACAGCCTTTCCCAAAGTCGACCTGTTAACATAACGAGCTTGAAGCTTGGAGACAGTCACTGCATCTAAAAGGGTTATTCTGGGCATCCCGGGGGCCCGTTGAAGCAAACTGAACGGGGGCAGCGTCCTTGGTTTTTACGCCCCAGTGACTTTTAAAGGTTTACAGAAAGTGGACTCTTCTGTCTCTCCGCAGGCCTTGCATTCTCATCATGGACTCCCTGCGCGGTCCGGCCAGGTCGACGGTGGTGAAAACTCTGAGAGAGTGAGTCCCTGCTGCTGCCCCTGCACTGACCGGCAGACCTGACAACATCCGTAGATTAGGGTTTGTTGTCGGGGAAAATGCCCGAGTTTGATCGGCCTTTGTGTCGGTGGCATAACCTCAGCGTCAGCGCCGACAAACATAAAGGCGACCGAGGGCCAGCGCAGACTGCAAGACTTGACACCATGATTCGTACGTCCCAGACTAAGTCCTTAGATCTGCGTGGAAAAACATGCTGGATTTTCTTGTAGCCAGAAACTAGATGTAGTGGAAACGAGTGCGAGACCAGAAAAGAGCAGTATCCAATGAGAGTGCAAAGGAGATGGAGTGAAACGATACGATGCAGCAAAGGGACGCAAAACGTACCCAAACCCTGGTCCAGCAGCGTGATGCGCACACCACATACAGTGCGTCCGGGGAAGGATGCATCAACTCCAGCCCCACGGTGACCTCCTCCTCCTCCTCACGCGGCTTTCTTCTCATATCGCCTCGGGTTTCTCCAAGCGAAATCCTCTCGTAAACCGTACACCTGGTCCGGGTCTGAGATCGGTGGGGTAGTTTGCGCGACCTCACGTCAGGGACAAATTGTCCTTGTGCCGTCTAGCGGCTCGGAGATTTTTCAAAGTCTTGGAGTCTGCGCTGGATCGAATTTCAAGTCTTAAGGTTTTCGTTTCACAGCTTAGTGAAATGATGAAAAATTACGTCTGGCTCGAAGGAAAAAGATTCTGAAGGTACGATCCTTTAAACTGTTTCATGTTTCCAACCTTTGTGGTCACAGAGGACGTAGTTAGTTAGTGTTATGATGGTTTGGATTCATATGTACAGTATGGGGGGGGGGTGAGTAGAGTTTTCACTGACCGAACAAGAAATGTCAGAAGCCTTTTGACAGACAAATACCTCAGGTTCCAGCTGGTAGGACAATGGCTACTTAAATGATCCAAAAACGAAACTAGACAAACTAAAGTTTAATGATTGTTTTTGCTGCTGGAGACTGAAACTGTGTGCGTTTGTTTTAGGTACCTGGAGGTGGAGTGGGAGGTGCGTAAAGGGACTCAGCGGAGTTTCGGGAAGGACGTGATGAGGGGCTCCAGCCCGCGTGTGCCTCAGCAGGATAACTTCAGCGACTGTGGAGTTTACATCCTGCAGTATGTGGAGAGCTTCTTCGAGGTGAGGGGAGGAACTTCGACGCGTGGGTTCAGAACCTTTTAACGTCCTCCCGCTCGAAACATCAAACGTAGTTTTCCTCTGATTTTATTAGCGCTTGATTTCTCACGTTGAGTTTGCGTGTTCCCGTTTTTATTCCATTTCCGTCCTCCTCCTTTTTCACTCTAAAGTATTTTTTTTTCCAGTTCAGTTGAGAAAAACTTTGCTGGACAAACTGCTTCGGGAATCAAGGCTCATTTCATTCATGTTTGTGGACATTTTAAGAACCAAAATGTGCAGCTGCAACTAAAAACATGTAATAAATCTTTGTTTTCTTTTCCTCGTTTCTTCTTCCTTTCCTTGCACTTAGTCTTTTAGTGCAGTGGTTTGCAGGCTCGTTCAGTCGTGTCCTTCTAAGGAAGTTGGAAAGTGACATTCGCTCCCGCAGAGACTGATTTTGAATTTTATGAACCGTTAACGCCGTCGGGAAAACTGATGACAAATGTGCAGAGCTGAACTTTATCTAGCCCACGAACTGCTCTTCTCTCCTCACGCGTTTCTCGTTAGGTTCCGTTGTGGAAACGAGAAAAAGCTCGAGCAAACCTTTTTTGTTTTCGACACAAAGGGCACGGTTCCTTCGTGGATTTCATGCCTTCTTCATCTTTCACATTTTCGCTCAGTGGACAGACTGTTAAATGTCAGATAAACAAGATATAATTAAAAAAAAATGATATAAAGTTACATAGAAAAATGTATAAATAAACCATTAAAACCAAACTCTCTAAGTTAACACGATATTTGATTATACAAATATTTATTTCAAAATTAGTGTTTTTTTGTTTGTTTTTTTTCAAAATTGTTTTTTGTTAGGGACTGTTTCCAGCGGCGGATGAATCCACATCTGGTGGAGTTTCATACCATCCAGGTTACACGAAGAAATAATCCGTCTTCTTTCATCTTTCCGTGCAGAATCCGATTCCCACTTTTCATCTGCCGGTGAACCTGTCCGAGTGGTTTCCTCAGCAGCGGATGAAGACGAAGCGCGAGGAGATCAAGGAGCTGATCCTGAAGATTCAGGCTCAACAAGAACTGGACAGGGAGGAGCCCGACCAGGCCGAGGCTCCGCCCGGCTCGCCGGAGGATCCCGAGATCGAAGAGACTTCTGGGTCCGCGGGCCCGCCGCCAAACTTACCCATCAGCCCCTGAAATGACCCCACCCTCCTCCTCCTCATCCTCACCCTCCTCCTCCTCATCCTCACCCTCCTCCTCCTCATCCTCACCCTCCTCCTCCTCATCCTCACCCTCCTCCTCCTCATCCTCACCCTCCTCCTCCTCATCCTCACCCTCCTCCTCCTCATCCTCACCCTCCTCCTCCTCATCCTCACCCTCCTCCTCCTCATCCTCACCCTCCTCCTCCTCATCCTCACCCTCCTCCTCCTCATCCTCACCCTCCTCCTCCTCATCCTCACCCTCCTCCTCCTCATCCTCACCCTCCTCCTCCTCATCCTCACCCTCCTCCTCCTCATCCTCACCCTCCTCCTCCTCATCCTCACCCTCCTCCTCCTCATCCTCACCCTCCTCCTCCTCATCCTCACCCTCCTCCTCCTCCTCCTCTCCCTCCTCCTCCTCATCCTCACCCTCCTCCTCCTCATCCTCACCCTCCTCCTCCTCATCCTCACCCTCCTCCTCCTCATCCTCACCCTCCTCCTCCTCATCCTCACCCTCCTCCTCCTCATCCTCACCCTCCTCCTCCTCATCCTCACCCTCCTCCTCCTCATCCTCACCCTCCTCCTCCTCATCCTCACCCTCCTCCTCCTCATCCTCACCCTCCTCCTCCTCATCCTCACCCTCCTCCTCCTCATCCTCACCCTCCTCCTCCTCATCCTCACCCTCCTCCTCCTCATCCTCACCCTCCTCCTCCTCATCCTCACCCTCCTCCTCCTCATCCTCACCCTCCTCCTCCTCATCCTCACCCTCCTCCTCCTCATCCTCACCCTCCTCCTCCTCATCCTCACCCTCCTCCTCCTCATCCTCACCCTCCTCCTCCTCATCCTCACCCTCCTCCTCCTCATCCTCACCCTCCTCCTCCTCATCCTCACCCTCCTCCTCCTCATCCTCACCCTCCTCCTCCTCATCCTCACCCTCCTCCTCCTCATCCTCACCCTCCTCCTCCTCATCCTCACCCTCCTCCTCCTCATCCTCACCCTCCTCCTCCTCATCCTCACCCTCCTCCTCCTCATCCTCACCCTCCTCCTCCTCATCCTCACCCTCCTCCTCCTCATCCTCACCCTCCTCCTCCTCATCCTCACCCTCCTCCTCCTCATCCTCACCCTCCTCCTCCTCATCCTCACCCTCCTCCTCCTCATCCTCACCCTCCTCCTCCTCATCCTCACCCTCCTCCTCCTCATCCTCACCCTCCTCCTCCTCATCCTCACCCTCCTCCTCCTCATCCTCACCCTCCTCCTCCTCATCCTCACCCTCCTCCTCCTCATCCTCACCCTCCTCCTCCTCATCCTCACCCTCCTCCTCCTCATCCTCACCCTCCTCCTCCTCATCCTCACCCTCCTCCTCCTCATCCTCACCCTCCTCCTCCTCATCCTCACCCTCCTCCTCCTCATCCTCACCCTCCTCCTCCTCATCCTCACCCTCCTCCTCCTCATCCTCACCCTCCTCCTCCTCATCCTCACCCTCCTCCTCCTCATCCTCACCCTCCTCCTCCTCATCCTCACCCTCCTCCTCCTCATCCTCACCCTCCTCCTCCTCATCCTCACCCTCCTCCTCCTCATCCTCACCCTCCTCCTCCTCATCCTCACCCTCCTCCTCCTCATCCTCACCCTCCTCCTCCTCATCCTCACCCTCCTCCTCCTCATCCTCACCCTCCTCCTCCTCATCCTCACCCTCCTCCTCCTCATCCTCACCCTCCTCCTCCTCATCCTCACCCTCCTCCTCCTCATCCTCACCCTCCTCCTCCTCATCCTCACCCTCCTCCTCCTCATCCTCATCCTCCTCCTCCCCTGCTGTGTACATTTGTTAAGGAATACAGCTAAGATTGTATTTTCTGTGTGTGTCCGTGTGTGTGTGTGTGTGTGTGTGTGTGTGTGTGTGTTGCTACACAGGTCGTGAATACGATCGTGATTATTTCCAAGTCCTGAGACTCTTGGACAAAAGATAGCTTTAAAGCGCTTCCGATAAAAGAAACGACTAAAAGAAAAATGCTTGTATACTTCACATGATTTGATTTCTTTTTTTTATTTTTTTCTCCTCCCACAAACAACACACACCTAATACACTCGTACAGTTATTCGAGAAACGACGAAAATCAGAATTAAAAAAAGGTTCAGTCCAACGCGGGACCTGGAAAAGACGAAAAAATATAAAAATAAATTTTGATAAAAATGTAACACAAACAAGCTGTTATGCATAAAATTGAAGCGGGACACAGGAAAAAAAACACTAAAAATTAAGCCTGATATAAAGACGCAAGTCTCCACGCCACTTCATATTTCCCTTGTGTGGATTTGTTTTATTAAAGTAGGGCTGCGGCTGTTGACTACTTTCATTATCTATTCACCTCGATTTAAGTTGTTTGATTAGTCATTTAGTCGAAGATGAATGAAAACGGAACATTTTCAGAACAAATAATCAACATTTAAAATGGCCGGTGGGTAATTTTCCGTTAATTAGCGGCACCGTCTTAGATTCTCTAACCAATATTTGTATATCAACAATAAATCAAAAGACTGTGGGTAAAGAGGAAGGGGCTGCTTGTAGTGTCAAACAGAGAGAAAATTTATCAGCAGACTCTGCAGTTCACCTAAACTCTATGGAGCGATTTGGCTTCTTCTAGCTCATTGTTTTGGTTTTTACAGCTCATCTAATATATGATTCAAGCTGTTTTCAACCAAAAAAATGCTCAGATGAAGCCACCGTCCATTACCTGCTCTTTAGCAAACGGCAGACAGACACAGTCAGAGACCAGCTGGTGGACACGGCGGACCGTATAGCAGCTAAAGAGCCAGATGTTTCCCTCTGGAGCTGGTGGAGACCAAAATCAGAGCTAAAAGAGAGGGAATGTTGAAACTCCAGTGGGAAGATAATTTTTCTCTGTGTCTGCCGGATGTGTAACCAGGCAGCTAATCGCATATCAACCAAAAACAACTTCATAAGGTGGTAACATATCAGTCTTGTGTTCAGCTTGCTGCTCTGCCCTCGACTTGCCAAAAAAATCTGTTAATGCATGTTTAAGTTTTGATCGCTCAGTCTTGACATGTACTGACAAAAATCTCCAAATCCATTCAGGAAATGAAAGGAATAGAAATGTGCTTATAATGTTAATTAGTGAGCTTTAGAGGTCGCCCATGTTTCCAGCTGACGGGCCGCTGGCTGTTGGCTGTAGCTTCATATTTACCGCCATACTGAGTCGTATTGATCTTCTCAACTGACTCTCAGCAAGAAAGCGAATGATCGTATTTCCCAAACCATTTCTTTAAAACCAAACTCTTTCACAGAAGACGTGCCAGGTTTTACTTTCCACTTTAAAGTGAATCAGAAAACTCAGCAAATCTGCTTGGAAGAAAAAAATCCTGGACACAAATACATGGTAAGCACAAGATAATGACATTGACTTGTTTAGTCCTTCTTTACTTTGGACTTCTGAATATTCCAGTCCCTGAATCAGGACGCAGCTTTTTTTATCTTTTCTTTTTATTTGGAAGACAACACCTGAATCTGAAACTACCTGTGAGGTCTCTACCCAACAGTCATGGATTAAGTGTTGCATAAATATTTTAGAAGGTGAATAAGAAACTCTACACCGTGACGTGCCAGACAAGCCAGGTCTAATCTCTAGTGTCGGCTCTGGTCACTGCCAGGTTTAAATTAAACCTTCATTTGTTCAGAGAGGGGTTTGTTGGTTTTTGTTTTTGTTTTTTTTTTTAGATGTAATGGGGATACTGTACAGTCAATGCAGATTTTCCGACCTAAACTGGGTCATGTTCACACAACTCGCATTCACACTGGGAGGCGCCCAGCCTGCACCGGTGTCCCAGCATGGAGCCGGGAGCTGATTAACCCAGCTTTAGCGTAATACACAGAAATACCGGGTGAGTGGATAAACTGATATCCAGCAGGAAAATCGTTACACCGCACAACAAATTGTCATTTTTGAATTCCTATTTGTGAGCTTTAGAGATGTTTATAGGCGTATTCTTGTACTTTGAAAGAGCCCCTTGTTTCCAGTCTTAATGTTAAGCTAGGCTAACCAGGTCCGGAATCCAGCTCCAAAATGAACGCACAGACATTCGAGTGGCATCAACCGTCGCATCTCGTTCTCATAAAGAAAGCAAACAGACATATTTCCCAAAATGTTGAACAGTTCCCATGAATTGCGTCTGTGTTTGGAGAGAAAATCATTTCAGCCGCGCTAGCAGCTCTGGGGCTGCAGATGTCCATCTGGGAGTCAAAACGTTTACGCGTCTTTTGCGTGGATGTCAGGTGGTCCAACACCTTATTCAACAACAGTGCAGCTCTAAAAACCATCAGCCTCAGATTAGGTATTATTGCTAATATGGCATAACATGATCGTGCATCGTGATCCTGTGGATATTACTCCTGCTTCCTGCTGCCTGTGAACTCGGAGACACTCGCTGCTGCATTTTAGTTGAGTTACGCAACTTTCAGTGTTAAATTTTCCGATTTAAATGCTTTCTCTCCACGTTATTTCTTATACCTGCTGGTTATACATGCGAGTTTTGTCTGTGAAGATTCTCAGTATCCCAGGTCACGATTATCCAAGAAGGGTTGAACCGGGGGCCACTGGACCTGGCCTCAGGTGACTCCGATGTCTCTTAACGACTGTCGTTACAAGAGCCAGGAGCACCAACGAACCAGGTGACATAAATGGCCCCCGACAACGACCCCACGGAGGTTAAATACCTGGGACTGGGAAAAAACTAACACGGTAAAAACACTTCTTGATTTCACAAGTTATCGGCTTTATGCAGCTTGCAGCTTAACATTTTGGGAGGATAATGATCCGTGTTGTTTAATTTCCGCTGGATATCAGTATATCATGTTAGCGTGCCCTGTACTCCACAACACCAAATATTGGAAAACTAGAAATACTTGACATATTTTGAGCTCTGCACCCAGTATATACCAGGTTAAAATAACACTCGTACGTCCCTGCACCAGTGTTAAAGTGATTTTTTTTTTCCTTCTCAGATTGTGTTATTTGAATACTTTACAGGGGCCCAAGGTGAGTTGAAATGATCTAGTAATTCACAACAAGAAAAAGCAAAGATGAGGAAGAATTAAAAAAAATTAAAAATCTAAAAATGTGTAGAAAAGCATCATCCTGCTTGTTTAATCACCTCACAACCCCTGAGATTAATCTCGGCACCCATTCTGGTGCATTCTGTGTCCCGCAAGTTCACCGAAAATTAAAACGAGGTTAAGGGGGGCAAGAAAATGTTTTTTTGGGGGGGGTATTTTTGCCTTCATTGATAAAAGAATTTACAGAATATTGGAGGGCAGAGACTGAAACTTGAAATCGGGACGTCGTGAGTACACGGTCAGTTGCCCGTGACCCCTAGATTAACAGGACACCCCACACATGACGTTAAACTGCCTCTGTCAGCGGTAAACGTCACATCGATTCTGTCTGATAAGGCTGTTCGGTCATAGATCTGAACCTATGAGTCAGATCTGCACCCCCCCGCCAGTTTGGGGACAATGAAACTAAACGTACAGACAAAGGCAATCGAGGACACCGTCAGGACCATATAGTGGACGGTTCAGTCAAAGTCGGTCGAATGGCCTCAGCCCATCTAATTTTCCATCCACACCGAAGGCAAAAGCAAAAACGGCCAAGTCTGTGTGGACACCAGCATCCGTTAAACGGCTGAAATGTAAATGTGGACAGGTGTGTCTCCCGCCGTCTCACGCGGTGTGTTATGAAATGCTGCTCTCAGCTTTCAGTGCGGTGTTGAGTGACCTACTCATCAGGGAGAGACGACTCCGCCAGTGTTATGTTCCCGGACACTAAAACATTCATGACTCTTGAAATGTGTTTTGTCGTCCCGCTCCTGAGCTCGTCTGTAGCGAAGACTTACAATATTAAAACATGAAATATAAATTAACTTGTCGTGGAAGCGAACGTCCTTGCTGCTGCCCTCTGCCGCTGCAACACAGACAACATTTGATTCAGTTTGATAGAATAATAACAACTCAAGGTTCGCTTTCTGGCACTTTTCAGGGCTTTCACCCACATCTCATGGTCTTCACCGGTAACGAGGTTTGCTTAGTCGTCACAGACGTGGTTCGGTGTCCCTCGGGTTTCCCCTTCTTATTTTAAACACTGATTATTATGAAATGTTCTGCTCAACTGGGCAAACTCCAAAATGGTTTTTGTAAATGCCGCTTGTAACGGAACGCTGCACAAGCAACCGAGCGAACCGTGAAACAGGGTAGCAGGTCCAGATTGTTGGAAATCTGCATTTATGTCAATGAGGATTTTGAGTGAGGTTCTCTCATTTCTGGAAGCAGAAGCCAGAAGATCAAGTTTCACTTCTACACCATATGGAATCTTTAGGTTTTCTACAGTTGGTTTGTCTCCTTAACTATTCTGGGGACATTTTATGACTTAATTGGGCAGTGGAGAGATGGGGTGGGGTATGACATCCAACGAAAGCCCCCGGCAGGACGCAAACTGAGAACACCTAGGACACCAGGGTGCCCTAGGAACCTTTAATACTTAGACAACAATCAGTTTGTCTTGGTTATTGATGAGGATTCTCCTATTTTAAAGTCCAGTACTGTGGCAGAGCTCTAATTGTGGTAGAAAAGCCCAGGATCATGTAGCTTAGCTTTTTAAAAACTCACATGAACTAAAGAGCCTTAAACTATTTAAAAGAAAAACTAGGAAAAACCACCCACATGTTTTCTGAAGGCCTGGTGACCTCTGGCAGGTTCAGTGCAGACACACCGGTTGGCAGGACCTATCAAAGACCAGATTTAAATGAACCTTGGTGGTAAGTTAGGCCGTGGACCGAGGAACAAGGGATGAACATTCGGTGCAGATTCAGGAATTTTTGAAAGGATTTATTTTCGTTTTATTGCCAGAACATTTTTTCTCATCAACTGCTGCACTAACATCAATGAAAAAACAAAACAAAAAAACAACAACCACTGTCTGGCAAACATACCCCGTTACTGCCCACCATGTGACGCAGATCCAGATGCAGATTAAACAAGACTAAGAGTCTACAGCCCTGCTACCATGTTACCATGTTTTCACAATCAGAAGAACAAGTGCAGATGAGGTTGACGGGAACGTCATTAGTTTCTCACATATTTGCTCGTAAACCAAAGTACTGAACAAATTAAAATTCTGGCCTGATGATGGCGCCAGAGGAGAAAGTCAGAAGGTGATCAAAGATGGTTGTGACGACTCGTCCTGAGCGGAACGTGAACGTGTGAACCGGATTTCGTGGCAGTAGTTGTTGAGACATTTCGCTCAAAGCCACAAGTGTGAACCTCGCGGTGGCGCTAGAGGTAAAGTGAAGTTAGTGGGGACCATCATCAGGGGACCATGAATGTTTGTACAACGTTTTATGGCAACCTAGAAGAAAATGATGGAGATATTTCAGTCTGGAACAAAGTGGTGGACTGACCCAGCCAACTTCCGTCCACTGCCACGCTGCTGCTGTCCACTGTCGTCCACTTCCGTCCACTTCCATCCATTTCCGTCCTCTGCCGTCGTCTGCCGTCCACTCCCACGTTGCTGCTGTCCACTGTCGTCCACTTCCTTCCACTTCCTCTGCCGTCCTCTGCCCTGCACTCCCCACGCTGCTGCTGTCCACTTCCGTCCACTTCCGTCCATTTCCGTCCTCTGCCGTCGTCTGCCGTCCACTCCCACGCTGCTGCTGTCCACTGTCGTCCACTTCCGTCCACTTCTGTCCATTTCCGTCCTCTGCTCTGCCGTCCACTCCCACGCTGCTGCTGTCCACTGTCGTCCACTTCCTTCCACTTCCGTCCACTTCCATCCACTGCCGTCCACTCCCACGCTGCTGCTTTCCACTGTCATCTACTGCCGTCCTCTGCTGTCCACTGTCATCCACTGCCGTCCACTTCCTTCCACGTCCTTCCACTTCCATCCTCTTCCGTCCACTTCCATCCACTGCCGTCCACTCCCACGCTGCTGCTGTCCACTGCCGTCCACTTCTGTCCATTTCCGTCCTCTGCCGTCCACCGCCACGCTCCACTGTCGCTTCCACTTCATTCCACTTCCGTCCTCTGCCACTGCTCCGTCCACTGTGGCTGCTGCTGTCCACCGATTAACAGGATGATCAATATTTCATCAGTGTTTTTCGGCCCGACACCTCAGTCTGCCGTGACCGGCAGCGGGCGCAGCAGCAGACAGAGATTAGCACCACTGCCGTCGTCTTTGACACTGTCCCAGTTAATCCCCAACGTTCCTGGAGGTATTACTCCTCAGTGTCACATATGCCAACTGCCAGCAGAGTTTATGAGGATAAAAATCATTTTAAAAACTTTGGTCTGGTGTTTTTTTTTTTTTTTAACGGGTCTGTAATTTTGTCATTTCCAAATCATTTCCAAAGACGTTTTTTGGCACTAAATGCAGGGATGTACTAGAAAGCAAAAGAGCCCAATTTAAACAGAAGTAGATATTCATGGATCATCCACGTATTGATAGAAAATGCACAATACATTTATGTTCAAATCCTTGCTTGCCTGTAGACAGACGTGATTTCACACGTTTCCATGTTCAGCCGACCTGGGAAGTGTACCGACTGAACGCTTTGCATATAACTGCTGCCTGAAAAACACCCTTTTCTGTCCAGGAAACTTCCGGGGGAAATGATCAAGAACGCCGACGTGCCCGGCAACCTGAACCCACAAACTGCTCCCGATGGTCAGGGCGGGCGCCTTCTGTGGCAGTGCACAGGTGTAACTGATAGAACAAAAAAACAGAAGAAGTGCATTTCCTTCAGGTGAACCAGTTCCAGGGTCCCGCGCATGCCGACTCACTGTCACGGCCTACTGATCCTTCCTAAAGCAAAACTAGTTTCGCCCGCGTTTTCCCTGCTATGAAAAAGGGCTACACAAGATGTTTTGGATTGTGCTGCACTGATGTTATGCTATTTAAAAAACAAAACCAAAACAGTAATCTCTAGGTGGGGGTGGATCGATACAGAGTCCGGTCTTTTGAGTATCAATGCACCGTGCCAATAGGACCCGTCACCTGTTAGATCCCATCCTGGGCACGTGAACCTGAGAGCCGAGAGTGAAGCGTTCACCCCGGAAATCGTGACAGAGTTTTCTGCCTTGCGTGATATTAAATTAGCTGCTTCCCTCAATGGAAAAGTAGTGTTGCGTGATGCGGTGTCATTATCAGTCCCGTTTGGTTTCTTTTTTACTGTACTCTGATCGGGATCTAAACCAAAACCCCAGCACTTCTGTATTCTGAGTGAGCTGAGTCAGTAAAACATCCATTGGTTTTTTATTTAATTTAAGAAATGCAGCTGTGAACTATTCGCTAAGACTAAGAACATTTTTATTATTATTATTATTATTATTATCATCATTATTATTATTGTTGTTATTATTGTTGTTGTTATCATCATCATCATCATCATCATCATTATTATCGTTATTATTATCATCATCATTATCATCATCATCATCATCATCATTATCATCATCATCATCATCATCATCATCATCATTATTATCATCATCATCATCATCATCATCATTATTATCGTTATTATTATCATCATCATCATCATCATCATTATTATTATTATCATCATCATTATTATTATTATCATCATCATCATCATCATTATTATCGTTATTATTATCATCATTATCATCATCATCATCATTATTATTATTATTATCATCATCATCATCATCATCATCATCATCATCATCATTATCGTTATTATTATTATGTTCATTATTATTATGTTTGTTGTTTTTGCATGATTGGTTGTTCATCATCATATTATTATTATTATTATTATTATTATTAATGTTTATGTTTCTGTTAATATACTTTTCCACACATATTACCTCCTTCACACAGACACACATTTGAAATCCCACCTGAGCACCCCTGCAGCACCAGGAGGCATGACGGGGGCCTCGAGTCCCACCTGAGCAGGGCGGCTTGCCCACCCGCGGCGTCCGCCGGTGCCCCTGTCGCGGACGGCAGACCTGAGAGCCGAGACTAATCCCTCACACGACTGGGATTTAGCTAGCAGCCCAGTCTAGACTAAACCAGCCCCCGGGTTTCTGTCGTTCTGTCGGTGAAATTTAAAAAAACAAAAAAAAAAAACCAACATCTCTTTAACGGCGTAAATGGTGCGTGGATTTGTCGAGCTTTGTTAGGACGAGTCGACGCCAGACTTCCTTCGAACCTCCGACAATATAAAATCTGCCGGTGGTAATTAGTGGCATGTGTCGAAGAATACGCGACATAATTCATACATCGCATAATTAGGAGACACTCTGAAATTCGGCCCACAAAGAATCCACCGTGCCTCCCTTTATTTAAGTAGAGCCTCAACTTTTTAATACACTCCGCGGCGCTGCTATTACCACCACAGGGTGTATGCTCGTGAAAGAGGAGGGTAGAAATAACCGGCGGAAAGAAAAAAATGTTTAAAAGTTGGACTGCGGTCGGTGTGGTGATTGTTTGTGGAACACATGCACGCCGAAACGAAGAGAAGTGTCTCCCGATTCGTAAAAAAGTGATGATTCATTGTTCATCGGGTATGGCCGTGTTGGACAAACGCGGCGATTCCAAAATCTCCCCTTTCCCGAGTGAGGTTCGGCTCGGCGCGAGATTTGTTTCTGGGCAGCCGGAGCGAGGCGCTTATCGGGGCGAGCGTTTAGCAGAAGCCTGGTCGGACTAGAGGGAGTCGAGAAGGGGGACAGAGCCTGGCGGCTGCGAGGGGGGATTCGCTGGTGCGTACAGGACACGGGACGGTGTGTTGTTGTGCAGCAGCACCAATATGTCAGCCCCCACGATATGAGCACGGCTGCGGCCTGCACACACTCTGTGGGTCGGTCGGTCTCTCTCTCTCTCTCTCTCTCTCGCTCTCTCTCTCTCTCGCACACACGCACACACGCACACACTCCTGCCGCTGCTGAGCCTGGGAAGAAGAATCAATGGACTCCGCTTTGCATGAGAAAAAAAGCCGAGGGTGGTGGGTTTAGGCCATTGTGATGCGACTGCCTGGGCGCCGATGAAGGATAGTGTGACATCCTCAGGAGGCTGGATGCGGGGAACGAGCTCGGCCGGTGCTGCGGTTTTTATCCGTGTTGCATGATTATATAAGAGCTCTCGGTGCTTATTGTGTTTGCACTGGGCTTGTGTTTTTGTTTTTTATGCTGCCGCTGCTCTGAAATCACTATCACGGTCATTTTATTCTGTAAGTCTGACCGAGTTGCCTAAGAGGCGCATTACACTGTCTTTCATGTGCATCCTACATCGTCCCATCAATGTCTCTGGGTGGACGGGCCCTGCAGTTTGTGGTATTTTCGACACCTGCGGTCTCAGTCACTATCCCGCTCTGAGCGTTACGAGCTTTGCTCTTTCGCCCAGGTCGAGTGTCTTTCCTGTCCTGCAGCGGTCTCCTGATTTCTGAAGGGACCTTGTCCCGTGTTCCTTCCTCGCCGCGTCCTTCTCTTTATGGCGGAATTGACATTTGCAGTTACGTTGTGTGACGGCAGGAAATGGTGCTCGTTGTAGCCGAGCCTTCCTTCCTGAGTTCAGCGAGTTTCAGGAACTTCAGGGAGCAAAGTCCTCTTCAGGAAATGATCCCGGATGAGTGCATGAGTATTGGATTAGTTGGACATTGAGCTTTCGTGGGAAGCTGCTTTTGCTGCCATAGCGATGTGCAGGCTACAACCATTTGGATGTAAAAGTTAGAGACACTGTTGTCAAGTTAGAAGAGTCTGGACATATTTGCTTTTCTTGGCTGCAGGGTTGAGACCACTCGAGTGCGTTTGGCATCCGAGGCCAGTGGCTCGTGTCCAAGTATCTTATTCAGGATCAGCTCTTCATGTGCATCTTTATCCGTTTAAATGGCCCCTGTGTGCGCGCGAGAGCCGAGGATCCAGAAAACTAGACCACTGCGGTACACGGCAGTAGGCGTGTGAATGCCTCCGTATGCTCTGATTTAAAATGTACGCTTTCTCTCTGTAAACAGCTCTCGTATTGTGTTGCATCGCACTGCATTGTCTTTTTCTCGCATGGTAACGCTGAGGAGGAAGCAGCTGGAGGCGGGAGAGGGAAAACGGTGAAGTTGTTGGGGAAACCTAGTCGAGGAATTCCTGGAATATCCTGGATGTGGAGCGTCGGGGAAGTTGGGATTTTTTTTTAAACATTTTCACAGAATGTCCAGCAAATGTACAGTACGATAGCTAAAGCAATAACAGCACGAGGGCTGGATATTATACTCCTCAGAAAGTTAGTATTTATCCCGTGATATTGCCCCCCCGTCATGTCAATACCAGGACCCTGAAACTGCTTTTTCTGGAGCTCTTACATGCATCTTGTGGTCTTCCTCCGCGGCTGGAATGCGCTCCCTTGATTCACACACGCTGCCAGATGACATGTGGGACCGGGGCTTGTAAACACAGGTCACGTGGACTCACAAGCGGATCAGCTATTGGGAGTTTGGTGCCGTCACGGAAGCAGTTTTGGTTCTTGTGACGTGACCGAAGTTTCATACTCGGGTCACGACAGCTCGGCCGCTGGTCAAACAAAAATAATCCCGGTGATTATTCAAGAGGCGCATTTCTACTAGAGCCTGACTGAGGCTGGATTTTTGAGGCCAGTGTGGGTTTAGATATTCCGGAGTTTAAACATATAAGACACAGGAGTTAAACTGGAACAATTCGATGATTAATCGACGAGTCTATTGACAGAAAAGAACCGGCTGTAATCGGGACGTTCTACTTTGCTCTCTAGTGGACAAAGTATCTAACAGAGACACTGTGTCTTAAATACCTCAAGCATTTCTTTGGCATTTCTGACCTGTAGTTTGCAGCTACGTATCACTGATACTGGTCCGTCTGTCATGCACTAGTATACATGTAAGCTGATGTCATCCGGCTGATTTATTTGGGGGGGGGGGGTCTCTAATTTGTACCAAACAACTCCAGTCTGACAACTGGCTGCAGACCACGCTGCTTCTCGTTTGTGGATCAGTTTATTCTCGAGCAGAGCGGGGTTGTGTAAAACTGGGCGATGCACCGCAGCTACGCTTCCTCCATTTTGGACTCTCCGGCTCTCCGTTTTCTCAGAGGTCAGTCCTCTAGAGGGGGTTGGCAGTTGGCCGATGGCGCAAGTTCTGGCGTTCACCAAATTTTAACTCGGATTTACTTCGCCTGCCGCTGAAATGAAGTGATTTCAGTCCGGACGTCGTGATTAAACCGTTGTGTTGTTAACCGTCGTGATCATGACCATGCTCAAGACGTCCCACTGTGACTGCCACACCTCGGTAACGTCGCGGACTTTAGTCCCAGCCAGCCCGCCTCTGCTCGGCTCCCTTTATTCCTCTGTAAGCCATCACCGGACCTGTTCAGTATGAGATGCGGTCGTCAGTTCAGAGGTCCTGGACCCGGCTATCGCTAACCACCCTGCGGCAGATTGTATTATCTACTTTCTCCTCGCCGGTGATGACGGAGGGTTCGTACATATCTCGTTTCTGTTGAGGATCCATTAATGGAGGCGGTGGAGGACGGCGGGGCCGGGACCTCCCCTCGTCAGCCTTTGTAATTAGGGGAATGTGAGCTGAGTTAGTCATGCCACACTAAGCCACAGACCACGGCCTCTTGTTGCTGACGGAGATGAAGGGTGTCAACTTACACGCCGTCTACGAGCCTGGCCGCCTCGCTCCAGGGGTTTTTACTGGTCCCTGAGGGAGCTCAAACATCCTGGAAGAGTTGCACTTTGTTGTTGTGCTTTGGTTCTCACACACACACACACACACACGCACACTGCCAGATTACAAGTGAAGCAGGGATCGTAAACAAATGTCACATGGATTCGCAAGTAGACCAGCCATTGGCAGACTCTCACTGTGACATTACAGATTTTAGTGGTTTTGGAGTTCGGAAACAAACCAGAGTCAAGTCCTTGTAACTTTATGTTGACCTGATTCTGCTTCAGTTTCATTTTATGGTCACCAAGGAGCTGGGAAATGTGTTCTTCACCCTGCACGAATATCTTTGCACCGCATTTTGCTCTAACGCTCGGTTTTCCAGGCCGGAGGTTCGGCTGGCTATCAGATGTCAACATCTGTGTCTTTATACCCAGAAACCATTGTGTTTTAGGGGTTGTTTCCTGCAGTTGGGACAGATTACCTTCTCACTCCAAATGAAAAAACAACCAAACTATATTCCGCTTCAAAACACGCAGTTCATAAGGCATTAAAGTAGTATCAAGTAGTTGATTGACAGAAAATGGACGGATTTATTTTATTATTATAATTTTTTTAAGCTGCTGATTGAATTAAGAACTCTTGTTGTTATAAAACTGGATTCGGGTAAATGTTGATGGACATTTGTCACAGTATTTGGATCATTTGTAGACTGAAGAACAAACTGATGAAATGGAAAAGTGATCTAACCGATCGATGAACCTGTAACAGAAAATAAACCTAAATTGGCTCCAAACAGATATTGTGATACAAAAATGTGCATAAATCTGCAGAGGATCTGGTCTGAGACAACATCTGTGCACGTCTTTGCGTCCTGTTTTGTTGTCTTGGTCGGCAATGGCGTCTCCGAGCTCTGGCAGGGATGATATTTCACTTTCCGTCCCTCAGGTTTTGGGTTCAAGCGCATCTTGGTGAGGTGGCGAGGGGACGGTGAGTTTCACCAGCCGCCGGTGTGTCTGAGGAAAGATCAGAGTGATCTTACTTCCACAGGGTCACTGAATCTTTGTTGTACGTGAATGAAAAAGAAGACTCTGGATTGGATTGAATTACCCGCTCGGTTTTTGTGAATACCTGGCGGTTTTCCAGAAGTTGCTCACATTAAACGAGCATTTAGCGTATCGGTGTCCTGCTCAGGGGCACAATGTACGCCTTCGGTGAGGATTGAACTCTTACCTCTGGGTCACCTCCGAGCTTTTACATTTTCAACTGCTGCTAATAAGTTCTTATGTGGGACGGTGACGGCCTCCTTGGCGAGTTGTCTGTCAGGGGTTGTTCCGGGGGCAAAGACGACGACAACAACAACAAGAGGAACCTCAAACGTAGAAGCATTTCCAACTAAACGTTTTAGACACGAAGCTCAAGCCGTAGAGACCTCGGCTTCAGTATTACAAGCAGCCGATGGTAAAAGGGGTGCAAAGGTCGAATCCACAGTGTCCGCAAAGCAGAATCACTCATTTAAAATATTAAGAATCACTTCTAGAGCTGCAGCAATTGGTCGATTTAACCGGTTGGTCTCGTTACAGAAATTTAATCGGCAACTATTTTGATAAAGGAAAAATCGTTCAGGTCATCTTTGGAGGACAAACGGCAAAACAAAAAAAAAGAGAGAATTCTGTGTTTTCAAATATGATAATTTTCTGCCTTGGGTCTCGGATCATAGTCAATTGATTACTATTTGCTTTTGTACAGTTGGCCTGACAAAACGAGACGTTTTTGACGAGGACACCTTGACCGCAAAGGCAAACGATTAATCAATCTAGAAAATAATCAGCGGGTTACTTGATGATGAAAAAGAATCAGTGCCCGCAGCCCTGCAATGATCTGAGCAGTACAAGGATTTCAAACTGAACATTTTAGACGCTAAATTTGCTCTGAAACGTCCAGCGTGTGTGTCAGAGCAGATTAAGCTCCAGCTTTACAAGCAGCTGGTGGCGAGAGGTGTAAAGGTCCAATCCGCTGTGTCCAGAAACTAAAGTTAAACAGCTTTATCTTTTATTTTTCCCCAAAGGAAACTCAGAATGAGGTTGATTTAAATACTTTGAAAGTTTTCCCAAAAGATTCACTTTATTTAAAAAGGTGAATCTTTTTTGTATGATTGATTTAAAGCCTTTGTATTTGAGTGTCAGGGGATGTGTCTATATTTAATCTTCAGGTTTGGAGACAAAATGTGTATTTTTAGCACCAGGCGTAGTCGCTGCTGTCAGCTCTTCTTCCTTAATCCCTGGTTTTTGTCTTCGTCAGCAGACCTGTCCTTTCACGCACGCTTTTCCCTTCGGCCTCTCCGGCTCAGCTGCGAGCGAAACACCGTGTCACGTCACGTCGACATGTAAATGAACCCAACCCATCGTTATGCCCTCATGGTGGCGGGGGCCGTAACCGTAGCAACAGTGAGGGCGGCCGTTTCGCGTGCTGCTCCCGCCCGGGTCACGTGTTGCCGACCTTTGAGACACGAGGCCTCCCGGTACGGAGTCGAACCGAGACCTGCGCCGAGTAATCAGGAGGAGACCTGGTTTGACACGATGTGCGTCTTCAGATTAAAAACAAGATAATGAAGCAGCGACGGTCCCTCCTTTGCCTCTAGCTATTAGTCTAGAGTGGTTGCTGCTGTTGACTCAAGCATGAAGAGCGTGTATATTTATAGTATTTCTTCCCCTGCAATGTTGTTTCCTCGTTCCGGTTTGTCACATTGCTCTTTAGGTTTCTGTGGTTTTACTCCAGAAGGACTTTGACCCCGAGTTAATCTGGCCCTCTTCAGCACTTCTCTTAATCATTCAAATGACACAGGAATACTTGTCGCAGCCATTGCCAGGGTTTTACAGCTCTGATCCTTGGACTTCTAACGCCTGCATTCTTGTATCGTGCCATTTGGAGAGTTTTGAGATCTGTCTTCAAACTGTGGTCGTTTTTTGGGTAATACTGTCAAATAAATGCCTTCAAATTTTAAAGTAGTATACCGCATGTAAGGTGAAGTGAGTTTTCAAGCAAAAACGCCAAACGTTTCATGGTCAAAGCTTCTCTAATGTAAAACTTTCCCAATTCTTCCACTCTGACATTATTATAAATTGAATATTTTTGGGTTTTTGACTGTTGGTCAAACAGAGCGATTTAGGCTCTGAGTAATTATGATGTTCATTCTTCTCTATTTTCTGATGTCACAGATCAAACAAGGGATCAGTGAACCGGGAAAATAATCAGCAGATTAGGCAATAATCTAAATAATCCATTATAATTCAACCCAGTACTTGACCGACTACACGGTATACTAACGATTACTAGTAATTGTGCCAGGACGCTAGTGAGGCTAGCCACAGCTAAATACTGATGCAGCTGGCAGTAAGTGCGACAGTGGTTGTTGTCCCTGCAAACGTCCTCTATTACTCCCTTGATGAAATTAAGCTTTCGAGACAAAATAAATAAAATTTTCATTTCATTTAATTTCTCAAATAACGCACTTGACACCTGTAATTATTTCAGCCTTAAAACACGCTGTAAAAGAATGTCCAGAAAGCATTAGCGCTGCAACTACTGTCTTCGTTATTGATTACTTAACTGATTAGTTTACCTGATTAATCCATTCATTGTTTGGTCTATAAAGTGTCAGAACATAGTGAAAAATGCCCATCGCAGTTTACCAGAACCCAAGGTGACACCTTATAAACAACTGCTCAACCAGGCAGCGCAAAACTTAGATATTCAGTTTACTGTCATAGATGATGAAGAGAATCAGAAAATATTCATAACTGTGAGGCTAGAACCGCTGAATTTATTTTTGCAGTTTTGCTTAAAAAAAACGTACATGATAAATGAACTATCAAGATAGTTGCAGATCCCCCCCTTTTTTTTTTTTGTCATTGTTGATTGACTAATTGATTAATCCACTTCTCGTTTTGCGTCAGGTGCAACTTCATCGTCTTGCTCAAAGACACTTTGACAGAGGTTTGGCTTCCGGCTTGTAATGGTCTCTACCTAGCACGCGTTTGTGAGTTGGCAGGTATTTGGGGATCGCCCACCTTTTGGTGGGGTCTCTTGTCACCGGTGGACGTGAAGAGCTGCTGGTATTTTGCACCTATAAATTGGTCATTTCATCAGAGCTGAGCAGGTGCGGTTGATTTGTGTGCAGGCTTAGACTACGAATTCCTTTTTTCCTCGGAACATTGCCAGTGGTGGAGCTATCGCATCCACATCAGAGCGGACTTTTCATTCAGCTATCTCACTCTCGGGGTTTCGTGGTTGTTACATTTGGTTGTTACTGGTGCCGCTCTCCGCTGGACCTCCACACTTGGTTGCTACGAGATCCGTTGAGCCGGACGCTTCCTCTCTTTCTTTTTTGCAGGAGTCTGCATAACGTCTGTCAGGCTTGTTAAATAATCTGCTGCGAGGAAGTGACCGCATAGAAGACAGATTAGCAAGATCCTGAGAAAACAAGAGTCAGAGAATGATTGTTTTAATCGTAACCAGGCAGGAAATGGACCTTTTAACTTTTAAAACTCATGAGCGGCTGTAAGTATTCCATGATGAAACAGTGTTATCAGGCACAGATGAGGTTTACCAAAAATATGGACTCTGACCGCTATTTTTATCTCTTTATTCCCAGCATGTCCTCATACCTAAACACAGATTTGGTTGTTTTTAAGCAGGTTCCTAAACAAATCCATGTGGCCATCACAGAAACCACCTGTTTGGTCATGTTTTCAAGACTAGGCCGAGACTGTAGTTAAACCAAACCAACATGGATTGTTGGCAGGAGAAAGGAGTTGAGGGACGGACCATGAGAGCGACAACATTTATTTCGCCTTCACAGGCATTCACTCAAGCTGGTCCCCGACCCATGCGGTGTAATCTTCATACCCTTTTTACACCAGAGTCAGCGCGTATATGCAGGTTTTTTTTTCACGCTAAAAAAAGGCGATTGACTCCTTTCCCATTGCCAGAAGACGAGTTTGCCTTTTTGTTTTTGTTTTGTTTTGTTTTTGTTTTTTTTTTCTGTTGGGTCATGTTTGACGTCACGAACCCACGGGAAGCAGTAAACAGCAGAAGGCAGCATGGAGACCAGTGACTGGAGTTTTAAAAAAAAACCTCCAGTATCAGTTGGGTTAAGAAAATAATAATAATAATTTAGAATAATGAGTACTTTTACTTTAAATACTTAAGTGCATTTTGATACTAGTTAATATGTCTGTGCTTTTACTTGAGTAACAGTTTGAATGCAGTTTGTAATCGAGTACTTTAAGTTGTAGCCTCACTACTTTTACTTAAAGGATCTGAATACTTCCACAACAGAGACCCAGTTCCTTACTGAGAACCACCCAGCAAGGCCACAGGTCGTCCACTGCTGACCACTTAGGGTTTCCGCTGTAGTAATGGAAGACTTGTTCGTGAATTAGCTGGATTTGACTCCCTTTCTCACGTCTGGGAGGTGACCTTCGCGTGACAGCTTGACCTCACCACACCAACCATGGGCCTGCGAGTGGTCGGGGATGTTCTGAGTCAGGGAAGAACCAGGACCCAACACCTCCTCGCTACACACGGTCTTCAAGGATGGAATCATTAATACGCCGCAGCAGATTAGGATTAAAGACTCTTATGTGTAATGTACAACCTTTTGCAGCTTACGACACATTTTATTGGTGTTAGACTTCGACTTGAGGAGGATGACTCTGGTGAATCTTTAAACTGTATTACAGGGAGTTTGTAAAAGATCAGCACTTCAGAAATTCCACGCCTTTGCTGAAATCGTCAGAATTGAAGCCAAGTCACACGACAGACGTTTTTAATCTTTGAGGCCAGTTTCAGGGTTTTCGAGCAAATCGAGACGATTTGATAACAACATGTTATTCAAACACACATTTATCATTTTTGGCGAGGAGTTGGCGGGAGTTGTGAAAAAGATTTGTGCTGAAAAAAGGAGGTTTTGGAGTAGATCAGTAAAGTTTACCATCCTAGCTTACTGTACTACAATACCGGTTTACAAGGGGTGTGTGTATCTCTCTCTCTTAGATGTTTCGATATGCACTGTACATATATACAAGTCCCTGAGCTGGTACAAAAATGGTTCAGAGAAATTTGGAGCAGTAAGATAGGCTGCGAGTCAAAAACTGATTCCATATGATTAGATCCAGCCACGATTAGGATCTGATATCTTTATTTTTAAACGACAAAAGTACGACTAAAATAAATCGATTATTTGAACAGGAATTCAAAAAAACATTATCCAGTGCACATTGGTCTGTGTGTGTTGTTCTGTACTCCTACGTTTGTGAGGTCCTTCAGTTTGAAACCATAATAGTGAGGGTCATTCCTGCATTGTGAGGTCTTATTTTCACAGACGATTATTCTGCCGATTGTTTGCTCGATTAATCGTCCGGCCTGTGTAACATCAGAGCGCGGTGAAAAATGCCCTTCACAACGTGCTGGAGCCCAATGTGATATCTTTGAATGCCTTGTTTTGTCTGACCAACAGTCCAAAACCCATATATATTGAATCAATTATCATGTTAAGACGAGGAAAAGAATGAAATTTCACATTTAAGAAACGTAAACGATGACAAAGTTATCAAATTAGTTGCCTCTTAATTTTTCTGTTGACTGACTGATTATTCACTGCAGCGCTAGTGAGGCCTACAGGCTAGTTTGGCCGGTTTTTATTGTTTCAAAGGACTGTTTGAAGTTTCAGACTTGGTTTTAAGGTTGTGGTCAGAATCAGGTTTAGTGTGGGGTTAGAGTAAGGGTTGGGCGCAGGCTCATAGTCGTACTGGTTAAGGTCAGGGAATGCACTGTGTCGCTGGCGGCTGCGTACGTGTGAATAAGAGCTGGGAGGGCCAGATTCATTTCTGCCTCAGTGAAAGGAATCACCTGCTAACACGCCCTGTTGTGGCGAGCCTTTGCCATGGGTGTGGCAGCAAGCCGGTGAGTGACTCCAAAGAATGCTGGGAAACATTCATGAGAAAGAGTCCTGACATAACAGGGAGGTCTCCTAAAGAAAACCACCGAACCAGACCTAAAAACCTCTTGATGGTTCGCGTGAGACAAAAAGATCAGGTTTTCTCTTGATCAGTGGCTGTTGGAGGAGCCGCAGCTACAGGGCAGTTTTATTGGAAAAGCCGAAGGTTGAATTACATTTGTGTGTCACAGTGCATAGCGTTCCCGCAGAGTCTTTCTTCACGTTGCTTAATGACGTCTTGGCTCTCGGCGATTTCCGCCAGCATCGAGAACTTGCGTCAGAAAACACAGGCGGCCCAGGCTCGTAGTTGGCGCTTGGTACCTTCGTGGCTGCCGTAGTAGCCACGTTTTTGAGGAGGTGCACATTTGCTACGACAACGACCCATGTAGTAGGATTTAGTTCGGGTCAGGGATGCAGCTCATGATTATTTTCGAAGAGTATACCCATTATTTTCCCGATTGATCGTTTTAGTCTCTAAAATTGCAAAAAGCAAAAAATGTCCATCATGGTAATGTCTTAAAATGTCTTTTTTTGTTTGACCAACATCTTAAAAAAAAAAAAATCCCTTAAAGGTCAATTGATCATCAAAATAGTTGTGTATTCATTTTCTATCGATCAACTAATTGATTAATTAACTAATTGTTTCAGCTTTAGTTCTAGTAGTTCTAGTAGTCTGTCCTGTTGTGGGTCCAGTTCCAGGTTGATTTGCTGGCAAATCTCTAATTGAGCCCTGTGACAGAATGGCGACCCGTACAGAGTGTAGTCCGCCCCTCGCCCAGTGTGGCTCCAGCCCCCCCGCAACCCTCAAAGGGATAAGTGGTTCAGCTAATGGATGGATGGATGGATGGATGGATGGATCTGGTATCGAAGCTCTGGTTTCTCTTGTTTTTACTGCGTTGTATAAAACATTCAAGTAGGAGGCTTCTCATTTCTAGCCGGCGCTGATCTTCGCTTTTTGCCGGTTGCAGTTTCCACCTTCACGTCCAACAAAATGCACGGATTCCAACCAAATCAAGTCAGTTTTGTTCAAATCTGTCTACGGGTATCTATTGATATAAAAAGACTTTAGCGCTATTTTTAATTTAAAAAAGGGTGTTTTCTTCTCGATACCAGGGTGTGCTCTACCACTTGATCGTTTGAATTTCTGAGCACTCACTAGTCGGGAGCCCCGACAGAATCGTCTCTGTGAGTGAGGGTGTGATGATATTAGCTGAGTGATTTAGTAGATCGTTTTACATGTCGGGCTACACTGCGCGTTTGTACCTGGCGGGTCTCTGCATCCACTTTGCCGTTAATGGAGGAGGGGGGGGGTGGGGCACGAGGGTCGTTAACGGAATCTTGTGCAGAGATGTAAGCGACATGTGGGGGCCATCAGCCGTACGAAGGTCGCCGGCACCGACAGAGGATGAGGCGAGATTATTTTGTTACAGAGTAACAAGGCATCATTTTCTGGACAATTGGGGAATAAATAATCAACTCGGCTAGAATGAGGCTGATGTTAATTATCCCCCAGCGAGGCAAGTAATAACAAAACAAGCTGAAAAAAAGTCGGGTATCTAATGAGGTGTCATTACCTCAGATCAGCGAGTAAATGATGTGCGGTGAGGAGTTTACCGCTCGTTTAATTCGCTGATACTGGCTCATCACTCGTGTTGTGACTTCTTTTGGTGCTCTGCTGTGTTTTTATTTCGTGCGTTATGTATTTCATTTGTGTGTTTTTCGAACCTCCAACTAAATTCATTTCCTTTTTTTGGATGATAAAGTTAAACTTGAACCTGAACTTGAATTTGGTAGATACGCGCCAAAAAAATGCTTAACATAATGTTTTATTGACTATATTGTAAGATACAGCACATTATAATAAAATAACTGTCAAATTTGACATTTAATTTTCCAGTCATATCCATTCTTTTTTCATTTAAAAAAAAAAAATTCAAGTTAAGTATGTTTTTACAGATGTTTTAATTATTTCTTTATTATACCGATACTACTACTACCAGCAATAATAATAATGATGATGATGATAATGATTATAATAGTAGTAACAGTAATAATAAACTTTATTTATATAGCATGTCACGCACAAAATGCTGCTCAGAGCGAAACGAGTAACAGCTGCAAATAAAATAGGAAAATTTTAGCATTTTTTTAAAACTAATATATTATATAACATAATAATAAAAAATATATATTTTCATTAAATTTCACAGTTAAAAAAATTTTCTGTCATATTTACAGATATCAGCCAATACATCATTTAAAAGTTTCACTCTGGACGACTTGATCTAATGTCTTAGTCTGCAGCCAGTGAATGTGTTCATTATTGATTAATCTGACGATTACTTCCTAAATCAACTGTTTGGTTCATAAATTTTCCCAAATGACTTTCCCAGGCATCAGTTCACCATATTTGAGAAACTGGATCGGGGGGGATGAGAAAAGGATCATCAAAATAGTTGCTGATGATTTTTCTGTCAGTCCACTAATCCACTAATCAACTAATCCTTTTAGCTCTGCTTATATCTGTATGTTTCCAGCGGCTCTACCGGAGTCTAATGTTTCAACAAACGTGAGCCAGGAACAGTCCTATAAAGTGGAATGTAACCCACGTTGCAGTTTATTTTAGACCAGGCTTCGAGACTTCCAGCCCTGCTGTGTCTCTGTGAACTGTTGCTCCGTTATTGTCAATCTGCCCCGGGGGTTGTTCTGTCTCTGACCACATCACGGGCTCTCTGTTCACCACGTGACCTGATGGACGGTCATGAGAGCGAGCTCTCAGTCAACCGCGACGCGGAGCCAACAATCAGCCGTTTGTCAGCGGCGGACTGGGTCCACGCGCACACACACACACACACACACACGCAACTGGAGGCCGATTCACGCAGCGCCTCCTCCGCTGCCATGAAATGTGTCGTCCTCTCAAACTCACAAAGTGACAGATGCTGCAACTCGAGCGTCCAAACTAAACACGGTTTGTTTTCCGTTCTGCTCCGGTCTCCAGCACGGGGTCTGATTTTTTTTTTGAGGCTTTGAGGATTTTCTGTCAAAGAGACAATCCGGCCCGACAGACTTCGGCCCCCCTGTCTGGTGACGCAGCTGCATTCCCGGAGCCGTTGGGGGGGGCTGTTGCTTCGGTGCCTTCTTGACTTTTTCAGGTGGATAACTAGCCAGTTTACGGCGCTAATTCCCGTGTCTCCACCCCTGTGAAAGAACCCACACGTGCCAGGAAAACAATACCGAACATGACCTCGAGCTATGCAAGCTATGTACCATGCAAGTACAGTACTAAATCACTAGTGGGCTTTAGCGAACAAACGGGGACTAATCCATCATAGAGGTTCGTAACAATATAACGTGGCGCAGTATCTCGCACTGCAAAGATTTCACAGTATGAATCGTAGACTGGGGATTTCCTGTTCCTGTCACGTATTGGAATTCAGTTGACTACGAATGTTTTCAGTATCAGTTCATCTGTAAATGAGATTTGAGACTGATGAATTAATTGTGTTTAAAATGTAAAAAAGAAATAGTGAACGATGCCCATCACAATTTCCTAGAGCCAAGGTGACATCTTCAGATGTTTTGTTTTACCCGACCAACGGCTTAAAAATGCGAAGATATTCCTTTTGCGATGACATGAAACAACGAATCCTGACGTTTGAGAAGCTGTGATCAGAGAATATTTGGCAAATTTCCCTGATAAATGACTGAAAACAATGTATTGATCATCATAAGTGGTAGCGATTAAAGTGCTGTCGACCGGCGTTTGCGGTTTCACCTCCACAGGGGCCTTGTCCTGCGTGGCTCTCGAGAACCCAAATGTTTAAGGTGTTGTACTCGCCTTAGCGGTCTACGTTACAGCCCTGGCGTTCAGTAACGGATCTGGAACAAGTTGTCATTAGCTTTTAGTGTGTCAGATTGAGGATGGAATTAACCAGAAGCCAAAAATACCACAAAGTACATGTCTGCACGGAGAAAAGAAAAAAAAAAAAAAAACCTGCCGGTGTGACCGCATCCCAAAAACATCCCCCTGCAGTTTGACTCAGGCCTGATAAAGAGGCAGAGAACTCAGAGTGCCGGTGTTTGAACAGGCTCAGCTGAGCGGATGAATCAAACATTGTTCTTGTCGTGGGAGAATTTACATGAACTGGTGCTCATCGTGCTCACATTCACACTTGTTGGGCGGCGGTGCATCGAAGCAGTTGCAGACTGGAAAGCTGAGTTTTTACAACATTTTCTTTATGCACCAGTGATTCACATACACTCTCTTCTACACAGCATTTATTTTTATTTTTATTTTGTTTATTATACCTCTTAGGAATAGGAGTTAGTGTTGCTGTATCCATGTATACGAAATCACTTGTTGACCGGTGAAGGAATAAGTCGATATAAACCTTTTTATTTTAGATGCAGTTAAAATTTTTAACCCTGTCTGAAGTGAGAGGTAGTGTCGTGTCACAAACCTAAACAATTAAAAAAAAAAAACTAAAAACTGTCAGGTACTGGAGATTCTGCCCTTTGTCGATATATGATATTAACATAGTGCGTCACTGGTTTCCCACCACCAACCATTGCCCCGTCCATTTCAACCTGATGAATTCGCTGTTTTGTCTGATAAGACACCTTTTTTTTTTCTGCTTTGGCTCAGCTCGGGTTTCCCAGCAGAGCAAACACCTGGCAGCCGCTTTACCATCAACATGTTTGAATATGTAAACTCCGAGAGACGTTCGGCTGGTAACCAAGTGGCGGTCGTCTTTGTTGAGGAAGCCAGAGCGCTGTGAAGGACAGGTGTGTCCGGGCTCTCTCAAGCGGAAGGAGAGAGAGACAGAAAAGATTCCTCTCCGCGTGGTCGCAAAGCCGCAGTTTGTTTGCGTATCAGGTAAATCCAGACATGGTGAGTGTGCTAAATATAGAAGTGAAGTTCGGTTAGGTTCCTAACTGTTTCAGCGATGGTAGCCTTACTCGTCGCCGTTGCATTTTGCTTAGTAAATGCGTGCGTTGTGGTGTATCAGAAGTGTGTGGTATTTGTCCAGAGCCAGCGCCTTTCATTCATTAATTCAAAGCATCTGTCAAGAGAGCACCCCGACTGAATTTCAGCTGACTCGTGACATTGCTGTCCACTGACAACCCCCCCCCCCCCAGGAAGCAGGATCAAGGTAAAACCTCTCAAAGTTTTAGCTTCAAACTGGCAGCATTTTA
Source organism: Xiphias gladius (assembly GCF_016859285.1). NCBI lineage: Eukaryota > Metazoa > Chordata > Actinopteri > Istiophoriformes > Xiphiidae > Xiphias > Xiphias gladius. The sequence continues at coordinate 2,111,241 of NC_053403.1, read as the reverse complement.
AAAGTCATCTTCAGCTACATGTTTCAAAAGAATCTAAAGGTTTGATGCACTTAAACCTGCATTCACTGATCTATATAATGCAATTTAAAAAAAAAAAAAAAATATTCGCCACTGGGGGGCAGTACTACAAGCTGTAAACACATTAACGTATTTTAATAGTAACAGCATCCTTTATTAACATAGCAGGTTAAAAATGGAGTAGAAATTCAAGAAAAAAAATTAGATTGCATTAAAAGTCGGTTCATGAGAGCGAGTCTTTGACAGAGGACACATAAGACCCTTTAAAGCTGGCATGGCTTCACGGGAGGAGGTTTGAGACGCTCTCTAGCCGGACGTTGAGAGGGTGAAAAGGCGTCCGTCCCTCGACGCAACGAGTGTAACTACGCCAGCGAGTGACTTGTTGACGTGGCCTCTGACGGGGTCTGTCCGCCGTGTGGTAACGTTAGCTGAGTACCCACTAACCGGCAGTCCTCGTCCTCGTCTCTCATGCAGCGACGCTCGGTGGCACCGGTGGTTTCAGACTCCGCTGAGCCGCAGTGGCGTTTATCCGACCCCTGATCAGTTTGACCCCTGAGTGATCCGTGTGGATGAGAGAGCGGGAAAGGAGAGCGTCTGAAAATAAGATCGTTGTCCCGCCTCTAGTCCATCAGCTTGACGTAATTCATGGTTTTAAGGTAGTTTATCGATAGTTGCTAGCCAGCCAAACTGTGGACACTTGGAAATGACAAGTGTAAATGGTGCCTTTTGTTTCCGAGGCCTGCTTCACATTTTCATTCTGTGTGAGATTAAAAGGCCTATGGAGCGAGCAGCAGTTGGTTATATGTGCGAGAGGCTTGTGTGATTGTTGTAATCCTGATACCGTTACAGTTAAAGTGAATAAGTCGCTTTCTGCTGAAGTGGAAGTGGTTTAAAAAGAGAAAACAAGCAAAACAAAAAAACTCATTCCCTCAGGTTGTTGTTGTTTTAAGTGCAGCAAAAAGATCACACTCAGCCAGATTATTTGCCTTTTCTCCCTCCGGTTATCATCCTCGTTCACTGTCCCTCCAGTGCAAAATCTCAAAACCAATTTAAAGACCGAAAGCCCCATTAGCATTACGCCTCCCTGTCTGCTGGCACCGAGTCAAACGCCGTTTGACTCGCGGTCTGACGGCTGCATCGGGAATCATCAGCGGAGATTGGCTTCCCAGCTCAGTTTGCATCTCTAATTACTCACCTGACTGAAGATGTTAATGGAAATAATGTTCCAGAGGATGCCGACAGCTCCGCACGTTAGCCGCGAAGCTGAAAATTGCTTGGAGGATTTTAATATTTAGGGCAGCGGCTGGAAATAGATTAGTTCTGTACCCTTTTAGTTTAAGGCTTTGGTTAAAAAAAAAAAAGCATTAAAGTGATGGTGAGCGCTGCAGCCGAGGCTCAGCTCTGACATTAACCGACTGTTGTTGCTGCTCTGTGGGTGTTTTTTTTTTAATTAGGTGCCTCAGACCAGAGGGGTCCTCGTCTCGGCAGCTGGAGGATTTTGAGTGTGTGAGACGTCTTGGAATAAATTTAGCTGCGGTGTCAGTCTGATGTTAAATTTAGCGTGGAGCGAGGCTGTTTTTTTTTTTTTAAGTTTAAAGTCAGAAAATTAAAGTTTATATTGGGAGGGATCCCTGGAGATCGTAGACATTATGCGTAAGGTTATATGCAAATGTACAAGCGGATTAAAGGAAGCAATGAAGTGTAGAAAATTACCCACAGACTAGAAAAAAATGGCACCCATTTACCACAAATAATTTCTTAGGCCTATTAGATTATTAACCTTTTAATGTTCAGGCTAATTGTGCAGCTCTAGCCTGTATTGTCAGTGGTTTTAATTTGTTTTCTTACTTGTTGCATCTTCTCCAGGCAAATGAAACTAAATTTAAAAAGAAAAAGAAGAAAAAAAAAAAGAAAACAGGTCTGGAAAAAGACATTTAAAGTTTAGAGTCAGAAATTCACAGCTGATAAATAGTTTAACGTTAGCTGAGTAGAAGTTTGTAGAAGCAATGAACAGTTTACTATTGATCTAAAATTCAGTTAAAACAAACTGGATTAGGCAGTTATCTAAATAAGGGCTGAAACCATAAAGCACTCAATGGCTATCAAAAGTTAAAATAGATAACCATTCTGATAATAGACTGTTTACCTGTTTAATAAGAAATACCAAATATTCTGTGGTTCCAGCTTCTTTATTTGCTGCTTTTCTCAAAATTGAACCGTTGGTCTGACAAAACAAGACATTTGGAGATGCCACCTTTTCCTCGTGATGGACGGTGTTTTCACAGTTTTGACAAGGAATAAATTCTTGGTTGAAAAAATATGAATGAAACTAATCCTTAGTTTTGGTCCCAAGATAAATGGAAAAACGAATAAAAACGACGAAGAAGTCTGTCCCAGATGACGCGTCTGAGTCACATTATCAAGGATGGAACCAGTTCCTACATCGGCCGGTTACGCACATAATATGTTGTGTTCATAATATTGGTCACATTAGATGAGAGTCACTGTTGTGGACATGGTTGTCTCACATCGCGCCGCTGCAGACGCACAGTGTTTACAGTGTGACTGACCGTGACTGATCGAGATCGTGAACTTGTTCTGCATTAAACCAGACCAGGACCTTTACCGAACCCGAACCGATGGCCGTGAGAGTCTAAACAGAACCATAAACCAGGTTAATGATGCTGGAGTCACTCTCAGTTATTTACGTTGTCCGTGAACATTTTACTGAAAAGTTCAGCATCAACGAATTTGTGACCAAATACATAAATAACAACATACTCTCATTAAGTTCATAGAAAACTGGATCTGGTCGCAGCTATGTTTCCCTCTGAACGTTTTCGCTCTTGCGCTTTAGCCGTATTTAAAAAGGTCATTTCTAGGAGTCAGGGCTGGACAGGACATGACCCCAGAGGTCGAAACCCACAACCGAGTGTTGCGTCTGTCGCACCGCGTCTAGGACGGAGGACGCTTTTAAAAAAAACCTCAGTGCGTGATCGCAGCACTTCGGGGACTAGAAAACACGTTTCACGTTGCCATTGATGGACACGATAAGCGAATTTGATAAAAAATTAAGTCTCGGGGTTGTTGGTTTTTGACCGTGCTGAAGTTCAGACCTCACTACCTGGGGAAAAAAACAAACTGCTTTTGCTACTCTTGAACTCCGACCTGAAGCACAATTCATCACATGATTAACTGGAAATAACCCGCACTATAACCTCAGCGACGCTTTCATCTTTCCTCCAAGCAGAGTTTTTATTGGCGTTGCTCAACCCAGCCTAACAGCTCAGGAGGTGGTCGCGTCACGTGCCGTTCGCTGGTAGGAGACGTTCAGTGCGTCGGTGTTCTGTTTGTAGCGGGTCTGAACTCGTCTCTTCATAACTCGCGGTGCTGCAGCCAGACTGTATCAAGCCAACCTTCTGTGACTGCACTTGCCGTGACTTTTAACCGGTTTGTTCCTGATAAATTACTGCACTGATTGGAGGCTTTGGAAGCAGCAGCAGCTGCAGCTGCAGCAGCAGCGCTGCTAACAATCAGAGGGAAATTCAGAGGGAAAATATGTTCTCCTTACTTTTCCGCCTCATTTATTCGACAGCTAAAGTTACTACTTTACAAATTCATATTTTATGTACAAACCTTTTAATCGGCTCATGAAACACATTCATCGGAAACAATGCATTGTATGTAAAATTGTTCAAGTTAGCTTCACCTAGACCAGATACAACATTAAAATGCTGCTCACATGTCAGTGCATCAGTAATAATAATAAAATAAAACGCATATTAAACATAACTGACAGGCGCCAAGTATAATGCAGTATAATGAGTGCTTTTACATCAGGTACATTTTTACATTCTTTGCTTTTACTGAGGTAACTTTTGAATGCAGGACTTTTACCCGTAATGGAGTATTTTTGATCTCTGCTATTGTTACGTTAACGTAACTGAGGGGTCTTGATTCAGTATTAAATATACCCTCAACATTATTTTTCCCCGTTTACTCATTTATTTTAATGTAGCTACTCTTGAAATATTAGTATATATTAACGTTTATGCATCCAGTATTATAAAAAAGAAAACACTTTGGAGCATTGGGTACTTTTTGTTATCAGTCTGAGGCTGGTGGGGATACTGACATGGCAGTTCGTTTTCGATTTAGAATTTTTTTTTTTAATGTCATAGGATGAAGGTTTAACAGGAAGTATGGTGGATGCGGCATCGACGTCGTATCACCGTGAATTTTAGGGACTACATATGTCATCCTTCCCAGTCCTCAGTTATCCACGTTTTCCGAACACAGTTTAACATCCTGGTCGGAGAGTGCGTGACCGTAGACCCGTGGGTCAGCTAGTGTTTGTAGATAGTTGCTGCAACCCGAAATTCAAGTCTCAGTCGCCGTCAGAGCCGGCCGTCCCATCAGGAGCACAGAGGAAACTGTCTTCAGACCACTTGAATGAAGTGAGATAAAATATTTCCCTCTCTGTTGAGTTATATGCTGAACATAGATATAGTGACACCGGAGCAGTTTGCATTGCAGATAACTGATACCAGTGAAGTGGCCTTTTACAGATATATAATATAATTTACAGTCTTTTAGTCGATGATTATGTTAAAAGGGATCCGATGACTCATAATCTGGTTTGCCCAGAAATTAGGAGGCATTTTGGCAAAGTTGATTTGAAGAACTGATAAGAAATATTCAAGTGGAAAAACACAGCTGCCTACATGGAAACATGCCTTTTACCTGTGTAACTGCTCACGCCCCCTAAAAACAACAACTTACGTACTGACCTAACCCGAAATCTTACCCTCTCCGTCCACCCACGTACCTACAAATTTATATTCCTACTTTTCTTTTTAAAATCCTACCTGTTTATCAACCAAAAAAACAAAACAAGGATCTACCCATAACACCAACCTACCAAGCTCCTTCTCTACCTGATGAAAACTATAACAAAGCTTCCTGCATAAGAAGCCCCCCCACAATATACCTACCCAAACACCTGACTTACCCACCGACCGACTGACCTACAAACCTCCCCCAAAAACCTACCTAATCTACCTACCTATGTACCTAAGAAACCTACCGACCTACCAAAAAATCCCAGCTTTCCTATCGGCCCATCATTCCTCCAAAATCCTGTCTTACTTACGACACCTGACCCACCTACCAGACATTCCCCTCCTGCTGATTCCGAGCGTTACCTACCTGCTTGAGAGACCTGCTGGCTGGCCAAAACTCTGCGGGCGTACCGGACTACTACCTACTTATCTGTCTGCCAGTTTACCCTGCAGACAAATATTTTGATTTTAAAAATGATAAAACGATGTAAAATCTGTAACAAAAATTCAGAGAAGGTTTGAAACAACTGTTCCCTTTCTGCGACTCTACACACACGCATATAGATTTTGCACACACCGGTGCTGAAGCAGTCTTTGACTTGCTGCCTGGCACTTAGCAGTTAGGCTCTGCCCGGCTGAATCAATCCTCTTTCTCCTTGACTGGCCCCCTTTTTATAGCACGAAGAACTGCAGTCCGGTGCTTTGTTCACTGGGGAGATTTTATAGCCCTGAAAATAAGTTACCAGCAACCTTTGATCTACATTTAGTCAGCCTACCTTCAGGCCTCAGACGTCCCTGAATCAGGCTGAAGCTCCGCAGTGCTCAGGCCTTTCTCTAATGCTCATTCGGGAGGGAAACTCTCCCTCACATTTATGTGCACAAGATGGTTTGCATGAGCCTAAACCATAACAACAATCTTTCCTTAACTTAACCATAACATATGCACAAGAAACACTGGTAAATTAAAAAACAAAAAACAAAAGGTGCAGTTGAACGCCCTGCAGAGTTTTGCCGAATCATCTAATATCAATGTTCTGTTCGGTGATTTGATTGTAGTTGTCCATCCTTCTTAACGAGAGTTGTGGTTGTCCTGTTTTTGTACACATTTTTGACAGATGTGCCATATTTAGATTTGCAAAAATAAAAACACGGACATTTTTTTTGAAAAATCAAAATCGGAAACTTTTAACAGAAACTGTTGTAAGCTTTTGAAGAGGAAGAACGTGTGGGAAAGCTGTTGTGCTGGTTTGCATCAGTGTGTGAGTGTACCTAATAATGTGGCCAGGAGGTGTATGTCATGGCTCTGTGCCGCAGATGTCCACTGTTGCCCAAAAAACTATGGAAATCACATAATAGAGTCATCCTGTCGCACTCTGCAGGGAAATCATTATTAATAACATTGAAAGTAGGAAATAAGCCTTTTAAAGCAGCAGTTGAACTGTTTAGACAACCTTGGATTCAGTAGCTACAGTGATTAGAGCAGGACAGAGGTTCAGGCTGTTGCTCAAGGTCAAAACATGATAAACACAGTGTTTGTCGTTGCTCTGTTTGAACCTGTGACCTTTTTTTTTTTAACTACAGGGCAGCCTCACTGAACTCTACACAAAATCATCCAGGCAGCGTAATCGGGTTTGTTTCTGCTCGTTTCCCTCACGAAGACAAATGTGCATTCAAACCCCTGCTCAGCGCCACTTAGAGGCTCGAGCTGCTGAAGAGCTCAAACCTGTTATGCTCCAGTTACAGGACTTGCCTGGCTGCTCTAATGAAAAAGACACTTATCGCTCCAAGGATAATGGTTTAATATCCCTAATTGATTCTTAGAGTGGTGCTCAGACAGTGCAGTGACTGTTGAGGTAATTATTTTAAGTTCCCATAGAAAACGTAGTGCTCTGATTGTGTTTGCAGTTTGGCGGGGAGCCGCCTCACGTTGGCCACGGCTGCGTGGATGGAAACTGTAAGTCACGGCTTGACTCGGTGTCTCTGAGCTCAGTGGCAGGCGAGCCGCTGCTCAGCGACCCCGACTCCTCCGCGTTGACGGGGTCAGGATGCTGCTAGCTTTGACTTCTGTGCCACTGGGTTAATGCTGATAGCTGAGCGAGTTACAGTAAGCGAGTGGATTGGAAGTTGCTGGACTCACTCACCAGCACTGTAGATACTGGCGTAACACATCATCTGGAGCCCTGACGGCCCTGCGCAGTTCATCCTGAGTAGAAGAATCATCTCTGAGCCGTAACTCTGTGTGCATGTAAACACACAGTCACAGTCTCCCTGGTCCAGGGGGGTTGGTGGCTTGCATTTCCTGTTTTCTCGCACATGGTGGTACTTTGTGGTTGTCTGTCCCTCCGGCTGCTTGGCTTCTTGGAAACAACTTCCAAAAAAATTATTTAATTTTATCTTTTATATTTTGCTTTTTTATTTGCACTTTATTCTCAAAAACTTTGTTTTTGAGAGGTGCTATATAAATAATGTTGTTATATTACTTTGGGTCGTGTAGTTCATTGGGTTCGCTAATGCTTATGGCATTAACAATAGTATATGTAAGTATTTGGTTCTTGTTGGTGTAGCATGTTTGCGGAGGAAAGTAACATGAATCTGTTCTGAGGACGATAAATGTTTCTTTCCTCCTTCGCACATTTATCTTTTTCGACAGCAGCTCAAGAGCTATGAAATTCATCCTGGAGAAAATAGACCCCTTGACTGGTTTGTGTGTCGTGCTTTTCCAGAGCCTTCAGAGCGGCGCGATGGAGGATGGGAAGCCGGTGTGGGCGCCCCACCCAACGGACGGGTTCCAGCTGGGGACCATAGTGGACATCGGAGCCGACAGCCTCACCATCGAACCTCTCAAACAGAAGGGAAAGGTGAGCGAGCACTGGGGTTTCAGATTCGACAGCCGGGCCAGTCCTGTGGATGTCACTGAGGGATTCCTGAAGGGCTTAAATGCTTTTGAGAAGAGTTAAGCTTCTTAAATTTCTCTCCATGTGTCAGAACTTGGAGTATAGGACCTCATCTGTCATTTGACACAAATAAGGTAGTAAATCACTGATACTGTTGAATAGAAAGTGGGTAAACTGAGTTGAGAGAGTGGTGGCATATTTATTTTAACATCTCCAGTTTCACACTAACGCAGGGTTATGTTGTGGCGTTTGGAAGCATGTTTTCCACCTTCATCCCTGACAAATCAGCTCTCGGTTCAGCCAGTTTGGTATTCTTCCGCGTGATGCTATAGTACCCATGAGCCCATGGCGAAGATGCCGGCCAGAGGCATGAAATTAGAGTTGAAGTATAAAGAGAGCTGATGTTCTGTTCCAACCACTTTTCTTTGCTAATTGCTGTATTTTCTCATCGGTGTTCTGTCATAGAGCCCCTTAGACTTTGGCTGTACCTGAAGTAGTTAATTTATTACTAGTCTACCATATTGTGTCTAGTGGACTCATAAAGTATCCCACCATGCAATGGTCCTGTGTACCGAACTGATCCGGTGGTTGTGGATCGCAGCTTTACTGACGTGACGAACACTCGCCGTGCTTCTGTAGCTTCATCAAAATGTTTTCCCGGGTTTTATTCACCACTTTGTTGCACCGGTGTCATCGGCACACGTTACAGGCCCTTAGGCCAAACAGTATCGCCACATGTGGACCTTTTTTTGGAGGGACTTAGCTCATCTGAACCTCCACTGCCTGCTGCTTAAACGTGAAGTGTGTTTCCAGGTGACAGAGAGTACGACTGCAGATGTAAAAAACAGCAGTACGGAGCTTTCAGTGACTCCAGAGGGCGCTGCGTGAAGTCTGATAAATGTCCTCACGTGATGTCACCTGAGGCAGCGTCGGTCGTGAAGACCACGAGTCTGGAAAGGTAAAAAATCTGAGGGTGTGGGGTTAGAAAGAAGTGAGCCGACCAGACCTGTGTAGCCGACCCCCCCCCCTCAATCTCAGCTGCAGGCTCCAGGACAGCTACTATTAGCTGCTACTAACAAACACCAACCCCCGACCAAACTGTTGGCAGTTGAGTTGCATTGTGGGTATTGTAGGCAGCAGGTTTTAACAAGGAAGAAGAATGTGTGGAATAAAAAAAGACGATGTGCTATTTTTTTTTTCTTTTCTTTTCAGACTGTCCTCAGTTTTAAAGCTAAATCACTGAAAAACTAAATATACTTATCATGCAAGGTTTTGGTTCCAGAGGTGATACCAGTGCTTTGAAAGGTACTGAAGCCCACTGAAGAGACAAAACTAAGCAGAATCCACAGTTTGTGTCCTGCTCAGACAGAATCTCTCTGCTCCTTCCTGGATGTCCCAGAGCTTTAGTTCCCCGCAAAGCCTTTTCCGATGTGCTCTTACCCTACAGCGTGCGAATGGTTTAATGTGCCACTTAATCTCATGCGGAAGAGACGACAGTTCTGGGGGCAATAAAGCATCATTCTCCCCTCGGTTCGCCTCCTGACCCCGCGGTTTACAGCCTGCGGGTCCTAATATGCTCGAGTGCAAAATTAATCAGCGCTACCTGACGTCAAGTGGCTTTTTGCAGCAAGACAAACAGAGGTATCTCCTCCCCGTTCACTGTTAATTTACTTTTCTGCTGGACGAGGTGCCGTATCGCCCCCCTCAGCAAAGCTTTTAATGTCACCGAGAGTCCGTCGCCGCGGTAACCCCTAAAACTTTGTGTCCGTCTCGGTAATCTTTCCCCGGAAGGCCTCTGTGACTGAGTGTTCCCTTTCAGAGAGCTTTCCCCACTAATTCTGTTTACTGTCAGTCTATAAAACACAGGCCTGTCACTGTTTAATGGGAACACGGATCTCAGGCCAGTGTGTTTGCCGTGAGTGCGGTGTCCATCATACGTGGGACATTTATCGTGGAAAACTTTGTTTTTCCAAGGTTTTGTTTTGTTTTTTGTTTTTTTTTTCTTATTTTAATTTAATTTTTTTTTTTTTTACCAACGATGGCAGTTGTCTTCACTCGCTGCTGCTGCATTTTCCTCCATTTTTTTTCTTATTTTGTGATCTTCATTTTTGCAGTCAAAACTGACACTTGAGCCTCATGTGGGACACACACTTCCTCTTGGGCCACATCCGGTCTGCGGGTCTCCGTGCTCATTTCCAAAATGCTGCTAATGCAACAGTTTTTTGGACAACTTCTACGTCCACTGCGTTGCATAACTATGAGCTGGCATCAGACACATGTAGAATAAAATAGTCTTTAATGAGGTAGACGTCAAATTTGGTTTCGTGTGTTCATTTTTATGTCTTTCAACTACGGCCCGACCGATACTGTGTTTTTGAGGCAGATAGTGATATCGATATTTGAGAGTTTAAAAAATTTGATAACAAAGTATTGGCTGATAGTAGTTTTTTTTTTTTTAACCTTAGTGGATAATATTAACAGATAGTCTTGATACATATCCCTTAGATTTGTTTTTTAAAGAATTGTAGCAAGATCCCTTCTGAACACAACATTTTACAGTTGAAAAAACAACTTGCTCTGTGGTGGACAAAACATGTAATCGGGACACTATTTCCACTGTTTTCCATTGGCGTGATCACTTTATAGGTCACATTGCGTTTGCTGTGTGAGCCTTAAAGTTTTGACTAAAGTCTCGGTAGGTTTTTTTTTTTTTTTTTTTTTGTCCGGCCTTCCGTTCATCAGTGTTTCCAGTCGTCCTTCATCCTAACATTGACTCAGCCAAGCTGCTGTAGACGCTGAGCGCTTTCTCAGGCGAAGATCAGTTTGAAGCTGCAACGCTGAAAATTGCATCGTCGAGTGTTGCAATTGAAGTCACATGAAGCTTTTCATGCCCTAAGGTCTGATTTTGCAGCTTGAATCTCTGCGGCTTAGATGGGAACTGATAAAATGTGATTGCTGGAGCCCTTTTGTTGGTCACGTGATGAGATTCTTTTGCCTTGAATTTTGTCTCCAAGGAGCTGGCAAACCCCAAAGCAACCATGGCCCTAACCCTAACTGTCGTTAACCTAAAGCATTTTATAGGTAGTTTGTTGGGGGCAGTACAGAGCCTGTGCTGTAGTGTTTCTTGGGAGGTCCAGTTTAGGGTAATAATGCCCTTTATTGGTTACCACTGCTCAAAAGAAAAAACCCATCAGATCTGTGTCACATTTGAGGAAAACAACCCATATTTTTACACTGGAACCATTGCTTTGGAAACATGGAAGCTTGTCCTCTTCAGATCTGTTCTCAGAGTGAGTTTCCAGGCTGCAGCGGAAGCCTGGAACAGCCTGAAGCAGAACAATGTCCAGTCTGTCTGGCTGCAGCCAGTTTGTGCCAGTGTCTGACGATGTGTTCACTTGCTGGCAGACCTCCTGGGATGGACGTCAGGAGAAAGACAGAGAGCATGATACCCTGTCATACTATCAGTCACAATGGCCGACTCTTTGTCCTGTAATGTCCGTGTCTCCCAGAAGGCGTCCACAGTTTGATCTGTTTCAGTGTTGTTGAAAAAGAAAATGGTGTCGGGCTCATTTTAAAGGTTATCGGTGAGGGAGAGGAGGCCGTCAGATATTTAAAGAGGCCCAAAGTAATTTGAAATTTACTAGGAATTATAATATCAAGAGTTAATTAAGGCACAAAAGATGGACTGATTATAATCTTTAAAATCTTGAAGTTGCTTATTCTGTAACCCCAGTTTTCTGAGCATGTACAACCACTGGGACACAGCTTGGATAAATTGTGAGACAGGGACGTTTTTTGCTAACATTTTATCGTGGTGAGGCTAGTGCTTGTGCTCCATGGCTTGGTGGCCAAGAGAAGTAACGAATGCCATTAGCTTGGTCAGCTAACAGTGGCGCGTTTGTTGTGGCGTGACAGCCGACGTGCGCTCTCAAAGCCTGTGGCAAGGAGACTGGCCACTGTCAAATACGGCTCTTGCTAGTGTCCCGGCAGTGACCGAGGGGTTACTGTGCAAAGGTTGCGGGACCCGCAGGGAGGTGTCTGATCTGTCCCAGATTCATTCTGCACCAGGACAACGAGCCCAAACATACAGCCAGAGTCGTAAAGAACTATCTTCAGAGACAAGAAGAACAAGGAGTCCTGCAACAGATGGTCTGGCCCCCACAGAGCCCTGGTCATCAATGAGTCAGTCTGGGATTTACGGAGCCCCCCTAGGGTCAGCTGAGAAAAAAAAAACAGCCATGTATAAGTCTGTACTCTCGGTTTACAAATCCGTGGGCGCGGTTTATAAACCGTGGTCTTGGATGACCTGACTCAGCTGTCTCCGTAGGGATGACATGAAGACACAGGAGACACTGAGACAGCCGAAATCCACAGAAGAACTTAGGCAAGTTCTCCAAGATGCTGGAACAACCTACCTGCCAGGAACCTGAAAAACTGTGCAGGTGTACCGAAGAGAACTGGTGCTGGTTCAGAGGCAAAGGGGGTCACAGCAAATACTGACTTAAGTTTGTTCTATTAACTGCGCTTTGTATCAAATTAAATGATAAAACTATTTGTCATTTTTGAAAACTTACTTTTAGCGCCTAAAACGTTTGCACAGTTCTGTAGATACTTGAGTTATCAGTCAGTAGAGAGACAGAAGCTTTCTGAAGCTTTTCTGATATGAAGGACTGTGAGGAAAACCTCCGAAAGAGTCTCCCCCAGTAGTGAGACACTGCGATGAAATGCTAAAAAATAAACTTTATATTACCAGTGACCTTAACGACCTCAGACACATCTAGTTATTTGGTGCACTGACGTTGACCACTGGCCCCTGCTGGGGAACATTTGGTTTAAAACAAACACGGACACCGTGAAGAGGATAGTGTGAATTTGGTCATTTTGGCCGTCAAAAAACAGCTGACTCTGACATTTCAGATGCTGGGGCGTTGTTCCGTGGACCAACAGGGAAGGTTTCTCAGCAGTCGCTGGCCACAATGATAGCCTAAAGTTCACTGGGACAGATTACTGATTCCAAGCGAGTTTCAGGTCTCTGGAAGGCGATTTTCCCTACTTCCTAGTTTGCTTGGAAGGTAGGAAATTAATCCCAACGCTTAGGAACATGTAACTTGTAGCTAATGGGCAGAAATATACTTAACCACTCGGTTTGTACACATGAACTTTCCCTGGCATCATTCTCTGGACCTTGTGGCTACAGGATAATCACTGCACCTAGTTGGTTTTTCTCTCCGCCTCAGCAGTGATGAAAGAGTGAACAGTGTCTAGCTTCTTCTTTTTTTTCCTCGGATTGTTGGCCTTGCGTCACCTCCACCTCCTCCTCCCTCCCTATTTTCTCCTCTCCATTCTCCTCACGTGGTGCAGCGCTGTGGAATCCGTCCAGTTTGGGCTGAGAATGTGGAACATGCCACCCCTGGAAAGAATGAATCGACTGTACGTCACCTCGGCACCGCGGCCTTGACGCGCTGAAGGCCTGCAGTGCCACTTTAATTGTGCAGATTAAATGGCCTCGGCCGCGCAGAGAGAGCCTGCTGAAGATCACAGAAATACAGCACCAACAAACCCCCCCTGGGCTCCAAAACACTGAGGTCACATGTGTCCTCAAAGCGCCCTGTATTAGTTCAGCATGGTTGGGTTTTAGCGTGAAGAAGGTGAAATGTGTGGAGAGCTAATACCAAGGAGCTTCTAGAGTAAAAGCAAACGTCAGGTGGAACAGTGAGGCAGAGTACAACTTTGGGACCTTTAAGCCTCAGTGAGGCTTCATGAGTACACTCATTGGCTATAAGCCTGTAAACAAAGGGCTTGAAACAAAGGGAGTGCGCATGAAATTCAGCCAACGCACTGATGTCGAATAGCTAGTTTGTTTTTATTTGTGTGTAACTTTAAGAAGCAGCGTTTCGCTGCGGTAATGAATGAACTGACGAAGTGGAAAGTGCAAAGTAGCATAAAAGGAAAATACTCAAGTAAAGTACAAGTACCTCAAAATTACACAAGTAAATGTATTTAGTTACTTTCCGTGACTGCCCGCTACTCCTGTGACCCTGACCCGATAAACAAGAAATGAGAATCGGAACTCTCGTGCGTTTTTCTCTTATATCTGATTCTTAGCTTTAGAGATAAAATCTTGTCTCTTTTGTCAGCGTCTGTGCCGGATATGCGCTGACATGAAAACAGAACATAATGCAGAAAAAAGATACTCGGGGTAATTTAACAATGGTGTCATCACATAGTTTGTCCAGCAGAGCGCGCTCCGACTCCATTGTTCACAATTACCGTCAGCGCTGTCTGGAGACTATCGGCCGATAAATCAATGCTGGAATTCTTTTACTCCCTCAGAATCGGCATCGGCGTTGGCCCCAACGATATCAGCATCGGTCGGGCTCTACTCTTTTGTGACTTTTAATGGATGGTGAATAATGCAGAGCGGCGGCTCCCTGCTGTGGACGTGTCGACTGTCCCCTGTGTCTCAGTCACCATACCGTCTCCGTCCAGCCTCCCTTCACTCTGATCCTGTTGCCTCCAAATAATTCATCAGGCCCTCACGTGTCGAGCAGCAGCGGCAGCAGCTGCAGCTGGTGTATTTTTGCCTCTGGAACGAACTTAAATTAATCTTAGAACAGAAAGAAATAAGCTTCCGAAAATGGGAAGGAATAAAAAAGACAAAGATCTTCTGTGATGGTGACAGCCGTCCTACAAAATAACCGATAGAGCGATTAGTTAAATTTAATTTTTCACCTTTTTTCAAATGGAAAAATGTAGTTTAAGCGACATTTAAGTCAATGTAGTGTTGAAGAAAAAGGTGTTAAACCATCAGTGACAGTTCAGAACTGCATCAATTCGTGTCTCCTTTCCCATCAAAATAGAATAACTCAAGCATTAATCTGGCTATATGTGAGTTTTTGCTATCATTACATAGCCAACGTTAGCATCACCAGCTGTTTACTCACCAGTCTAGAAGAAATGCTTCGAGTTCGGCATCGAACTTCATCCCTGTACTCGCCAGGAGACGCCTCCCGCGGTGGAAAGCAACGCCAGTGTTGACTCTGGGGTTCCTCTGCTGAAGTTAGCATGCTAACCAGCTAGCCGTGCCCAGAGGACGTAGTCTAACCACGCGTCTTGTAAATGTAACGAAGGCTGAAGCTCTTGGCAAGCGACCACCACCACCACCAGCTCCCAGCAAGAAAACACGTTCGGTGGCAGAGGAAACGTACATATAGCCTCTTCTAATGTGGTCTGTGTTGATGTGGTTTTAATCAGTTGTTTAGGTTTTCGCCCTTTTCTTCAATTCTTTCCTTCCAGGAAGGCTGGAAAACTAATCACAAAAAAGACATTTCTACAGACTCGACTCGACTTTTTGACTCAAATGATCCGTATTCTTTTTGCCTTTACTCAGTTTCTTTTCTTCTGTCTTGCAGACGTTTTTGGCTCCCATCAACCAAGTCTTCCCTGCAGAGGATGATGTCAACAAACACGTGGAAGATAACTGTAAGTTTGTTTTTGTTTTACGCCTCATTTACCCTCCAACTTATCTGGGCTCTTTCTTTCAGATTCATGCCTGTGACTGATGAAAGTGTAACTCATTTAGATAAGATGCCAAAAATGCAGCTTGTGAGTTACAGTTCTGTGTTGCCTTTATTGCTTCCGTAACCTTTTTATTTATTTCTTTGTCCTTCCTCTGTCTCGCAGGTTCTTTGATGTACTTGAACGAAGCCACTCTGCTCAACAACGTTCGCGTGAGATACAGCAAAGACAAAATTTACGTAAGTGCAGGCGTGAGGAATTAAGGCCGATGAAGTACAAGCCGAAACGTGCACAAGTTGTCTAGACTCACTCCACAATGCCTTCACAAAAGATTAAGCTTGAAATGATGGAGGATCTTAGACCCTTGTGCCGCTTGTAATCATCATCTTTACACCCACCAGAGAAATAAGCCACTGTCTCTGTTAAAAATGAACAGAATTTTGGTTTTATTTGATAAACAGGCTTTTGTCAGAACAAAAAATTAACCACCTGCAATGTGCAGTAAATGAAAATGTAAGCTCCTCTCCGGAAGCACTGTACGTCTCCCTTCCTTGACTCGACACCAAGACGTCCTGTTGCTCCCTGAATGGAGTCGGCAGCACCAGGAAACTGTACACGGGAGGCGCAAACTGGGGCTGGACGCACCCCACAGCTGGGGTGACGCCTCCAACTGAGCCAGGAGTACGATTAGACAACGTGATGGGACAGGCACACACACACACACACAGGCACACACACGGGCACACAGACACACACACAGGCATACACACAGGCACACAGACACACACATACACACACACACACACACAGGCAAATACAGGCACGAACAGGCACACACACATGCACTTTCACCTGCGGTCACATAGCTCACACCCACACTTACTGCACATATTGATAATGATGGTCTAACTACTTTAGCGGGCGACGTGTGTCGTGCCTTTACATTTCATACATATATTGAAAAAACATCCTCAACTTTCAAAATGTTCTCACTTGTCAAACTGTCCTGATTTTCCAATGAATGTTCTCACTTTCCAAAAATTTACTCACTTTTAAAAAAAAATAATGTATCATTTTATTCATTTTTCCTCACTTTTCCTAAAACTTTTCCCAAAGATTTTGTTAAAATGTCTTCACTTTGCAAAAACTCACCCTCATGGTCAGAAACCGAACTTGGCTTTGACTCAAAGTCAGTCTGCACTGACACCTAGTGGCTGAGGGTGGAACTGAACCCTGCTGGTGTAAAAGTCTGCGACGTTGCTTCTCCAGCTTTTTCACATCACATATATTAATGGATGTGCTCCTGTAGTAGATCCTACCTTCATGAAGAGCCGAATGTTCAGTTTTTATTGAAACCTTGTGCTGTGGTGTTATACTGAGAGACGTTTCTGGTATTTAGTCCAACTTCGTTAATATATATATGGGATGGACGGAATATTAAAAGCGTCCAAAATGACCCTGAATTTGATTGAAGACCTTTCTAGAACAGTTTCAATAAACGCTGAGCATTTTAACCTCCACGAAGGAGGATTTACTGCAGCGCTGTCGCATCGGACTGCATTGGTTTTAGCTGGGTGTTCCTAATAGACTGGAAACTGTGTGTCTCAATATGTCTCGGGATGCAGGTTTTTGAGCCTCTAAGTTTGGGATGCAGCTGATGCATCAGGTTTGAGTAAAGGGGCGTGATTTCACCTTCACCATTTATTAGTGCTGAAAGCCTTGCTGCTGTGGGATTCTGGGAAGCGTGGGATATCGCCAGGGGAAATTCATGAGGCAGGTTTGGGGGAAAGTGCATAATAAACTACTGATTATACCGAATGTGACCAGTTTTGGATGCAAAACTGCGTCTGTGCTTTAGTGGCGGCCATGGATCGATAGTTCTGGCGCCTGAAGAATGTTGTTCCCTTAATGAGTTTTGTTCCTGCTTTTCTCCTTCTCCTCCTCCTCTGCCAGACGTTTGTAGCCAACATCCTGATCGCAGTGAACCCGTACTATGACATCCCAAAGCTCTACTCGCCGGACACCATCCAGCAGTACCGGGGCCGGTCTCTGGGCACGCTGCCGCCGCACGTGTACGCCATTGGTGAGTGAACGCGCCCACCGCTTCTCCGCTCAGTTTAAAATCACTTCAGCAATGAGCTGCGATTAAAGACGAGCTTGGCCTCGTTATTGACCTTTTCTACCCGTGGGATCAGTGTGCGTCGCCGGGGTTTTTCTCTTATTGTATTTCGGGCTGAATTCTGTTGTTTTCCGCTCAGCGAGCCATAGTTGGAGTTGTGTGGAAGGGACACGGCGTTAATTATGATTGATGCAAGCAGGTTAGGTAACAGAACAGACGGACAGTGTTCAGTTTTTATCGGATTTTATCTTAGCGCTTTGTCAGGCTGACCATTACGCCGGTTGGAATCTCTTTGCCAGGAATAAATTGGTACAAGCCTCTTATTAAATCGCCACCGAGTCACGGACAAGTGACTGCCTGGGTGGATCAGCAAAACCAAACACCACATTTAAACAGGTTTATATTTTTGTGCTTACACCTGCAGTGTAAGCGCAGTCGGAAACGCCATGACTGACCCTGTGAACTTTTTGCAGATCCCGTTGATTACTCCGATGAAATGAAGCTTTCGCTCATTTTTTAAAATTTTTCTACTTTCTTTTGGCTGTAGTGTGATAATTTAACTTTTAAGGAGACACGTTTTGTATTGTCCTCTGTGTGGTAGCAGCTCAGTTACAATCTCATGTTGTACTTTCTGATCCGTCCGGCAGACAGCAGTGAGCGCTCAGATTTCCCACGGTCCTCTGAACATCACAGTTTCTCTCTCAGATTCAGACTTGCATTAAAAAAACTATGAACGGCTTTGGGAGTTTAATGTCTGCTTGATTATCGGGGTCAGCTTTGTGTCCTTGAGGCAGAGGAGGGTCTAATCTAACAGCTGCTCGTGTCTGTCGACAGCTGATAAGGCGTACAGGGACATGAAGGTCCTGAAGATGAGCCAGTCCATCATCGTCTCAGGGGAGTCTGGGGCCGGGAAGACCGAAAACACCAAGTTCGTACTCAGGTGAGAGAGAGTCGTCGTCATCATCAGGAACATGTCTGAGGCTCATGAGTTTCAATTTTCACATCACTGCCACTTCAGATGTTCTGGAGAAATTCTTGGAAATGTCTTTGGGTGGATCTGTTACATATTTTTAAAAGATTTGCATTGTTCCAATCTGGTAAGTCACTGTAGTTCTTAACAAGTTTGGTCAAAAACTGTGAATGCTGAGAGTTTCTACCACACAATTTAATTTCAGTGAATGGCCAATAATTGGAGGACGTTGGGCGGTCACCGTGGAACCAGTTGTAAATGAAATGAAACTTCTTGTCCATCAGTGTCAAAGTTAACGTGCAAAACACATTAAAAGCTGCGCAGGAACCGAAGAACTGGCGTTAAGTGCATGATAAAGTCCAAGCAGTCTCAAAGTACACACACACACACACACACACACACACCAACAGAAAACGTTTTGATTTCCAGCAGTAGAAAACCAATTATGCAAATGTGTAAAAATAAAAACAAGTATTTAAACATTGACCTAAAAATATGTCATGTATACAAATTCAGTTCAATTCAATTCAATCTGCCTCGACCTGCTGGGGCAACAGCGCCACAAACTAACTCCTCAGAGAATCAGAGAAAACTTTAGAGCTGTCACTGGAGTCATGGAGCAATTTTTTTTGGGGGGGGAATCACTGCCTTTCACCCCCCACTTCACTTGAAATGTAACTCCACTGTACTGTACCTAACAGATACTTGACCACGTCGTATGGAACAGGGCAGGACATAGATGAGAGAATAGTGGAAGGTAAGAATCTCTCCCGCTCTCTGCGTCAGCCAACGCCATCGTTTCTCCCGCATCAGTCTGTGTTTGTGACCCCACCTTTTCCCCGCTCTAATCCTGCAGCAAACCCCCTGCTGGAGGCTTTTGGAAACGCAAAAACTGTCCGCAACAACAACAGCAGTCGCTTTGGAAAGTTTGTGGAGATCCACTTCAATGAGAAGGTGCTTTATACTGTGTTATCTAAGAAAAATATCCACTTTAAACCTCAGAGTTTGTATCTCGAGCTCTCTCCAGACGAGTCCTGCAGGGCGTTTTACGGACGTGACGCCTAATGGCTATGCTTGTTTGGCGTAAACTGTTTCTACTGATCTTCGTATCCACTTCATGTATATCTGTGCATTCATGAATAAACATAATGATCGCTGTATAAACTTAGATGCTTATACAGCAAAACCCAAACAGTAACGAGGCCTCGGTTTTGCCCAGTCGTCGTCGTCGTTATTATTTTTCTCTTTTGTCTCTGTATCTGCTACAGCTGTTTCTGCAGACCTGCGCATGTGCTGTAAATCAGTATATTTCCATATAGACTCGATGCAGACATTGTGAACTGACGTATTATTGTGCTCTTTCTCCGATTTCCTTCTTTATTAACTGCAGTTTTCTCCGCCTAAACCACTTCAAAATCCCTGCCATTTTATTGCTACTTGCATTTCCGTCCACGGTGTCTCACTGATTATATTAATTCATCAGAACGCCGTGGTGGGCGGCTTCGTGTCGCACTACCTGCTGGAGAAGTCGAGGATCTGCCGACAGAGCCCGGAGGAGAGAAACTACCACATCTTCTACCGACTGTGTGCCGGAGCGTCCGAGGACATCAGGCAGAAGTTTCACCTCAGCTCCCCGGACACTTTCAGGGTACGAAAGTTTTATCAGGTCTTTCCAGGCCATTTGTGCATTTGATGTCTCATAATCCCACGTGGGCTGAATGAATGAATAAGACGGGGGTGAACGGACAGATGGAGAGAGAGAGATGGATCCTCTGCGCCATAGAGCTTCTCCGTTTCCAAAAACCATTAAAAACACATCAATGAACCACACTGTTGCCCTGGGCGACATGTTCCCTCATCACCATGAAAACACACACAGACACACTGTAGTTTACTTTGACTCAGTCCCACACACACACACACACACACAACGTCCTGCTGCCGCAAACACTCAGTACAGCACCAAATGTGGATTAATCCGCCGCTGAAAATAGTCCCCGACAGATGCGCTACAGTTGAGCAGCTGTCTCAGGAAATGTCTGAGTGTTTTTCTTTTTTTTTAATGAAACTACATGTTGGTGAATAATTAGAACTTACCGTTTAGTTGTCATCACGTACGGTGGCCACGCACGCGGAAGCTCCTGCACTGCCGCGGGGAGACGCCGCTCGCATCAATTGCTTTACGATTCCAGATTCGTCTGACGCCGACTTCACCGTGTGGTCGTCTGTATTGACTCGTAAAATGAGTAATCACTGGCTGACAGTAAAACGTGCAGCTGGTGGTCATAAATCTCTTTTAGGTAAAACCCACCTCACAGAAATTGTACAGTCCAACAGGTCATAGGTCACATGACTGCGGTCTACGGTTTTTATTCATGAACCACCTAAAAGTCAGAATTCCCTCGCTTGCAGTGATGATTTAAAGTGTTAAAAAATGACCGACCAGGGCATCGTATTTGGCGCAGGGCGCGCCGCTTCCGGCATCTCCCCGGTCACCGTCGAGGCTGATGAGCAGAACTTCATTTACCAAAATCAGCCTCCTAACATTAGGGACGCCAGAGGGCAGCACCGATCCGTCACTGGGTGCGGCCGACTCTGGCAGCAGGTCTTCCTTACAGCCGGAGCCCATCTGGCTGCTGTACTCACACTGTTCAGTGATTATTAGCCGTCAGTTGTGGAAAGAGAGAGCGGAGGAGGACCAAACGGCCGTGCTGCCCATCAGGTTTGCCTGCTGGTAAACAAAGTGCTGACGTCCGGTTAGAAATCCGCAGCAACGGCTGCAGTCGACGTGGGTATTGGACAGATAACGGCTGCTACGTTTCTGCTGTTGCTGAAATGAAAGTGAGGACGGATGAACTGACCCTTGGCCGGAGTTTGGTGCGTGAAGACGCTCTCAGAAAACAGCGTAAAAGTACAGAAACTAGATGTTACTTAAGAACCAAGCTTTTTTTTTTTTTCTTTAAAGCAGGTTGACAACAAATAAACTGTAAATTCTTCTACGAGATCAGAGTGAATAAAGGTGAAGGGAGAGAGGAGGTAAAGAAACCAGATGTGAAGAAGTGTGTATCATGATAATACATTTCATCCTTTCAGCCTTGGGTTCAGGATGTTAAAAGAGAGTGTTGTAGGCAAATGTGAAGGAAGAAGGAACTAGACATGGCTGCAGCTAACAATTATTTTCATTGATTGATTGATCTGCCGATCATGTTTTCTCCTAATCGACTAATTGATTGGTCTATAAAATGTGAGAAAACACCAAAAAAATGCCTGTAAAAGTTTCCTAAAGCGACAGTGTGACGTCTTCAGGTTGCCAATCCAAAACCCAGAAAATGATCCGTGTACTATCACGTCAGACACAGTAAAGCAGCAAATCCTCACGAGTGAGAATCTGGACGTGACGTTGGTATGTTCTAGGTAATGTTTGGCATTTTTGCTTTAAAAAAAACAAAACAAAAAAAAACCGATTCATTGATCATCACGTTAGTTGCCGATTAATTTCCAGTTGAATTGATCAGTCGACTAATCGATTCAGCTCCAGATGAGTGCACTGGAGGGAAAAGTAAAGTTATAACAACATGTCTAACAATAGCCCTAATAAAAGAGAGCGCAAAACACAGATGCCTCCAAGTGCCTTCATTTTTTATTTGACCGCAGGCTAAAATCAGATATTGGACAGGCTTTGTCTTCGCTCACCTGATTCTGTCAGAAAAGGGCTGAATCATCCTCGTCTCCGTTACGGTTGGAGCAGGGGGAAAGGGAAAAAAAAATAATCTTTTGAGTGCAGTTTGTTTTTTACAGACATCCGTTCCAGCAGCGTCTCAGTTCAACAGTCCGTTCTCACCTGCGTTATTCTCGGACCTTAAAGTGCCGACCCCCTTTGGTGACTCACAAAGTGTAGATAAGACCTGAAAGAGCAAAGCAAGGAACACTTCAAGATGTGAGAGGTGTGTGCGTGGAGTACTTTGTGTACATGCGGAGGTGGAGGAAGAACCCAGATCGCTCCCCGAAGTGAACGTATTAATACCACAAAGGGAAAACAATCCAAGTGAAAGTCCTCTATCAGCACACGATATACTCAAGTGTCTAAAGTAAAAAGTACCTGTTCATTCAGGCCGTCAGCAACCACATCCCTCTCCAATGCTGGGATCAGGCCTCGCAAGGTTTAAGTCCTTTTCAGATGGTCGCTGTTCGGCAGTCACAGAGTCACGATCTCTTGCTGTGACTTGACCAAGTCTACACAGTGAGGCGTGAACAATCATAGCCCGCCGTGTTTCACCTCTTCCCCAGACACAAACACACACACACACACACACACACACAGTACATGGGCTAAAACAAGCAACCGTCGCACCTGAAGCTCATTTTCGTTCCCAACGCGACCTGATTTCATTCCGTCAGGCAGGGCCTTTAATGGGGCTGATAGTGTGTAGTCAGGTCCTGGCCTAAGATGTACGGGAGGAGGAGTCGAAGGTGCTCCTAGAGCGGCGTTGTCCGGCATGTAGGAGGCTCTGGGCAAAACTGTGGGGGGGGGTCTGGAAGAGCTGAGATTGAACAGGCGATGGAAACGAGGGCAGCAAAACACAAAGTGTCCCATCTGCTCTCCGCTGAAGGAGCACGGAGTCGCCCCTGGGGCTTCATCTGCGACGAAAGGTTTAGTTCTGTTTGGCCGGAAGGACTCGCCTCGCCAAACAAGATAAGCCCCGGCTCGAGTCTCTGGCTTTCCTCCCCTCCCGAAGACAACCGGGAAGTTTGTGTCTGAGTCGTCCTTACCTCGTTTCTCTGGACACAGCAGAGGAGGCCGGCCGGCGAAAAACTGGTACAGGGTCAGTTGGAGAGGGGTGGGGAGGGCTTTTTGTGCAAAGGCAGATTTAAGTATTGACATGAATTCTCAGCAATTGACGCCACCAGAAAAGCAGAGTCATGCTTTCTCATCAGATGCAGATTTACGAGAGAGAATGTGAAGAATCGGACTCCAGATAACTCGTTCTGGGATCAGAAACTAACTCAATGAGAGATGCTGAAGAATTCTTGCCTGACTTCACAGGTCATGTTATGGTTTTTGACCCATAAGGTCTCTGTATGCTTCAAATGAAGAAACCCCCTTTTCTACGGTGTATTGGGAGGGCTGTGTTCACGACCCCTTCACACAGTGATCGTGCTGCTTTTCATGTGAACAACCAAGGAGAAACATTTTTGCCTTTAGATCTGGTCGGATTAGACGAACTAGTTTGTTTGAAGCACACTGAGACCTTCACACTCCGGGACCCAAGTCTGTACCACGGCATTACCCCTGAACTCCTCCTGAGCGTTTGTTTCATTTGCCGTAACGTGTTTTTTTTCCCCGCCAGCGAGTTTGCAGGTGATTTAAGTGCAACTTTAGAGGAGTTGTTCGCATTGTTTGGTCAGTTTTGTAAAACTTCTTGCTACTTACGATTTATGCCCTGCAATCGTGATAAACTGTAAGTTAATGAAGTTAACCACCCTCCACAGTAAACTGTACCCGTGCCTTCCCTAAAGTAAGCTCACATTGAGGAGCTTTATCGATGTCAGGTTTTCTTTGCAGACATCTCAGATGCAGATGCCTTCAAAGTGTGGTTAGCCTAGCTTAGCACAAAGAGTGATAGCAGGGGGAAACCGCTAACGTCCAAGGCTGCTACCATGTTACTGGACTTATGAATTCGCTCTTAAAATTCCTCAAAGATGTTGTTGTTTTTATCTGCTCTCCGTTTGAAGTCCTTGTCATATTTCCACTTTACTCTGTTGCTTTCATTTGCAGCAAAAAATGTCTAATAAATAAAGTTTCCAATATTGTTACAGTTAGAGGAGGTTCAGTGTAAATCACTGCTTTGTTCTCTGAGGCTTTGCTGATATGTTTTTTTTTTTTTTTTGTCTTTTTCTCTGTGTGTCTTGCAGTACCTGAACAGAGGCTGCACTCGGTTCTTCGCCTCCAAAGACACAGACAAACAGATCCTGCAGAATCGCAAGAGCCCAGAGGTACAGTACAGCCGGACTCCATTTAATTCAGCCGCTTCAGTTCACTTTGTATCTCTCGCCCATGTTCAATGGAAGAAAAAGTGGACCGCAGAGGTTTTAAAACTGTCACGAATGTTTCTGCATAGGAACCAGGTCCGGTTGAATCCTGAATGTCCGCAGGACAACTGGTTTAAAATACTGTGCAGCGGCATAACGCCAAGCCAAGAGGGAGAAGACCGACAAAATAGTACCGATAGCGTGGGTCTCCTCTCATCGTTGTGTTTAAAGATTTAATACATTCTTTTAGGGTTGCAAACATTTATTACGTGAAACTTTTTATTAAGCGTTTTGATTAGTGAATCATAAAAATGCCCATCAAACATTCCTAGAGCCCAAGGTGGTGTCTTTAAGTGTCCGACCAGCAGCCAGAAAACCCCAAACATGTCCAATCTACAATGAAATGAAACAGAAAAGCAGCCGTTCCTCACAATGGAGTATCTGCAACCAGAGAGAGTTCGTTAGTTTTGCTTGATAAACAACCTAAAAGTCAAGTTCGTCCGTGGCTTACTTAATCCACTCGTCATTTAAGATCTACATTACTTATCACGTTGTCAGGTCCTTTGTTTTTATTTTTTGTGTAATTGACTGTGAACAAGCCGCGGTATAAAACGCGAGGGCTGACTCTGGGGTGACGGGTTAACCCCGGTGTCTCGCGCTCGGCATCGTTTTCACTTCCGGGCTTTTGTCCCGTAGCGGAACACCTGTGAATTTCACTCGTTCAAAGATGTACGACTCTTTAAAGTGACTGAAAGAACATTTTTATATAAACCCTAATAGAATACAGTTGGTTTTGTCGTTGTTGTTGTTTTCACTCCAGTGAGGACCATCAGCTCTGTCTGGCTGCCAGTGTGTTTGTGTCCCCTGTGTTTCATTCTCGATCTTGGTTACCGGCCCGTGAGAGCTAAGAGCGAAAGCGAAACCTCTCGTTGCCCTGTGGGCTGCGAGAGAGGGAGCCGTCGCCCCGCAAACTCCATTAGTGCCTGGTCGAACCTGACTCAGCAGACTCCTGCAGATTTACCGCCTCCAGCTCCAGTTTCCTGCTCCCAGTTTTCCGGTGCCGGACGTCGGCACCTTTGATTTACAGCCCATCACCGCCTCCGTTCTCTCTCTGTTCTCTTTGCGTGTTAATCTGTTTGTCCTTCTCTCTCACCGCCTCGAGCTGTGTGCTCAGTATCCCCTCTCAGCTCTGCAGCAGAGCAGATTTATCAGGTGCGATTCTGATGATGGGTTTCTGGCTTAGCCTTGGTCGCTCCAGGTAATCTCCCGCCTGTGGAAACAGCGTATCGAAACCTTGTGATCCACAGAGATAGGACTTGTTTTTGCAACAGGGAACTCGCTTCCTTTCTTTGAATGAAAATAAAAATGTCTGTTTGTGGTTCTGCTGCTCTTGAAATTATTGCATCTCACTGACGGATATATACAAACTCGGCCTTTCCCTTGTGAAGGAAACTAAAGTGAAACCATGGTGTAGGGACTAGTTTAGTTCAGTTACTGTGTTCAAACAACAAATCCATTTTACTTTCCCCCTAGAGGCTGCAGTGGTCGTTTCGACCCAGAAAACTACAGTGTTGGAACAAAATAATATTCTGATGATTTTACCTTTTTCAGAGTCTGTGCTCCCTGTTGGTTTTCAGAATAACATTTGAGAAATGTTCGACCTGAAGGTGGTGGTAGGGAAATGGTCAGAATAGTTCCAAATTATCATTTTTGGGAGCTTAAACAAACAGCCTGAAGATATTGAGATTTTTTTGTTCAGCACGATTTTAATGAATCCTTTTTCTTCAAATTGCAGATAGACTGAACCAGGATGGAAACATCCTGTTTTGGGGGGGTTCATGTGCAAGACAGCTGAGCAAAATTCATAAAAGACCTGCAAGGCTGTCAACGCTATAGTAACTTGATTTTCCAAATGTAGACAACCCACACATCACGCAGAAAGAGACATTTGAATGAATCAGGTTAACCAACCAGCTGAAGCGTAAAACAAAACAAAAAAACCTGCATGACTGTAAAACGTGGCTGGGCCTTTCGATCAAAAAACCAAAACCAGTACGTGCAAATACAACGTCTTATCGACGTACTGTGTGTAACAGTAGGTGTGACAACGAAGACTGGGACCAGCAACACTTTGCAAAGATCACCTTTTGGAAGGTGAATAAACTGCCACTGCTGCAAGACGCTGTGTAACGTGAGACTGCGAAGCCTTTGCAGAGCAGCCACGGTGGCCACAAGTGACAATTGACAGACTGCTCGTGAATGCTGAACCAGTGTAACAGTAGCAAACTGAAACTTAACGCCTATCAAACGTTTCCTAACAGTAGCCACCGTAAGCTCCTGGCTACACCAGAGCAAGTAAACAACACTGAGCGATTTTCTGAGAGGATTGATGTGTTATTTCTTCTTTTAAAGTTACCTGGTCTCACCTTAAGGCTTCTTAAAAAGCCAACAACAAGAACCAAAAAAAAAAAAGGCAAAAAGACTCAGGCATTTCTGTTCTCCACAGTTTGCCTGGTTTCAGGAACTGGCAACCAGACAATCAGATGTTAACACTCGATTGCATTTTTACTGTGAGGGATTTAAGGTGCGAGATTTCAAACCGAAGCGCACGACTGCGGTTTACAGCTGCTGATGAAAGACTCCATTTGCTTGCCGATCGTTTTCATGAGAAGTTGTTCACGCGGTGACTTGATTTGTTGGCAGACAAGACGAAAACTCGGGCTCCTTCCTCAAGCAACTCAGGTGGAAAACCCCGACAGTAAAGCTGAGAAGACCTTGGCAAAGCAACCTTTGGAATTTATGTGTGTAATTACAAAGGCTCACTCTGCTACAATCACATTAAAGAAAAATGAACCTCGGCACCAGTTCGTCTCAACAACAAAGAACCTCTCAGATATTTCATTAGTGTCGTTATATTTTTGGCCTGGAAATCCTCACTGCATACCAGCTCTGCTTATATAACCCCTAAATTTTCAGAATACGTTCAGATGCTTATATTCAAACAGCAAACATTTTAATTAGCAGCCTGGCTGAGAGCCTCAGCGCAGCACAAAGGCATCTTATGCGCTGCATTAATAAGAAAACCGCATCATGTGAAATGAGCTCCTTCCTTTGCCTCCGGCCTTAGGTTAATTATGCACAAGTGTTCCATTACTGGGACTGTATGTGGCATTCCCCACAGTTCAGCATTATTAATTATTATAGCCATTAGGGGGAACATGGACAAGAGATTGGTGCTGCGGTCCCTGCTAAATTGAGTGTTCTACTGACAGTCGTAAAATCCAATTCCGTAGATTTATAATTAAGTTCTTCGCAATCTCTGAAACCTGGAAAATCCAATCTGTCAGCCTTTGCATTTTGTTTGTCCTAATTTTTTTTTAAATATGTTTATCCATCATAATATCCATAAGTATTTAAAAGTGTTTCTGCATAAAATACAAAAAATGGTGCTGGCTGTAGCAGCAGGATTTCTTTTTGAACTCTTGTACTGATGTTCTGCACCAGCAAGAACAAAACTATACAATTGGTTTTTTTTTTGGGTGTTATACCAACCTGAACTAATGATCTGCAGAGAAAAATCCACTGAAAATGTCCTGCTTCATTAGCTCCAAGAACTGCCTTAACCCTCAAATTTGACCCGTTTCGAGTTCAAATATTTAATAAATATTATCCAGTTTTTTTAAAGTGGACCAAGACCAATTTATTTGATTTTGAAAGTCTCTATAAAATAAAAAGCCTAGCGTCAGCCGCTTTCAGCTCTTTATCTGTTTGCTTCTGTCCAGCTCTCTGTGCTCACTTATACCCTTTTTTAATACAGTTGAATTCCCAAGCAAGCTGTCCTCATTTAAGTTTTTCTCTTTGTGTTGTCAGACAACGTACCAAGTAATCAAACATGGCCCATTAAGACTTCATGTTGACCAGCAGTCACTTTCAAGCCATTTCCAAGCTGCTGCTCTACTGCTAAAATCCAGATTTTTATAACCCGACGTCGTCTGACAGAATCACCAGACACATAAGTTAAAGACAACAGCTGTGCTGTGACTTCAGCTGTATTGACCTGTAAAATATCCGATCAGAGAGAAAGGTAGGAGCTCATTGACTTCTGTGTCAGCTGCTGTGTGGTCAGTTCAATGCATAGAGAGGTGTGCCTGTGGAGGGAAAGCCCGACCAGGTGCTCGCGGGGCAAAACTGGCGACTCTCTTCTACGGAACGCTGCTAAGGTTTGTCCAGAAAGTCAGATTAGATTTGTCACTAGGTGCTTTTATGAAGAAAAGGGTCTGAAAAGTCTGTAAATGTAGCGACAAAGGCATAAAGTTGGCATGACTGCCTGTAAACGCCACCTGATGACGTAGTAGAAACTGTCTGTGCCAGTTCATTTTCAAAGAGCCAATGGGGAAACGCCAACACATGGCCAGCCGACCAATGGTGTAACTTTATCAGTCGGCCAGTCATGGACATTAGCGTTCATAGGGCTGGCCCCGCTGCTGCGGTCCAGCCAAAAAAGTACAAGTTTTGTGGTTATGAATGGATAACAAGTTAGTTATGAGGTAAAACACTATGTTGGGTAAAAAAAAAAAAGTCTCTTTAAATGTTTTGTGGTTAATTGCAAAAAATGGTCAAATGCTACCTGCAGACATGCTGTTCAATACAACAAATACACCAGATATTTGTCATCAGAATAAATATATGTGAAGAGGTTTGGCAAGGAAACAGCAGCCAGGGAAAATCTTACATGGGAAAAAAAAAAAAGTTACATAATGTTGGACGAGCCTTGCTTTCTTAATACACTCGTTAAGCACGATAGGTGAAATTGTGTCAAACTGTGGACACATTTGGAGAGGATACAAAGAAGTTTGGCTTTTGCTCAAACAAACAAATAGTAAACAGACTGCAGGATAATTTTCCCACATCTTTCGTTTTGATCACCGCAGGCCTTTTTGAACGGGAGTCTTGTTTTGTAGCTAGAAAGCACACACACAGTTGGACATAAAGAAGTGTTTTATCCTGGAAATTGGCCTCAGAAAAGTTTGTGTTTGTGAAGTCCTTTAGCTTTAGTCCACTACTTCAGAAAACAAATCCGCAGCGACTTGGCAAAAATGGCATTTGCCAAAAATCCTCAGCTTTGTGCCTTAAGTCAAGTTGCACCAGGAGGGAAGAGTGGGCAGCAGGACAGTTTAGAGGATAACAGATAAAATTCAGCTTGCATCCACTTTAAAGCAGCTTCACGCAGAGGTGAGATAAGGTTAAACTTTGGGAAAACAAATATGCGGAACTGACGTTTCCGTACGGAATAAAAGGTGGAGTCTCACCCCTCCTGTCTGGTTCTTCAGGTTACCTAAAACAAATGCACAAAAGGATTGTTTGCAAATCCGATCCAGTTCGGGTGCAGTCACAGGTGCTCTTTGTTGTTATCACTGATCAATGATGTACTGTGTGTCTCCTCACTGCTCCGTCTCATACCACACAGGATGACGAGGTGATTGGGTGTTCCTCCTCTCCGCTCTTAAGGGACTCTTTTAGCTCTTGAAACGGATGTGAACGTTGGGAAGCTTCGCCGCTGAGCTCACATCCTCTCTGAGTGTGTCGGGGGTTAATGCATGCATGAGTTCTGTCTTTCTTCTCACCTCTGGAGTGCTTTGTGTGGTTTCCCACTTTCCTCTGCTGTGTAGAAACCATAGAGCGTTCCACTTGAACTGATTCGGGACTGCTTTTGTGTATCTCAGAACGTCACAGTGCGGTGGTGTATACGGCTTCCCCAACTATTTGTCCTCAGACAATCGACCAGTTTAAAAAGCACAGCAGAAAACAGAGTGCTCTTTTCAAATTTGGAAAGCCTCCTCCTAAGGAGGTTCCTAGGTCCTAGAAAATTGCCTTGTCACAGGGCACAATGTTTATTAGCTTAAAATCCAGTTCACTGGAAGGTCTGTTCTCTTCAAAGACAAGCAGCCCCATCAGATCGATGCTTTTAGAACACTACACTTAGCTGGAGACACTTATTTTACTTTACTTAGATTGTTATGGATTTTTTTTTTCTCTTACAAGCCTAAGAGAATATACAAACCATTTTCAGCATTGTATAGGATGGAATCACAATCCATTTTTTTTTTTTTAAATCAACCTGCCAACATCCAGCAGTTCAGTGGGATATTTCAACCATCTCTGCCAAGTCGGTGCAAATATGCCCCTCTAAACTTTTTTGACAATGAAAATGTTAATATGGACGACAGTACGCATCAAAATACAAATTATGATGGACAATCATGAAATACAGGTACCAAATTTTCTTCGTTAAAGTGCAGCATTTCATAAGCAGCCAGCAAAAATATTGAAAAACGCCCTTTCTCGCAATGTTAAAGCTGCATCGCTCAATTTTTGGCCACTAAAGGTCAGAAAAACATCCGAGAAAAGGAATACAACTCACCTCAAAGGCAAACAACTTTTTGAGATATCCTCCTAACACACTGGCAAACGAAAACAAAACCGCTCTTGAATACACAGTAATGACGTAGTTAAGTGTCCAAAATACAGAACAAAGCACCCGACCGATGCTCTTTGTGCTCTTTGACGTGAGTCGCCACTGGCTGTGCCCACTTCACACTTAATCCCTGCACACTGGATTAGTCACCTATTGATGGTTTGGTTCACGTGCCAACTCTTAAATAAAAGGAAACATTTTCTTGCATCTAAGCGCATTTTATTGGCTCTTACGTGGGTTTGAATGGCATTTTTCTCGCCAAACCAAAAAAGGGAGGAAAGTCTCCAAAAATTAGTTAAACTGCTCCTAATGCATAAACAAATGCCCTGTGAATTTGCCCACTTGGTTTTGACTCACTAGCCTCAAGACAAAGATTTATCAGGACCCGGGTTTGCAGCCAATGTTACCTTCCTGCCATTGATTTACGTGATTCGACTTCATGAGCCTCAATGAAAAAGCCAAATGAAAATCCACGG
The DNA here is from genome assembly GCF_016859285.1 of Xiphias gladius. Lineage (NCBI taxonomy): Eukaryota > Metazoa > Chordata > Actinopteri > Istiophoriformes > Xiphiidae > Xiphias > Xiphias gladius. Next base: position 2,079,900 of record NC_053403.1, on the reverse strand, counting down.
AGGGCCTGATTTAAAAACAGGAAGCAACTAAGCAGAAGAAGCAGAGCGGTTGGTATCTCGTTTAGCCCGCGGATATCATCAGACTGTGACATTCTTGAGTGGGTCATTCACGCGTGTGTGTGTGTGTTTCCTTTTCCACTGCCTTTGCCTTCTCTCTGCCGCAGATTGAGACTTCGTCATGCGCCGCTCGTTCTGCTTTTTCTCAATGTAGGATTCAGAGAGAGGTTCTTTGAGCCGCTTGAAAATAAAATTAAAAATGATTCTGAAGGATGACCGGAGGATTAGGCTCAGTCTGATTTCTTTTATAGTTGCGATCTTTAAAGTGCTGCTTAGACAAAGCCACACACTTGCTCCTAGTAATGCAAAATATTTTTCAGTGATTTGACTGCCTTAGTAAAGGAAGGACACACGGAAGGTAACAGGCAGACGGGCAGGTAAATAGCTCAGGCAGGATGACGGTAGCGTGTTGGCAGGAGAAATGAAACCGAGGGGGGGGGGTACTTTGTAAGTACGTATTAAAGTAGGAGGGTCAGGTGGTAGAAGGTGAAGAAATGAAGGATAAAGGTGAAGTTGACGGGCTGAAATGAGTAAGAAAAAATAGGGGAATAATTACCTCATAAGCTGGTGTACTAGGAGGAAGGAATGGAGGTAAAGTGAAGCTTAGTGAAACCTCAGATGGAAGGAAGCAGGGTTTAGTAACTGTCCGCACGCTGTCCTGGTTCCTCAGCACATGAAGTCGGGCCCTCTGAAGGACCCGCTGCTGGACGACCACGGCGACTTCAACAGGATGTGCGTGGCCATGAAGAAGATCGGCCTGGACGACACGGAGAAGCTGGACCTGTTCAGGGTGGTGGCCGGCGTGCTGCACCTCGGAAACATCGACTTCGAGGAGGCTGGAAGCACATCAGGTGAGCTGCCGCAAACATCACCCGAAAAAATACAGGTTGGCCTCGGAGACCATACGAAGTCCCCCTGTGGGTTTGGTTTTAAGAAGTGGTTCTGATATGAAATAGGCCTGGAGATCACATACAGGAACATGCTTTTAGATTCTGCCCCTAGATTCCTGAAAACAAGGGCTGGATAATCTGCACAAAGTGAATTTTACAGCCAAAGGTGACAGCGTCTTTAAAATCTCAAGATGCAAAGCTGAGCTCATGTTTATCCCACTGAATCAAATTTTGGTTTAGTGTGACACTACATTTTTTTTTTTTCCTCCATGGTTTTAAGTGCTCTAGTAGTCATTGTGTGAAATTCGTAACTTTCGCTAAACATTGAACTACGCATGACATCTGTGAACATAGTATCCATATATAGATATGTAACAATAAACAATAATGCAGTAAGTTTGGGTTCTCATCGTACTCAAATGATATGGATTTAAACAGGACCTGGACTCGGTCTCTGAATCTAAATCAACGCAACCACCTAAACATAGTCACCTTTTCATTCACCGAAGCGCGTTGCTCTGCACAGGAAGTCGCCCTCGGTGGGATTAATGCAGAGACGTATGAACCGGTTACGTTGTGATGCGGTGAAGAAGAGCTCGACCGAACAGCCACGGACGAGGCTCATCCATTTCATATCTAAGGCTACAATGTGGCTAATTCTGGCGCAGTGTTTACTGATGTGCACCGCTCCTGTCCAATCAATCAATCAATCAATCAATCAATCAATCAATCAGTGAAGTGTACACTGGAGGAGTGGATCCCACCTGATCAGACCTGGTCTGAATGGTTTGCACTCAGAGACCCTAGATATGATCTGGTGGAGACTGGACCATCAGGCTCCTCGGCTCCAGGACAGCGCCGCTTCGGTTCCTGATCGGCAGAGGCCATTTTAATTTTCTCATCCCCTCAGGACCCTGCTCTTCCATTGATCACTGCAATGTCCAACCCCTCATCTCCCTCCCTCCCAGTCAGTGTCACTGAGGTCAGCGATAAATGGTTTTGTACTGCGATGAAAATTTGCCGTTGGTGTCGCACCTTGTTTTTTAATTAAAACCCAGGATTCTCGACAAGAATAATTGCAGAGTTTGAAAAAAAAAAAATTCATGCACGTATTTTGTTCTCGACTTTTCAACAGGCATATTTCAGCCTGTTTGTCTCAGAGGCTCCACCTAAACCATCCCACGCCTCAGTTTTCACCCCGTTTTCAGAATATAACCCCACAGGGAGGCTCGGTTTCCATGAAAATCAACTGCTTTCTTTGAACTTCAGCGGTGGAAGTTCCTCAGCTCTCAGTTGCTCCCGCCGTTTTCTCCCTCCCCGAGGAAGGGGCGGTGGGGGGGGGCGCCCCGCGGCGCCTATTAAGTGGACCGGTTCTCACAGCAGGTGGCTATCATGGCGTGTGTTTAACAGCAAGTGGGGAGAACGTGTTGAGTCAGAGGAGATAATCATCCTGTTTTGGAGACGGGCTTGGCTTATTTGCATTTGCTGAGGCCAGAGGAGCTTTTCTTAGTTTGAAAAAACATCTAGAAGTCAAACACGTTACAAGACTACAAACAAAGATATGTCTGTTTAACTCAAATGTCAAGCCAAGTCCTATTATATGGAGCTGAGACTTGGTGAATGACAAAGACGACCACCCAGAAAATACAGATCGTTATAAATGGCTGCCATCGAAGAATATTACAGATGTGCTGGCCAGAGGGCATCAGAAATACTGACTTGTGGCAGGGGATCAATCAGTGCGCAGCAGAACTCGTGATCGGAAAGGCGAGATGGATGTTTAGACAGCCTTAACTGTGTGAGAAATAAGAGATCCGAGAGCAGAGAGAGAACCAACAGCTGGAATGATTTCCCAGGCAGATGCTTGCAAGGATTCGTTTTTGTCGCTAGGTTTCATTTTTCCTGAAGACAGACCTGAGGAGAGGCGTCAGGTTTGACCTCCAGTGGAAGAAGAGGTCTTAGTACCTTCCCCTAGGATACTTCTACAGGGACTGGCTTTTGCTCGGATCTGATCTGTAGTTGTCTGGCATTGGGATTGTTTTCTAACCTCCAGGCTTTCTCACCCCAGGTTTGTTCTTTAAGGTTCTAGGTTCCCTTCTCACGTGTTATGATGTCAAATTTTTTAGGTCCCTGAAACATTCTGTTATACGCAATTATATTTTTAGGCACTGTAAAACTCCAGCGCAGCCCATTTAGTAGGTCGCTACTTTGCCTACAGTCCCAAAACTTTAAGAACTGACATTTTCCTTAAACGTACCTTTTTAAATATCTTTAAAGAGCAACTCAACACCCTGTTTTAGCTATAAAACACATCGCTTTCACAAATTCAAAAAAAGGCACCGGGACCCTGACGGTTCTGGCACAGCGAACACTAACACGGGACCAGGATCAACGGATACGTGTATTTTACAAACTCAAAAAAGTGGGTTCAGTATTAATGCACGGTTTTTATAATTGCAAAAAAACATAGTTTCGACCTTATCAGATACTGTATATTAGGGGTCAAGTATAGGTCATATTTTTTTCAGCATTGTTCACTGGGAGGGTGCAACGTTGTACCGGCCGGTACGTTTCGTTTGACTCTCATACAGATATCATTGATGTGTAAAGCTGTTTTACGATTACATCTGAGAGCAGATGTCATAATCCCGATTAGTGCGAGGCCGAACGTAGACGTGCTCTGCGTTGCGCCGGGAGATTTAATAGGTTTAGTTTTCCCCAGTAAACAGTAGCCTCCTTCATTTATGGTTGAATGAAAGTTTGTAGGGGCCAGTTATAATTCCTGTTATTCATCTTGTAAGTTTTTTTTTTTTCCCTCTGGTCTCTGTGGGGTTCAGAAATGACGTCATGCAGCCCCAGGATAAGCGCAGATTTCTCTGCTCGGGTCGAAACGCGTAGGTTGTAGAGTCGCACCAGTTTGAGGACACTGACGGAGAGAGACACCTCTGCCATCCTGGGTGAAAGTGAAGGGTTAACGTGCAGTTCAAAATAAGTGCAGGGGTGTAGGTGTCTGTCATTAAGAGATTATTTAGATTTTATTCTCTACAGGAATAAAACCCACTGACCATCTTATTCTTGGTAGATTAGAGACGTCGTATAAATTCAAGTAGTTTCCCCAAAGGAATTCATGAAGTTATTTTGTATCTGTCTATTCTCTGAATAAATTCATTGAAAATCATATTCGACATCTTAAATTATAAGTGGGGTGATATTCTGTATTTTTGTTATGGTCCAAAAATCCCACCAAAAAAAAAAACTCCAACCAAACCAACTCCACTATTGTGCCTGTATCAAAGCCTGATGGATCGGGATCCTCCGAGCCTCAGAGCTCCACTGTTTCCAGAAACTAGTAAAAACACGTCAGTGAGTCACACGGTTGCTCTGGGTAACGTGTTCCTTCATCACCATCAGCACACACACACTGTAGTTTAATTTGACTAAGTCCAACACACACACACACACACACAGACACACACACACACACACACACAAAAAGCCCTGCTGCCGCAAACACTCACTACAGCACCAAATGTGGATCAATCCGCCCTGAAAATAGTCCCCGACAGATGCCCCATTTCCTCCTGTTTGTTTGTTGAGAAGCTGTCTTAGTTTGAAATTAGTCTTTTTTGAAAAAGAAACTTTATATTTGTCAGGTGTTTTTTAAAGATTTTACGCCTTCAGCTGGAACCAATGGGCTTGGAGCTGAGCCACAGACTGAGGAGGGAAGTGAGAGACGGACCGACACACTGTTGGTTTTGGTTTTTTCATGGGATCCTTTGACAATAAGAAAAATGTAGAAATGTTCCATCAATATGGAAAATAATCCGAATAAAAATGATTAGCTTCTAGGCACTGATCCAATCTTTGATGCCAACGTTTGTAACCTTTAGCTCCCTTTCATCGGCTGCTGCAGACGACATGACAAACTTACAAAAACGTCTCTCCCACGTCTCCGTATGAACAGAGTTCCCGCTCACGCAGCTCCACTCTTTTCTACTCCAGCCCATCCGGTTCCTTCTGGGCTCTGTTCCCTTCTCCCTGGACTCAGTTGGTTCACAGCACGTGGGTGTTGGTCTCACTCGCTCACCTTGAATCCGCTAGTGCTGATGCCCCCCAGCGCCCACACACAATAAAGCGCTGTGCGCCCCCCCCCCTCCGCCTTCATGTTTGGTGCCCGTAGGCCCGGCTTGTCAATATCTCATCGTGGAAGTGCACGCTGTGGCGGAAATGCGGGGGATTAAAGGATGACCCCGTTCGTTGTTTTTTTTTTTGAACACACGGCTCCTTTGGCACATTGTAAGAGGTTGGATTCAGCTCCAGCGCGGATCAGAGACACTTGATACCCGTGAACGGCGGAGTTTCTACCACCCGCTCGACTTGCATGTTTATGGAAGGTGGAAGGAAATGTAACCTCCGTCCAAAAAGGGCAGGACTCCGATTCAGGACATTCTTGCTCACTTGACATCCGACTTCAACAATCATTTTCTCTAGAACCTCGAACAGGCTTCAGTTAAGGATTTCCTACATTACCCAGTAAGCCTGGCAAAAACCCGAGCTTTCTCTGCCAATGGTAACGAAAACAGTTGCAGGACACTTTTCTGCTCTGCGTTTGATTTTTATCGCTGATGTTTCTCCCTTCTCCTCGTCTTGCAGGCGGGTGCGCCATCAAGAACCAGTCGAGTCAGACTCTGGAGCACTGCGCCGAGCTGCTGGGCCTGGTGGAGGAGGACCTGAGAGTCAGCCTCACCACCAGGGTCATGCTCACAACAGCAGGGGGAGCCAAGGGAACAGTCATCAAGTAAGAGGCCTGCCCTTACACACACCTACACACACACACACACACACACACACACACACACACACACACACGCACAAACGCTGAAACATCTATCACATATACTGAGTGACACAGATACACACACACACACACCTGGAATCATGCCGACTGGCTTCGATAACAACTGAGCATCTCTTAGAGAATTAGTTAATTAATTGATAAGTCAATGGACAGAAGATTAAAATGAACCTTTGAATCTTTAAATCTATAAAAAAGAAAAGAAAAGAAAAAAAGATTTGTCAAATAAAAATGCCAAAATCATTTGTGGTCACAGCTTCTCTAGTGGGAGAATTTGCTGCTTCTAGACTGAATCCTTTTGGGTTTTTCGGCTGTTGCTCAGACAAAATAGGCAACTTTCGAGGTCACACCTTATATGCATATGGGCTCGTATAAGTAAATGTACACGCACATGCTTTTTACAGCTGTTCCTCTGAAAACATCTGCCCTGCTGCGGCTCACAACGGCGCCGTGCGAGCGTTGGCAGCGAACCACAACAGTAAACGGATAGAAACAACGCTCTGAAATCCACTGTAAAGCTCCGTGAAGCCGGGGGGGGAATTTTAATACCTACAATTCCATGACAGTGAGTCAAGCTCAGTAAGCTGAGGAAGACTGTATTATACGACAGAAAGTTCAAGAACAGCGACCAAATGGACCTTTCGGTGGGACCGTTTTGTCCTGTAAAACATCTCTCAACCCCCGAGATTTATGTTGTGGCCTCTCTAAAGGGTCCCGACCCTGCAGTAGAGAAAACATGAACTCAGACCGCAGACAGACACGTAACGCACTGACGTGCCGGCACTTGAAGGCTTAGCAGGTCAGACCCCCAGCGACGCATGTAGTCGCGAGTGGGCTGACTCGCACCAACGCCAGCATAAACAGTAAACTGGGACCAGGCTCCGAGGGCCGGCGGCAGAGCTGGTTAGCAGCCGCCTGACTCGCAGATAGACACTGGATCAAACCTGAACGCTGCTGCCAACAGTTCTTGTGAGTACAGCGTTGAGCCACCTGGACTTTCGCTCGGGCGTCTGGATGCTGCAGTCAGTTTGATCCGAAAAGGTCAAAGCGGTGACTGAATGTTGCCGCGAGGTTGTTGTCCTCATTTAGGACTTGTATATTTGGTGTACGCGCTTCCGCCCAGCCTGCCTCAGCCCACATCTACTTAAGTTAGCAGTTTCCTACATTTCCCAGAAGGCCTTGTCCCAGCCTGAGTGAGGGCAGTGCGACTTTGTCATGGCTGTTTTAAAGGTCAGTGTGTGTGTGGAGTATAAACACAGTGGCGGTGGGCCAGCTTGCGAACAGAGGGCTGTGTCCAGAGGTTTGAAACCTCGTATTGTGAAATAAATGAGCGCCTGTTGTCTGGTTTTGATGCTATGGTGTAAAGCCACCCAGCTCTCAGCCTGCTGTGCCTCCAGTTGGCGAGGCCTGTGATTCTGGTTAGATACAGCAGGTGAGGAACCAAGCAGTGAGGAGGTTACCGAAGATCTTACCCTTTTAAAAATGTTGTGTTGGATGTCTGCAAGCGACAGTCAGCACTAGTTTTAGGCCTTTGTCTTAGAGGAGCCTTTGTGTTGGCTACTTTCTTGTAGTGCCGATGGGCCAGTCCCAGTTTTCTGTATTTGGTGGCTGGAGGTTTGTGAAAAGCCAATTCGTGGGAGACTTCGGTGTTCATCCGGAGCCGAGCGTTTTGATGTGCCAGCGTTTGAAACCTCATTTTATTCTGACCACGCTCTTTGATTTTTTTTCTGTATTCCTTACCAGGCTGCCCCATCAGTCGACTTCTCCTTTCAGTGCCAAACACTGAATCAGACATCCAAAGCAGCCTGCGAGGGAGCTGATGAAATGGCCGTCACGTCAGCGTAAAACAGTTTTTAAAAAGTGTTTTAAGCATGTGTAGATTCTAGGGTACATTAAACTCAAACTGCTGGAAATATCTTGATGTGATGCCAAGTCATCTTCGCTTGGCCAGAAAAAAAAAATTCCCGTAACTCGGACTGCACTTCTAAGCTCCGTATAACTTCACATATCCTCGTGATCTTGGCAGTGTCCTGCTGTCACACAAAGACAGAAAAGCGTGTAAAACTGAATGAACAATACATGAACAGATTTGTGTGTCACATTCGCTATTTTGTCCACCTCGGTGCCTCTAAAAGCGAGGGAATTCCTGCTCACAGGCTCTTCTACCGAAGGTGACTTCTACGGTTGGCTGCAAATTGAGAGGGATCACAATGTGCGCTGATGGTTTACATCCTCCTCTAATATTGTGAGATATTATTAATGGTGTCTATTTAGAAAGGCAAGGTGAATAAAAGCACTTTAGCCAGGCAAGAAGAAGCTTAGAGCTGTAAGGGTGGCAAGATACTTATATTTAAGATACATTTTATACGGGATTTATATATTTTACATCTATTTATCCAGTGCTCTACCATAAGCAAGTCACTGCAAAGGAGACATTTGGACTCGTGACCGTCCAGGACAGATTTAGGCCAAGGACAGAAGCTTGTGTCACACACGGCTTGTGTAGACACACTGAAATTCACTCCAGATACACTGATGGCACCACATGCTCAACGGCGAGGGCCCTAATTTACATGTTCGGCGTGAAATTGACAATCCTGACAATTTGCATGTCGGAGCACATACGGCGCTCTCCACCTGCTGCAAGGAAACACTGAAGTTCACGTAGTGACTTATGTTTGTTTGTGTGAAAGAGGTCGTGTGTGCTGTGTATTTAATTTTCCAGGGTTCGGAGTTTTTTAAGGAAGGCACTAAGGTCTGGGAAACGTTTCCTGGTGGTTAATGAAATGTATGAATTTCGATTAAGGCTTTCAACAGGTTGCAGGCTGCGGCAACTTCACCTTCGCAGTTTCCAGTCCGATCTACGCCCCCTACAGGCGAGGAAAGTAACAGCAGGTGCAGTGTAGGTCTGATGATTTGCGCCATCTACAGGCAAGGAACTTAAAGGTGTCGGTGTGCTTGTCTCAAGCTTTTGTCTTTCTTCACACAGCTGCTTCCGTCACTCTTTACAGCCGAGTGCAGCGCGACGAAGCCTTTGAGATATTTGCAGTTTTACCTCCTCTCTATGGCGGCTTTTTTCCAACCCTGCCTTCCAGTGTCGCCTTTCACAACAGCTGGAAAACCTTTTACCCGTAGACGTGGTCTGACGACGCGTCTACGAAGCGGTCTGTTCATAAATTAACTTTGCATTTGTTACACTCAGTTGGGACACCAGATTTTCCCTTAGACGTCGGCTCACACGCGTAAATAGGGCTGTCAAAAAGAAACGGGGGAATAAATCAATGGTAGTGCGTTTCTGGAAATTCATTACATTTTTTTTTTGGTGGTCAAAGTTTGTTTTTACAGAAGGCGTCTTGCCCTGACCATAACCATCATCCTGAAAACTGATGAAATCATAAAGTGGGATCACAATCAGAGAAAAAAAGAGAGTACTTTTTCGATTTAAGTTTTTGCTCTACTTTTGTTGGATCAGAAAGAAAAAACTAAAGGTGCAAACGATGACTTGTATGAAGGGATTAACTTTTAAAACCAGGTGGACACCAGTGTGACTCGGTGACAGATGAGGCATTAAACAATCTTGAGGGTAAGAAATGAAGCGTCAACCAGACAGGCAGCTCGGACCATTCTGGGCTTTATCGGTCTGCTCCAGCTTAACAAGATAAATGTGACCCTGTGAGGCGTTACAGAGGAGGAGGAGTCGGGTTGAGTATTATAACATTTTTACGGCTCGGTGTGCAACGCCGAGGGAGAGCTTCAGGTGTCAGAGTCTACCTCGGGCTCGGAGCCGGAGCGAACAGACACCCAGGCGAACCCCGCCGCCGAGACGGGAGGGCAGAGACGAAACCACACATCACCAGGCAGTTGATGGGAAAATAATATGACACTCATATCCAGACCACCTAGGAGGTCTACTCAGACGCCTGCTAACAGAGTTTAGTGTGACCCACCTGAGGGGTTCGAGTGAGGACATCGCTGACAGAGAGAGAGAGACCTGCAGAAATACAACATTTATCCACATTAAATGTAGAAACTGACAAAACATTTATGCTGATACAGTTTATTTTTTTAATTAAAAAAGATTTGTTATGAGTAGCTTCCATCTGAGTAGCTGGAAGCTACTCAGATGTGCAGATGGGCTGTTTTTTTTTTTCTGTTTTACGCTTCTGTAAATTGAACGTCTTTGGGTTTTGGAGTGTTTGTCGGATAAAACCAGCTATTTGAAGACGTCACCTTGGGATTCTGGGATATTGTAAATTTTGTAAACTAAACGTGGGATTGACAAGTTGCTGCCTTAAACATTTATGTTCTCCAATGTTTTGAACTGAATAGTAGAATAGAACAGAACAGCAGAATCTTTTTTTATTCTTAAAATTATAAATTTATAACATTTTTCACAGTATTTAATTGATGCTTTTTTCTGTGTTAAGGTGCGATATAAATTACTTTTCTTGCCTCGGTGGAGATGATTGCTGAAGCATCAACGTATATATTCAACAGTAGCAAAGTGTCAGATGTAGAAACGTACAGACAGAGCGAGAGCCCCCTCCCCCTTCAAGCCGAGTCCCTGTCTCCGTTTAGCCTGAACTCAGTCGCTCTAGAGCTTGTGATTGTTTTGCTGGCGGCTCGGCCCCAGCACACACCATCTGAATGCCAGGCCACTCGCCTCAATTCCACACCTCCCACGCTAATGTTTATTTCTCCGCTTTCATCTGAGGAAAGAGGAGCCGGTGCAGATGAGTTAAAAGCCGCTTCCTGGCTCAGCCGACGCTGCCCTGCCTGTCACTTAAGCTCCTGTCGTACCGACGTGTATCTGACAGATCCTGGAAACACTTTATCCCTCTGCTTACTGCATTTATTCTGCCAGATTAAATGTTCTACATCTGCACATCACTATCACAAAAAAGGGAGCCTTTGGTATAATTGCAGACAAACAAAATCAAGTGCAGTTCATCCCCTCTGAGTGTCTGGAGATTGACCTTTTGTAGATTAGTGCCCACACCAAAAAAAAAAAAAGAGGAAGAAGAGAGTCTACAAGGGCCTCCTGAAATCCTCTACACTGCAGTTTATATCAAGATTCACCAGGGTGGATGTTGAAGGAAATCTGCTGGGCTCCTTTTTAGTGTCAAACCCGAGGAGGGCGCTGCTCTTCCAGAGCCGACGGATCTCAAGCTCTCTGAGGTTCTGCTGGCGGCAGATGGCGGAAGGAGTGAAAAGCTGGTGGGGAAAAAAGCAATTCCAACATGTCTATTCTCTCCATTAAAGCCGAAAAGAAAAACCTTTTGACTGAGAAAGCGCATGATCCTCTTTTGCACAAGGAGGCAGCGACTTTCTGGTGACGCCAGATGGCTGAGGGGATAGAAAAAAGGTTGTTCATCCCCCTCGGGGAGGAGGAGGACTGACAGGAGGCTGCACACTAAAACCGTGAGTTTTATGGGAAATGCAGTCCTAATTCTCAGACACAACAGTTGTCCTATCCTAATGCACTTGATGTATTTTAATCGAGTGCAGTATATTGATTGGAGTCGCACAGAGTCTGTCTTTCACAGCTGTCGATAGAAAGAACGTATCGCAATGTGGGTGTAAAAGTAGGCCTGCTACAGTGACCTTCTGAATAGGCTTGAAATTGATTTATACATTGATACAGAGTCTGAGATCTTGGCAACATTTTGATCATGATGTGACATTAACGCCCCTTGAAACTCCTGAACCTCCCAAACAAAACAAAGTGTGATTCAGCAGGTGTACGATCAATTTCTACTTTTAAATTCACTCAAAGAAAGTACTTCAGTGAATAGTTTGGGAGAAACTCAACGACCTTTGCAGGACAGCTGCCGCGTGTCGTTCGTTTGAAACACAAGCCACAGATTTACCCGAATCTGTAGGGCGTACAATGCCGTCATGGACTCAGTCATGGAAAAACTCGGTTCACTAAACCCCAGGATACGCGAGGACTTCGCTAACTTTTCAGGCGTTCTTCCAAGATGGCCACCGTCATTGCAAGCCTGGTAGTTAGAGCAGTTAAATGCAAATCCTGCCAACAAAAGAAACTGCAGACAAACTGTATAACGTCTTTTTGATTAACCAACTTCTCTGACTCCTGAGTTACTGCGAGAAGGCTGATATGAACGGATCTTTCCATTTGCTTGCAACTGTCAGGTGCGAGAGTGGTGGCGCTCATCGCTGTCAATCAAACCATGCAGACCGGACGGTGGCGTCTTTGCTATTCGGCGTTTTTGTTGACAAGGTTCTGGCCCTCTACTGCTCGTTCTTTCGGGCGTGGTGGCTATCACCGCCCATGGTAAGCTCTTGGTTTGAAGTCCAAACCAACTGGATGAAAATATCAAACACATTATTTCCTGGGTGAATTTCTCTCCCACATGAAAGCCCCCCCTCCCAGACAGCGAATACTTAGAGGAGCAGACGTTACAGCTTTCCTGTACTGGATAAAGGTTGACTCGGTGTTGAAAGTGGAGACACTGCAGCACAACAACCGCATATTTATATGCAAATTTCACCGATTATTGCTTTGATTTTAGTTGGTAGAAGTAGATAAAATGAGAACACGGAGGAGGGGGGGTTCTTGAGAGGCGGCGGGTTGGGCCACTGCCAGCCGGCTGCATCACCTAAGCCGGTTATTTATTTGCCTGGGTTGTGTAAGCAAGAGTGCAGATGGCTGTGTGTGCTGGGCCGAGAGGGGGACATAAAGAGAGAGAGACAGAGTGGGACGGAGATGAGATTCAGAGAGAGGGAGAGGATTCAAATCTGATATTCCTTCATTTGTGTTTTATTTTCTGCTCTGTGCATTTTTTTGAACAGAAATCTAATTTGGTGCCTTGACGATAAAGCAACTTGAAACCCGCAGAGCGACATTCAGCGCGTTGTTGGAATTCCCTGCGTAACCCGGTTTCTTCCGAGTAACCTGGTTTCACTGGGTCCACCTAAACGCCTTAGAACTCGCTGACGGAGACAGAAGGCGAGAGATGTAGGAGATGAGGGACGAGATGCAAAGGGAGAGGCTGGAGGGCCGGATAATGGCCTTGATCTCCCGGTTCGATTCAGTTTGGTTTGATCCAAGGTTCAGCCCGATTGTCGTTATACAAGATTGTAAAAGCAGTTGAAGAGGTAATGACATCAGGTAGTGTAACACAAATACAAAAGCACCTGTCAGAATTGATCATCGAACTTTTTATTCGGCAGGTAGGAAGCTGTCACATCTGTCATTCAGACTGTAGCACAAATCGTCTTTTTGCCGTTGTGCCGGTGCTCGATTAATCGTTTGATCGTTTGATCGTATTATATATTTATGTAGCAAAAATGTCGAGCGTTCTCTGGCTCCAGCTTATCGGACATTTGCGGGTATTTTTCTGCTTTTCTCTGTTTTATGTCCTTGTAAACTGAATGTCTTTGGGAATACGAAAACGTTGACTTTGGACTCTGGGAACTTGTGATGAGCATTTTCACTACTTTAGGACATTTTAGAGACTAAAGTATTCATTGGCTGATTCAGAAAAATGGACAAACGGACAATTTATGGAATAAAAGTAGCTGTTAGTTGCAACCCAGATTATTTAAAGCATGTTTAATATTTACGACTGGTAGCCGTAGAAATATAATACATTTTATGTTAATTATACAAAAACTGGTGAGCATACTGTAAAATATGTAAAATAACATGAAGTTCGCTACACTCTGAGGAAGCTAAGTGATGACTTTGCAGGACCTGCTTCTGCTTCTTCCTCCGTTTTTTACTTTTGGCCATGTAAATGCACCGTCAGCATATAACTGTCACCCACCTTTACGGGCCTCCTCCTGCTGCGCCAACAGAAAACCCAAAAAACTAAATTATCAGCAGACAGAAGCCACACTGTTTAGGTGTAGACAGCGGAAACAGATTCATTCATAAAAGTCAAATATATGGCAGATAACGCCAGATTTACGGCAGAGTTACAGCCGCGTGCACGTTTAGCATCCCGTCCTCCAGAGTGTACACGGAGCAGTAGTTGACAAGGATTGAACTGATCAACATTTTTAATGAAACGTCAGTCGTCTAAACAGGATTTAAATTAGAATCGTAGAAACTTACCGAACCCGGTGACAGAAAGACAAAGTGAATTGTTTGAGTAAGAAATGAAGGCAGAAAATTTTAGAGAAAGGAAGAAAGAACTCAAGGGCAAAGAGAGAGAGAGTGGGATGGTAGTAAGAAAATCAAGCTCAGAAAAATAAAAGGAGGGAGGAAGGGGCTTGTTTGTAAGAACAAGGGACAGAGAGTGGCGATGGCGTGAGCATCAGATACAGTGAAAGATAAGTGAGGCAAAAAGATGGAGAGAGAGGGAGTGGAGGGAGAGATCTGAAATCCAGGCGGACAGGGTTGTAGGAAACCTAACTCTGAATGGGGAACGTCGAACGCAAGTGCAGTTTGACTGAGCGAGGGACGGGGGGGGGGGGCACAGGGAAAATGGGAAACGCCAATCGTGGCGACCCCGGCGGGTGAGGGTTAGCAGCTAACAGCCTGTGGAAGTCGAGGGGGGATCAGTCCGTCAAGCTGGCAGCCAGACGTGCCATTAAACAGAAGTGCAAAAATTTCTGTGGCCTTGCCACATCCGTCTAGATCTCAGTCTTTCTCCTGCGCCGTTTAATGCGGCGTCGGGAATGAGGCCGCGTCACAGGTGAGCCAACACCGGCAGTGCTGACCAGAATTAAAAACATATTTCTTATAAAATAAGAGATATTTTATAAACAGGGCAGTGGTCCGGACCCCTCCAAGTGGCTACGGGATTAATGTGAGGGGTCGTGAGATAATCAACGTAATAGATGAGTAGAAAAAAAAACTTATATTTATTTTCTCCTCAGAACTGACATTCAAAAATGATTAGGAAGCAACCTTTTTCCACTCTGCCTTGCTGAATCCGTCTCTGATTGAAACTCGGGAAGCTTCGGCAAGGTTCGCTCCGTGAAGCAAACTCGAATTCCCCTTAAACCAAACCCACAGCGTAAAGGTACAGATCGGAGTCTAACTAAACCGGTAGCTCTCCCTTTCATATCCGGGTTGCGTTCAGCGAGCAGGACCGCTGCGCGGCAGCGTTGTAGCCGTGACTGTGCCTCCATTTGTCAGCTACTTGGTTAATCGGTATCAGTGCCACACAGTTTGCTATCAGTGCGACGTCGTCCAATAAGGCTCGACTTTCCTCGAACATCTTAACGCCGTGAAACACTGAAACCAACACAAACCGCAAACAAATGCTAGTCGGACATTTTACTGACAGAAGATGCTTTGTGGCAGACAACCGCTAGGTGACAGTTGTGCCAGCTAGGAAGTAAGAGTCTCAGTCCCAGAGCCCTTTAAAATGCGAGGCCATTGTTTTCGGATTTACACACTCTGGGGACCTTTTTTTTTTTTTTTTTTTTTAAAGAGTTTTGTTTGCAAATGTCAAAAACCCCAGCTTAGTGTGGACAGAGGACCAAAACACAGAGAAAAGCTCAACTGAAACCTGTGGATAAGCTGCGTGTGTGTGTGTGTGTGTGTGTGTGTGTGTGTGTGTGTGTGTGAGTGGTGGGTTAATGCCATGTGTTGTAGTGCAGCAGAGCAGAGTCAGAATATATTAATACAAAGCTAAAGCACCTCTCTGTTACATATCAGAACATTTCTCTTATTTCTCATTTTTTTCTCCCCCTGTGGTGTTTTTTTGAGGACGGGGCCAGGAAGCAGCTGTAGACCAGCAGGCATCTTCAGAGAGCGCCACTTTTACCAACTGCGACATCAGTAATTACACCGAGGGAGGGAGAAAAACATTCAGGCTACAGAGGCTCATAAGGGAATACATATTAAGCTACTTGCACGATTAGCGTTGTGACATGATGCTGCCCTGGCATTCAGACCTCTTGGTTTTTAAGCGCGAGGGCCTCGCAGCAGTATTAAAACCTCCGGCCGCGACGCTCGGAGGAGCCGGCGGCATGAATTAAAGATGGCAGGTAGCGGAGAGAGGGCAGGGGTCGAGGTGAGGAGCTGTGGGAGTGTTGAGGGGTGATAAGTCAGGCTCTGAGGTTTCGCTCTGTGGTTGTCACTTCATGTTTGCTGCTGAGACGCTTTCCCTTTTATAACGCTCAGAGACACAGCTCTGTGACGTTTACATGTAATCTTTGCCGACGTAGGATAAGATGTTGAAGCCAAGATCGAGTCTGACTGATAGGCCGAATAAAACGATTTGTTTTTTTGTTTGCTTTTTAAATAAACAAATTTAAAGTTCATTCACCACAAACCACACAATGGAGAACAAAAAATCAGGGCTGAACAGAAGTCGTCACCCTTTTGCAGGACAGGTTAAATGTGTTCAGCGAGCAGATTTGTCACAAAATCGTGGGACTCGAACGCAACGCGTGATTATAGAAGAGTAGCAGCAGAAGTTCGAGTGAACCAGGAAGTCCGTTTTTTTATTCCCACGAGAATTTAACGGATTGAAGGCGCTGTCATCGTTATTCGCACGGCTCAAAGTACGTTGCAGGCTTTGTTTACATCTACACCTGGATAAAAATGAGAAGTGTGTGTGTGTGTGTGTATCTCAGTAAACAGTGCAGTCTGATGAGGATGCATGTCGAGTGCGGATGCAGAAGTAAATTACAGATTGCAGCTTTTGGGGGTCGGCCCTTGGCGCGGTCGGTCGTCCCATTTCGACATAATGTGTTAGAATAACACCACTGAGGCACCTGCATCAGGGATCAGGCGTCATTATTCCCCTTGGTGTCGCATGCGGCTTAAAAAAAACGTATGTGCAGAGGAGATCATTTGTCGCTGTTCGAGGCAGGGAGGCAGGGGGTTAGGTGGGTTGTTGAAGTCGTCATTTGGAGCTCTGAGAGTCTCTGCGTGGCCACTCGTGTCGAGTTATTTCCCAGGGTATCCTCGAGTGCACTGCACTCGTCCAGAGGTAAAGGCCGGGCAGACACTTGGGCCTTGCAGCAGATTAATGCGCCACATTTTATCTGGCCCCTGCGATCGGGTCACTTCTTTTGTCTGCCTCTATCGAGCCCAAGGCTCGCACGCATTCGGAAGCAATTACAGTACCTCCACAGAGCTCGCTGCCAATTATGGCTTCTGTCACCGTTTGGTGGCCGCTGCCTCGCACCTGATCTCTCCTTCCCCCGCCGTCAATAAGACAATTATCTGGCCGAAGAGCCGGGCAAGCCCCGTTCGTTTCCACCGAACGTGGGTGCGCAGGTGAATAAGCAGACTCGTTTTATCCTCGAGACGGATTTATGTTTACACTGATTGTTTTGGGCGGTTTGCTCGGTGTGTTTAACAGAAGAATCAACTTAAATGCTGAAGTTACACACGCTCTGAAGCAACCAATAAGAGGCAGTGCTGAAGTCAGGGGTGCATCACCTTTACTTTTCTACCCCCTCGTGATTGACAAGACTTTATATCGAGCCTTAAGACGTTTTGAATACCCATTTTTTTGGGGGTATTCAAACATTCTTATTTTGTCCAAAATGTTCAGTTTCAATGATATGAACCAGAGAAAAGCAGGGCGCCCTCACATTTGAGAAGCTGTAACGAGTGGCATTTTTACTTGATAGGTCCCTTAGATGATCAATCCATTGTCAAAATTCCCTCTGAGTTTTCTGTCAACCGACCAATCAATCAATTGACCAACTTTTGCAGCACTATTTCAGTTCTTGTACCATTGTTTGGGTTGAACCAACATTAAACAACGATGCATTTGAGGAAAACTGCCCAACTCTTTGAAATGAAATAATACCAGGACGACAGATACGGCACTGAAAAAGCGTTTTTTTTTTTTCAGATCAGTACAAAAACTTGGTTAAAGCGTTGACATTTGTATTGAAAGTTTTCCATGGAAATACCCGTCTACCCTCGTCTAATGTTTGTGTATAATAATAGTAAAGTGCCAGGTCAGACATGAGCGAGAGGCTCCACGCGAATTGATACTGACAGGAAACCGAAGCTTTGTAAGGTAAAGTACACTGTGAGGTATCATTTTCATTTCCTCCATGTTACTTTAACCGCAGTTTCATTTCCACATAACACTTCGGCTGCTTTCAGAGCTTCGTCCTCACGCGTCAGTTTCTGTGCGTGAAAAACGCTGCGTCTCTCAACGGTCACTCGCGTGCAGCATTTCACGGCAGCCGCACATTGCGCGACTGAAAGCTCAGCAGCGTTAGTAAGCGGGCCTTTGAGCTTGGATTGTTTTGACACAGACACTCTAATCAGCCTCAGCGCCTGTGCTTCCGCTTCGACCGACACTTTCGACCCCTTTCGGTGCTTCATCTTCAAGCGACACTTGAACTCCAACACATGCTCCAACTTTAATCGACACTTCAGCCTCTTTAAGTGGTTCAACTTAAACTGGTACGCCCATACAATGTTTCACGAGATAAAAAAATCACATTTTCAGACATTTTAACCTGTTTACAATAGCAGTTTAAACTTATTAGTTGTTATTAGTCCAGTTACTTTAACTGTAGATTGCTCCAGATCACCAATCAATCATGGGAGGCTAAATTAAGGTTTAGTAAAGTGGAAGTACATCGGGAATTACGAATAGACTCTCTAAGGCCTTCACACATCCCTCTTTTTAAATCATCCTGACACTACACGATATTCGAACCCTTTATTTTTACCCCTGTGTGTCTTCTCCAGAGTGCCGCTCAAAGTGGAGCAGGCCAACAACGCTCGGGACGCCCTGGCGAAGGCCGTGTACAGCCGCCTGTTCGACCACGTGGTGACCAGGGTCAACCAGTGCTTCCCCTTCGACTCCTCCGCCAACTTCATCGGCGTCCTGGACATCGCTGGTTTTGGTCAGTATCCCTCAAAACCCCTTATCACTGTCACACTGACATCTGAAAGGAAAAAGTCGCTTGTGTAGGGTTTTTTTGAAAAACACTCCCATCAACACTTAACGAGCAAAAAGCCGCCACCAGACATCTTCAGGATAAGAATTTCAGTGGTTTCGAGGCTTCAGAGAGTCTCAGAGCCATTCAGCTGTTTTGTTTGTCAGTGATTTAAGAAACTGTTTCTTAAATTACACAACTCTTTAAAACCCAGTTCATGTTATCAAAGTCTTAAGGAGTTTGGGCAAAATAAAGAAATTCACACAGTAAGTCCACTATTCGATTCTTGTGAAGCGACAGAGAGGAAAGAATGGAAAAGACCTGGAAGTTCCAGTTGAACTATGACACTAACTGACGTTGTTTCAAGTGCTTTGCATGTGCAAAAGATGTGTAAGTTTGTCTCAGAGCTGATATTGTGATGACGCACTGACAGCTGCAAGTCTCAGTTCTACACTGGCATCAGAGGAGCAGCTCTACAGTGCTTGACTTCCTACAACGGTATAACTTGTCAGGTTTCCTTTGACTGTGACGCAGCAACTTTAACTGCATCTTATTTTGTTTTTTTTTTTGTTTTTTGCAGAGTACTTTGAACACAACAGCTTCGAGCAATTCTGCATTAACTACTGTAACGAGAAACTGCAGCAGTTCTTCAACGAGCGCATCCTGAAAGAGGTGAGAGTGAAGCGAGAGAGAGAGAATCTGCAGTACCTTTCCGTTCGGGGGGAGGGGGGGGACCCCAAGTCAGCCACCTCGGTTCCACCAGCCCGCACTGACAAACACCGGCAAATCAGAGCAAACAGCTCGGGACGACTAGGGACTTGGATTCCTACTTCGATTAAAGTGCTTCTCTTGCACTTATTTTCTAAGTGCCTGTGTCAATTTTTAAATTGTGGCTTTCTTATTTTTGAATTAAAGTATGTATTTTCCAAAACCCCAGACACCTCAAATGATAAAACCTAAACTTTAATCATTTTTAAAGGAGAGGGTGTCTTTCCAAAACCTGATTTTTCACGTATGTATGAAAGTACTATTTATGATGATTACTGTTTGTGTCCAAAAAAAAAACCAAAACCAAACAAAGCTGGAGGATTTCATCCTGATAAGTCTGTTTCTCTTAAATATACCAGAGCAGATAACAAACAGCTGCAGTGACATGACAAGGTTTTATGTTGCTCTCAGTAAAAAAAACCTCTTTCGTGACACCGTTCGTCTGTTTTTTTTTAATCCAAATTGACGTCATCTTGTTTTCGGATTAAACTCTGAATTTACAGACTTGGTCAACACCCAAACGGCCATCGGCGACAGTCGACATGAAACCCGATGCTGTCCAGGCCGAGAATCTTCCAACGCAGCACGTTTCTATTTTGGAAAATAATGATGCTCGGCATATGATTCTGTCGGAGCTGTAGGTCCTCACATAACGAGTTAGCCTCCACAGGCAGTCAAGGAACTTGGAAAGCTGTAGCCGCCTTCGTGGCTTTATTATCGTTTGGAGCGGTTGTTTTTGACGAAAGGAAATGCCGCTCAGCTGACAACCCCGAGGTCTCAAATGTCAGACCGCTGTGTCTTTGTAGAAATTAAAGTTTTGGATCGATACCAAATTCTAGTCTGCTGACCTGTCGGCAAAATTCAAGCCATATCTGGTACTTTGGATTGGGTTTACTTTCATTTTTGTCAAAATCGCTTCCTTTTTCCCCCCTAATCTTCGACGTCCGATTTGACCTTTAAGCTGCTCATTTACAGGCCTGTGGTTGTCGGCGCCCAAGCATCTGTCAGCGGCATCCGGCGTGAAAGTCGTAACCCCTGGACGCTCGTTTCGCATGAGCGTGTGAGATGGCAGAAAAAGCCCGGTCTAAGTGCCATTTGTTAGCGAGCTCGAATGCCCTCCAGTAGGAACCGCAGAGACGTCCCCGTCCTCATTAGACCAAGGCCGTATGGACGCAGATATATCGTTATGGCTTCTCATTATGATTATCTCGTTTGCATTCCAGGAGCAAGAGCTGTACCAGAGGGAGGGGCTCGGAGTCAACGAGGTTCACTATGTCGACAATCAGGACTGCATAGGTATCAAGACGCCACCCGCCACACTGCGCTCATGATTGTGCATTCAGAGCAGCTCCAGCTGCTCATCTTTCATATTCCTGCCGTAGAATCGGAGCGTTTCTCTGCAGAGGTGTTGAATATTTATTTATTTCTTTTCTCTTTTCTTTCTCTCTTTTACGAGTGACAGCTCAAGGTTTTACCGGTGTTTAGAACATGGTTTGCATAACAAGACCTACTAAAATGAAAAAGGAAAAAAACAACATAAAAAAAGCTGGGTTATGCTCATGTCTATCTAAACGGGTTCCCATTCAAACGTAACATGTGGTATTCAGTAGCTACAATACGATATCTGATAGAGAAATTAGAAATATGTACATAACTTTTTTCTTCTTTTTTTTTTTCATTTCACAAACGAAGTCATAATTCTCAAGGCCATGTGTTGATTTAAATGATGGACCATCCAATCAAAGAATGAGTGAACAAGGTTACGAATCTGACCAGGTATTTGATGCCAGTTTTCAGGTTTTGCTTCTCATCTCAGTTGATACCAAGTTTGATTCCCAGCCCTTATCTGAAGAGACTGTTGTTTTCTTTTTCTTTTTCTTTTTCTTTTGATTATCATTATTATTATTATTTCGGGTCTGACAGCCTTTTTGAGGCAGGTACTTTTATCAATATTTGAGAGTAAATGAAATCACTTTCTTGACTTTGGACCTGATTTGGGACTTGTAGGTCTTGACCCGGCACTTGACCCGGGTCTTGACTGGAGACTTTTAGATCTTAACTTGAGACTTGATCCGGTGCTTTCCTGTCTTGTTGTGGGACTTGACTCACAACTCAGCTGAGTTGACTGGGAACTTTTTGGTTTTGACTCAGGACCTGGCTGCATTTTCATCGGGTCTCGGTCAGATCGTTAGAGGTATGAATCGACTGGTCTGTCGTGCTCTTTCAGATAAACCCTTCTTGGGTCCCTGCTGAGGCTTTTGGAGGTTTATAGCTGCTGCTGGTTGCACTTTGTAGTATTTACGTTTTGCTTGTGTAATTTTCTCACTTTTGTGCCTTTGCATTTATAATCTTCTGGAGCCATAGAAACGGAGGCAACACTGAAAGTTGTGTTGAGGAGCCGTGAGCGGCAGCATGCTACTCATTACTAGCTGTAATCCCCCCCCCCCCGGCTCTGAGCCCTGTGTTTTACGGCAGCTGCTCCTCCAAAGATTGACCCCGGAGCCTCGGCGCTGCTTCATGGACAGATAAAGTAAAGAGGCGAAGTGAGGAAGCCCCAGAGCACGTGAGCCTCCATCCCGGCCGGACTGTGTCTTCATTACTCTGTAAACAGAGAGGGCGGTGGATGTGAGGTGGTTAGAGGTGAAGGAGGCTGATTATGCTTTTTGCTGATGTTCAGCTCAGTGACGGAGCATCAATATTAGATGCAGAGTCAGCTGGAGGGAGGCAGCGGTCGGTGATCTGTGTTCACCGGCTCACAACTGTAGATTACCGTTGTTTGGGTTCCCGTTGTTTATTGTAAAACCGGCGGCTACTTTTTGCCCGCACCAAAAAAAACCCGGCTGATGAAGCAGAAAATGACACCCGTACAGAGAGAGGACACATGACTGCAGGCCAGACAAAGCGGACATTAAAACCAAGATTACGAATAAAAATAGTGGACAATCTCATAAAAAGAAAGTTCTGTTACTTCACAAAACCACTTTGTCCAAGTCCAAGAGAGCGACAATTTATTTATTTTAAAATGATTTTCATCTATTACTCATTCATCCATTCATTCATTGAGTCACTTTGCTCTTTTGTTGATTTAAATTTGTTAATTTTGTTAAAAACGTCCAAACTTACTGATTCATATAGAAGTGTCTAAATACTGTATATAACTATTATCATTTGAATATTCATAATCCATTTTATACATTTCATTCATTCAGAATTGATGAGTATTGTTCTGAAAATATCATTGATTTAATGAATGAATGAATAATAATAATAGAATATTGTTCAGCAAATGTTTATGCATTCGTTCATTCTTTGTCCTGCTCGTAGATGAGTGTTGCTGTACCAAGAATGTGTTCATGAATAATTATTCATTGATTCATTTAGTAGTTCCACTAGTTCATAATGAGCACTTTTCAGCTCTGTATTCTGTCGTTCATTCACTAATTTCAGTAGCAGCAAGACGTTGCTTATCAAATTTATTTAATTCACACACTCATTTATTTGTTCACTGTTTTCCTTCTGCATACATGATATTTTTCATCAACCAGGATTCACTCATCCATTAACTCAGCTTTGTTCTTTCATCTCAAAGTCTCGTCCGTCGATTTTAATTCATTTACTCAGTCATTCGTCTGTTTTCATTCATTCATTTATTCAATCATCCAGTTTGTTTTACCTCATAGAGCGTGGTTTATCAAATTTAATACATTCATTCACTCGTGCATTCATTCGTTCATTTACTTTTTTTCAGCTTATAAAACGTTCCTCATTAAGTTTTATTCTTACATTAGCTAATTCATTCACATTATTATTCATCAAATTGAGTTTGTTCATTCATTTGTCCGTTCGTTGGTTCGTTCGTTGGTTCGTTGGTTCGTTGGTTCGTTCTTCCTTCTCCAGATAAAGTGTTGTTCAAGTAAAGGTTGTGTTACAGTTGATTGATTCATTCGGGGTTTTATTCCTGTCCGTGTTCCTGTGTTTTCCTGTGACTGAGAGCAGGTGGAGGGGTACATGCAGGGATAGATGGAGGGATGGATGAAGGGATAGATGAAGTGATGCAGGGATAGATGGAGGGGTCGAGGGATAGATGGAGGGATGGAGGGATAGATGGAGGGGTGGAGGGATAGATGCAGGGGTCGAGGGATAGATGGAGGGGTCGAGGGATGGAGGGATAGATGAAGGGATTGCAGGGATGCGGGATAGATGGAGGGGTGGAGGGACAGATGGAGGGGTCGAGGGATAGATGAAGGGATTGCAGGGATGCGGGGTAGATGGAGGGGTGGAGGGATAGATGGATGAAGGGATTATTGGATGTCTTGTGGAGTTTCAGGATAAAAATCTGGCGGCTGGCAAGAGCTGAATTCACTGTGCTCAAGGCTGCACCGGCCTTGGTTAGTTGGATGGAGAGAGACTGTGAGTTAACAGTACTCAGAGACTATTTTAAAAAGGTGGAGGTGATCCTGCCTCCTCAGTGTTGCTCTCATACAGGGAGCTTCTGTTTTTCATTGGTGCCTTTTCCCTCACAAGTATGTTATCAGGTCACCGTGGCCCCGACCTTTTTACTACTTACTTCTTTTCAGTAGTGTTGGTGATGCAGGAATGCTGGTCTTTGCCTTTGTTACTCATTGTAAGCTTCCAGTTATGGGTCAAGGGAAGCAGCTAAATGTAAGTAGATATAATATGATCCGATGAAATATTACACTTTCGCTTAAGAGAAGAGCAAAATATCAAAATGGTGTAGTTATATGCGCTTAAAAGTTTTGCTGTGCGCATTGTAATTTAAGCTTCTGGAACCTTTTTATAGATTTCAATGGCAGATTGAGAGAGAAGTCTGCAAATTTAGTAGCTCTGACATCTCTGGGGAGTTCGGAGTAGAGCCTCTACTCCTTCGCGTCAAAAGGGGCCAGTTGAGACGGTTCAGTCATCGGATCTGATGCCTCCCGGGCTCCTTCCGTTGGAGGTTTTCCTGGCACGTCCCACCGGCAGGGGACCCCAGGGTGCTGGAGAGGTCATATATCTCCACTGGACTGGGATCACCTCAGGATCCCCCAGAAGGAACTTGAAAATGTTACCTTCATTTAGTTCTTTTTTTTTTTTCATTCCTGGATTTAATTTGTCGCATTGCCCATGGCCTCGGGTGATCTGCAGCTTCCTTATCGTAGCTTTTTCTCACGCCTCTCTTGCTCTCCCTGCAGACCTGGTGGAGGCCAAGCTGGTCGGCATCCTGGACATCCTGGACGAAGAGAACCGACTACCTCAACCCAGCGACCAGCACTTTACCGACACCGTTCACAACAAACACAAGGACCACTTCCGCCTGACGGTGAGCGACTCTGAAACCCAAGCGGGAGGCTGCTCCTTTAAATTTCACAAGAGAGAATAGAGCGAAAATAGAAAATAGAAAATAGAACCGTTGTTAAGGAAAGAGAAGCATGATAACCAGCTTCATTTTCAAGAACTCCGGGTTTCATTCAGTCAATCGAACGTCCATACAGGGTAGTGCCTAGAAGACTGACAAGTTGATAATGAGACGCTTGACGAACACAGGGTTAAAAAAAGAAATGATAAAAGTAAAAATCATTAACCCAATCAAATAGATCAAGGACAATAAGAATTGATCTGCTCTCAGATACTCGGTTCAGGCCGTTCCAAGGGCTCGACGCGTAAAAACTAAACGCTCACGCCTCACCAAATGTTCTTGCGCTTTGGGTCAACTAAAAGACTGTTGCCCAGAGGACCTTCCCGGTTGACACGCCGCAGGAACGTCAGACGAAAAGGCTGGTGCAAGACAATGAAGCGCTTTAAATACAAGTAATGAAAGACCTTCAATACGGTTGTAATGAGTTTTCTCTCTCAACATTGTCATCAGCTGTCACTAATTTATAACTTTTTTGTGCTGACCAGATAGGAGGGCATTACATCAGTTTAGCCTGCTGGATATAAAAACGTGCGTTGGCCTCAGAGAGAGGGAGATGGCTCCACTGTAGCGTTTTAGGACGATACAAAGCAGATATGGTAACGTAATCCCCCCACATGAGCTCAAAAAATGACACAGAGTCCTGGAAAATTAGATATTGCAGCCATGTTCTCCCTCTTTAGTCTGAGAACCTGTAACTACAGCGTCAGTTTTAACCTGGTTGAGCTGTAACAGGTTTTGTGACATCCAGGCACCGATATCTAAAACGAGTAAAGCTGCGTGTCGTCAGTTTAGCCGAGGCTTTGTTTGTTACAGACACTCCTTAGTCACATAATAATGCATTTTTCATGCAAGTTCAAATGAGAATAAGGCTTCCATACGTTATCACTTGCGTGATCAATTTGTGTAATGCTGACTTTTTTTTTAATGTCGTTAAAAGATTGTTGTCGTTATCCATTAATCCTCAGGTTATTTTATCGATTCATCGTTAATCTGTGAAGTGTCAGAAAGAAGAGAGACAAAAACCCCAACCACCACTTCCCAGAAGTGACGTCCAAAATCAAGGGTGATTTCATTTACTGTGATAAATCACAAAGACAGGCAGCAAATCCTTCTGTTTGAGAGGCTAGAAACAGAAACTGTTTGAAAGTTTTGTTTGAAAAATGAGCCCTGACTGACTAATCGAAAACGCAGCAGCTGTTATACTTTGTCATATTTTACCTGCTTTTAGCCAACTGAGAAAAATACATTTTCAAAATTGGATTATTTTCATTAACTTGCTGTGTTTTTATTTTAAAATGACAATACATTTAAAATATTTAAACCCAGCGTCTCTGCCTGTGTTTTTTTTTTTTTTTCGGGCAGACTGTGTTTTATCCCTGAACACATTTAGCATAAGGTGGTGTAAGTCTTGTAATCGGAGTTGTCTCATACAGTAGGTTTCAGTGAAGAATAATGTTGATCCTCAGAGTGACGTGGTGTAGCTGACAGTTAAATCCGTGAACGCTGAGTCTTAATCTTCGTTCGCAGCCGAGACCGATTGACAGCACCGGGAATTAGCTCGTCATTGTAAATGGGAAACGTGCAGGAACTACTCTGAGTCTGTTTAATTGTGTGTGTGTGTGTGTGCGTACACATGTTCACACACGTGCTTGACTCTCTGTGTGTGTGTGTGTGTGTGTGTGTGTGTGTGTGTCCGTCCCTCAGATACCCAGGAAATCTAAGCTGACCGTCCACAGGAACGTGAGGGACGATGAAGGATTTATTATCAGACACTTTGCAGGAGCCGTGTGCTACGAGACGGTGTGTCCACAAACCTCCGCTCCGCTCTGCTTTCCCGGAGCCAACTTTGAAATTAATGTCACAGGAAATTTCTTATTTCTTTTTCTTTGATCACTGGACTGTGGGAAACGCTCCCGACCACAGCTGTTTAACATGAAAAGGAAGTGACCATTCGGATTTGATTAGATTCTGAGAAACGGACCTGACACAACTAAATTATCCAAAAAAAAAATCCTACAGAAAGCTGCTGTCAAATAGAAACGAGACCGCATGTGTTATGTATCATCTATATTCTGATATTTGTTGCTTTAAAGTCATTCTCCACCTGTACAGTTAGCAGAGGTGGCAGCGGCAGGATAGGGGATAAAGAACCAACCAAAACATGAAATCTGAAAAAATCGGTAGGATTTTGAAATAGAAATTTTGCCCCATGTAGAGACTGAAACAGCCAGGCAGCGCGGTACAGCCCAGGGGTTGGAGGACATGCTCTTACTTCTGTCTGAAAATGCCCCTTTTTCAGACCAAGTTTGTGGAGAAGAACAACGACGCCCTGCACATGTCCCTGGAGTGTCTGGTCAGCGAGTCCAAGGACCGCTTCGTCCGCGAGCTGTTTGAGAACTCCAACAACAGCAAAGACGTCAAGCAGAAGGCGGGAAAACTCAGCTTCATCAGCGTCGGCAACAAGTTTAAGGTGAGCGGAAACGCACCAGGGGTCGAGTTTTAGCTGAAATGGACAAAGTGTGTCAGTCTGAAACTCTGTGGTTGCGCCCCAGATTTATTTCCTTCCTGCTGCTGAGTGTGACTGTTTCATTAAGATGCCGCGTCCGGCCCAGCTTATCCCACACAAATGAGGAGTTGGGAGGGATTTTTTTTTTTCCCAACACTTTTCAATTCGCTGCGCACGGTGTAGCTTGTCCCTCTGACATTACTGCAGATGCTTTAACTAAGTGAGACCATCACTAATAAGATAGCAGCGTCCTCTGGCCTGTGTGTGAAAAATAGCGCTGATAACCTCTGTGTCTTGTGCTGTGAGGGGCCCTGCGGAGTTACGTTTACATCCAGTGCCTCCTGCCAAAGCCCGACAAACGCGTTGAATCATCGCCCTCCTCGTAAAGTATCGTAAACCGTGCGTGGTTTACAGCCAGCAGTCGCCCTCCTCCTCCTCCCTGCCTTCACTGGCACTTTGCTGCCCGTCTTCACTGCGTTACCACCATGTGTAGATCAGCCGGAGAGAGTGAAACAGAGCTACTCTCTCTTGCCGAGGCAGCAGCGATGATGCCAACTTATCAAGGTGTTACAGTAAATGTGGCAGCGATATATGGGGGATTACAAAACGGTACAGGCAGCGCCTTTGAGAGGCACCTGATTTCGGCCGCCTTGCCGAGCACAGCTCCGACAGACGGGGGTCCCCGCGGTCAGAATGAAGCTGTCGGCGCTCAGGCTCACCCGAACCGAGGTCTCACAAGTGCATCTCGAGGATAGAGTTTAAAAGTTTGTTTTAGAAGTGAATATCGAATAATAAAATAGAAAAAATGGAAAAATTGGTCCCGGTAATTCCGTCCCATGGCAACATGTAGAAGAAAACGGTCTTTCTGGCGGTAGAGTAGTTGAACTTTTCGCTGTGAAATTTCACCGTGTTCCGGTGAACGCTTGGAGAGCAGAGAGAGCCGCTTCTTTGGTAGATGTGACGCGAGGAGCTTCACTTTCCTCTGCTGTGACTCGTCCAGCTCGGCGCGTGCTCTAATGTGTCACTTAACCAAACGCGAGGTGAGCCAAAAACCGCAGCGCTCGGCTCCAAGCAGCCGTTTCTCCTTCTGAAAGAGAACCAGAAATAAAACGGAGGAAGAAGAAGGAGGAAAAAGCGCGTAACCCGAGGGAATGTTGTGCGGGTCTGTTACCAGAGTTGATGCCAGAGGGCGGCCCGGTGCACGGAGCAGGCAAAGGGGGAAATGTTCACAGGAACGCCGGCCTCTCTTGATGTCAACGTTTGATCCTTCCGTGCCTACGGGGACGCGATTTTATGCGTGATACATCTTTGCTGACGCTGTCCATCTCTGAAGTGGTAGATCCTTCATGCGGCGACGCAGTTTGAACCAGGCGTTAGGATTCAACATCCATGAAAACAGTGCATTGTGTCCTTTCTAAAAATATGAATAAATTCTTTAAAGCTTTCCCAGAAAGAAGAATGTAATTTAGTACTAGTCACGGAGAGAACAGAGACAATGTTCCGAGGCTGTTGAAGCAGTTGTTGATTTCCAGAGAAATCGTCGGAAAGAACTGCAGCATTCAAAACCAAATAAATATTTATTCATCATTCATTTATTATTATTATTATTTTTGTTGTATAGTCCATATACTGTATGTTGAATTAGCAGTTTTTCAAAAGACTCTAGGTTACACTAGCAGAGCGGTTAAAAAGGAGTAATTAATTGAAAGTGTACCAATGTGTCTGTATATAATTATTGCTAAATTACATGGATTTTTGCAGGGAACGTCCTCGGAAAATTATTAGGGATTCCCGGACCTGTGAAATAAAACGTCAACAAAAGCTGCAGTTCACGCCGCAAATCCGATTTACTTTTCATGTCGATGCATCCCGGCCGCCGCACCTTGACTACCACTGTCTGTATGCCGTGTTTGGAGTGTATGGGCGTCAAATTGCACTTGTCAAATGACAGAGTGCAACATTACGCCCCTGCCTCTCCGACTTCCACGCCAACAGAACACCCCCTTTCTGCCCAAATCGAAATCTGGACCCCTAAAAAAAATCTGTCAGAGACAAGGCTTCAAGTCACCTTTTTCATCCGTCTTCATTCATCGTCGGTTAAGTTGGACGCCAGTGTTGCTGAATTGAAAAGGGTCGGTACTCACCAGGATGGATTACTGCCATATTAGATTCCTGTACAGCCGAGTAATAAATGTGTCGGGCAAAGTAGGCCTGTTTCCTGCTAAAACGAGCCCAGAAACATGGGCAAACTTCCAGCTGTGCGGTCGTAAAAAATCCAAACATACATCTGAGATACCCACCCACACGTCCGGCAGGCGGCTACTGTACGTCCCTGTGTTTTCTGTTTCTGCCTGGACAGAACTCTGAGTTGCGTCGATTCCTCCTGGGCTCCTGCTGGCGGATAAAAATCTGTGTCCGTTTAACGGTCACCAGTGGAACCATTTCTCGACCTGCCTAGATCACATCTTACTCAGTCAATGATTTTGAGTCGACAACCACGGGCTGAGGCAGGAAGAGAGACGTGAAAAGCAGAATATTAAAGCTGCTGCTAAAGCTTGGAGACTCGCTGGCCACTTGTGCAAAAGGAATTACCGCAGGTGGACTATGTGGCGCTGCGCTGTTCCTGTGACACTGTAGACGGCATTTCCATAGGGTGGATATTGTGAATGTCCGAAGTTTAGAATATTTGGTGGGTTTTTTTTTGTTTGAGAAGAATTTATCGCGGGCAATCAAAGTTAATTTACAAGCAGAGTGACACTGATATGTTTCTGATAGCAAAGAACAAATAAAAATGTCAAACACAGATAATATCAGTTGAAATATTGTCTTTTATGTCTGCAAAATGTTTCAAAAGTGTAGACGACACTGGAAAGCAGTCAGCAGTTATTTGAGGCGTGTGGAGCACAGAGCTCGTCTCAATTTGGAGACTCAGTTCTTATTACCCGTGAGCTCTGTCACCGGTAGCGTTTTCCTTAAAGCCTCCTGGTCCCGCAGATGCTCCTCCTCCTCCTCTGCCCTGGGTCCCCTCTCTATCCGAGCTATGATTAAGGGTCAAAAGGTGTAGAGAATGATCCAGATAGGCAGACGGGAACAGAGACTGGGACAGAGGGGAGAGAGAGAAGGGGGCGGTGAAAATGAGCAGTGATAAATCTGAGTCAGTCAAGGTGATGGGGAGACACTGTGTCCTGGCTCGAGCAGAGGAGGGAAAATGTCGGCCTTGGGAGGGCCGGCAAGTTTTCATTATAACCAGACACCGTCCCAGTGCAAGCAATGAATACATCATGACAATGGTGTCCGATTCTAAAGGCTCGTCCGGACACGACTAATTATTCAACCTGCTTTAGCCGGGAATTGAAAGATAAAAAGACAAAGACACGCGAAATTTACAAGGGACTGGAAAGGAGCCAGCCATTAACTCCACTGTTTGTTCCCTTCGGCAGCTCGGACGGGTTCTTTCAGCGCGACATGTCGCCTCATAAAGATAGAAGGAAATTAAGTGATGATACACTCTGAGATGTCCTGATACGAGAAAAAAAAATGGATGAGGCGATGGCCGAGTCGGTCGCTTCTTGTAATCGGGCATATTGAAGTATATTATTGCATTTATAGTACTTTCAATTGCTACATGCAAAGGAGATTGTATTCATCTTGTCATAAATTCGTAGCCATGCTAGCGGCCAACTGCTTTGGTGCAGGTTATTCTATTCATCGACTATCAGCGACTATTTGATGGACTGTCATGAAATTCATTAATTTATTTACTTATGACTAAACACCTACATGACTAATGCCATTCCCGTCAGCCTCAGCTGTACTTGGTGTTCAGGGCTAATTAGCAAACGTCTGCACGCTAACACGCACAACTAAGATGGTGACAATGCCAAACATATGCATCGTAGCGTTATCACTGGGACCACGTTAGCATTGCACCTTAAGAATCCAGTCTAAAGCACCAGGCGGCCGCACACTCTTTGGTTTTGTTCAATGTTGGTTTGTCGTTAGTTTGAGTACCGTTGCTATGGTTAACTTCGGTTTAATATACGCTGAGTGCTGTTTTTGAACTGTGCTTAAACTGTTGACTGGAACTGGGTTGGACATGTCCTGTTGTACGGTTTGGACAAACGGCTGTTACCAGGGTATAAATGAACCTGCAGTGTTTACCGTTAACCCGGTTCATCGTTTGCCGGTTGTAAAATGTCGCCGCTCTTATTGTAAACTTTGCTGTCATGGAACTTGCCACAGCATTTAGCGATTTGTCAGCTGACTGAGGGGAACACCTAGATCCTGAACCTGGAAATGTTTTTACTTCAAGGAGGGCCTGAATGCACCTTTAGTTTCTGTCTCTGTGAGATTAGAATGTCTGATTTTTTTTTATTTTTTATTTTTTATTTTTTAAGCAGAAGGTGAGAGGAATCGCAGCTCGTATCGGCTGTTTTAAGTGATGACTGCCTGCTCTCTGGTTAAATCTGAACCAGGTTGTAAAATTAGCTGTAGAAGTGACAGGGGCATGCAGGGGTTTCCTAAAACAAAGGGAAGTTTATAGTTATTGTGATTTGAGCCAACGATTTGGCCACTTATTAACACAGTGGTGGTTGTCCGTACATCCACGGGTACGTTGCAAATAGGAACGGTTAACAGCTAATTCGGCGTACTTTTAGCTTTGCCAAGACGTTCTCACAGAGAACAGCCGTACCTAGCTCAAATCGTAGTCCAGGGCTGACCTTGACTCACTGACTCCATGGCAACATTATAATTCCTTTTAACATCCCCCATGTTATGGGAACTGCAGTTCCAAAACAAGCAAGATTATCCCCCAGATGAAAGTAAGACAAAGAATAATAAAAGGAGCGAAAAAATCCATTAATATCAACTGCAAACAATTTTTAAATTGTTCTAAAACAAATTTAAAAGCCCTGGTTTAGACCATGCAGGTACTGGATTTTCTCCGAGAATAGTCGTACGTTCTCGGGTCAGACCACCGTGGCCACTGAACATGACATTACTGTGGTTAGAACATCAGCCAAGGACGCATACGCTACATCGCCGTCAAGTCAGATAAGGTAACGTGTCTTGTTTTGCTGAGTTCTCTGTTAACTGTTAGTAGCCGTCCTGTGTCCGCTCTACGATCTGTCACTTTTTGATTTTTCTGGCATCACTGTGCACTCATCTGTCCGTCCGTTATTGACCCTAATTACCATTGCATTTATTTACATTTGCATACATTTGCATTCACACAATGCGGATGCCCTTCATATCCACGGCCTCTAAAGAAAAATGAATAATGCATTATCGGCACTGTAGGGCAGCTAACAATGAGGAGTAGTCCAAGGGTCAGGAATGTGGTGAGCGGGGGGAAGTTACAATCCACTTTATATGGATAATTGATGATCCATCAATAATGGAAGAGTTCGGTTAATCAGACAATCTGAGGCAATTTAATTCATGATGTGAAAAGAAATATACAAAATACAAATGCATATTCTGAAAGAGACTAAACCTTATTAGGACCCCCTCAACTGGGACACCAAGCTGGTTTAAACAAAGGCTTTGAATTAAAACTGGACTACTTGCAGTTCAGCCACTGAACAAATATGTCGATGATGCACATTTCCGAAAGTTCTGCTTATCAGAAACCCCGTCCTGCTGGTATTCCAAGGGAGTCAACAGGTGTAAAGAATTAATCCCTCTTGACACACGGCAGCCTGGGAAGTCAAAAGCTTATCAGGGACGAGTGCTTTTTTTTTTTTTTTTTTTTTTGTCTCTCTGGCACCTCAGTTATCCACCTCAGCGGCGTCTTCGGCTACACACTGTGAGGTTCAAAACCCTCAGATGAGCTGTACCCGTGTGCTCCAGACAGCGATGCAGTACCCCGCGGGGGACTATACCACCGGTGACCGTGCTTGTCTGTTTGTACCCAATGACCGCCAGTGAAGTTACGTATCGTTACAGATCGGGAGATGTCGACCGAGGCTTAATCACGAACGGGTTCGCTTTCGTATCTGATCTGCTGCCGTGAGCTTAAACGGGCTGCCGCTGAGAGCAAACAGTGGACTCTTCGAGAGAATTTAGATTTTAACTAGTGCAGTATCCGTCCTCTCTGAGTCCCTCAAAGAAGTAACCAAAAGTGTAAATGCTTAAACTACAGTTTAAGTATTTTACTGACAAATTTGCACATAAAAATACCAAAAATAGCCCCTAGCTGTTTAGGTGTGTCATTGGTTCTTTCGGTCTGTTTACTGTCACAAGTCTTTCCGTTTCTGGTTTTTTCTTTGTCACCGTTTTTGGCTTCGTCTTCACCGGGATCACGAAAACTAATTGGTTGAGTGAAGCCGTGCTCAGCAGAGCTAGTGCTGTTTCTCTGTCCAAGTAACATTCAGCTTCTGGTCGTAAAGAGGTCGACGAGAAGTGGGACAGTGGTTGGATGTTATCATCGGTATAACTAGCCGCATTAACCAGATTTCAAGTTTTACACAGAAAAATGTTGTTCTTTGACGCAGCCCCCTTGAGTTTCACAGAAGCCTAAACTGCAGTCTGCATTTCCTCTGATCACACAAACATGTTCCTTCCTCTTCTTTTTCCCGCAGACCCAGCTGAATATTCTTCTGGAAAAGCTCCGCAGCACGGTGAGCGTTTCTTCTTTCGCCATTACACAGTGATGATTTCATGTTACAGGCCTCGCAGCTGCAGTAAAGATAAGCCCGTGAGGTGCACAGAGC
Source organism: Xiphias gladius (assembly GCF_016859285.1). Classification (NCBI taxonomy): domain Eukaryota; kingdom Metazoa; phylum Chordata; class Actinopteri; order Istiophoriformes; family Xiphiidae; genus Xiphias; species Xiphias gladius. The sequence goes on along the minus strand of NC_053403.1, from coordinate 2,045,849 downwards.
ATCGTGTCCTGTGTTGGACTGTGTGGCATGTCATGAATTTGCGATGCAGCCTGAGGTTCCCGCTGGTACTACAATGATTTCCGTTTCTCCTCGTGTCTCTCTGTGTCTCTCTACTCTTGTTTACGTCTCTTCTCTCTCCACGTATCCCTGCTTCCGTCCTGCAGGGCTCCAGCTTCATTCGCTGCATTAAGCCGAACCTGAAGATGGTCAGCCACCAGTTCGAAGGAGCTCAGATTCTCTCCCAGCTGCAGTGCTCCGGTCAGTAAAATCCTCTGTGGACCCGTTCTTTTTTTAAGCGAGCGGGACTATGTTTGCATCAGAGAGAGGCTTAGTAGAGTAGTCGACCTTTTTTCTGAAAACGCAGAACAGAATTTGGAATAATTACCTCCACCGAGTACTTTACGTTTTCACCCGTGTCTGTCTGTTGGTTTGTTTCTTTATTTATCAGCAGGATTATGCAAAACTACAGAACCAATTTGCACCAAACTGGGTGGAGGGATGGGGCACGGGCCAGGGCAGAACCCATTACATTTTTTTGCGGTTCCGTTAAAGGGGTGGATCCAGGACTTTCTTCTTTTTTATTACTCGACTTCCTGCGAGATAGGATTTTTTTTGACGTTTTCGTCAATATTTGGTTTCATCCCGTTTAAAAACAAAAAGCAGGACAAAAGCTCTTCTGCACAGCGTCTTCACTGGTGAAATATAAAACTGTGAATAAATAAAAAAATGTCAACAAACCTCTTTTAATAAGACGTCTTGTTTCTAAAACGTACTGCATGAAAAATATAACTGAAGTTTACAAGGGTGATCTCAAGAAAAAAGTGCTTGCATTATTAAAAACTCCAACTAAAGAGAAAATTTCAAGTTCAAAGTAGCACAACATCCTCAACTCAACATCCACTTAATTACTCTCCGGAGCTTTCATCTGTATCACACAGTCTTCAGCAGCAATATCACACAGGGAAGATCACTCCTGCCCTCAAAACCAGAGATTTAAAGGAAGAACCTCATTTTCATTATAACGACAGTACCAAGTTTACATATCACATCAGTTAAACTTCAGCTCCTGAAGAACGGAATGTGTCAGCAGGACAAACAATCCCAAAAATTAAGATAATTAAGGCTGAGATCATTAAAGACCAAACCCAAAGATCTTAACAGGTTTGATTCCACCCAACGTAAGTTCATCTGTGAAAACCACACAAACCCATTTGTGTCTTAGACGCACGGCCCCCTTGTCTTAAGGAATAAATTAATTCCCCACAGTCTTTTGACTGATCAATACAATGATCAGCAGATCAACCGATTCAGCAGAAAGTTGTGTGAATTTCTAGGCCATTTTTACACGTGAATCGAGGAGAACGTCTTTGTGCGTACTCAGAGTTGAAATAGAAAAGCCACCGAGCTGCATTACATTTGGTATTACTCATGCAAAGTTTCAAATAAAAGGAGATTTGGTATTTTATTTGGTAATTCAGGGAGGAAACCTTTGCTCATTTCTTTTAAATTAAATTCTGAGTTAATAACCCCCCTTTCTAGTTTGCGTGCCTAAAACCCCGACTACCAGTCAAAGCCTAAGAATTCACAAATCTCCCAAATGAAGAATCGCTCAACATTTGAGTCATAAGCAGGGAATCTGCGGGTCTTAAAAAGTCTTAACGAGGAGGAAAAAAAGTTTCCTCAAAATAGGCTTAGAGGGTATTGAAAAGTCTTAAATTTAATTTACAGAAGTCTTAAATGTTGCCTGCTGTAGGCAGTAATGTTAGAGAGTGTTTCTGTGTGCAATTGCAGGCTGTGAAGAGATGTTATGCGTCTGTATAAATCAAAGTGGGATTGTTGTGGCAGGGGATTGTGCCGCTGGCAGCCGCTTAATCCCGTTTTGTGGAGTTTCAGTCAGAACCATCCATCATTATTAATTATTGGTATTTACCGCTGGGAAGCTCGGAATAATCTGATAAAGTAATAGATAATCGTTGGCCGTATCGGCCCCGCCGTATGTTCTGACTTTGGACGATATGATTGTGAAAAAGGTGCCAAACTGTAATTGTGTGCTGTATTAAAAGGGTATTTAAAAAAAAAAAAAAACTGGTGAAACCCTGATAACCAGACGACACGTCTCTATTCCCTCTCTGCTGTGTTGTGGCAATAGACTTCCGTGTTCTGATCCTGCTTTGTGACTTTGACACCAATGTCGTGCACTTGTTCTATTCCCCAAACCGACAGAGCCTAGTAGCGGTACTCCCCTTCCTCCCCTCAGCTTTGGAGGGAAAATAAATTATGGACTTCGGGTTTAATATCCTCAGAGATTCGGATTTTGCTTTCAAACTTAACGATCCCCTGTTCTCATACTGCACCGCGGCCTGCTCTTTTATCAGTTTTATTGGATAGTCTGGAATAGACGGGGGGGGGGGTCCTCTGAGCGCCAGTCGACGTGGTTAGGTCCGAAATGGGATCTTCGGCAACCAAACAGAACTTTCCCACTGCGGTGTGCACTCCTGAAAATGAGATGCAGATTTAATCCTACCCTGGGTGAGGGCAGGATGCTCTGACCAGACCGGCGCCGGGCTTGTTCTATTGAGCAGAAAGCACAGATAGGCTTAGAGGGCTCAAGTAAATCAGTGACACATTGAAGCTGTGTAATACCTTTTAACTTAGAGGGAGGACTCAACCAGTGAGCTATTTTACAGGGAGCCAGTGGAGGGAGACTTACAGCCGGATAAAATGTTCAGGAACTCTGGTTCACGTGAACACTTGACTGGAATAAGTAGAATTAAACATTGATATGGTTTGAGTGCCTACTCCCCCAAAAGGGCTCCTAGGTGAACATGCACACTTTTGAAAATTGCCTTCATGTAATTGCGGGGGTTGAAGCTGTCAGTTGAGGATGACCTTAAGAATTTTCCTTCGGGACGCAACATGACTTACAATTGCAGGTCCGATGTGAATTATGTGCGGCTCGGGGCCTACGGTTAGAGTTTCAGCTCTGCGGTATTATCATGGGTGTCACACTGAGAAAGTTATCCAGCGGAGTAAAGAGCTTTCCCTCTGGCATCACGTACGGTAATTCTAGCCACGGTAGCGATGTGGCTCTGAATGGAAGTGTTGGTCCGTCGGTTTGTGTCGCTCTGTTGGTCCAACACACAGCTGTTAACTGCTGGAAGGTCATGAGAGGTTGCCTTATATTTACTCCAGTGATCCACTAAAAACACCACCAACAGGTAACTTGTCCATGCCTCTTTACACAGTTCGTGCCAGCATGTAGGCCGAGTTGCACATGAAACAAAATGTGGCCTGTTTATTCGCACAGATTTGGCTGCTGGGCTGCTTTTGCGACATACGGTTATTTGCCACAAATAAAGCACTGACGGTAAAGACTGTAGCTTAGCTGTAGCTAAAAAAAAAACTAATGTTTAGTTCGGCAGATGGCGAGATGGAAATCAAATATTTCAATTAAGAGTGGCCAGACAGACAGAAGCTCCCGGCGTAGCTAGCATAACTGGTCTGACGACAATGTGGTACATAGCCAATGCCTAGTCCGTTAGTTAAATGCTAACAGATAATGGGATTTCCCATTCACATGCTGAAGGAAATTAGCATCATTTTAATCAGCATTTTAAAACAAAGTGTATTCCTTTACGTTGTTTAAAACAGACTAAACGCAAATTAAAAACTAAATTCAAAATGCAGAACTGATTTAAAAATTCACCAGCCACTAGATGGAGACAGTGGGTGGTACACATCGACGTTGAATGCAAATGCACCACCTTTAAAATTCCCTTTGCGTTAATGTAAGGTCATGTAGCATTTACTTTTTACAGAAGAATGAACACTTTCTTTTTCTTATAAATAAAAAGCGCCATTACACTTTCTATTTTTTTTAGGGTACAGACTTACTTGTTCAGTTATGACCACATGGGCGTGGCCATTACCCAATGGTGGCTTTGTTCAGCTAATATGAACGGGCTCTTATCCTGTAATTGCCTCTTGTTGCCTCAGTAGCTTCTGTTTGCTTTAAAACTGACGGCATGTAGGTGCCAACAGCGGCACACAACACGACATGCGAAAGCTAATATTAGTGTTGGGCTGTAATGTGCTCGTGGTAATGCTAGTGTTAATGCTAACAGTAGCATTTCAGTAGCATTGGCACTATGCTAAACTTCCAGGTAACACTTAACTTTAAAACCCCCTGTTTAGCATCTTTAAGCAGAATATGAACATTTAAGAAATGCTTTCTAACACAGTCTGAAGTAGCTATGAGCAGATGTGTTTATTAATGTATTTGTCAACGACGCTGACTCCTCCTGTGAAGCACCCGTAAGTGGAGGCTGCTGTATAAACAGATACTGAACGACAATATTCAGTAAAACACAGTTGTAATAATATAAAACATGTCTTCATGGGAGACGTCATAATTGCAAATCCATAAACACTAGCTGCGTACAGATACATTATACTCTGTTATAAACCATTTATTCGACGTTTATGTCCTGCTAATTATGAGTAGAGGGGCTTAGCATGACTAAAAGAGAGATGCAGTAGCTGTATTTATGAATTTGGAAATATTCTTTACATTTATCTTTTCGTCATGATAATCCGCTTAATGGTTACGTAATTCTGTGAAACTGCGTGTACTCGTTGTTGTCTTGATGTTGTGGAGGAGACCGACAGAGCAACGTCAAACCCCTGAATGGAAAAGGACCTCAGTCCTGTAGTAACTTAATGACAGTTACAAACTCTGCCGCAACAATGGTTCATTTGCACTGAATGCCAATTAGCCGCATCTGTCAGCTACGAAAGAGGTTCCGAAATGAGCTGTGTGATATGGGTTTTTTTTTTCAAAAGGAAATTGAGATGACTAACAATACTTCAAAGAGTCATCTGTTTTTATGGGGGGGTCTGTATACACAAATGAATGTGCCAAGGGAAACATTTTGGAAATTGATGAGAACATAAACACAGACGGACTGCACTGACAGAAAGGGAAAATGGTCGCGAAGTTCAATGTACAAATAAAGGACACAAGGCTGACAAGTGTTGCTAATTGCCATGCACTCTAATATGACTCAGATTTTTAGTAGCGTTTTGCCAAAGTTAAAGTCCGTTTTACGAGGCGCATCATTCGATTTTCAGTGTCTGAGATCAGTGTAAGCTCATTTATGATGTTTGCGGTGTAAACAGGGCTGGCTATCATTTGAAATCCTTGTGCCAGTACAGCTGTGCATATGTGTACTGACACCTAAATCGTCCTTTTTATTTATAAACAACTTAAAGAGAAGGTTTTTAGACACGCTGGCAGTGTGGGCCTATAAATGACAACGTTGGTCGGTCGGTTGGTTCTTGTCGGTCGGTCGTTTGGTTGGTTGGTTGGTTGCTCGCTCCCTGTTTGGTCCAGAATGAAAGGTCTCAACTACGCCTGGATTGCCTTGAAATTGTGCACAGACAATTCTGGGCCCCAGAGGATGAATCCCGAGAATTTTGACTTTTCCCTGACTTTTTTTTTTTTTTTTTTTTTTTGTAGCGCCACCATGAGGTTGAAATTTCTTGTTTTATGTGAAATGTCTCAAACTACTGGCCACCAGCAGGTCGAACTTTTCAGTTGTCCAGGTTGATACCTCAACAATTACTAGATGTATTGGCACATTTTGTGTGAAATATCTCAGCCACTATTGGATGGATTACCATGTAATTGGGTACAATCATTCATGGTCCCCAGACAATGTGTGTTAATGACTTTCGTGACCCTCTGACTTTTCCTGCGGTGCCACGTGTTCCCCTCGGGATGAATTCAATTTGGTGATCTCATGACTTTCCCTTTAGTGCCAACGCCAGGTCAAAATTTTAATTTGTCTGGTACTTTGGTTTATCACTAAATACTAATGACCTTCCCAGCAGCCTTAGCTGTACTTTTTTTTTAGTGCTAATTAGCAAATATTAGCTTGTAAAATATTAAACCAAGGGTGCGCTGTTATTGTGAGCGTATTAGCACGCTGACTTGAACAGGACAGCCTCACAGAGCTGCAGGCGGGGCTGTAGACTCTTATTCTTGTTCTGGTCCTGTTCTTCTCCGGTATTTTACGAAGTCGGAGTTCTCAAATGTTAAATGCTGGCTAAATGCAAGCAGCAGTGCAAGAACATTTCTTTAAAAAAATGTCTAAAATTGGTAAAATTTGGAGTTAAAACGGGAGCTATCTGATCAATGAATAAATAATCAGAGGTACAAATCCAACAGACATTGAATGCAAACCTTTAGTGCTAATGGGTGCTGTGGACACATTCCATTCAATACCAAAATAACAGGTGGGGTTGCTGGCTTGATATTTAACCCTAGTTGTAAATAAAGAGAGAACCAGGATTTTTCAAATTTGTCCAGCTGGCCTGACTGTAACGGTTGAATACTGGACCTCAAACTCTTTTTCTCTCTGTCTGTTGAAATAAATCCTCTCTCTCTAGGTATGGTGTCGGTGCTGGACCTGATGCAGGGCGGCTTCCCCTCCAGAGCTCCCTTCCACGAACTCTACAACATGTACCAGAAGTACATGCCTCCCAAACTCACCCGCCTCGACCCGCGCCTCTTCTGCAAGGTCCGGCCCCGATCCGAGCCCTTTTCTTCATTTCCATACAGCTGCATTTTCATGTTTCTTGATGTTCCGGGTATTTGTGTTGCAGGCTTTATTCAAAGCTCTGGGACTGAATGAGAATGACTACAAGTTCGGCCTGACCAGAGTGTTTTTCCGGCCTGGGAAGGTGAGACTTTCTGAAAACATGCTCTGTTGCACCATGCGCACCTGCTAATATAGGTATTGTTCCCTTAAAGAAAGACGGTAGACTCGAGGGAAAGTGCATTAGTCATTTTGGCTGCTAAGGTGAGATGAAATGAGGTTTTTTGAATGAACCAGAGCCAGCAGATCGGTTTTATTCCTCCACCGGATGAATAATTCATCACATTTGGATTAGATATGTGGTTTCCGGGGGGGGTTGTGAAAGCGAATGCATTTCAGTACACGCTGTGCTGGACAAACTGTAACTCTGACACTGTAGATTCAGCTCCGGGGAACGTATAAGTACATAGGTCCTCTGTTGGCTGAAATCGGAAGCTTTCATCAGTCTTCGGGTCCCCGTGGAAGTGTCAGTTATCCGATGTTGGCTCCAGAGGCAGCGATGCCCTCCGAGATAGACATCTGATTGGTAAATAATTCTTTTAGTGTGGAAGGAGCCAAAGATGATTGGAGTTTCCGGCTTTAGCAAACTTTACCTGGCAGAAAATTAAGTTTTGGGCTTTAGCTAAATGGTCATAAATGGATTTTGATGTGTATTCTGAGGTGACGCCACAGTCCTGGTGATCTTTTTTCAGAGTCATAAAAGATTAACAAAGGCTGCTCTCAGCTCTGGCCATCAGTTACCGTGATGGCGTGAAGCTTTTAACATCCAAAACTTGAGGGTTACCTGTGTGGCAGCACTTCACTACATTTGTCAGAAATCCGACCCGGAAAACTGACAATAATGAGACTTGGACGTTGAGAAAATAAAAATGTGAATTCTGCAGCGTCTTTTATTTACTAAGGCAACAGCAACAGACTCTCAAGGTTTGGAAGTCAGAGGTTTCCAGAGGACGCGGTCGAAACACACCGACAGATGTCACAGCACAGCACACGGCAGCTCTCAGCAGACTTGCAAATCAAGTTTAGAAAGAAATGCGAGAGAGAATTCAGCAGCACTGGTACGATCCGGAACTTTGTTATAAAAGATGCATGGATGAAGAAGAGAATTCGCCGAAGCTGAAATAAATGAATACCTTTTATGCTTCTGGTCAGGCTTTAGAGATGGATGAAACGGGTTTTCACAGACTACAGATCAACCTTTAGTACTTTGAAAGTAGTTGAATCTGGAAAAAATCCGGTTGCATTGCTGACATTGTTGCACGTCAGTGAGGAGGACTGCTTTTTTTTCTTTCTCATCAATTTGTACAAGTATTTAATTTATTTGATTAGTCAGAAACTGATGTTCCAATCTTGTTGTTTTACTGTATTGATCAATCTTCTTTCACTTGAACTTCCAAAAAACCTACATATATCAAAACATATCGCAATATCATGATATAAAATGACATATTTAGAATTCAACCCAAGTTTTCAACAAAAGAAATTGGAATAAAGGCCAGGGCTGGGCTTACTCTGTATTTTTACTATCAGTAAATCCCATTTAGAGACCAAAACCGGCAATGTGTAAGCCCATTACAAAATACCTCCCGACTTCCTTACTCTGACTGTGTCTTTTAATCCGACTGAAGACGACACACATTTTTAAAAAGGGCTCACAAAACTTTGGTTTCTTTTTAAGGAAGGATCCAAAATTTCCTAAAACAGCTGCTCGCTCTGGTTTTTTATCAAAACAAACAGGAGGAATTGGGGACTATTTTCAGCAGCGGATTAATCCACGTTTGGAGCTGTAGTGAGTGTTTGTGGCAGCAGGACGGTGTGTGTGTGGGACTGAGTCTAAATAAGAAAACTACAGTGTGTGTGTGTGTGTGTGTGTTCATGGTGATGAAGAAACATGTCATCCGGTGCAACAGTGTGTCTCACTGATGTGATCTAATGGAGCTCTGAGGCTCAGAGGAATCAAGACACATCAGGCTTCGAAACGGACAATATTTGAAAGTATTAGCGCCCCCTGACTTACTGCCTTAAGTAAATTTCAGTTTTGAAAGAAGCGTTGTTTAGTGTTTGGTTTGTTTGGTTTTTTTTAGATTGTGGAGGACAGAAAGGCTCCAAGCAACTTGATCTATTACTGCTTCGACTGTAAAAATCGCAGGTCTGACGATGTATCTCTTTCCCTCCGTCCAGTTTGCAGAGTTTGACCAGATCATGAAGTCAGACCCAGACCACTTGGCGGAGCTGGTGAAGAAAGTCAACAAGTGGCTCATCCACAGCCGGTGGAAGAAGGTCCAGTGGTGCACTCTGTCCGTCATCAAACGTAAGCGGCAGCTGCTCCGGTCCGCAGGGACTGTTCACAGGCTTTTACAAGAGCGTTTGGTCGTAATGGTAATGCTAATGACTTAATTAGTAATCAAATCCTCATTTATATAGTGCTTTTCTCAGACTTCTAAAATGGACACAGGTTGATAGAAACTAAGTAAACACTGAAAATGGGCACATTTTAATTTCAGAGAGACGGTAGATCGTTCAAGTGATAGAGACAGAGCTAAAATAGTTTTACCCCTTAGCCTGAATTTTATCTAAATAGGAATCACCTTTTTCCCCAGGTGGAGGGTGTCTTTTTGATCAAAACACGCCAGCATTTACATGGAACAGAGCACAGCCCCCGTTGGCCAGACTTCCGGTCAAGCTTTTGCAAGGCCGAGACTGGTTGCCCCTCTTGCCGTAAATCAACCAGCCAACAGAATAT